>NC_082696.1:86131954-86810867 GCF_949987515.2 Delphinus delphis | reverse complement strand
TTTGTTCTCTACATCTGTGTCTCTATTTCTGCCTTGCAAACCAGTTCATCTCTACAGTTTTTCTAGATTCCACATATATGCATTAATATACGATATTTGCTTTTCTTTTTCTGACTTACTTCACTCTGTCATTCATGTCTATAGTCATTTTCACTCTGTATGACAGTCTCTAAGTCCATCCATGTCTCTACAAATGACCCAGTTTTGTTCTTTTTTATGGCTGAGTAATATTTCATTGTATACATGCACCACATTGTTTGTATCCATTCATCTGTTGATGGGCATTTAGGTTGCTTCCATGACCTGGCTATTGTAAATAGTGCTGCAATGAACATTAGGGCGCATGTGTATTTTTGAATTATGGTTTTCTCTGGGTATATGCCCAGTAGTGGGATTGCTGTGTCATATGGTAATTCTATTTTTAGTTTCTTAAGGAACCTCCATACTGTTCTCCATAGTGACTGTATCAATTTACATTCACGCTAACAGTGCCAGAGGGTTCCCTTTTCTCCATACCCTCTCCAGCATTTGTTGTTTGTAGATTTTCTGATGATGCCCATTCTAATAAATGTGGGATGATATCTCATTGTAATTTTGATTTGCATCTCTCTAATGATTAGTGATGTTGAGCATCTTTTCACGTGTTTGTTGGCAATCTGTCTATCTTCTTTAGAGAAATGTCTATTTAGTTCTTCTGCCCATTTATGGATTGGGTTGTTTTTTTTTTGATATTGAGCTGCATGGGCTGCTTGTATATTTTGGAGATTAATTCTTTGTCCGTTGCTTCTTTTGCAAATATTTTCTCCCATTCTGAGGGTTGTCTTTTCATCTTGTTTATGGTTTCCTTTGCTGTGCAAAAGCTTTTAAGTTTCACTAGATCTTTGTGTTTATTTTTGTTTTTATTTTCATTACTCTAGGAGGTGGGTCAACGAAGAGCTTGCTGTGATTTATGTCATAGAGTGTTCTGCCTATGTTTTCCTCTAAGAGTTTTATAGTGTCCTGTCTTACATTTAGGTCTTTAATATATTTTGAGTTTATGTTTGTGAGTGGTGTTAGTGAGTGTCCTAATTTCATTATTTTCCATGTAGCTTTCCAGTTTTTCCAGCACCACTTATTGAAGAGGCTGTCTTTTCTCCATTGTATATCCTTGCCTCCTTTGTCATAGATTAGTTGGCCATAGGTGCATGGGTTTATCTCTGGGCTTTCTATCCTGTTCCATTGATTTATATTTCTGGTTTTGTGCCAGTACCATACTGTCTTGATTACTGTAGCTTTGTAGTATAGTCTGAAGCCAGGGAGCCTGATTCCTCCAGCTCCATTTTTCGTTCTCAAGATTGCTTTGGCTATTCGGGGTCTTTTGTGTCTGCATACAAATTTTAAGATTTTTTGTTCTAGTTCTGTAAAAAATGTCATGGGTAATTTGACAGAGATTGCATTGAATATGTAGATTGCTTTGGGTAGTATAGTCATTTTCACAATATTGATTTTTCCAATCCAAGAACATGGTATATACCTCCATCTGTTAGTTTCACCTTTGATTTCTTTCATCAGTGTCTTGTAGTTTTCTGCATTCAGGTCTTTTGTCTCCTTAGGTAGTTTTATTCCTAGGTATTTTATTCTTTTTATTGCAATGGTCAATTGGATTGTTTCCTTAATTTATTTTTCTGATCTTTTGTTGTTAGTGTATAGGAATGCAAAAGATTTCTGTGCATTAATTTTGTATCCTGCAACTTTACCAAATCATTGATTAGCTCTAGTAGTCTTCTGATGGCATCTTTAGGATTATACATGTATAGTATCATGTCATCCATGATAGTGACAGGTTTACTTCTTTTCCAATTTGTATTCATTTTATTTCTTTTCCTTCTCTGATTGCTGTGGCTAAAACTTCCAAAACTATGTTGAATAATAGTGGTGAGAATGGACATCCTGTTATGTTCCTTATCTTACAGCGAATGCTTTCAGATTTTCACCTTTGAGAATGATGTTTGCTGTGGGTTTGTCATATATGGCCTTTATTATGTTGAGGTAGGTTTCCTCTATGCCCACTTTCTGGAGAGTTTTTTATCATAAATGGGTTTTGAATTTTGTTAAAAGCTTTTTGTGCATCTACTGAGAGAATCACAGAGTTTTTAGTCTTCAATTTGTTAATATGGTGTATCATGTTAAGTGGTTTGCATATATTGAAGAATCCTTGCATCCCTTTTATAAATCCCACTTGATCATCGTGTATGATCCTTCTAATGTGTTGTTGGATTCTGTTTGCTAGTATTTTGTTGAGGATTTTTGCACTATATTCATCAGTGATATTGGTCTGTAATTTTCTTTTTTTGTACTATCTTTGGTATCAGGGTGATGGTGGTCTTGTAGAATGAGTTTGGGAGTGTCCCTTTCTCTGCAAATTTTCGGAAGTGTTTGAGAAGGATGGATGTTAGCTCTTCTCTAAATGTTTGATAGAATTCACCTGTGAAGACATCTGGTCATGGACTTTTGTTTGTTGGAAGATTTTTAATCAGTTTCAATTTCATTGCTTGTGATTGGTCTGTTCATGTTTTTTATTTCTTCTTGGTTTAATCTTGGCAGGTTGTGCATTTCTAAGAATTTGTCCATTTCTTCCAGGCTGTCCATTTTATTGGCATAGAGCTGCTGTAGTAGTCTCTTATGATGCTTTGTGTTTCTGTGGTGTCCAATGTAACTTCACCTTTTTCATTTCTAATTTTATTGATTTGAGTACTCTCCCTCTTTTTCTTGATGATTCTGGCTAAAGGTGTGTCAATTTTGTTTATCTTCTCAAAGAACCAGCTTTTAGTTTTATTGATCTTTACTATTGTTTTCTTTGTTTCTATTTCATTTATTTCTGCTCTGATCTTTATGATTTCTTTCCTTCTACTAACTTTGGACTTTGTTTGTTCTTTCTCTAGTTCCTTTAGGTGTAAGATTAAATTGTTTGAGATTTTTCTTGTTTCTTCAGGTAGGATTGTATTGCTATAAACTTCCCTCTTACAACATCTTTTGCTGCATCCCATAGGTTTTGGATTGTCATGTTTTCATTGTCTTTTGTCTCTAGGTATATTTTAATTTCTTCTTTGATTTTGTCAGAGATCCCGTGGTTATTTAGTGAAGTATTGTTTAGCCTCCATGTATTTGTGCTCTTTACGTTTTTTCCTTGTAATTTATTTCTAATCTCATAGCGTTGTGGTCAGAAAAGATGTTTGATAGGATTTCAATTTTCTTAAATTTACCAAGGCTTGATTTGTGACCCAAGATGTGATCTATCCTGGATCATGTTCCATGTGCCCTTGAGAAGAAAGTGTAATCTGCTGTTTTCAGATGGAATGTCCTATAAATATCAACTACATCTATCTGGTCTATTGTGTTATTTACAGTTTTTGTTTCCTTATTAATTTTCTGCCTGGATGATATGTCCATTGGTGTTAGTGAGGTGTTAAAGTCCCCTATTATTATTGTGTTACTGTTGATTTCCTCTTTTATAGCTGTTAGCATTTGCCTTATGTGTTGATGTGCTCCTATGTTGGGTGCATAGATATTTATAATTGTTATATCTTCTTCTTGGATTGATCCCTTGATCATTACGTAGTGTCCTTCCTTGTTTCTTGTAACACTCTTTATTTTAAATCTATTTTATCTGATATGAGTATTGCAAGTCCAGGTTTCTTTTGATTTCCATTTGCATGGACTATCTTTTTCTATCTCCTCATTTTCAGTCTGTATGTGTCCCTTGGTCTGAAGTGGGTCTCTTGTCGACAGCATATATATAGGTCTTGTTTTTGTATCCATTGAGCGAGGCTGTTTGTTTTGGTTGGAGAATTTAATCCATTCACATTCAAGGCAATTATCAATATGTTTATTCCTATTACCATTTTCTTAATTGTTTTGTGTTTGTTTTTGTAGGTTCTTTCCTTTTCTTATGTTTCCTACTTAGAGAAGTTCCTTTAGCCATTCTTGTAGAGCTGGTTTGGTGATGTTGAATTATCTTAGCTTTTGCTTGTCTGTAAAGCTTTTTATTTCCCCATCAAATCTGAATGAAATCCTTGTTGTGCAGAGTAATTGTGGTTGTAGTTTCTTCCCTTACATCACTTTAAATATATGGTGTCATTCCTTTCTGGCTTCTAGAGTTTCTGCTGAGAAATCAGCTGTTAACCTTATGGGAGTTCCCTTGTATTTTATTTGTCACCTTTCCCTTGTTGCTTTTCATAATTTGTCTTTAATTTTTGTCAATTTGATTACTCTGTGGCTTGGCATGTTTCTCCTTGGGTTTATCCTTTATGGGACTCTCTGCACTCCCTGGACAGGGCTGGTTATTTCCTTTCCTTGTTAGGGAAGTTTTCTACTATAATCACTTCATATATTTTCTCAGGTCCTTTATCTCTCTCTTCTCCTTCTGGGACCCTTATTATGTGAATGTTGTTGCATTTAATGTTGTCCCAGAGGTCTCTTAGACTGTCTTCATTTATTTTCATTCTTTTTTCTTTAATCTGTTCTGCAACATTGAATTCCACCATTCTGTCTTCCAGGTCACTTTTCCTTTCTCCTGCCTCAGTTATTCTGCTATTGATCCCTTCTAGTTTATTTTTCACTTCAGTTATTGTATTGTTCATCTCGGTTTGTTTGTTCTTTAATTCTTCTAGGTCTTTGTTAAACATTTCTTACACCTTCTTGATCTTTGTCTCCATTCTTTTTCTGAGGTGCTGAATCATTTCACTATCATTTTTTGAATTATTTTTCTAGAAGGTTGCCTATCTCCACTTCATTTAGTTGGTTTTCTGGGCTTTTATTTTGTTCCTTCATCTGGTACATAGCCCTCTGCCTTTTCATCTTGTCTATCTTTCTGTGAATGTGATTTTCGTTCCACAGTCTGCAGGATTGTAGTTCTTCTGGCTTCTGCTGTCTGAGAAAAATAATTTTTGGGGGAAAAGCAAAAGCTTTTAAATGGTATTTATTTCTTCTATCAGAGCATTGTAAGCTTTATTCTACTTCTTTTATCTGTAAGAATTATTGGCTATTATTTCCTCTGGGGGTTCAAATAACCAGGAGTCCAGACTCTAGGGTATCCACAAGCTATCTTAAGTCTTCTCTGGGGTTTGTGAATAGTGAGAATTCTTTTTTAGTGACCAAAAATATTCCCCACATATATTCTTGTGAGATTATTATTGCTGAAGGAAATTCACATATTCAAAATCATTTTGGGGTGGATGAAACTAAATTTTGAAGGTAAGATGAGTGATAGAAGTCACAGGTAGAAAGCAACAAATTTGAAAGTTTAGAAAACTAGAGGAAAGAGAGGGAAGAAGATTCCTGGACACAACTTGTTTATATCAGTATACAGTTAAAGATAATATGAGCAAAGGCAGAAATGGCCCAAAAGACCTGTTGTTAATAAAAAAGTTCTCCTTGAATAAAATCAGTTCACCCAACCAGTCCATCTCTATACTGATGATCATTGGCAGTAATAATAATGTAAATATTAATGAGCCAGTTTTTACAAAGGACTTGTGCACCAGGCATAACGGATATAGATAAAGATCAGGAATTTGAAGCTTACATAAATTTTGAAAATACCTGTAGTGAGATACCATGATCTAAGCACAAGGATTCTTGCTGATAGCCTAAAGGATTGATTACTAGTATCACAGAACAACAATTTCATATTTTTTAAGTGTGATCAATGCTTAGAAGCTGGTTGATAGTCAACAACATTACTAGTGAGTTGATTGTCAAAATTGTATTGTACAAACACACACATATACAATACACATATATAAATACATATATTTTGTAACTAAATGTGACATTTGCATGATCATTACTTTTTCATAATTACCTTGTTGACATTTGCAAATATATCCATTGATGTGATCCTCACAGTTCACACCATTTAGACATGGTGATGAAGAACTTTCATTTATGTTAATTTCACAAAATTTCCCAGAAAATCCAGGGAGACATCTAAGAAAGAAAAGTGAAAAATACATATCTCTATATAATACACATGAGTTCATATTGTACAGTTAATATTTGCCAAATTAAGAATAAACTTAAGGACATGAGGTAGTCATTTATTTATTATTAAGGACATGAAGTAGTCATTTATTATAAAATTAAGGACATGAAGTAGTCATGTATTATCAACTACTATTTATTAGTAGTTGATTTATAGGAGATAATTTAATGGATATCTATTAGTATTTTCAGTGAAATTAAGGCCAATTGATCTAAAAGCAGCCATAGCCACAAAGAAAAAGGGAAAATAAAAAGACTCAGGCATCATAGAGCTAAATCACTATAGACTTTACTCTTTCCATTCTATTTTAAACATAGGTAGCTTGGTATATACATATGTGTGCATGAATGAATGTATGTATGTACTATAAAATACCTATGCCTGTACTATAGAAAATATTGACTAAGGTTGATTACAGGATAGTCAGTAAACTTTTAAAATAAGGGTAAGCACTGTGTGTGTTGGGGCTCAGTCCCACCTTTCTCTATTTTCTTCTCTCACTGAGTGTATGTTGTACTTAGTGATTCACTGTTAAATGATGGTCAAAGCGTGCCTTCTCTTCCTTCTCTCTTTACTTTTCTTGGGCTAGCCAGCTGCTCTGTAGTAAGGATACTCAGACAACACTGTGGAGATGGTTACAAGGAGAAGAACTGAAGCCTCTGGGCAATAGCTGCATGAGGGAACTTGGAAGAGGATATTTTAGCCCCAGTAAAGTCTTCATACGACTGTAACCCAACTGATATCTTGGTTGCAACCTAATGAGAGGTCCTGAGACAGAACCACCCAGATGAGCCACTCCTAAACTCCTGAGCCACAGAATAATAAGTAATTAATAAACAAGTGCTGCTGTTTCAAGCCATTGGATTTGGGGAGTAGTTTGTTAAACAGCAACAGGTAATTATGAGGACCTTCTGAAGATCTAGGAAGAAGGCACATCAGAAGTTTTCCCTGGAATCTTTGAGAGATGGAGCAGCTGTACATTGCCTCTTGTGTACTTTGGTCAAGGTTGCCCTCAGTGCATTAGCCTACCCACATGTCTGGACTGATTTGTGGGTATTTATCCTCCATGTGTCCCCAATAAGATCCCTCAGCTTCCGAAAAAGTCCAAGACATAAAAGCAGAGACAGCTGAGGTGGGATCTAGTGGTGTGGCTAGGGACTGTCCAGCACAGCTGTTACGGGATGATAAGCAACAAAAGCACCTGCTGTATTTGCTACATGTGGAGCTCAACCTACTGTGTATGTTAAATAAGTTTTCAAAATAAATGGAGGAAGGAATTTAATGCACTTCAACTACACTGAGATCTTATGTTAAGAGAATTTTTTTCTTCTATTTTCTACTTTTAGGAATAATTAATTTAACATAAAAAAGTAGACTGTTATTTGGGGGATTATTTTTAAGAGATAATAAGCAAATAATCAGAACCAACTTGGGCAATGAAACTTATCTAAATCTATTATAAATTTTATCACTATGCCTATATTACTCTATTGTGATTAGAACTATTTTCTCAAAGCAAATACTCATTATTAAGAAAGCTTGCATATTTACAGTATACTGTGATATCCCAGTTAGCAAACATTATATAATTAAGGCTAGCTAAATGTCCTACCTGTGTGCTAGGCACTTTGGAAGGTCATTTGCATCCACTTGTCAATCCTCAGAACACAATCCAAGATTGACAATATTTTTAGGCTACCAGTAATTGGAGCCCTCACTCTGGCCTGAGTTTAAATTAAAAATAATTCACTTGGCAGGCACAATTTTAGTAGATTCCGTTGTAAACATAGTGTTCCCATGGCAAGAGTCAGTCTAAATCCTGACCCACAAATGAACCCAGTTATGAAAGAAGATTCTGACTAAATCTCTTTAAAGTTTTGTTTCACTTAAAGATCCAAAATTTCTAGTGCTAGAATGGCTTAAGCAAAGTATTCAAGAGGTAGTGAGTTGTATTCTGCAGGCCCCATCCAATGTTAAAGAGCACACAACTTCAGGAGGCAACCTACCTGGTATTTCAAAAGCTCTATTGACAACAAGTAAATTAAGTTGAGCCATCATTATTTTTTTAATACTTGCAAAGCATCAAGTCTTTTGCCATAGTGTTATTATAATGCTATTAACTATTCTTTTCTTCTTCCACTCACTGGATGTCATTCTATTGATTGCAGAAATCCATGAACATTCTAACCCATCTCCTAAACACTTGACCATAACTTTCATTTTGTCAAAATTTTTCCCCCTTATATGGGAAATTTCCAAGTTTCTTAACTCATTCATTATAAAGCATAATTTCCAGATTTCTGACTATCATGACTGCACATCTCTGGAAGAACAGTTTCTTCCAATAAGCAGATTTCCCCTCCTACCCTCCATCCCAATATTACAGTTAAAAGATGTTTTATTCTTTGTGGACATTTGTCTACATATGTGGACACACAGTATGTATGCTGTTAGAGAAATTAAGGCTCTTTTCACAGGGAAATCAGTTTTACACTACTTCTTTTTGGGGAACGAACAGTAATTATATTTGAGGAGGCAACATGCTAGAGCTGTTTAACATCCTAAGTTTTTACATTTCAAATGTGTTTTATTTCAATAACTGTTTACACATAAGCCATTTGGTATATATGTGTATTTTTGTGTGTGTGTATGTATGAATATATATGAAATGGAGGCTCAGGAGGTTATACAGTATAAAACAAAACCAAGATTAAAGGGGACCAGGATTTCACATTAAATGGTGAAAAAAAATTGATTTTTAAACAGTAAAATATATACATTTCTAAAGTTTATCTGAGGTTTCACAAAAGCACATTTAAAATTATGAGTTTTGTGGTTTCCAACATGCCCCCAACCTCAACATACACCATATTATCTTATTGCATCATTTATTTCTCCTTTGACTAATGATATTTTAATGAAATTATTTTAAGCCTTCTTCAGATTTCCAATAGTCTCTCTTAATCTTTAATATATGAATTATTATCTTTTAAATGGTCTCTGTTTTTTATTTTCTTATTGACTTTCTCTTCTTCCATTTTAACCAGTCTAACTCTGTCCAATCTCCATGGGCATAGAGTGTGATTGAAATAATTCCCCAGCAGAACTTTGGTTAGTTCCACAGGATCCTGTATCTTTAGCAAGATTTTAAATTTTACTCTTAAGTTGATTTCCCATGTATTTACATTGTATTTTCTGCAAGTTATCAGGGGACAGATTCCTGATATCTCAACATAGTATTTATTTAAGAGCCATATTTGAGTTAAGGTTAATTTTAAAAGTGACATTTTTTTATTTCAACACAATCTTAGAGCAGCAAGGTTTGGAAAAATATCACTAAATAACAAATACTCAGGGGAAAAAAGATCCCTTGTACTTAACAGTATATCACATATTTTGAAAATTATTGTACTTCTCTAATTTCCATCTTTTTATGCATATGACTGTACCAAAATGAAAAGTCTGAATCATGGCAATTTTTTCCATCTTGCCACAAGGCATAACAGAGAAATGGAAATGTACAAAGTATACTTCTTTCTAAATAATTGCTATTTATGCTATTTCTGGACTTTAGTTCAAAGATAATATTTGAATGTAATATATTCTAGCTCAGTGTGGAATCAGAAATTTCTGAAAGTATTTTAATTGTGTGTAACTAATATAGCTAATATAGCCAATATGGTGAGGAATTCTCCAACATAAGACATAAATGCTTCTATAATTCTCCATGAAATAATGTAAAGGAATTAAAAAACTAACCTGCCACTCATCAGCCTACATCAGCTCATAATGAATAAATCACTGCATAAATTGAACTTTAAGAAATGCCTTTGGGATTGTTTATATCCAGATAATTTATTTCTCTCAAGAGCATCTATGGTTTCTATTAGGCTTATTAAAATACTGAGGGCTTCCCTGGTGGTGCAGTGGTTGAGAGTCCACCTGCCGATGCGGGGGACAAGAGTTCTTGCCCCGGTCCGGGAAGATCCCCCATGCCGCGGAGCGGCTAGGCCTGTGAGCCATGGCCACTGAGCCTGCGCGTCTGGAGCCTGTGCTCCACAACGGGAGAGGCCATAACAGTGAGAGGCCCACGTACCGCCAAAAAAAAAAAAAAAAAATACTGATTATTCTGACCTCTACCTATTTACCAAACTGTACATTTACTTAGGATCATTCTCTCTAATTTGCAATTGTGTCATTAGAAAACTGATAGGAGGAAAAACAAATCTGAGCTCCAATTATAGAAACTGATTTGCATATTAAAGTCACATTTATCAAAAAGATGGGTAGCAAGAAATATGTCATGAACTCTATAAAACTCCTATCTGTGAAATAACTATGTTTTATTTTCATTTTTTATTTCTAATATGAGTACATTATGGTCAGAGAGCACAATCTGTGTAAGTGCTTTTCAAACTTTAATGTAAATATACATTTAGGGATAAATTTCTAACAGACTCTGCTTCTTTTTGAAATGGCATTTAGGTATAGATAGCTACATGTTGCTTCCCTACAGAAGTTCTAACCAGATTCTCTAATATATCTGAAATAGTGAAAATGTCAATTGTGTGTTTGTAAAAAATACAAAAATTTAAAAAACTGTCTATTAAAGTCAATAAATGTATCCTGTTTTAATTATAATTATTATGATCTGTTAAATATTATGCAGCTGGCTACTCTATCTCCACAAGACGCAGCTCCTGTCTGGGCTCAAGGAAATTCTCTCCATTTTTCATGCTCTCTTCAGCATTCATATTTTGAGAGATTCCTAGAAGAAGCAGGCCATCCAGCCTGTATATTTTTAGACTATCTTCATTGGGCCAAAAACATCCTCCTTGACATCATCTGACATCAAATATTTTGTACTGGGGAGGAGGGATTTTAAAGCCATAGCCTCAAAGTAACAAAGTGAGCTCCTTTTAAGCATTTTCCCTGAACACGTCTTTCCCTCTGGAATTTTTAGGGATGTTAAGAACATGATGCAGGTGTTCCTAGTTCCCTACCAAGTAATATTTTAATAAGATGACAATGTATTCAGTTCACTAATTTGTCTTTAATGATTTTATATTTTTAACAGTGCCTTAGTTGCTTCAGAAATTTTCTTTCTTGTTCACTTTCTTGCCTGCCTGTGTTTTTTGTTAGGGCTGACAAAAGTAACACAGATGGGGTGGCTTAAAAAATAGAAATCCATTTTCTCACAATTCTGGAAGCTACATGTTCTAGATAAAGGTGTCAGCAGGGGTGTTTTCTTCTGAGGACACTCTCATTGGCTTGTAGAAGGCTGTCCTCTTCCAATGTTTTCACATGGTCTTCCCTCTGTCTGTGTCTTCAGCCCCTCTTCTTGAAGGACCTCAGTCATATTGGACGAGGTCCCACTCATATGACCTCATTTTGCCTTTATTACTTCTTTAAATATCTTATCTCCAAATATAGTCAAATTCCAGGGGTTAAGACTTCAACATATGAATTCATAACCCCTGCTTCTTATCTGTAACTCAAAAGAAGTCTATGCCTGGATAACAATCAGAAGAAAAATGCTAGGAATATACTCAATGAAGGAAAAGCAAAGACATGAGTTTTGAAGTAGAGTTAGATAAAACATGCCAATAAAACTTTAAGGCAGGTCTTAGAAGGTGAACAAAAGCCATTTTAATAACCTTCACAGAAGTTCCTATTATATGAAAATTCTTGATCAACTTTGTGACTTTTTAAAACTATGGTTAATTATTAGCATTATACAAATATTTTTTTTCCTATTTTCACTACATAAGCCCCAAAGGTAGAATAGACGTTTAAGTTATAAAGTGAAAATCCTTAATTAAAAAGTCCTATTCATGTTTTTGGAGAAAAGGCATTATATGGGAATCCCCTACACTGAAGAATTACATGCATGCAAAGGACAGAAAAGTTGGCTTTATTATCCTTCATGATGAAAACAAAAATAACATTTGAATCTTCCCACCTGTTCTTTGTATTCACTAAGCACATTGAGTGTCTAATCTTGGATAACTGGCTATGGGGCACTGAGCTCAGAATCTAAGGTCAGCTGCCCTAACCAAGAAGCTTAGGGCTTTTGGCATCTCCTCCAGTTACTTAGGTGACATTTCTACTGAACAAAAACTGTTGAGTTGAAATGAAAGCCTGCCTTACCAGGTAGAGGGGTAGATTTTTTCTTGAATTGTAAAGCTGTATCATCACAATAAAACTGCTCAAAAATTATATTGTTTTGCTACTTGACACAGTAGAGATTATATGTTCCAGAGAGAAAATCACACACAGGTGTGGGTCCCATGCATTGGTGTAGCATCAAAAGAGCAATATATCTCACACACACACATACATACACGTACACACAGGCACACAGACATTACAGCAGGGGGTGAGGACCACTTTGAGAAAAGAACATTTGATTTCACTCTCAGCTTCCAAGAAAATAAAAAGTGCAGACAGGCTGTGCAGAGCAGAACACAAAGGCAGAATTATCCTACCTACTTGATGACATCATTGAGGGGCTGAAACAAACCTGGAATCACCAGTTTCTGGATTTCTTATTTGGGGGAAATAAATTCCTATTGTTTGACTCTCCCGTAGCCTGTTTGTTGTGACTACTTTTTAAAGCAAAATCACCTTAAATCATAGCAGCTTTTGTTTGAAATATCACTCAGAGTTTGTCTTTGGATTTAACTTCTACTTTGATAAACTTTTATGTTTACATGTTTTCAGAACATATAGAAATGTGATCACATTTTATAAATTAAGACAGCTGAAATTTAATATACTATTATATATTATCTTCTGGGTCTCTCCATAGTTGTATACGTATATTTTCTTATGTTTACAATTGAAATACATTTTTCCCCCAGGGATTTTAAGATCTTTTACTGTGAGTGAGCATGGGACATGTGATGTGGCCCCTTCAATACTGTGCCCTTGTTTATATATCATTTTACCCATATTATCCATCTGTTCCAATATGTATAGGTTTCCTCTTCTTTGGAGGAATAATGAATGAAATAGTGCCTGTGCAGAAAACTCACATTCACTTTGGGAGCAGTCAAAGTTCCTGCCAGAGATTCAACATGGGTCCAACTGCTACATTACCAAAAACAAGCTATCTGTTCTTTTCATTCTTTCTAAAGCCCTTCTTTACCTTGAAAGGGTAGAAGAATCTTGTACCCACTCTGTAATTAATAGAAATAAAAAAGAAAAGAAAATATTTTCAACTTGTTAGTTCTTCTAAATGCACCTACTTCCATTCTCAGGAGAGAAGAGATGTGCTCTTACACACAGATAGAATGATGTTATAATTTGCATCTAAGTCTACATACTTCGAGGATTAAAGGAGATCCTCCTATTAATTAGCACAGAAAAACAGGCATGAACCAGAACTATTTCAGGCAATGTGATAAGTGTGATCATCCCACCCACAGAAGGTCTGTGCTGTCTGTATGCTCAGCATCCATTCCCCTAAGGGAATCCTGAGTGCCTGTGGGTAGGGCAGGGGGCCGGGTGGGAGAGCGGTGGTCTGAGGTTAAATTGGAATCCTACGTTGTGTCATCTAAAGGGTAGAAGTGGTCCAACCTGCTCTATTACAAACCCCCTTTGGTTTGGTTTGGAGGTGAGGATTTGACTCAAACAATGACAAATAGTTTTCTTATGAGTTGATTTGGTCTTTCTTTCAGACTGTAGCCTGAGAAGATTGAGGTCTAGGTTATCAACAGCAGTTTTTCTCACTCTGTGTATGGAGTTCACCTTCAGCTAAAGCCAATATACACAGGGGAGTAGAATCGAAAGACAGAGAAATAATTTCTGGACTGAGTCATCCCTGGATGCAGCTATGCCTGAAGTTAGCAGCATAAGTGAACTTCAAGTTTTTATGAGCCATAAAAATTCTAGGTATATTTTTCATTGAATTAGTTTAGTTGCTTGTTTGTAATTTTTTTGTTGAAGTTAACTGAGTCTTAATACAGTATTTGGTCTTCTTATAAAATAAAAGATTTGAGATGGAGAGGAGTGAGTAAGAACTAAGAGAACAAGAAAAAATAACACAGAAAATCTGTCTTTCTATTGTGAGACAGAATCATATCAGAATTTATAAAATTGTTAATTTTTAATGTTCAAATGCCTTTTAGAAATGCATACTCTCTGATGACAGAAACTATACTCCTAAGAATTGTTGCAAAGCTAGTATATTTATACTTATCATTTCCCACTTTAAATATACTAATACCCAAATAAATAGTAGAACATTATAATATGACATTATGAAAGCATAATGAGTAGAAAAACGTATATATGTATGGAAATAATGTGTTCTGCAAACCAATTCCTGATTTCTGCCTACCTGACCTAAATATACTTTTTTGTGTGGTTGATATGGTGGTCTTCCTTGCAATTGCTAACAGGGCATGTCATGATCACTTACCTGTGATACATAGCTCTGAATCAAAATAATGCATATTACTGGGTGGGAGGAATCTCTGTATGAGCTTACAGAATGCAGCATCAGCATGTCAGCTGCCTAAACTCCTTCATTGGTAATTCTTTTCTATATAAAGCTTCTTTTTTTTCCTTTAAATTCCTAATTTAGCGAGCAAGTAACTAGAAATAGTTCTTTAGGATTCCATTCATCAGAACTTTATTATTTCACATCAATTAAGCCTTTATGATATAGCTGAATTTCTTTGGGGAATAAATACTGTTTACTATTTTACTTTGCCACCCAACTAATAGGAAGTTTTAGGTCTATCTCAGCGTTAAAGTCCAGGCTGAATGCTAGGTGATTAGGAGATTTTAATGAACACATTTCTGAGTGATGGAACATTGAAAACCAGACACCGCAGCAGTCATATGTTTGAATCAACAAATAAAACAGAAGAATTAAGAATTCAATGATTTGTTTAAACGACCTAAAGTAGAACTGTTTTAGACAAATTATAATATTGGATTCTTACTGGGAACATCAATCCTGTATGTAATCTTGGATCTGAAACTGACTCCATGGGGAGTTCTCCAGAAGGTTCATTTGATTAAACAGAAGCAAAGACGGTGTAGAGTGCAATATTCAGGAAGTACGGTATTCAGAGCTAAGGCTTTGGAATTCTTGACATGGGGACGACACAGAGATGAATAAGATCTCTGGGAATTGTCAGCTGTGTGACCTTGATCAATGATGTAAATTTTACATTTATAAATATCCGTAAGATTTTCTCATGTATAATTTCAGGATTATATTTAAACTGAAATTATAGGTCTAGCTTGAGGATGAATTTAAATAGTAAATGTAATAAAAAATAATGTAAAAATATACTTATTACAATGTTATGAAAATTTGGGTACATTTTAAGTGCTGGTGATATTTTTAGTGCTCTCTTTTTATTATTGCTCTGATGGTTGTTATTTATATTAAGCAAAAAAAGGCACAATGTTAAGATGGATAAGTTAAATTCCTGTTTCCACATGCTTAAGTTCTCTAAAAGGAACTGCTTGCTATTCTTTAAACTTCACAAGAATATATTTCAGAGTAGTTTATAGTTTCTGCCAAAAAGATAATATGTTATAATATCTGAGTGTTATACTTAAATAATTGAAATAATAATACTGAAAAACTATCCTATGAAGTAATGATGACTTAGGGATCAAAAGAGTAGGAAAAATGATGACTTACTGATTACTGAAGTTCCGTGAGTAAGGATAAAATTTTATATTTTTGAAAGTGAAGATGAATCGGAGATCTTCAATAAAATGTTTTCGTAATATATACAGTGTGGATTAAAAATAATAAAAAGACACTTGTTTTCAGAAAATGAGAGAAGTAGATAGCCTAAGACATTTTCAGTATAAAACACTCAAAAATTATAAACAAATTTATAATTATGTGTGTGTGCACATGTCCCCAGACAGTATTTACTTTGGGTCATGAATGGGTAAGGTTGCAGGGCTTCCTTCAAAGCATGCTAAAACTAGTGAGTAAATATTTGATGAGAAACAATTTAATAATTTACTGTGATCATGTAATTGAATATTCTTAACGTTTGAAAATATGGAAGTATTTTGGGGTAAAGAGCTATGCGTCTGCAAAGTTTCTTTCATGCTACAGAAAATAATGCACATGTACCTGTGTGTATTGTTTCTCATGTTGAGATAAATTTCTGTTACTGGGGATGCATAGTTATACAAGTACTCCAGGCGTCCTGGTGGGAGTGAATATTAGACTTTAGCAATATGTTTTAAAAGCTTCATATGTTTGCATCTATTCTAAGTTAGTAATTTTTATGCCAGGAATTCTAGAAAAGTTATCATCACAAAGGCAAAGATGAACTAATGGGGTTTTTCTAGTTGGCAGAATTCCAAGATTACCACAGTCATGCCTAATCTCCCCTGCCACCCCTAGTATGGGTGAAGCCCATGACTGTGATGAAATATCACTCTGATTGTGTCCAGTTGCATGGCAGTGGAGAGTGCCTGGGGTAAGTCTAACCCAATGGAGTGAGTGCTTTAAAAGCAAGGAGATTTTTCTGACTGGTACAAAAGAGGCAGAGAGACTCACACTGTGTGCCCTAGAAGAACTAAAGCAAAAATCCAAGTTGTGAATGTGGGGACCATGCAGGAAGAAACCATGGGTGACATCTTGGAGCAAGAAGTGTTCCCTGGCTGATGGCAAATTGGGACTCAGTCCAGCGGCCACAAGAAAACAAATTCTGCCAATAACCCATGGACTTGGAAGAGGACTCTAAGCCCCAGATAAGAACACCAGCTCCAGTGTCATTTCTAACATCAAGTAACTGGAAAGCATCTATATAACTAGCAATAAATATCAGGTAAGCAAAATTTGACATATTAGTCAGTAATTAACTTTCATGTTTGCAAAGCCCATGTACAGCCTATGCGAAAGTAGTGTATAAATTTCTGTGTCTATGTATCAATATATATATATTTATATACACTCATATATTTTTATATTGCATATTGTTATGGAGTAGAACTGTGTCTCTCAAAAGAGGCCTAAACCCCAGTACCACAGAATATAACCTTGTTTGGAAATAGAATCTTTGAGCAGATATATTCAAGTTAAGATTAGGTCATTGTAGGAGACACTAATCCTTATCTATAGGGGAAATTTGGACTCAGTGACAGACACACACAGAGGGAAGAGCATGTGAAGATAGAGGGAGACCACCATCTACAAGCCAAGGGGTGCCTGAGGCTCTCAGAAGTTACTACAGGTGTGAACGTTCCCTCAGAGTTCTCAGCAGGAACCAGCCCTGCCAACACCCTGAGTTTGGACTTCTAGCCTCCAAAACTGTGAAACAACAATTTCTGCTGTTTAAGCTACCCAGTGTGTGGTACTTTGTTATGGCAGCCAGGAAACTAATATACATCTTTTATGCTTTTGTTGATGGAACTACAGCAACATTTAACAGTGACTGTCTCAGTTGTTGAAAATTTATTTTAGTGGGTTCTGAAAACGAAATTGGTAGTATTCAGTCATGTTTGACCTATTAACATGACAACTTTGCTCCAGACTTTTGTTTTATATTTTTTGCTCTTCATTTTTGAAGTTTTCATAATAAATATCTATTATTTTCATTAATTGCAAAATACTGATAACCCTCTTCAAATCAACAAAAGTTGGGGGTTATTTATGTTCTTATAGATGTTAAATAAAAACCAACAACTAACTTGTAAAGTCATTTCCTTTCTTATATTCCCTTTTCTTCTGTCTCATATCTGCCTTGTGGCATTTCATAGTTTGTTCATTATTTGTACACATGTCAGGTTTTATGTTGACATATTAGATACAGCCATGACTAAAATCAGCAGTTTTCTGTCTCCACTGAAATGAAATAAGTAATGGGAGATTAATATTGAATAGTCAGAATATGCACAGAAATTTTCTTCAATTCATTGTCTAACAAAGACAGCTCTTCCTTCAGCAAAGAATATTCATTTCAACACATGTTAATGTTGATTCAATGGTTGAGCAATCATTTAAGGATTCAGTGAAAGCTAAAAATTTATTAAGAAACCTGTTAGTGGTGTCGAGTGGGAAAGACAGGCATCAAAGTAGTAATCATGAAAATGTATGGTATAGTCTTACCATGGGAAACTTACATGAATGACGTGGAACTAACCAAGTCAAAGGTGAGAAAATTCCCACTGAGGAAGTGATTTGTAAGGTGAAGACTTCTGATTTATGCAGGATAAGTAGAAACTAGCGGCGGAGAGGGCTGGGGGGTTGGGCTGTATAGAAGGCTGACTAAAAATATAAATATATCACTGAACAAAATTCTGTGATCTTGGTTAAGACACTCAAAAATGGTTATGATGCCATGGTCCATTAAATGCATGACTTCTTTTGACATCAATCTTGATTTTGTAGAAATACTTTTCAAATCTGCATTTTCTGTCAAGAATAAATCTCATTAACTGCTCCACTACAAATGCCCACTTCTGTCACTGCAGATTTATATAGGGACAGCTATACATTATTAACAAGCTATGAAAAGTCACTGGCTAAATGTCACCAAAGCTGAGATATAGCTGCACCTTGGGATTCATATAGCAAACAGTTTGGTTTTAATCATCTTAGACCACAAGATGTCTTGACATTTGAGCAGTGACTTTTTCCTCTTTAACTTGCACTGGAGACAGACCTCTATTATCTCAGCCATAATTTTCAACTTAAACTGTGATAGAAAGTTTTAACTTCTAAATTAAAAAGGTGAAAAAATAATCTATCCATCAAAGACCTTATCATTCATTTAATTGATGCTCACCTCCAGCCTTCTCCTCCCCCACCCCCAAACATAAGTGAGAAAGGGCAGCTATAAAATTCGAGCATCTTTAGAACTGCCAGAAATGTTTTGAGCTAACTGCCTTTCTGTTACATTAATACCTACGAGAAATGATCTTGCTGAACTACATTAAAATATATGATTGATTTTCCTGTTGTTTTTTTTTTGATAAAATAAATAGGTTTCATACTTTTAAAGTATGCATCTGAATATTTTTTTTTCTGCTCAGGGTCTAATAATATTATCAGGACATCAATCTATGGTTTCCACAAAATGTCTAAATTTATTAACAATATTTCACTGACAATATCTAATATACAATATTATGAACTTAAATTTTATTAAAATATATCATTTTAGCTTTCTACTGTGGAAGAGTCACAACAGCGATATAAAGAAAATGTAATTTTTAAACTAATAATAATCAGGAAAAAATTACAAAACAGATATCTTAGTACAGAAAGTGGTCACCAACGAAATTCTATCAAATATAACCTGCATAACTTGTAAGAAAGCATGTGTACCCCAATGTCTTTTATAATTTGACTATGTGTATAGGGCAGCAAGCTATGGATGAACAATTATTAGAAACAATTACATGGATCCCCTATTTCCAAATTATCAGGAGGGAGATACATTTAGATATAAACTTTACTTCTTGTGTAGTTTCATTTTAAGTTAAGAAGGCAACACATAAACAACTGTAGTCTCCCCATAAAATTTAAAGATGCAATAAAGAAAAAACAATTAAGGACTTCACAGCTTGAAAATACCTAGACTGTGTAACTGAACTCAAGATGTCCTCTATGCAGAGGTTCTAGGATTATAGTTTGCCATTCCATAGCACCCTGTGAATATCTGTTCTGTTTTCCACAACTTAAATTTCAAAAGGAAAAAGACTAATGATCAGATTAATTGGTTTCTTACAGGTCTCTGTCAGTTGTCTTCATTTTATTTTAAAATATATATATAATAAAGTTATAATTGGTATAATAAATTTATACATGGAAATGAAAGTAGATGATGGTGTATAACATTGGGCACACCATTGTTTTTTTAACTGATCTATGAAAGGTGATACTTAAAAAGTATAAATTTACAGTATTTTCACTTTTTATTTTGCCAGGAAATACGTGTGGTCAGAAGTCTGTTATTGTCTTTAGCTCTTTGACAAGTTGAGAGCACCACTTTTATGTTTGCTTCTATTTCCTCTTCTTTATTTATTGAACAATATTCAAGTAATATTTGTCAATTACTTATTATGTATGAGACACTGTACTAAGTTCTCTACAATGATGAGCAAAACAGACATGATGCTTGCAGAGATTATATTTAGATAGAAAGAGAAAAACAAGACTCACACAAAACAGTCACTGTTGCCATGGTAACTAATGGGAGATAAGACCTAGATTGTGGGTGGTGGGAAGTGGGGAGATGTTTCTCTACACCTGTTCTTTTGATAGCGAGCAGGGAGACAATCACCCTGGAACAGCAGGCTTTGCTCAGGCACAACCGGGTACTTAGTCAGCTGCCCCTACAGGCTTGACTGGTAGATGGAAGCTATGTTAGGCCCTGAGAATTTTTCCAGGATTTGCAGTTCTCAGTTGAGGTTCTCTGGAAACAAACTCTGAGCAAAGAGTTCCAGTGGAAGTAGTTTTTGGAGAGATGTAGACAACACCTAAAGTGGAGTAAGCTGGTGGAGGGAAGAGAATGCAGGAAATGAAGTTTGCATTATTATATCAATTATTGAAGTGGGGATTAGGGTTTATTCCTTGGGCAAGTTCTGGTCAACCATGAAAAATACACTTCAGAAATACCCCCACCTGATGGGGTGAGAAGGATAAGATACTTACACCCCATCTCCCGCCAAGTATAGTCATGGGCTGCATGCTGGATTGGGGAGATGCTGAGGAAGGGAAAGAGTGTGAATTCCCGAGAATTACTGTTCTGCCTTTCAGGGAAGAAGATTCTGAAAGCTCTCAGGCTCATAGATACAAACGCAGGCAGCTAGAAGATGCTATGGCAAGTTGAAATGGTAACATCATAGCAGTGTTACCCCGACAGCATCTGATAGAGTGAGTTAAAATTACTTGTATTAAGTAATTACTTGTTGACTATTAATTAAAAGTCACAGACCTAAGTGGTATGTAGATTTTTGTCCAGTAGAGATGCAAATCATTTCTGTTCAGTGGAAACAAATAACTTCAAAGGTTTATTATTTATTGTTCTGTAGGACAGTAACCAGATTTGTATTTAATTTAGTAATGTTATTCTCAAATGTCTTTATTAAACTTCCTATAAATATATGTCTTTTCAAATGCCCTATGAACTAGTCAACATCTTCCAGATAAGTCATCTCATTAATTAATGAAATTAATGAATTAATTTATACTTATTTATTTTATATTGGCATGACAAACCTACTTATAGTTTTAAAAATATAACTTGATTTGTCTGTGACACATTTTAAGTGCTCTATATATGTTACTAAATTTAATTCTCAGAATAGTACATGTAGAGAGGTTTTTATTTTATAAATGAGAATAATTGCGTGTTAATAAGGTTGAGTAATTTGCCCAAGGTCACAGTTGGTAAATAATGGATACGAATTCAGACGCAAGGATGTCTGGCTTGAGAACCTTTCATGTTTTGAGAATAACTGCACTGAACATTTTCTGATAGGAGCAGAGATCCCTCCCAGCTAAACACGCAACTACCAGACAACTGTGCACATACAGGCCAGAAAAATAGCCCTTTACTTAAAAGAGTCAGATATGTTTTAATTTTTAAAAGAGTCAATTAAAGCATGAAAAACTGATAATTTTCCCAAAAAATAATAGAACTAGACTTCCTTAAGTTACTAAAGTTATCTTTCTAAAACTTCAAAATTCACTAAAAATTTAGTAGTGATTATATATACTTGTAAAACAGTATATTCTGATGAAATGTAACATCACTAATAAGGGAGAATTTCTCAGTTTTCATTCTCATTAAGTCATATAAAAGCCTAAGGGAAGGATCTTTAATTAGATACCACTTCATGTGGCTACACTGTAAATTGGTCAGTTAACAATTTTTTGAACGGTTGGTTGAAAGTCACAGCTTTCAACAGCTGAAAGTCACAAAGCCTTATTTCTTGCTTATGAGATGTGTCCATCAAAGGTCCACCAGGACAACCCTCCTTTGTCATTCTCACTCTGGATCATCTGATGGAGTAGCCATCATCCAGAGCATCTGCAAAGTCTACCACCAGCACTAATCTCTCTCCCCACTGGTCACATCATTCCCAGTCAAATTCATTAGCCAAAAATATCGATGCTGCTCCATCCCAAACAGAAGTATCTGGAAAAGGAAAACTGGAATATTTAGAAAAAAACCCTAATGAGTATCAACATAAAACAAAGTGAATATTCATAACTATATTTATTTCTATAATCTATATTTATCCCTCTATTTCTCTCTTTCTGTGAAAAGATACATATGAGATTTTTTAATTTGTATATATATATATGTATATATACATAAGAATATAAATGTGACAAATCTGTGATAAAAATTATATAGGCTTTTGGAGTTTTCATGAAGACACATTTGTGTTTTCATGAAACTGTCCATTTTAATAATGTTCTGACACTTATACAGCATTGAATTTGGGGGTCTCAAATAATTAGTAAACTTGGAAATATGCTTTTTATAAAACATAAAAAATAGTCTTTTGTGAGGAAAATAGGAATAGACTGAGAAATAAATAAATGAATTAGGGAGAGATGATAAAAGCAAAACATAATTAAATTACAGTAAGTTGTTTGCAAAAGGGATTTATCCAAAATTAGATTTCAAACTATTATAGTTGAAATCAAATTTAACTTTTCTTGGCTCAAAGAAGATATATATATATTTTTTTCCTTTACACTATAATTTAGGTTCCAGGTTTTGTATAAAATTTAGACTCAAGGAAATAGCCCTAGTCAGTATCAACATTATCATCCTCAGTTTTATGGATGTTTCAAAATTACCATTATTCTAAAGTACACTTATCTTATATTTAAATGTCTTAAATAAATGTGTTCATTAATTAAATGTGTGTAAGAATTAAAAACAAAATTTGGAAATTATTATTTCACTGACATAAGAATTACACTTAATATCTTCATGCTTAAATTTACCCAATTGTCATCATCCATTTTTACTCCCAAGAACACTTCTCTTTTTGCCCATCCTGATCTCAATCCTTGCTATTCACAGGAAGCTATGCTCTTTCTGTTTTCTAAAGTTAGGCCACTGGTCTTTCCATATTTACTAACATATCATGAATGTATCCTGGTCTTTCATTCTAAAGAGAGCACTCTGATTCCCTACTTATTACCCTTCACCATTAAAGTAATCTTATTCATTGCTTCCATTTGTAATTTCCCAGTTACTCCTCAATCCAAGACAACAATTTGCACCCTTAATTCTTAGTTTAAATTGCTCGGATGAAATAACCAAATCTAATGTTTACAAAAAGTCGACTCTCTTTAAAATCCTGATTCCTTTTTGAGATTTGATGCTATAAATCATTCTCCTCTGGAAGTTTTATTCTCCCCTAACTTCCAAGACATTCTATGTTAATCTTTTACTCCTTGTTTCTTTTATTTCACTGGTTCCAGTTCAACCACCCACTTCCTAAATGTTCTTTCATTAGGCTTTAAGGTCTGTTGTCATATTTTTTTTTCTTTCTTATAAGTTCTTGCTAAGTTATTCCACATCCAGAAAAATGTTTCTTATCACCAACATTATGATGGCTCTAAATTGCTTTCATCGATTTAGACCTGAATGTTGGGTTACCCCTTAATTATCCTCACTTAGATGGTCTACAGACACCTTACAATGAACCTAACACCAAATTGTTTGTCCAACTCCTTCCTCCCACAACCACTTTCCATATATTCAATAGGCTATATGAAAGGATTCTTCTTATTTCATCCTCTTTGGTTGAGTCCTTTGAGAGTGTCTAAAATATTTCTCAAAACTTTGCGCAATTCTTCTATATTTACTGTTACTACTTTCTTTCCTAGGACATATTAAACTTTTAACATTTTCTTCAATTTCCTGTTCTTCCATTGTAATTTTCATCATCTCCATTTTATTTTTCCAAATCCTAGATTATATTATGTCACTCCCTTTCAGAAGAAAGATTTCTGATGTCTCCCCACTCATGAGAAATCACTTTATATTACTTGCGGTACTCTAATCTGTAAATCCATCATGCTAGATTAGAAGAGTTATAATCAATGGAAGGACAAAGGCTAGAAAGTAGATCCCCTGGCTTGTAAATACATGTGAATTCACTTTGTAAGATGAAATACATATATTTAAGCTAAATTTATTACAGATTATTTAACATCATGTGTCAGTTACCCATCACATAGTGCTACAGATTAATATTTTCCCCATATAGAGAGAGAGGGAGAGAGAGAGAGAGACCTAGATTCTCATCACTTAATCCTATTCATGTACTGCTTACCTCAGAATAGTGTTTTCTACAAACTAGAGAATTATTCTTTGCTCCTGACTAGATCCCAAAGGGTAGCACCACTGAGATGGAACATAGATAAAATAGATATGAGTAGCTAAACTGCAACTTCTGAGACAATTATTAGAGAAGCTTGTACATAGAAAGAAAACCAAAAAAACAAAATAAATAAAATCATAGCCAAAAAACCAAACAAAAACAGATATTTGCGAATGATATACCTGATAAAAGGGTAATATCTAAAATATACAAAGAATTCATACAACTTGATATCCAAAAAACAAACAAGCCAATTAAAAAACGCTCAGGGGAACTGAATGGATATTTTTCCAAGGAAGACGTACAGATAGATGGCCAACAGACACAGAAAAACCATCACTAACCATCAACATCACTAACCATCAGGGAATTGCAAATTGAAATATCAGTGGGATACCACCTTACAGCTGTCAAAAAGACAACAAATAGCAAGTGTTGGTGAGGATGTGGAGAAAAAGGAACCATAGTGCACTGTTGGTGGGAATGTAAATTGGTGCAGCCATTATGGAAAAGAGTATGGAGGTTCCTCAGAAAATTAAAAATAGAACTACCGTATGTTCTAGCAACTCCTCTTCTGGATATTTTCCCAAAGAAGACAGAAACAATAATTAGAAAAAATAAGTGCACCCTCTATGGTCATTACAGTTTTATTTACAGAAGCTAAGATGTAGAAGCAACCTAAATACCCATTAATAGATGAATGGATAAATAAAATGTGGAGATATATATATATATATATATATATATATATATATATATATATATATATAATGGAATATTTCTCCACCATAAAAATTAATGAAATCTTGCCATTTGCTACAACATGGGTGGACCTAGTGTATTATGCTAAGTGAAGGAAGGCAGACAGAGAAAGACAAAAAGATATATGATTTCATCTATATGTGGAATCTAAAAATCAAAAGAAATGAACAAAAACAAAAAAATCAACAAATGTTAACAAAACGGTCATAGATGCAGAGAACAAACAGGTGGTTGCCACAAGGGAGTGAGTAGGGGGATGAGTAAAGTATATGAGGAGATTAAAAGGTACAGACATCCAGTTACAAAATAAATGAGTCATAGGAATGAATGTACAGCATGGGGAATATAGTCAATAATAATATAATATCTTTCTATAGTGATGAAGTCGGTCAAAAGGTACAAACTTCCAGTGTAAGATAAATAAATACTAGGGATATAAGTACAACATGATTAATATTAATTAATGCAGCTTAAATGCTATATATGAAAGTTGTTAAGATAGTAAATACTGATTTCTCATCACATGGAAAAAAATTTCTTTTTATTTTGTATCTATATGAGGTGATGGATAGTCACTAAATTTATTGTGCTAATCATTTCATGACGTATGTAAGTCAAATTATTATGCTGTAAACCTTAAACTCATATGGTGCTGTTTGTCGATTATATCTCAATGAAACTGGAAGAAAAAAATAGTCTTTCTCAAACAATTAAAAACAAAACAGACATATAGTTTAGGATTAAGAACAAGATGTTCAAGAATATTGAAAGACTACTTAGTTTCTTTAGTTGTGAAAAGAAACACTAGATGTGATCACCTTATTTTTTACCTGATTTATTTATATATACTTTGAATAATATTACCAAAAGTTTCAGTAGATAATGTTGATATAAGCATATAGAAAAACTTTTATATTTTCCTTCCATAGGTTGAGAAGCACAGCTAGTTCTATTAAAGCAGGAAAACATTTTCCATACCATTTTCTATATTTAAAAATAATAAATGTATATGTTTCTGTATACATTTTCTATATTTAATTCTATATTTCTATACCTTTATTCTATATTTAAATTAAATTTTTTCATCATGATATGTTTTTTATTTGCAATTGAATTTGATTATTTAAAATTTTACATCTACAGTTATGTTTTCTTTTACCACCTTCAGAGTTTGGTTTCCAAACTAGACAGTGTCTGAACATACATGAGGAGACTTCCATATTTTATATGTTCAAGATCAAGTTATATGTAATGGGAAGTGGCTGTTATATGCTTGAAATTACTCACATGTAGAATTCTTCTGACTTATACTATTTTTTGGAGGTAATTACACTCTTATTTGGAGGTAATGCTTTAAACTTTTCAATGTATTTTATTTTGATGTTTCATTCGTATTTTTTCCTTAAGATAACTGTTAATTTATATTTTTCCTGAATATTAAACTTTTTCAGAGTTTTCAAATATTTTCCTCTTTCTGCCATATTATTATAGATTAAAGGGGTCCACAGATCACCAAGTACAATAAACTGAAGAAAGACGTACACTAAAATAAACCGTTATAAAAGTTCCAAAATCTGTGTAAAGGAGAAAATCCTAAATATTTCTGGAAAGAAAAAAGTGGTGTTAAATAATTGGAACCAAGAATAACATTTCACTTGTCAAGATAGCAATTTTATCAATATTCTGAGGAAAATATTTCCCAAACTGGAAACAATCAAGTGTGATAGTAAAGATGTCCTTAGATGTCAAAGATTTAAAAAGAAATCAATCTCTCAAGCACCAAGCTCTGTTTGTGGTTGTTCTCTGGATGCTAAAGGAAAAAAGAAATGAGCCCTGCAAGCCAGTCCACCTGGATTCTGAGGTGCTAAAAAAATAATAAATATTTGAGGGGAACAGAATTTGCCACCCCAAACTATGTCCCTTTGGCATATTAATTATTTAAAACTGGTTATTTTCTAAGGAACAGCAGATATGGGAAAAATTCTGAAAACCAACAAGGAGTTACCCTTTTCTAAGAAACATTTGTATTTGTGAGGGAAATCTCCACTGGTAACGGTGTCTCCCTCTATCTGTACCAGAAGGTGGAGGAGGAGGACCAAATCTCTGGAAACTCAATGGAAAAACAAAAGACTGGGCTTCCCTGGTGTCACGGTGGTTAACAATCTGCCTGCCAATGCAGGGGACACGGGTTTGAGCCCTGGTCCAGGAAAACCCCACATACCATGGGACAACTAAGCCTGTGTGCCACAACTACTGAGCCTGTGCTATAGAGCTCGCGAGCCACAACTACTGAGCCCACGTGCCACAACTACTGAAGCCCACATGCCTAGAGCCCATGCTCCACAACGAGAAGCCACTGCAATGAGAAGCCCACGCACCACAGCGAAGAGTAGCCCCCGTTGCCACAACTAGAGAAAGCCCAAGTGCAACAACAAAGACCCAATGCAGCCATAAATAAATAAATTGATATAAAAAAGAAAGAAAGAAAGAAAGAACAAGGACTTAAATCTACATAGCAACTTTACCCCTGTTTATTGTGCTTTTCCTGGTCACCTCCCATAACAAACTCAACCCACATTCAACATACTTTTGTGTCTTTAGCGGAGGATTATGTTTTGGCCATTTGGGGGAGTTACTCAGTTGTCCTGGGTCTCTCCCATGTATACATGTTTTTAAAGTTTTGTTTGATCTTCTCCTGTTAATCTGTCTCGTGTCAGTTTAATTCTTAGACCAGCCAGAAGAACAATATGGGAAACTCACTGAAAGAACAATACTAGTAGCAGGCATGTGATTATAGGCTCAAGGGCACATACCCTAAGATAGTCATGAGAGATATTGTGGGCCTGGGGTTGGAGCTCTTTCTTTTACTCTTTTCTCTTCTTTCTATCACATTGACAAGGTTTTATATAAAAATATACCAGAATAAAAGAAAGACAGGATTTTATTGTGTACAAGTACGGAGTTTTCCATCTGACAGCTCCAGATATGTCCCACTCTTACTGGCATTATATACTCAGTACTAGTTTATTCATCATTTGGTGAAGATTAATTGAGCTAATGTGTGGACAGTACTTATACAATAAGCTAATCATAAGCATACCTGTCGTTATTCTGATGAAGTGTTAACAACTATGACTATTCAAGATGATGATTTAACAGCAGTTTTTAAAACAAAAATGCTTTAAAAAGTTTGCATTACTTAAGTGTAACATTCTTCCTCTGAACATACATCATAATAAAATATTAAGATTTAAAAACAAAGCTATATGTACAAGGAAAATGATCCCAGTGTTATAAATGGTGATAAAAGGTAAAAATGACTTATATCAAACAAGTTGGCAATGTGATGTGGAAGATTTTTCAAAAGAATTAAAGCGGCCACTTGAAATCATATTTTTGAAAATATATTTAATGTGGGAAAATGTAGCTCTCAAACTGCATTTCATTCAATTACATTTTTTTTTCAAAAATAATAAGTAAATATGGAGAAAAAAATCCTCATGAGAAATATACCAATATATTAAAATTGGCGATTTGGTGATAATGAGTTTATTATTTAAGTTTAATCTTTTCTTTGTCTTTCTGTAATTTATCGGTCTTCATCAAGATGCCTATAAATGTATTACAACAAGAACAAAAACAACAATAGAAAAACATTTAAAAGGTTACTTTTAACATGATTGCTTTAATAATGAGGAATAATAATAGTATTAGAATCTTCAGTTCTGTATTTGCCTTTTTGTTGAATCATTATTTAACTTTCTTTAATAATTTCCAATTTATAGATTCATTAGGCTAACTTGCCATGATGCATTTCTCAAAAATGGGATACTAAATTGGACCTTATTAGTCACCTCTTTTTTTTTCTGGCAATCAAATTGTCTCATATTTGCACTGATGCCATGTTTTGAACATTTTTTTTGGTTAATAATTTCCACAGGGAAAAATTGTTCATAAATTGATTTATAGATAGTACACGTCTCATATAACAGGGTCTGTGATTATAAAACAACAGTTACCAAGATTAGTTGAGACCTCATTTATACATAGAACCACTCCTGAAATGAGCTAAACTAATATGACGTATTGCCAAAACTAAGAGACTGCTTAGATGAGGTGGAACAATCTAGCAGCTCAGCTGTGAGTATGTGAAACTTCCAGGGAAGTTTCCGAGGAAGGAACGGTTGGGACCCAGGGCAGCTCTCCCCAAAATATGCCTCAATGGCATGTTGCTTATTTCGAGTTAAAGTTACTTGAAAAGGAGCCGGTACAAGAACTCTTTGAGCCTCTTTTGTTTTCCTGAATGTAGGAAATAATCTCCCATGTAAAGGATGCCCTCCCTGGACCAGGAGACTAAGGACAGACATTCTTATCAGCAGAGACAGGGAAGCCTGTGTAAACAAACCATGCTGCTTCTTCACTAATTTACTATCCAAGCCAAAACTTTGCTTAAATTCCTTACTAATTAAGCACCAAAACCTAAGCTTCTTTGTCCTGTGAAAACCTCAACATTTTATTGTTTCTTTATGTAAAAAGATATAAAAGTTGCCCACTTTTGGTCTCTTACGGAGCATCATTTTTATGATCTTCCCTGTGCATGAAATTAAATTGGCTTTTCTTCTGCTCATCTGTCTCACGTCGATTTAATTCTTAGACCAGCCAGAAAAACTCAGGAGGGTATTGGAACAGTTTTTCCCTCCCCAACGTATACACTTAGCCCAAATGTTTTTCCCATTCCATCATTTTCAAATCTCTGTTCTTCCTCGTGCCTAATTTCTTGTAATATAAGGATCCTGTCAAGATATGTCTCCTTCAATCTATATTCTATCTGTAACTGAATCATGTCCATTTTTCTTGCACAGTGTGTTATAAGAGCTCAACAGAATCTCCCATTAAATGGTTACCACTCCAGAGCAGACGTCATTGCTTCACTCCAGGCTAAGACAGCTCACTCATTCCTCTGACTAATTGCTTCTAGTACGTTCTCTGTAGCACATCCAGGTTACTCTTCCTAAAATGACTCATCTTGTTTTCCCCTTTGCTAAAGGACAGTAAATAAAAAGGTTGGCTAACAGAGGGTAAAAGCATTGTGAACACGAGTGCTTTAACATATCCATAGATAAACTACTTAGTTTTCTAGTCCTTTTGGAGTACACACTGTAGGGTGTCCTTAAATTGGTGGTGAGCCAAGCGACAATATGTCTCGAAATATTGCACTAGTTTTATTATAAGGTTAATCCTTAGACTTTCATTCACATAAATTCAGGTAAATCCACATTCTGATAATCAAAATGCTAAATATTGTACAATGTCATATTCATTTACATAAAAAAAGTTTTAAAGTATAGAGATATCTTTAGTAACTGGAGGGTTTGACTTTTGACAACTGTAAAACATTTGCAAAATATTTAGGAACAATAAAGTAAATACAATTTTCTCTGACTTAAGAGGAAAAGGGTCTATCATGAAGAAACATGGAGTCATCTGTTCATTTGAGTAAAAAGTTAACATTATTCTAGTTTTAATTCTAATTTGCTAGGTTCTTAGGTTTTGTTTTGTTTTGACTTCCCAAAGATCAACGGGCAGACAGAAAAATATTATCACAGTTTGGTAGCATTTAAGGAAAGGGGCAAATAAATAACCCAAGTCACTGTGACTCCACAAAATCATGAGATAAATCTAGTAGAGTTCAGTTGTTGATATTTAGGAGCCCCAAGAATTGGTCCTGTATTTTCATTCAGTTGTCTTTGCTTATTGGAATATGTAAAGGCACAAATAATTTAATAAATGTCCCTTCCCAATAATTTATATCATTTATTAGTATCTAAATTTTCACTTAAAATTAGTTTCTTTACCAGCATCCCTGGTTACTGAAGACACAGATACAGAGGGCCTTCCCATGATGTGTTAACAGCAGAACCCTGTCTGGGACCACTGAGGGTGGAGGGAGCAGATGCCACCAGTCTCTCCTTCCGGATTTGGAGGCAACATGTGGATGCACCATTACCTCTTTCAAGCCATGGATGGATTTCCGTGAAGGATATTCTGTCAACAGTTATTTAAAAGGTCACTTCGGAACTCACGATTTTTTTTGCTGGTTTTTTATAATGTTTTGAGACTAATTTGTATGTTATTAATATTGTTATTTTCAGTTTCCCTGAGTAGCATAAGCTTTCTTTCATTTTGTTGGGAATGTTATAGTTTCATGTACTAGGAGTATAATTAAGTGTAGACTCAGGACCCTCAAAATATTATTATGTTTTGGTAGAAACACTGAAAATAAAAGATAATTTAAACATTAAGATGTTTACTCATACTGAATAAGCTATATATGGTTATTTTATTCTTCATACATGAATGGATAAATGCATATACAAAGATTTGGCAATGAAAAGTGCTCTACAAGAGGGCTGAGGAGACAAGAGACTCCATATATTCAACAAATAGATTAAGCTTCTTTTTTTTTTATTTTTTAATTCTTTTGGCTGCGTTGGGTCTTTGTTGCTGCCCAAGGGCTTTCTCTAATTGTGTCAAGCGGGCGCTACTCTTCATTGCAGTGCACGGGTATTTCAGTGCGATGGCTTCTCTTGTTGAGGAGCACGGGCTATAGGTGTATGGGCTTCAGTAGTTGTGGCGCGGGGGCTCAGTAGTTGTGGTGCATGGGCTTAGTTGCTCCGAAGCATGTGGGATCTTTCCGGACCAGGGATCTAACCTGTGTCCCCTGCGTTGGCAGGAGTCCAAGCTTCCTTTTTGTAGGTAAATATTTTAAGTCAATTGATCTTGAAGTTTAACACAGATCACAACATGTGTTAGGCTTATTAAAATACAGCTTGTTGTTCCTCACCCCAAAAGTTTTCACTAAGTCTGGTGTTGTGTACAATAATCTGCACTTGTATCAAGTTCTCAAGTAAGACTGATGTTGCTGCTCCAGGGACTACATTTTGAAAACTACTTTTTAAAGTAAATTTTTCTATAGACTGTCTAGAAAGATTTTTTAAGGCAATCTGGATTCAACCAAACATAGTTAATAAAGATAACAACGTTAATAAACCCTACATTAAAATATCAATTATTTTAATGCTATCATGTGAAAAGACTAAAAGAGAATAATAGGTATTAAATGGTCAAAATAAAACAAATTTTCTAAAAATTGTAGATGAAAACAAAATCTTTCATAATAAGAATACTTTGTTTGCTTTATAAGTATAGAAAACTGCTAATTACCTTCAAAATGTAAATACTTCATGAAAAGATCCCCTAGAATGTAGAGGTAGGAAAAGATCAAAATAAATATTTACTCTAAATGCTTATATCTGTTCCTTTAAACCACTTTTATGCAGCACAACTCACCCTCTTTCAGTCCCTATTTATGGCACTACCCCACCCAGCCTTCCAGCTAGACCATAATTATCATGGACTCAGTTTGACTTCCACTCTGGCCACCTTGCTTTCCCCAATTTATTCTGCTGGAAGAAATCCCCTATTTTGCCTATTGTAATTGGTTATACATATATAAGCTTGTCTCTTTCTCACAATCCCTGCTTATGCTCTTCCATGCCTTTCTCCCCACTGAAGGGGAGCAAAACTTGCCACTGCAACATATGTCTCTTTAGCATAAAGATTATTTTAGGCTGATTATTTTTAAGACACAGATGACACAAGGAAAACTCTGGAAACTTGAGTAGATGTCACACTTTTGTAAGAGCCATTTATAGTTATAATGGAAATCTCCATTTGTAAGGGTGTCTCCCGCTGTGTACCTGGAAGAGAAGGATGATGGAGTCTCTAGAAACTCTTATCAGTGGAGCAAATGATGATTTGCATAACAACCTTACCCTGGTAACTTCTCATCAGTAGACTTCCCCCCAACCAAAATCTTTCTTTTGCCTTTAGCTGAAGATGGTGTATGAGGGGGTGGCTTGGGCCATTTAGGAGAGTTACCAGATTTTCCTAGGTCTCTCTCATGTTTACAGGAAGTACACATGTTATTAAATTTCTGTTTGTTTTTCTCCTGTTAATCTGTTTTTTATTACAGTGGGAGTCTCCACCAAGAACCTAGAAGGGTAGATAGAAATTTTTTTTCCCTCTTCTACACCACACACTGGATTATAACTTCTCTAGGGGTGAGGATTGTTTCATATTCACTCTATATTCTTCACAGCACCTGGTCAATTTTTTCACACATAATCTTCTTCTTATAAAATTGTTGAATAAATAAATAAAAAATGAACTCAGAAAATAGTACTATAATGGTATTAAAATCCAACCTTTCCTTCAGTTCCACAACTATTTGTATCACGTTACATGCATCAAGTTATACTCTGAGGATATCAAAAATAGTAACATATGTCCCTTTCCCTCAAATAAATTAGAGGGGAAACTCACTATTTCTCTTAAATGAGTGCTAAAAATGTGAACTCTCATATTCTAACATAGCCTTCATGGATTTACTTATTTTATTTCATTTCTTAGAAAACAAAGTGAAATGAATTGGCTTATTTCAGTTTGATACATATGTGAGTGAAACTTTCCAAATGGGATTAAAAATACTAGCAGCTGTAACAGAAATATAGGTATTGCCTATGTAGCAATCTGATCTTATTTTATAAATTAGTCTGAGATGCTGGGAGTTGCAAAGGGATGTAAGAAGCTTGAATAGGTATGGTCTGTACAGAATATTTTCTGTATCTGAAAAGTATGGAATTCATCATTAGATGTGAAAGAAAGACAAGATTTAAGAGGGGAAAAAATGAGAAAAGAGAGAGAAAGTCCAGGGGGAATGTGTAAGAGTTTTGTGGAATTCATAGACTGAAGGGTTCTGGACCAGTACGGTGAGTGGGAGAACTGGGGAGAAGGAGAAATGTGGTTTGAGATGTGACTGTGTGTGTAATGAAACGCGTCTCCTCTAATGTTCTTTAAGAGACACAATTAAGGGTTGCAATTCCTTTTTAATTATGTTCAAGCACTGGTCCATGCTTTAATAAATGCAGTTGTCTGCAGAGTCTTGGTCCTTTGGGCCTAGGGTTTTCTAACGGTACATGTATTTTATTTGTTTTTAGAAATGTCATTTATCTTGGTTTTACTCCCTTTCAGAATGTTGAGAGTAGGAGTGAGAAACACCTTCAAAATCAGGATTGCACATTAAGAGGAAAAAGTGATACTTATGCTGAAATAGACTCACAAAATATTATTTAATCTTGTGGTATTTAATTTTGCATACTGACCAAGACAAACTCAACATTCCCTGCAGCTTGACTAAACTTTACACAGGCTTCTTCCTGACTCTCAATTTCAGAGGAATTGAGCTCAGACTGGCTCTGACCTCTCTCCCCCTATTGCAGTAACCTTAGGAAGACCTAAAGTCTTCCCTGTCTGTTTAACTTTGTACAGTGAAACTTTGCTTTGACAATACAAAGTGGCCAATAAGTAAATAAATAAATAGAAATAAAGAGCTAATAATAGTAACTGAAAGTCACAGGCAGAACTGTGTTGTATTTGATCATTTTGCTATTATTGTATCCACATAGCTTCAGTTGTTTAACTTCAAAATATAAGGCATGAGAAATTTCATATTCTCTTATTTTTCTACATTGAATTTAGTATTTTCTGAGCCCCCAGCTGGCATCCAGCAGGAAATTCAATCTTCCTTGTGGCACTATCCCTCTTTCACTTTCATGAGCTAATACAAGAATCTTGGGTTAAACAAATAAATAAATAAATAAAAGGGAGGGTGCATTGAAAAAAAAAAAAATCTTGGGTTGGTGATGCCAGAAAACTGGCCTTGAGCATAAGTACATGTTTCAGACAGGGTGCAGCACTTTTGTCCATACTATTTTTTTTCTCAAAAGCTGCTACCTCAGGTAGGTTCAGGGCTACCACTCACAGAGGTTTCTCTCCTTCACCAGCAACCTCCCTCTGTCCCTGTCCTAAAATGATCAGTAAACTCCTCCTCACAGTATGGGGCAGAGCTCAAAATTCATCCCAAGACTGCTACTTCCTCTTCCATGGAGGGAGGGTAGAGGGGTGGGGGGGATTTCTCAGGGCTGGAAACTTCTCTTCAAATTTACTTTTGTTTTCAGTTCTAAAGCTGAAGAAATTTATCAACATCTTTCCCTGAAGGAGGGCTGGGGAAAATATGGGATCACACTTTTTTTATTTTCATGAAAAGAAGCATCATTTATTCATATATATTATATAAGGACTAGTTATTTAGAATAGAGAAGATGCTAAAAGGCCTATGATTAATTTCATTAGACATGAGGAGATATACAAATAATTACTGTAAATCAAGAAAAAAATGTGTACCCTAAATCGAATGCAAATATTAGTCTAAGGGGAAGGAAATAAGGATTTTATTACATTTACTGAGCTTTAAATTTAACAGGAGTTTGCCCAGACAGTACACTTTCAGGAACCTCAAACTGCAATTCAACAATTAGTGATTTAATATGTGAGCAAATGCCTTTTTTAAAATTAATTTTTCCCGTTGCGGAGCACAGGCTCCAGACGCGCAGGCTCAGTGGCCATGGCTCACAGGCCCAGCCGCTCTGCGGTATGTGGGATCTTCCCGGACCGGGGCACGAACCCGTGTCCCCTGCATCGGCAGGTGGACTCTCAACCACTGCGCCACCAGGGAAGACCCTAAAATTAATTTTTAATGGAGTATAGTTGCTTTACAATGTTGTGTTAGTTTCTACTGTACAGCAAAGTGAATCAGCTATACATATACATATACACCTTCTTTTTTGAATTTCCTCCCCATTTAGGTTACCACAGAGCATCGAGTAAAGTTTCCTGTGCTATACAATAGGTTCTCATTACTTATCGATTTTATAAATAGTATCAGTAGTGTATATATGTCCATCCCAATCTCCCAATGCATCCCACTCCCCTTTCCCCCTTGGTATCCATACGTTTGTTCTCTACGTCTGTATCACTATTTCTATACCAGTTTTTTCAGATTCCACATATAAGCGTCTATATACGATATTTGTTTTTCTCTTTCTGACTTACTTCACTCTGTATGACGTCTCTAGGTCCATCCACATCTCTACAAATGACCCAATTTCATTCCTTTTATGGCTGAGTGACATTCCATTGTATATATGTACCACATCTTCTTTATCCATTCTTCTGTTGATGGACATTTAGGTTGTTTCCTTGTCCTGGCTACTGTAAATAGTGCTGCAGTGAATACTGGGGTGCATGTGCCATTTTGAATTATGGTTTTCTCTGGGTATATGCCCAATATTGGGATTGCTGGGTCACATGGTAGTTCTATTTTTAATTTTTTAAGGAACCTCTACACTGTTCTCCATAGTGGTTGTATCAATTTACATTCCCACCAACAATGCAACAGTGTGTGGGCCTCTTTTTTTAGGCGTGAGGAAAGTTTCAATCTGGTTAATCCTTTGTTTTTAACTCACTCTGTAAACAGATTATATATATTATAGTAATGATAATAATAACTGTAAATATACATTTGACATTTATGTGGCAAGCATTATCTCAAGGTTTCTCAGGTGTACATCATGATCGTAATTGGAATGTTTTTGTAAAGTAACTTCAGACGTAGGGGCTGTTCACCACCTGAGAATACATGGATACTAACATCTTCATACCCAATGTTTAGAAAGTATGCATTTTCACTACTATGAGTATGTCTGGAATCAACATTTTGGGAGAGTAGGTTGATAGAAACATAATAATATAAATAATTTAGGAACTCCTCACTACTGTGTACTCAAATTGATATATGTATATTTATCGAGGAGAAATTATGTGTCTTTAAATTAACGACAATTATTTTACTGAATTTTTAGAAGAAAGTAAATGAGCATGGTGCTTTATTACTGAATTACTCTGTTTTTAGATTACATCTAGAATCCTTTGAAGGAAAGCTATTTAGTAGGCTTATCTTCCAGAGATTTTTGAAATACCTACTTCGGCTTTTGTTACATTTTGCTTTTGAACCATCTTCCCCTTATAACTGATACTCTAGTCCCTGTTTGCCCATTACTGAGAGGCAGTAATGCAATAGCTTTCATGGATGGCTACCTTCCATGTCTCGTTTGCATTAGTCTATCCTGCATGAAAGAAACATCTTTTTTGAGTACGTGTTCACACAGTGTGAGATGTCTGCTTTATTATTATTTTTTTCTGCCATGCAATCTGTATGCCATGATGACTTTGAAAATTAAACTTTCTTCCTCTTCTCCTAGACTAGGATTCTAATTTAGGCATAATGGGACTTGAACCTCCCTCAAGCCTTTTAAAATATTCAAAGGAGGCATAAAAGAAATAGAAGGTAGACATTCACTCTTGATTACTCTGTATGATGAGGATATTGCATTACACACATACTAATGTAAATTCCTCTAAAATATATAATTTCCATCCTATCATTCCTCATTGTTCCCCCTCCACAGTCAACTTAGATTCCCGAGACCTTACACAACTAAACTAAATAGATTTTCTGAAACTGGTGTGCCTTGGTTTTTTGAATTCAGTAACTGCACACTAGATAGAAACTACAAGTAATAAATTTCTCTTTGTGACTCTTCCTGACAACAAGAAAAAACTTGGACCAAGGCCTGAAAAGTAGATAAATGACTCAAACTAACTCTCACAGAGAAATAAATTATTGCCAGTATCCTAAAGTTAGTTGAAAGAAAAGCTTTCATATTTAGGAAAAGTTATAGATATATGATGTTAAAATTGAGAAATATTCATTTTCAACTTCTGCAGGTCTTCTATCTTTATATTTAGTCTTGTTCTTCTTAAAGATATATTGGGGGCAGTATTTTAACTTAAGAATCAATTACATCCTTCTTTTTATAAATCAGAAATATGGAATATGTGTTTCAATCATTTCTGCAAAACCAAACGTAAATGGCAGGCTTTCAGATTCAGAGTATAATTATTATATACATCATTATCCTGATAGATTCCTGCAGGCCCTACTCAACCATCAAACAGGTAAATATTTCAGAGGAATCCCAGATGAAGAAATCACTGAAACAGTGGTTTTGATGGGACGTATTTGAGATGGACAGCGTGGATTATTTATCTTAACTATAGGGCAACACAGTATAATTGAATTATGATAATCCTAATTCCTTCAACATGCGAACAGATGCTAAGAAGCAACACGCTCATTACTATTTGTATACATTATCTCATTCTCTGTCCCTAATAAAAGAGCTGGTGCTATGACTGCAAAATGATATGAAACTTTGCTGTACTCCTGCCAGAAGCTATAGTTTTTAAAGACACTGTCTAAATCTTTGGCCTCTAACAAGAAAATACCTCTAACAAGGAAATACTTTTGCTGAGAATCAGAGTGAGTTAAGCTTACACTTTTTCACACTATTCATGATAAGGCTCTCTCTTCAGGATCTTTAAAAATGAATCGATATCTCCTTGATGTGATATTTGCTGATTAGTTCAGACATAATCAAAAGTAGCAATTTATATGACATTAATCTCAATGCTGGTTTTAATGATGCCTGGTAGAATGTATCTTTCTGCCAGTCCCTAAAAACACATCCATCCAATGCTGCAAAAATAAGATCAACGTTAGGAAAAAGTGACATCTAAATAAATAGAGACCTATACATTAGCTGAGTAGAAAAAAATCATTTGTTTTTAATATAATTAGCATATAAATTAAGTAACAAATATATGTTCTAAACCTTGCTGCAATTTAAGGATGTAAAAAATGTGTTGAGATATTACTAATAGGAAAATAATGAAGCAGTCCATACACTTCAAAGACCAAACAACTTAACAATCAAAAAAAAGATATATGCTGGTGACATTTTTCATATGTCATACAGAATAGTGTCCTATAAAAGTTGCATAGAATCCCATGAACATCAAAAAATATTTAAAATCTATTCTGAGTGGTATCATGAATTTATCTACGTCTTTTATTGATGGAGAGGAGCAGCAGTACAAAATCCTTGGGTCACTTGACCTTCTAAGAAAGGGCAGCTGATACATCACACAGAGAATTGTGCAGTAGGTGCTCTAGGGAGACAAAAGTCCCTATTTCTTTGAGACTTTACTCACTAATATTTCAATTTTGCAAAGTGTGTTCATTTTTTTTCTTATGTGGTGGAAAGAAATTTAAAGAACTTTATTTAATAAGTTCAAGCTCTCTCCTTATATAGAGAAAGCACAATTACTGTCAGTAAAATGAAAGTCCTCTATACTCAGCTAGAAACTAAAAGTCAGCTCATGGAGTTTCTAAAAGCAGAAGAAAGTTCAACACCTTGAAGGGATTGAGCATACTCTTTATTCTAAATTGCTGGTCTCATATTTACTATTATCTTCAATATAAAAAAAAAACACTCTTAAGTGCCTAAGGAATAGACAGTTCTCGGTTAATTTTGTTCTTTCTCCTCTACACAGAAACCTCCTTCTAAAGTCTTCTTTCCTTTTATCTGTTATGTCTCTACCATTTCTGGCATACAGACATACACAAATACACACACACACACATATATACGATGATTATACTGTGTAATTTATTTGAACATATATATTTTTTTTCTTGAAAAAAGAAAATTTCTAAGTTTTAGCAGTTAAGCCTTTCCCCAAATGCCATTTCTCCATAAGCATTATCATGTGGATGTCTTCACTCCTAGAGTCTTTATTGTTACTATGTTGATGACACCCCCTCCTCACACCCCCCGGCCCCAATATGACACCATGTTCAAATTCTCAGTAACATACGTATCTCTACGCATGTCAAAATCAACATAACCACAAATAATTTTATTATTTTCTTCCCAAGAAAATCCCTATATCTTATGTAAGAGTTTTAATTAATAACAGCACGATTTTTTTTTTTTTTTTAGTAATGTGGATTTAAACTTTAAAACTTTTTGGACTCATTTCCTCTAATCTTAAATCTCAGTCAGATTTCAGGTCATGTATAGTCTGCATGCAAAGACTCATGGGCTTCTACCCCTTCCTTTACACTCCTGGTACTTCTAATTATCCATTATCTGGATATGTTCACTAGAATATTATCTAAGTCTTCTGCTCTCTCCCCAGCTTCAATTCTTACTAAATGCTGGGGCAAAATATGTCCTTCTAAACTGAGATTCTGATCATGTTTCCATGAGTGGAATCTTTTCTAGAGGAGCTTATGGAATTAATTACAAATGCCTCAACATATTCTATTTAGATCCTTACCATCAGTATGGTCATTTACTTTGAAAGTTACTTAACTGCTTAATGCCTCAGTCCCCTTGCCTATAAACTGAGGTAATGATACAGAAGCTTTACTCATGTCAAGAGAATTAAATTATATATATATCACACATTATAAGTACTTAATGAATGATGGCTTATTTTTATCTACATTTCTGTGTTCACTTTTTAAAATGATTTAAAATAATTTACATTTTGAATTTTTAATAGTTTTACATGAATAATTTCCAACATATTGAAAAGTTGGAAAAATAGCACAATACATACCAGTAAACCCACCACAAGATTCAATAACTGTTAACATTTTGCTATATGTCTTTTGCACATGTATGTTAATGTCCAAATGCATACTTTCTAAATATTTTCAAAATAAGTTAGAGAAAATTTGACACTTTATCCCTAAATACTCCCAACATACATCTCTTAAAAATCAGGGTACTCAGCATATTATCTGGATCATTGTCATACCTATGAAAATTAATCATAAAAAGCTCACATATTTATTCAAATCTCCCCAACGGTTTCTTTAACATATTTCATAACTGGTTTGGTTTTAGTTTAGTTCATCATTTTAAGCAAGAGGCAATCAATTTTCCTGCATTGCATTTGGTTATTAGAAATGTCCTCTTTCCTTCAATCTAAAAGATACTCATTTTTTTAAATCACAAATTGTTTTATAAAACATCTAACATTATGTATTTACTTGTTGCTAACTTAGCTCTTATAAACTGTGTATTTCTGCTAAATTGGAATTAGATCTAAATGCCAGATTAAATCACATTAACCAGTTTGGGTTAGAGACATTTATAAATTCTTTATGTAGTATCATGTCAAGAAGCATATCAGGTGTCTAACAAATAGTAATGCCAAATTTGACTGATTGCTTATGATGGTGACATCCAAATCTTTCTTGTAAAATATAGTTTGTTAACTCCACTTGCAATTAGCAAATATGTGATGAGTGATACTTTTACAGTGTGGAAAAAACATTTCTTCTAAAGGTTTTGCAACCACTGAGGGATCTTAAAAAATCAATCATTTAATCAGCAGTTGGAAATTAATGTTTTTTAAATTGAAGTATAGTTGATTTATAAGATTATGTTAGTTTCAGGTATATGACAAAGCATTCATATATATTTTCAGAGTCTTTTCCATTATAGATTATTACAAGATACCAAATATAATTCCCTGAGCTATACAGTAAATCCTTCTTGCTTATCTATTTTATGTATAGTAGTTCATATCTGTTACTCCCATACTCCTAATTTATCCCTCCTGCCTTCCCTTTCCCCTTTGATAACCATAAGTTTGTTTTCTATGTCTGTGAGTCTATTTCTGTTTTGTATATAGATTCATTTGTATTATTTTTTTAGATTCCATGTATAAGTGGTATCATATAATATTTGTCTTTCTTTGTCAGGTATAATATAAGTATAATATTCTCTAGGTCCACCCATGTTGCTGCAAATGACAATATTTCATTATTTTTCATGGCTGAGTAATAGTCATACACACACACACACACACACACACACACACACATACGAGAGCAGAGAGCAGCAGACCAAACGTGAGGCCAGTTAGTTCACTGGAGTGAACCAGGAAAGGAAGCAGCTAAAAAGAGAAGAGCCCAGGACATGGGCTTCAGAACAAACCTCAAATATTACCACTTTAGGTATGGACACAGTTGTTTATACCAGAATTATTCTCTTGTAGATAAAAGTTTTAAAAACTGGGTAAAATATAAAAATGTAACTGTTTGTAGGCACTGTAGATGACCCAAAACAGGCGGAAACTGGAGAAGATTCAGCTTTGAAAGAAGATAATTGCACTGAATGAGATTTCTTATCCTATGTCTACTGCCTGAGGGCAAAATCCCATGCTCTTCTGTGTATCCATCAGAAATATTCTTCAAAAATGGTGGTTAAGTAAGACCATCATTGGATAAGGGATAACAGATAACATTGCCAGCAGAACTATAGTACAATAAATTGTTTAAAAATGTGTTAGCTGAGGAGAAACAATTTTGCAGATTTTTAATCTACATTAAGAATAAAAAGCATCATGTGAGACAAATATGTAGGTAAATATAAAAACTATATATTTTCTTCTCATTTTCTTAAAATATATGATTCTTTAAAGCAAAATTGATAACACTTTATTCTTGTATATATATATATATATATATGAGCAATAGCACAGAGGTCTGATAGGGGTATGACAAGAAATAGTATGACAAGATTTTTACATTTTTATAAAAAGTGTTACAATATTAATTTTAGGTGGACTGGGATACATTAAAAATTCACTCACTGGAGAAATAATAAAAAATGTAATGCAGAGATATAGTCAATAAAAGAATTAAAATGAAATATTAAAAACGTTCCACTAACTGAAAAAAAGACAGAAGAGGATGAAAAAGAAATCAAAACAAGATTAAATAAATACAAAACTAATAACATGTTAGACCCAAATCCAACCGTGAAGACAGAAAAATCTTAAGGTGGATAAAAGTAAGGCTCAGCTAAAGCCTAATAAAAAGATGCACTTGAAATCTAAAGACACAGATAAATTGAAAGCAAAAGTGAAAGGATAGAAAAAATATATCAAGAAAACAAGAAGCATAAGAAATTTGGAGTTGCTATATTAATATCCAACAAAAAAAAAGTCTTTAAGATAAGGAGTATGACCAGAGGTAAAGAAAGGGATTTCAAAAGAATGCAATAAGCAATGTATCAGGAAGAGATAACAATCCTAGACACAAATGCACCTAAAACTAGAGAATCAAATAAACAGTCATAGTTGGAAATTTTAAAGTTTGTTTTTAAGTATTTGTAAGCAAACTTGAAAATTCAATAATGCCATAAAAGATGTAAATTAAACTATCAACCACCTTGCTCTAATTCACCTGTATAAGACATACACTCAGTAACTTCAGAGCAAAAAGTGCATATGAAACAGTAAGCAAAGGAGACAAGTGCTGCACTGTAGAACATGTCTCAGTAAATTACAAGAGACTGAAATCTTACAGAGGTTGTTTCAAAAGACAATAAATTGAAAAGAAAACCATTAAAATAATATATTAAATAGTCACATACATTTGGATATTAAGCAATGCACTTCTAAATCACACTGAAGTCAACAACATTGCAGGGAAATTAGACAATAATTTTAACTTAATAAAAATACAAAATGCATAAGAGCTGCTAAACTACTGCTCAGAGAAAAGATATAGCTATAAAAACTTTTATTAGATAATAAGAAAAATTTCAAATTAATGATCTAAATTTCTTCTTAAGAAGCTAGGAAAAAAAATAGACACATAAATTAAACCTGAAGTAAATATAGGAAAATAAATAAAAATAAACAAGGTAATTCAATACCAAAGAAATAATAGAAAAAAATTTACAAACACAAGAATTGATTTTTTGAAAAGATTAATAAAATAAACCCCTGGAAGGACTGATCATGTATTAATGAGAGAAAACAATTATTAACGATTTTACAAATGATAGAAAAATCTATAAATATTTTAGGGATTTTAAAGAAATATTAAGGACAACTTTATTCTATTTTTTAAAATATGGGGAGAACGCTTGAATAGAAACTTCATAATTATTTAAAAACCTTACAAATTTAACCAATGAATGAAGCAAAGTTTGAAATCATCATGTTCTGACTTTTTTTCTGTAGAAAATTTCTTGTTCTGTCAGAAAGTGAAATGATAGTAGGTGAAATTTAAATTAAAATATATATAAATAGTAGACTTATCTTTCAAAAATACAATGTTCAATTTTGTTGAATTTGATTTGGTATTTCTAACAATTAATTTAAGAATGGAGGGCACATCAGTGGCTATTTATCGAAAGTAATAAATTGCAGTAAAGCTTTTACCCTTGTGCTGTTGGTCACAAAATGATTTTTTTTTTCTCCTCAGCTATTAATCCAGAACATTTTACGTGATTCAACTTCACCTAAATAAGAATAAGGGAGCCATTATCTTCCAAAGTAATTTGGCTTAAATCATACTTAGACCATTTTTACATATCTTAAAAGAAAGAAATGTGTCTAAAAGACAGAACAGTTCCCAAGGATGGAAGTTTTTATAAGTAGAGGAAAAAAATAAGTTTCACATAATCTTTCTACATAGATAAAGCACAGGATGGAGCCTACAGTATCAGTCGTCTATGATTACAGCCTCATGGTTCTATAAATGAACGGACAGAATGTAGTCATCAATATGCTCAGTGTGGGACAAAGACAGTAGGACATACAAGCACATACATGTATAGTTTGTAAAATAACTTAAAAAATTGCAAAATAGAGACTTAAAAAGAAAATGTAAATTAAGAATTGTAAATATATATGCTATGTATATATACATATATAGACACACACATGTCACACATTTACTTAAATTGATCAATTTAGGTAATCAGTTCAGAAAGTTGTCAAGGTCAGTCAGATATTTAAGTGAGATATTTGAAACAGGTCTGGAAAAAATTTACCACCTCCAGGAACACCTGTGAGTAAGTACTCCCATGCCATAGCCCATTCTAAAGTCCTTTCTCTTGAACTCTGGGTTCATTCAGATTTATACTATTAAGGGCCATACAAACACATCCAAAAGGTTACTCATTGTTCATTTATTTATTTGGTAAACTTTTATTAAATATTTAATGCTCTAGACTGTATTGTGCACTATAGATATGGACATAGGTATTTAAAAATATAAGTTCAAGCATTTCAGTATAGAAATATTTGAAGGATTACTAACCAGTTCTACGGGGAAAAATGGTTTTGGGTGCAAGAAAGTTCTTCATGGCTAAAGCAATGATTTAAGCAAGTCTTGAAGGAAAAATATTTTACTGATAGATGAAATAGGAAGAAAACATTTTATTATTTGTTAGTATGAAATACATGATTAAATAATCCTGTGTTTAAACTATTTCTTCATACTTTCAAGAACTAAGAAGGTTCTGAAATTTTGCTCTGCTCACAAGTTAAGATGCTAACAAGCCAAATTTCACACAGGAAGACAAAAGAAAGACAAGGTCATAGAAAAAGAACCTGGGAACCCAAGGCTCAGCAGGCCATGTAGGCTTCCTGCCAGACCCTCTTGGTGTTGTAGAGTGAGTCAGGTGGGTAGAGCTCGTGAGTGGGTTTGTGGCACAGCACAGCCATGTACCCTGGGCTTGGAAACCCAAGTCCTGTGTGAGGCCTGCAAAGCTGCCTCACCATTGCCCAAAGGTGTCATTTCCTTATCACACTGAACTGTAAACAAACTTGTTCTACACTCCTGAGAGAGACACTCTGTCTAAACCCTAGAAAAGGCAAAGGGAGTCATTGCATCTGTTTTCAAGATGTGCAAACACCTGAGGAAAACATGAAGTCTCTCTCAACACACATCTTATAATAAAACTATTAAACACCAAATTTTAAAAAGTGAATAGTTTTAAACAATTTTGATGATAATTTTTGTTTATCAAAGTTTAATTTGAACAAAACGTTAATTCAGTATGATCATCATGTTTTTCATACAGAATAAGATTTGCACATTAGAAATAAAATATATTAATAAGCATCCAACATCTGAAAAATGTGGCACTTCTAGAGAACAATTATTTTTTAATATTTTAAAATAATTTTTAATAATAATTTTAAATAATAATTTTTGATAATTATTTTATTAAAGAATAAAAGCTCTTCTTTTGAGCCTTTTTATAATGATAAAAATCTCTGAATTTATTTCATGCACAAACTTTCAGGAGCATGCCAGTATGGGTGCATATTGGTTCTTAAAACTCAACAAAATGAAGAAAAATAATAAAAATAAAGCAGAAAATTTCATACATGCTTAAAATCACTACACTCCAATCTCTGAAGAGTATCTATTACATAAAATTTAATTTGAACCAATTTGAAAGAGCACTGAGGGGAAAGACATGTAACTTTTAAAATTAGAAATGCAATATAGTGTTTTTATAAACCAGTGGAAGAGATCCCGAAAGGTTCAAAAATGTCTCTTTCTTGGAGAGGTAAGAGAAGAGGAACTGTGGCAATGAGGTAAAAGACACATATTAAACCATGTAAAACCATTTCCCTTCCTTTAATCTAGCATTGCTACTATGATGCAGAACATATAGAAACAAATATCTTTACAAAGATTTTGGAATTATAACACCTGTATCATTCCATCAAATTATAATTGAATATATAATTTAGCCAATCAGGAGACGGATATGAAGAGCACATTCATTAATAGGGAATTCTCAGGGTCAAAGTTCTTACAATTAGTAGTGATGCATTTAAATATATAACTCCCAAACTGTGGTTTTATATATATATATAATTATTATTATATGTGTGATAAATTATGAAACAAAGACAGTCATTAAAATACCATAATTTAAATGTATATATGTGGGCATCAACATATAAAAGATGAAACAAAACAAAATCAAGCTAATTAGTTGGTAGTGAGGAGATAGAGGCAGGAGAAAGTAAGAAGACATTAATTATCTTGTCTTTCCCAGAGCAGAACACAAGGAATAGTAATCATTGGTGCATATTCTTTTGAAGAACAATTTTTCAATGTGATTTAGAATGTCTCAAAATTTGTTCAACTGCCTAAATAATTTTACCTCTAGAAATAAATCCTATGGACATAACTGCATGACTACACAAAGACATAAACAAAATTGTTCACTGAAAAAATTCCTTGTAATAGCAAAATTCTGAAATAATCTGCATGAAACACTCTGCAGGCATTTGAACAATCGAGTTAGGTATGTATGTACTAATGTGGAAAACATTTACAAAATATATTGTGAAGAAGTTGAAAATTTATGTTTATTATAATCCCATTTATAACTGAGCCTTGTTTAATTTTAATAGGAGTATTCTATTATAAATGGTATATATATATATGTGTGTGTGTATATATATATATATATATATATATAATACTTACTATATTTTTCCTTATTATATATCAATAAAATAATATCTGTTGTGACTCCTGGATTTGGAGGCAATGTCCTATTAGAGTTTCTTTAAAAAGCCTGCGGAGTGTGGGAGAGCAATGATTGAATGATCTCATAAACCAGAGCTGCTCTACAAGGTGGGAAGGTCTGATCACCAATGGATGGTTATGAAAGAGAGAGAGACAGAAACATTCACATTATGAGGTCAAATTATCTTGAAACTGCTTTGTTCAAACAGCTTTTATTTCCTCTACTGAAAACAGTAGAAAGTGAAGTTGAAGTGACCATTAAAATAAAGTAGGGACCTTACTATGAATTAATGTAGGGTATAAAACACAGGGAGGCTTCTCATGGACTTAAATGTATAGAACTATAGAAAATAAAAATATACAAAGTAAAAAGCCTGGGAAAACCAAGAGGAGCCCACAGAAGCACAACTTCTTGGTTCTATTTAAGAAAATCTTTAGTTCTCATCAGATCTAGTGAACATGTGTTAAGTAGAAGCTCTGAGCAGGAGTGCAGCCTGAAGATGTGGGGACACTCAGATCTTGTAAACCCAGCAATTCTCCTCAAAATTTGGTTTGAAAAATAAATAGACATGTGCAAAAATGTACCTGCAAATGGCAGTATTATATATAACAGTGAAGTTTTATGTATATACTCTATTATTATACATAAATGTGAAGACTGTCTATATGCCAAAGAGCTTATTCTGATATTTGGCTTATTTTAACATATAAAGAAAAATGTAGACAATTAGATCTCCCTATTTTGTTTATGACTTTTATTAAATAAATCAGATCAGAATAACTTAATCCCCTTACTCCCAATTCCTAACTTCTGAGGAACAGTATCTGACCTGCCCCACGTTGATAAAACTACATCACTGTGCTGGTAGACACTTCACCACATCATGTGCATAGAGGCATTGATGACTTCTGTCCTTGACTATCTTTACAAGGATATTTGTCTTCCTCCAGGGTAAAGGACAGATTTGTTTGCTGTGGAATGGGAAGGGGCAGGGGGTAATGGTGAATAATATTTCCCTCCAGGGTCAATATTTAGCAGGTTTGCTAGCAACTCCTTTATAAAAGAATCCTTTATAAACTTGGATTTTTACAGCTGTGATGAAAACCTACTGCATGCCCGTCACCCATCTAGAATGTTCTTCATTGGGTCATGGGATTAAGAGACTGGGAACCAGAACAAACATGAAGCACATGATTCCTGCTGTGCCAGGAGTAATCAAGTCCACTGGCTCTGATTCAGGTATCTCTGGTATTCTATCAGCATTTATGAAACTGTGGCAACCTAACCTGCAAGCTTGCAAGAAAGGTGAAATCACAGACTCTTCATAGTTCTTGATATTTCGTGTTTATTTTGAATACTGTATTAGTAAATTCATGTAGAGGGTAAAGATTATTCACACACACACAGAGCAATAAGCAATGCAACAGATTGTCCTTCTATGTGAATTGCAGAAATATATAGACATAATATTAAGACATATATCTGGAAGAATCATGACCAAATGTCAACCAAAATTAGGTTTGAGTGTTAGAACTTTTCTTTATTATGCATTTTTCTTTATTATGCTTCTTTTTCCTATTTAATTTGTCTTTTCTAATGAACATGCATGATTTGATAACATATTTTTCTAAATGAAAATATGAAATCCACAAAATTGTGCATTATAAGAGTAATTTTAATGGTGGTAGTGTTTTCAGAAATCAAACGTCGCAAAGGGTTTTTCTTGATAAATATGCAAACATATTTTAAAAATAACCTGCAGCCTCTTAACTATCAGTCACTTCCTAAGCTTAAAAATAAAATTTGAAGGAATTCATTCTGAGCCTTTTTTTCCTATATCCAGTAAGATGACATTATTGTCTTCTTCACTTAAATATTTTCTCCTTGTTTCACTCTACCCATTTAATAAATCTATAAATTTACCCACATTTAAAAATTTTATATAAATACTTTATATTCAGTAAGCTACCTAATTATTTTAAACACAATATCTTTGCCCATATGTATACCTCTGTTAAGAAAATCAGATCATTCACCACAAATCACCTCTAAGTGTTCCTGAAGCAATGGAGAGAGTAATATCAGCATTAGACATTAATCGTGTAGACCATTGAAATCCAAATGGGAAGCTAGATTGTGTGAACAAGCCAGATGCCAGTATGAAAATTTGTCCTAGAGGGGCAGTATGCAGTAACACATTGTTCTTATTAAAATTTGAGCTATTAATTAATATGATAGACCACTCATTTTAACTTCACACCATGAAAATTAATAAATCATGAGCTACTGCAGACTGGTGAGCTTGCTGGTGGCACTTTCTTTAAGCTTATTTCCAAAATGTTTTTACCCTAGTTTGTGTGTGTGTGCATGTGTGTGTGTATGTGTGTGTGTGTGTGTGTGTGTGTGTGTGTGTGTGTGTGTGTGTGTGTGTCCCCTTCAGCTAACAATCTAGGAATCTACTTTGTGGTTGTTTCTAATTTTTTTTTTCATACTTGATATATCCAGTGTTAGACTGTTCAATTAGTTTCCTAAAATATGAAGAACTAATAAAAAATATGAATACATTGTAGGAGATGTACTTCCAAAAGTAAATATTTCCTTTTGAAAATGGGGGAAGGCAAAAAAAATATGCTAACAAATACATCTTATAAAAAGGGACACAAATATTTGTTTCATTTAGTGATTACATCCTCATTGTACAAGTGAGAAATCTTAGATATAGGAAAGTTGAGTAATTAAACCAAGGTTGGTCAGCTAACAAGTAAGTGGGTCAAAAATCAAATCCACTATCTTACATGATATCCTAATAGTCAACTCAAATGGATTAAAAATTTGAACATAAAAACTGAGATTGTAAAACTCTAGAAAGAGACATAGGTTATAAGCCACTTAACATTTGTCTTGGGAATGATTTTTTGGGTTTGACACCAAAAGCAAAGGCAACAAAAGCAAAAATAAACAAATGGGACTATGAAAATCTAAAAAGCTTATGCTCAACAAGGGAAACCATCAACAAAAAGGAAAGGGCAATCTATTAAATGGGAGAAAATATTTGCAAACTGCATATCTGATAAGGGGTTGATATCCAAAAATATAAAAAAAAGCTCATACAAGTCAAAAGTGAAACAAACAACTCAATTAAAAAATGGGCAAAGGACCTGGATAGATGTTTTCCAAAGTAGACATACAAATGGCCAATAGGTATATGAAAAATGTTCAACCTCACTAATCAAAAAGGAAATTCAAATCAAAACCACAATGAGATATCACCTCTCAACACTTAGGACGGCAATTATCAAAAAGACAAGAAAGGGACTTCCCTGTTGTCACAGTGGTTAAGAATCCGCCTACCAATGCAGGGGACATGGGTTTGATTCCTGGTCCAAGAAGATCTCACATGCCGCAGAACAACTAAACCCGTACTCCACAACTACTCAGCCTGTGCTCTAGAGCCTGTGAGCCACTACTACTGAGCCCATGTGCCACAACTACTGAAGCCCGTGCACCTAGAGCCCATGCTCTTCAACAAGAGAAGCCACCGCAATGAGAAGCCTGCACACCGCACTGAAGAGTAGCCCCCGCTCACCACAGCTAGAGAAAGCCTGCACAGCAACGAAGACCTAACACAGCCAAAAACAAAAATAGATAAGAGATAACAAATGCTGGTGAGGATGTGGAAGAAAGGAAATCTTTGTTTACTGTTGGTGGGAATGTAGACTGGTATAGCCACTATGGAAAACAATGTGGAGGTTCCTCAAAAAGCTAAAAATAGAGCTACCATATGATCCTGCAATTCCACTCCTGGGCACATATCCAAAGGAAATGGAGACAGGATGTTGAAGAGATATCTGTACTTCTATGTTTGTTTCAGCACTGTTTACAATAGCCAAGGTATTAAAACAACCTAAGTGTCCATCAATGGATGAATGGATAAGAAAATGTGAAATATATATAAATATAATAATAGAGGAATATTATTTAGCCTTAAACAAGAAGGAAATCCTGTCATTTGAAACAACATGGATGATCCTGGAAGGCATTATGCTAAGTGATATAAACCAGAAGAAGAAAGACAAATACTGTATGGTTCACTTACATCTAGAATCTAAAACAAACAAAAATAAATTGAACTCATAGAAGCAGAGAAGAGAAAAATGGTTGCTGGGGCTGGGGATGGAGGGGAGTAGGGAAAGCCTGGTAAAAGGGTACAAACTTGCAGTTTTAATATGAATAAGGCCTAAAGATCTAATGTATGACATGGTGACTATTGCAGACAATGCTGTATTGTATAACTGACATTTGCTAGGAGAGTAGAACTTAAATGTTTTGACCAAAATATGTATATATGAGAGGTGATAGAGGTGTTAAATGATTGATGGTGGAAATTGTTCCACAATGAATATGTATATCAAATCATCATGAGGTACACTTTAAATATCTTACAATGTTGTCTATTGCACCTAAATAAAGCTGAAAAAATCCATGTCTTCTCATAGTGTAGATATTTTCCATATGGTTTTTCAGAGCAGGTATCGTCATGTTCACAGTAACCTTGACCTCACTCTTAAAATGCATTGTTTAATAGGCAAATAATTTCACTTTGTACACATGCCCTTTCTCACCATATAAAGGAAACTTTAGTACAGATAATACACACCATTATTAAATGTATAATACATAAAGCTGTGCAAAACAAAATGAAAAGATAATCCACAGAACGGGAGAAAATATTTGCAAATGTTGTGACTGACAAGGGATTAGTCTCCAAAATTTATAAATGGCTCATGTGGCTTAATATCATCAAAACAAACAACCCAATCAAAAGGTGGTCAGAAGACCTATATAGACATTTCTCCAAAGAAGATATACAGATGGGCAAGAAGCACATGAAAATATTTTCAACATTGCTAATTATTAGAGAAATGCAAATCAAAACTATAATGAAATATCACTTCACACCAGTCAAAATGGTTATCATCAAAAAATCCACAAACAACAAATGCTGGAGACGGTGTATAGAGAAGGGAAGCCTTCTACACTGTTGGTGGGAATGAAGTGGGTACAGCTGCTATGGAGAACAGTATGGAGGTTCCTAAAAAACTGAAAATAGAGCTCCCATATGATCCTGCAACCCCACATCTGGACATATATCCAGAGAAAAACAGGTTCGAAAGGTTACAGGCACCCTGATGTTCATTGAAGCACTGTTTACAATAACCAAGATATGGAAACAACCTAAATGTCCACTGACAGAGGAATGGATAAAGATGTGGTACATATATACAATGGAATATTATTCAGCCATAAAAAAGAATGAAATAATGCCATTTGCAGCAACATGGATGGACCTAGAGGTTGTCATACTGAGTGAAGTAAGTTAGAGAAAGAGAAATATTGTATGATATTGCTCATATGTGGAATATAAAAAGAAATGATACAAATGAACTTATTTACAAAACAGAAACAGACTCACTGACTTGGAGAATAAACTTATGGTTCATTCTCTAAGGGGAAGGGTGAGAGGGAGGTATAGTTAGGGAGTTTGGGATTGACATGTACACACTGCTATATTTAAAATGGATAACCAACAAGGACCTACTATATAACACAGGGAACTTTGTTCAATATTATGTAACAACCTAATGGGAAAAAAATTTGAAAAAGAATAGATACATGTATACGTATAACTGAATCACTTTGCTCTACACCTGAAACTATCACAACATTGTTAATCAATGATATTTCAATATAAAATAAAAAGTTAAAAAAATCTATTTCTGAAAAAAGTACAAAAATGAGATTAATATATAATATGAAAAGTTTACTGAATGTAAAATAAATAAATGGGTTTATATAATAACTTTCCTGTATATTTCCACCCTATGTAAATATATACATAAACTTACATACATATGTGTGTTTCAAACAATGTGATTGCTTAAAGGCTTCGATACTTTTTCATGATGGAGGTCCATAAAAATTTTTAATGGAAATTTTCAGAGCAATTATTGCTACTTATTCATCATACAAAAGCAATAAACTTAATAGAATAACCATAGATTGTTTTATTTTGACTTGTTTATTTTCCTCTTTAACCCAGATTGAATTTGTTCAGAAAACACACTGAAATGAAGTTTTCCAGAAATTCCTGAGAAATAATAATTTTTGAAATATTGAATTCTTCTTTAAAAGATTGTCTAGGTCACATGCTAAGTCAATTCTAAAAATATCATAGCTACAGAATTAACATGTAGGGATGTCTTAGGCAGTGAAAGGCAAGTGGAAGTTAACGATGCATAACCAAAGTCGAATCTGGAATTCTACAAATATGGTGCAGCTTGAATGTGAGCAAAATGAGGCTGTTATGTGGAAATTGGGTTCATTGCATCTTTCTAAATAGAATCATATCACTGTTATTACCAACATGTACTTAGTAATTACTAGACACACCATTTTATGGGCTTTTTAAGAATTATGTCATTTAATTCTCAGTACAAGCCTATGTAATGTTATTGTTGTTATCTCTACTCTTTAAGTGGAAAATTCAGTAACAAACAGATTAAGTAATTTTCCCAAAGCCCAACTGCTATTGAATGCAGGCAAGAATTTCATCTCAGGTATTCTTGCTCTGCGGTCCATACTCTTAAACATCAGGTTACCTGGTATCTAGTCCCAAACATCTCTCCTTTGTATTCTACTAAACCAAATGGACACACACACACACACACACACACATGCACACGCATACGCACACACACATGCACATACATTTATGCTTTTTCCTTTTTTTTTTGGTTTGCTTTTGTTTTCTATGCACAGAACATTTCTTGAGTAATATTGCATAATTCATGTATAGATGGATCTGTTCCTTTATAACCACCACCAGTGTAATATTATTGTTACATGAAATATGCTAAACTTTATGTAAAATTTAGATAAAATTAAACAAAACTAGGTTAAATTAGATAAAAATTTGTAAGTACTCACAACCTCCCATTTTCTTCCCATTCCCTTTAATAAAAATTAGATAAATTAGACATAGTATATTTTGTTGTATTAATGGGAATAATGGGTACAGGTGCTTAAATCAAGAAGTTATAAAACATAAGACTGATTTAAATTAGTAAAGACTTGGGGAAAGAGGGTCATAAGGCCTGTGAGACAGGAAAGCGGAAGTTTTGAGAAGTATGAACAAAAATAGATAGGAGTTAATCCAACATCTTTCATGTAATCTCTATTTCAAGGTGTGATACCCCTTATTTTGCCACTCTCAGAACATCAATTGTAAAGATCTATATAATTCTGCACACTGATCATGAACTGTATTTACATTTCCTTAGTACCTTGTTCACAAGGGAACTCCTCTTTACTCAGGACAAAAAATAGTGGTGATTTAAAGAATCAAATAACGTTCAAAATATCAATCAAGGAAATGTGAGAGTTCTGAATTTAAAACTAATAGGTCATCACGTAGCATCATTCTACCAACACAAATACAAGAAGATTGATATTTACATGAAAGGATACTGCACATCACAAAAGAATCCTACTTGCTTACATGATGCTCCTTCCAGGGCATAGTTGGGGAGACAGCCTTTGACTTCACGTTGCCATGTTTCTGTGGAACATTTATGTAGGTGCTAGCTTGAGTTATGGTTGGAACAACTTATTTTATAGTTCAAAAGCAGCAGCCTGTTTTTCATTTTATGAAATAATATAGTTGGTGCCACCTCTAATAAACCTGAAAGTTACTCAGGGCTTTTGTGACTGATGTCTAAGAACAGAGAAAAATTATTGCTTTGAAAAATATTGTACTGTAAGATGGAGATACAGGGATTTCTGTAGAAAGTAAAATTTTCTGACAAGGTCATCTCATCTCGGCAAGACGTGAACCAGATGTTCATTCTGTATTTAGACACATTATTAATAATTAAAAAGACATTGTTTTCTTCAACAACTGATTGCACCAGTCTTTGATTTACACGAAAATAGATAAAGGCTTTAAGACAGCTGCTTCAAGCAGAAAACAACACCACATTTTATTTATTATTTTATATTTTAAAAAATTTTTTTGAATTTTAGAATTTTATTTATTTTTATACAGTAGTTTCTTATTAGTTATCCACTTTATACATATTAGTGTATATATGTCAATCCCAATCTCCCAATTCATCCCACCACCAACCCCCCGATCACATTTTAATAGTCGAATTTAGGAACTCCTATTTTCAGAGATCAGAAAATATTTCTTTGTATTAAGACAGTTGACACTTTTTAAAAAGCTTTCTGTCTTAAACTCACAGTTTTATACATTATGGCATATATATGTGTGTAAACAGTTATTTGCAGACAGTTGAATTTTGCCATTGAGTTTCCTTAAGGAGAAAATATACTGAAAATTGCAATCCATGGGTTTATGTATTATACACATGTCAAGATGTAAATCTGTTCAGTTTGTCAAAGGAGTCTACTATGATCATGACCATTAACCAAGAAACATTGTGTATGACATAGTCCTAGGTGTCGCTGAAAATGTTGAAAAAAATATAATGCATCAGTTCATTTATTTGTTTAGTTTAATTCTTTAGAAACAAGATAAATATAAAATATTTATCCAATGGTATAAGAATTAATGAGGGAGGTGTTCTGGCATAAAATATGGTACCCTGTGTAAAATAGTATAAGAATAATAAAGTAAATTGGGAGAGGAGGCTGGACTGAATATTTCCTTTGTGTCTATGAGTAGATGGTCAGGGTAGGGAGACGATTATTATGGAAGTCTTATGGAAGTACTTTCAAAATTGATTGTGTTTTATTCATTTTATACCCTTAGTTTGGAGCACAGTGCTTAGGTCATGGTAGGTACTTTATAACTATGATGGTAAATAAATAACTGGATGGATACACAAAACAAGTTTTAAAGAATGAATCCAAACTAGAAAATTTGGTAAAAAATGTAAATATTATTCTGAACATGTTATTCCATAACATGAAAATAGTGTTGTGTAAATGCATGCAAGTGAAAAAAGGTATGTGTGGATGTGATACAGGAAACATTCTTAATTTGGTTCAACTAGAGTTTCTATGGGAAGAACAGCATATAAGGCACACAGTAGGTGAAACACACATTATAGTGCATCTTGATTAAGGAGAGAAGGGGGGTGGTGGAAATATGATGTGTCTATTTCAGAAAGATAGCTCCAGAAGCAGTGAGAGAGTGATTTGATGGTGGTGATGATAAAGGGGAAAAAGCTGCTGGTGGTGGTAATGGGAATTTCATGTTGAGAAAAAATTAGGATGCAGCAAAAAGAAGATATGAAAAGGGTCAGTTCTAGGACAATAATTTCTAAAGGAGTTAGAGAAATATAGAGATTGTGAATTAATATTCTGGAAACAGGGAATAAGCCCAGTGAAATTTCTGAATACTATGTGTATTTATCCAAAAATAGCACCAACTCTGCAAGTGCTTATACCCAAAAGTTGCAAATTACAAGAGCAACTCCATTATTAGTACTACCAGTGTCATTAGTCAATGACTAATGCAAATTACAAGAGCAACTCCATTATTAGTGAACAAAAAATGTATTCATCTCTCTTGCAGCTTGTTTCAAAGACTGGAAAGGCTAGGGTATTTCAGGACCAATGCCCTGGAAAAAAAATGGAAAGGCTCTAAGGTGAAACAGAAGGTAACTGTGTAACAACAGGGCCAAATTCTCCAAGGCGACGCAGTGCAGCACTGTGTGTTTCAAAGGATCAGATTCATAAAGCCACACATCAAAACTACTGTTAGAACAAGGAGTTATGAAAGCATCCCCAACACCACAGACACGCTCAAAATATTCATAAACCAAAGCAAACCAGGTTAAAGCACCCAATGTTGCCATCCATCTTTTGAATTGTAAAACAGACAAGGGGAATGCATTTTGAAAATGAGGGCACCTAATATGACTTTGTAAAGTAACTTTATCCTAAAATGCCAGTATTATGGACAATAAACATAAAATCAAAGCAGTAAATCTTGTTTCAAACAAATTGAAACATTGAGGAGAATTCCCTTTTGGGTTTCAGAATATGCTTTCCACAACTGCAGCAAGAAAAAGACTCACTTTGAACTTGGTACCCTCTCCAAGTCCAACTTACTTTCCACCCCAGTCTGGATTGGAGCAGTGGTCACCTGTAGTCTCCACATGGGATTTGACTGCTTTCAAAATTCTCTTTATGACACTGTTGGCATGAAAGCTCAATCGTGCCCCAAGCTTGATCTTTAAATGGCATTATTTTTGAACAGAGTCTTGAGAAAAAGAATTACTATTCTCTCCATTTGTTCAAAAGGGGAAGGTTCTCTTATGTTTATAAAAGCCTAGGCGTTAGGTAATTATTCAGCTAGTACAGATTCCTGAATGCATGTGGTCCAGAAGGTTGCAGCGGGAGGCTCAGGGAGTATAGGAGACAGAAGAAAGACATATGGACCTACTGTTCGTGTGCAAATGTTTACTGACGTTCATGGACGTGGGTGAAATGAGAAAGCCCGCAAAACCGAAGCCCTGGGGATTTCTAGTTACTCCGCGAGACCCATGCACTAGCCACGACTCGTGTGTTTTAAATAATGTTTCCTGTGAGACTTCTTCATATGCTAAGAGTGGCTTTCCTGTCCTTCTTATTCCAGAGATCCTGGAAGGAGGCTATCCCACTTTGGCAAAGCTCCATGAAATTAACAAGGCGAGGGGAGGTTGTGCACAAAAAATGCATTACTGCAGGTATCACATTCCAAATATAAGATCCTCTACTTTCTTTGTTTTAAGGGCTTGTTTCCAGAGGACTAATAGTGTTAATTTATCTCAGATTTCATAATAGCAAGCTAAATCTATTGATATTTTGGAAGGTGATTTGAAAAAGTAGATCCTGGAGATTCTTGTCTTTCTAAGAAAGACAAGTTGACATTATTTCAGTAATATAGTTTTATAGGGTTTGCATTAGAATGGTGGATAAAAAATAGAAAGACTCAGATTCTAGAAATGCTTTAATGATCAATAAGAATTGGTAAATTACTTCTTGTGGTAGGTGAGGGAGGATTTTAGGCCTGTGTAGCTGACCGATCATACTAAAAATGAGAGGAAAAAGAGGAAAGCTTGTTTGGGGGGATATGATAAGTTTATTTTTATTTTTATTGAACTTAGGTTACAAATTCAGATAAGGAGTAACCAGGATGAAAACATACTTTACTTTTTGACTGGGTCAGGCCTTTAATGTGGAGGAAATGGGTTTCATTGTCAACAGAGAGACTTGCTTTAAAATCCTCATCCTGCGGTTGACTGGTGTGTGATGTGGGGAAAGTTATTTGACTTACTTGAAATTCATAAAATAAATAGTTTAATAAGACACCTCCCCCCAGTTGTTGGGGGAACAAAATTAGATTGTGTATAAAGTACCTAGACCTCATTAAGCCCTTGAAATTGTTCATCTAACTCACCTTCCCACCCCCTTTCTTTATATCTGTGTTAAGGTGTAGATGACCAAAACAAAATTTACCTTAAGGAATATAGAGTTCTTCCTATTTACTTCAAAAAGAGCATATGTAACTGAAGCGCATGCCCTTTAAAACTATGCTATGAGGCTCTTCTCAAAATTCCATCATTCGATTGCTATGGGTGTTTATACTTAGGTTTAAAGCAGAGCGAGGCCAGAAATTGCAGTAGAATAGTGATTTATTGGCCGTGCTATGAGAGTCACTACCTCAAAAGATCTCAAGAAAGGATTATGAAAGATACTAAACTTCATGTCAATGTGGAAGTTCCTTAGAATTATTTGTACTTATCTTTTATGTTGTCTTCTTTAATGCATGCAGGGTATGTGTATGTGTATCACGAGCTGAGGCACTCAGGGAATTTTACTGCTCTGAGCTAGTCTGCCTCTCACTACAGGCAGTTCTGCTGTAACACTTGTTTTGTAAACACAAATTTATTTCAACGTAATTGACATATTAAAGAACGATTTGAGCATAATGTGAATTTCGTGTTCTCTTATGCATGAATTCTTCCTCGAGAAACATTAGGTGAATGCAGAAAACCGCACTGAGATGAACAGAGCCATCCAGGAATCTATAAAACACACACACACCCACACACACACCCCTCAAACATCTCCCAGACCTCAGTTCACCCAAGCACGTTCTGCGGTCACAACCATCCATCTGATTTCAGATAACCCTCCTGCCAGTGCCTCACAAGAAGGTGAAACCTTCCAATGTCCACTTCCAAAAGCAAACTTAAGGCCTTTTTCAAGGTAAAGATTATATTTTATTTAATTTCATACATCTTATTAATTATTTAATGTGCATATCACTGTACTACCACTTGTATCAGTTTCTTATCTTGTTTAAATGTGTCTCTGTGCTACGCTGTTGAATATTGTGCCCTTTACCACATCTTTCACATCAGGCCTGTGGTCTTTATTGTGTGATTCCGCCTAGTAGAGTACTTTTTAGGAATGCATGTGCCACACAGCAGAACTGACTCTGCCCCTGAACTTGACCAGGCAACATGAACCTCTCCAATACTGCTTCCTCTTCTTTAAAAAGGAGAGAAGGGTGGTATCCATCTCATAGGGCTGTTGAAGAATTAAAGAAAAGGATGTATCATACACTGGGCCTTTAGCACACACCATGGGACATCAGAGCACTTAATGCACGTTACATGTTGTAGGAAGCAGAACAGCCCTCAAAGGTGTATGCACACTACCCCTGGAATACCTTTTGTTATGTGGAAAAATGGACTTTGCAAATGTAATTAAGCTCTTGGACCTTCAAATAGGGAGAGTATCCTGGATTACATGGGTGGGCCCGGTGTAACCACACAAACCCTTAAAAGCTGAGAACTTTCTCAGGCTGGAGTCAGAGAGATGCAGCAGACGGAGAAGTCAGAGAGGTCCAGGAGAAGGACCTGACACATCCTTGGTGATTTGAAGATGGAGGGAGGATGTGAAGTGGGATGAAGGAGGCTTTAAGCAGAGGCCCCAGAGTGACAGCAGCAAGGAAACGGGAAGCTCAGCTAGGTAACTGTAAGACACTGGATTCTGCTGATAACCTGAATGAGGCTGCTGCAGACGCTTCCCAGCAGCTGACACTTTGATTTTGATCCTGTGAAAAGTGGAGCAGAGAAACCAAACTAGCCCACCCATTCTTCTGAGTTGTGGCATAATATGTTTGGAATGTTTAAGTGCTAAGCTTGTGGTAATTCACTATGGCAACAACAGAAAACTAATGTAGGCATTGTTATTGTTATTATTATTATTATTAAATACTTACAGTTCTTATAAAGAGTAGACTGTTACTGGGTAAGAAAAAATATCATTTTTAACCAAATTGTAGTTACTAAACGGAACCTTCTTTAGGGTCATCCCTTTTAAACTTTGGCTATGGATAAGGTATATGGACTGAATTTCTTGTAAAAATATCAATCATTTAACATATTTCATTAAAAAAATAATGTTTCAGGACCTAAAAGGTTTTCTCCATATAAGAGATTCCTTTAAACCTGCATTCAAACCTGAATATAGTCATTATTTTAAGTTTTAAAATTTAACCATTCAGTCATCAGTTACTACCTTGAATAGTAGCAGGAAAGGAACAGAGGAAAAGCTCCAGAGAAAAGACCTTGGGAAGAAGGGAAGGGCACTCCAGGCAAACTTTATGCCCCCAGATTAGTTTTTGGGCAGTAGTTCTTTATGCTTCACTAAACTTTGCTGTTCATGTGTCAGTCAGTCCTGAATCTTGCAGTTGGAAGGATAATAAAAAGGAATAATAAGCCTATGGAATAGAGTCCTACTGCAGCTGTAACAAATTACTACACAATTTGGATCTTAAAACAACAGAAATTTATTATCTTACAGTTCTGGAGGTTTGAAGTCCAAAATGAGCCTCCCTGGGGTAAACTCAGGAGGCTCTGGCAGAGAATCTGTTTCTTTACGTCTTCCCACTTGTAGAGGCAGCCAGCATTCCTAGGCTCCTGGGCCCTTCCTCCACATTCACAACTAGCAGGTGGCACCTCCAAATCGCTCTCTGACTGTGCTTCTATCAGCACAGCTCTTCTCACTCCAACCCTTCTGATTCCCCTGTGTAAGGACCCTTGTCCTTGTAAATCCAGGCACTCTTCCCATCTCAGATCCTCAATTAGCTATATCAGCAAAGTCCCTTTTGCATATTCACACACTCTGAGATGAGGATGTGAATGTCTTTGGAAAGCCATTATTCTGCTTACCACAGCCTGATATAACAAACATATTTCTAATAAAACACATTCATCTCTAACATAATTGTAACAGTAATAATATTTTGCAAATTATTCAACAGTTACATTGCAGTTTCTCCTCTTAAATCATGTTTCCTTGCAGCCTCGTGGAGGTTTTTTTTTTCTTTTTTTTAAATTTGTTTTTGTTTTTGCTTTTGCTTCATAAGTAGACAGGACTTTTTTAGGTAAGACAGATCAGCTAGTAAAAAAGGATAGGTTATAGAAGAAGACCATATTAGTAAGAGGGAAAAAAAACCCCAGTATATTTGGGGACTCCTCCAAAACAAGGCTAGTTGTACCCACACACACACACAATCTGTCGTTATTTCTATCAATCTATCGATCAATACATTTTCTGTCTATACAAATAATTTTCAAAATGATTTTTGGTACCTCTCTTGGTGTTCTATTTAAGTGCTTAAATGTACAAAGATTTGTTTACGTTTTATGAGAGCCTAAATAATGTATGGCGAGCTTATTCCATATCATTAAACATATTTTTAGAGATCTAAAACCAGTCAGCATTTCTGTAAACTGAACAAAATGTAATAAGTAATTCTAATATTCTCTAAGCCTAATATTCCAATTTATCCTTTCATTCTACAACTACTCATCAAGTGCCTACAAACTGGCAGGTGCTATCCTCGGCATTGTTGATTTAGTACCACAGAAAACACCAATGACAAAACAGACACAAGCATCTGTCCTTATGGAGCTTACATTCCAGTAAGGAAGCTGGGTAATCGATCAATCAATCAATCAAACAAATAAGTAAAATCTATCCTAACTCTAAGTGCTAAAAGAGAATGGGGGAAAATGGGGAAGAGGTTCTAGGAGAAGGTGGGTTCCAGGGAAAACTGCAATTTTAAATAGGGTGGTCATGGAAGACCTTGCTGAGAAGGTAACATCTGAACAAAGAAAAAGGATGTATGGGATCAAATCTTGATTTGAATTTCTGGATAAGAGTCCTAGGAAGAGGAAGTGCAAAGTCTCAGAGCATCAAATGAGACTTTTTCGAGAAACTTCATTCCATCTTTTGACCAATGTTGATTGATGCCCTGGTGGGCCAGGCAGTCTTACACACACTGGGAACACATCAGTGGACAGAACAAATTCCCTTGCTTCCAGGGGCTTATGTTCCCAGGGGAAGCTGACTTTCTTTCAAACTAATTCATTCTACTCTACCCACCATCTTTTTGAAAATGAGGTTAAATTATACACCATGCTCCTAAATGTTCCTATTTATGAAAGAAGAATAGTTTGCTAACCTTAAAAGAGATTAGCTTTTAGAGAGTATTTAGCTAAAAAGTATAGAGTACTAAGAATGATTTTTATAGGAATAAGTTTGGCTATACAATGATCACAATCCTGTTTTAGTTTTCTGATTGTTAGTTTGAATTTTGGTTCCATTGTACCTAGGCCTTACATTTGTTCCTAAGTTGGAACCTGATAACATTCAGAACAAAACTCATTTTATGAAGAAGATTTCCTAGAGTCTAATACCCAGTAAATGTAGTTAGTTTATTCAAATGTTACATGGTTTTCAGAGTAACACGTGTTGCACAAATAAAATAAATCATGGGTTTTTGGGAGAAGCTAAAGTGCTGTCAACTGGGCTGTAAATGTAAATTATGTTTCAACATAATAAACAGTGTAGTGGAATAGAAATGGCTCCACAGTTGAAGATTTCAGTTTGTGATGGACTGAAAACAAGATCTGCTTTAGGTAGGAAAGAAAACAGAGCACTGATTTCATTTTCAGCAATGGAGATGGTCTAAAAGAAGTAGCATATATTAAGATTGTCATTTGACAGATGGTCAGACTGTATATAATAAAGTCAAAAGATATTTTGACAAGAAAGGGGATGGATCTGACAGTTCACAGATCAGAATCCCAGGCAGCACAGATGAGAAAATATAATTGAATGTGTGCTAAGCTGATGCACAGTTAATTTTCACAGCCCAAGGCAAGGGAGTATGGGAGATGGACAAGAGTATTAGCAGGTTTGATAAAAGAAAGAGGCAGAGTAGGGGTAAAGCAAGTAAAAATAGAAAGAAGGCAACATTCTATCACATGTAAAATTATTTTATTTTCAGTAACTTACTAGAAAAACCAAACTGAACCTTGCAATTCTGAATATATTCAAAGTTATCATTTTGAACAACACAGGGCTAGATTTAAATACTAGTATACTTTACCTAAAAATATAATATCTCTTAATGTAAAACTGAATTTTCTCATATCCAGGAAGAGAATGCAAATTTCATTAACACTGTTTCCCAAAATAATCTTAGGAAATAAGGAATAATAATAATAATAATCCTAGGAAATAACACTTCAATAGTATTAGCTGCTCTTTTTCACCAGGTATTTAAATTAGTCTGTCTTTAGCCATTTAAATCAATCATAATTACTGTTATTTTAAGATACTATTCTATTTTAAGCAAATTTGAAAAGTGATGATATTTTTTGTTAGAAAATGAATGAATTGAATAACAGATTCCCCATTTTCCATTCGGTAATTGATATTATTCATCTAGTGTTGGCTTCTGAATTGTTTTCACAGGAACAAAAGTCTCAATTTTAGTTTGAAAATATCCATATCTTTCAAATTCTAAATACTTTTTAGGTCAGTATATCTGTAGTAGCTATTCTTTATATTATAATTTGGAAAAGGTAAAATGTAACGGCTCCATAGTTGAAGATTTCAGAGGAGGAATCTCTTTCCTCCTAAGGAATCAAGCAGTCAGACATGGTGCCTTAATGTCCTTGCCATCTGACTCATGAGCGATACCTGCAAAACCTCACCCACTCATTACTCTTGTCAGGCACATATGCATTCACAACAGAAAAATGAGACAAATATCAAAACATTTTCGGAAGAAACCCAAGTGTAGAAACAGACCAGTGTGGTCATCTTTAAAAATGAAGAGGATCGGGCTTCCCTGGTGGCGCAGTGTTTGAGAGTCCGCCTGCCGATGCAGGCGACGCGGGTTCTTGACCCGGTCCGGGAAGATCCCACATGCCGTGGAGCGGCTGGGCCCGTGAGCCATGGCCACTGAGCCTGCGCGTCCGGAGCCTGTGCTCAATGAAGAGGGTCTAGACATCTTCTTTGTAAAGTACAGAATGCCCAGATATATTTTCCATTTATAGCTGAAACTAAAAGTGGCACTGCTGGACATTTTAATATTGTTTATTGCATCATATTTGTGAATATTATATTATACACTGCCATCTGTGGAGGTTCATAAATCGCAGAGCAATGAAGCCTCCTAATAAATCTGATGCACACTCTCTTCACATTATTGACCCCTTTTATGTGCTGACCCAAGAACTCTTCCATAGCATTTGTGATCTACGTATCATTATCCTTTATGTCTAACGTCATTTCCCATAAATCAATAGCCTTCCTCCTTGAAGGTGGCCCTGCAGAATGAGACGCTGTATGCTTGTTCGAGCACAGAGCGTATTGGATGTGGGGCCTGGCTTGCAATCTTTTCTGTACCCTGAGGTAGGTGACCAGTCCATCCAGGTTGAGATTCTCCTGGGATTTTGTGTTATGTTTCTTTTTTCTGCCAGCCTGCCAGAGCCTGTGCTGTTTTGACCACTTCTGTTGCCTTGCCTACTAACACAGGTAGGTGACAGTGCATCGCTGGGAAAGGAGAATTCAGAGCGCTTTTAACTTTCTATCATGAGTGCAGATTTTTACTTTTAAGAAAGTCCGTGAAAAAAATAAAATAAAATAAAATAAAAATAAATAAATAAAAGAAAGTCCGTGGTGCAAATGGAGATATGTCTGCCTTCGTATTTTACAGACAAGTGCTAACATATGTTTGATATATCACTTTAAACCACCAAAGTCCATGTGTTACACTGTATCTTAAAATCAGGTTTCTTTTGAAACTTCACGTGCTAGCACAAATAATTAAAAATGAATAGGGAAACTACAACTTCTTTAGCAATATGTAAGAATAACTTCACAGTAAATTTAACATAAATATTATTGCTATGTCATCTGACGAACATATAAAATATGAGACCATTTTACAAAAGTTAAATTGAAATCACTTGTGAGTTAATAAAAAATTCAAATGAAAACAATATACTCAATACAAGTAAAACACTTTTAAGTAAAGTCATTTTTAAGAGATGACTTCAAATGTTGCTTGAGAAATTATTGAGAAAACAACTTATCACAAAATTTCTTGTAGCACACCCAAATAAGCTGACTAAATTAAGAATCTTAACACCAGACATATAACCAAAACAAAACAAAACAAAATAAAACCGACCAAACCAAACAAAAATACAAAAAATAAAATAATATATTTATTGGGTATAATAAATAACAAAGAATGTAGGAGAAGGTAATAGCACCATATGCTTCTTCACTTTCATCTCCTTGGTCCCAAATGGGAAAATTGTACACACAAGATCCTTTCTAAGATGGAAATGGCTTATGATAAGTGAGCAATTATCAGTCAGTCCCCTCTTGGACCATGACTCTACTGACAGTAGGGCCTTCTCTACAGTTGCTTATATCCAAGTGGAAAGTCACTGTGGTAGAGCTGGGTAATCACGTGCTATCCTCTGCATTAATGCTGTGCATCCCCACACCAAGGAGAAACCATCAGGCATTGTGTCATCTTCCTACAATGTTCCGCCAGCCCTACCCACTCTCATCCATCAGAATAGGGTCCAGTACCCCAAAGCTCTGTATTTCATTGGCTTATTTACTTCTGACTCACTCAGAGAAATAGCAATTTAAATCATTATAGATTCTGTTGCTTTATCTTCCTAGAGAGACAAAGTGCATCTCAAAAAAGAATCAAAACATTCTCATGCCCTTGCCCTTGTTAACAGTACTATATTAAATCTGACTCATCCCTTCTGACAAATATATTTCTAAAAGTAACTGGAAGTTATAATGATTTTTATGTCTCTTTTTCCCATTTGAAAAAATAATTGCGAAATGTGAGGAATTTCTCATGTAAGTGATCAGAATGATAAAAATATATAGGTAAAACTTATTATTTAATAAAAAATCAGTTTCCCTTTTTTGATATTATGCTACTCAGTAATTTATATTCTTAGGTTTTTAAAAATGAATTTAAGAAGAATTTTACATGACTTCTCTTCATCAATCCAGATGTTCTTACTTGAATTTTAACACTAGCTGACCCTTTCCATTTTTATACTAGGAAAATGAACAACTTGGTCACTTTCTACAATGGTCACTTAGAAATCTGGAAGAGTAGCTTCTCCTTACCTCACTACTCTACGCACATCACTTCCAGCCCTGATGTGTACACACATGCCACTATGTCTTGTTTCCACGCAATCTGAATTTTTCGTTCACCCGTCCAGTAAAGCTGCTTTTCATTAACAATACACTGCAGCTGTAACCTTATTAACATGTTCTCTTTTTTGAAAAACATCTTTTCCGAGTTTAAATCCCATAACCATCTCTTTGCTTCTTAAGGCTTTTCTCCTTCTAACTTTTTCTACAAAATACTGCCTTAGTTCTTCCCTTCCTCCTGACCACTCCTTTTCCTTTCTGCAGACTCTTGTACTGTGGTAGCACACTGATTTGGCTATATTTGCCAAATTTTCTTTTTGCATGTCTTCTTCCTTTATATTTTTCTCCTGAAATATCATTCATTCTCAAGTAATTCTCTATTAACTCTATGCAGGTAATTTTAAAGGCTGCATCTCTGCCTATGACCCCGCTCCCCAGACTACAGATGTGGGTTTTCAGTTATCAGCTCTACATACTTCTGCTTGATATCTTAGCAGTACCTTAGATTTGACCTGCCAACAAGGACATTAATTTTCAAATACAAATGTTGCTTTTAAAAATTTATTTTAATCACATTTTAACAAATGGTTTCTTTGATACTATCTCTTTGCATGGACTGAATGGTACAATTACTCCTTCCCTGAGTCCTCTTCTGGTCCCATTATTGTTCATCTTCACCAGATTTTACTTCAGATCTTTTTCCCCTGAAAAAAAATGTAACTGTTCTTTTGGCATCAGTAATCACCTATTTCTGATATAGTCTACACCTTTATCTCCAAAATAGAAATAATTCCAAATATTTCAAATTTCCTTCCTGGTACCTCTAGTGAATATTAGATGAACATCCCAACATATTAAAAATTAAAATACTATCTCCTCTGACCTGTTACTTTGATCCTTATTTCACAACTAAACAGCATCACATCCACCAAGACCTCCAGCCTGGAAGAAGTTGAAGATGTCACTGAATCCATGTTATCCTCTGCATCCATTTTATATTCATGTCTTATTGATTTCACCTTCAGGATTTCCTAAGAAATATCCTTATAAAACATGAAATTAATCATGCCACTACCTTACTTATACACTTAAGTTGGCTTTCCAATGCCTACAAAATTAATTCCTTTATCATGATGCAATGTACACTAAAACATCTCAATACAATGCACCTATGATCAACACTAATGTTACAGTTTTGGAGAGCCTCTTACCTTTCTCATGTATATTATGACTTGGCAATTTCCAAGATTTTCTCTCATTCTATTCCTTCTTTATAAGTTACTTTCCATCTTTTTCTCTACTGGACAAAATCCAACTGATCCTCCAGGGCCCAATTCAAATCTCACCCCTCTTTTTGAGCCTTGCCCTTAAGCACTTCTTTCTGCACATCACCAGGCAAAATTAATGATTTAAAAATTATTTGGTGACTATGATGTGTGATGAATGTCTACTAACAATTTATCTGCCTGCTTGTAACTGAGTTTCTGGAAGGCAGAGAACAGCTAATTCATTCTTGAATTCCTAGTATTTCACATATTGCCTAGCATTAGAGTTCATAAATATTTATTGAATCAAATAGCATTCTCTAATATTTTAAATATGCAAACATTGTCTGTGTACCTTATTTAACTATACATGGCTTATGACTTAATAGCTAATTATAGATAGATATCATATAACTATTTTGTTTAAGGTCAGCCATGCTCTACTTGTACCAAAATGCCAAAGTAGGAAAATAACAGATCTGGGTTGGAAATGCCCTTGGAAAGGACACTTTTCTTCTATGGTAAATGTAAGAATACAGCCCTAATTCAACCACAGCAAAATCCTTTTTTAGAATTTCATCCTGTAACTCTATTCAATGAAGTTAATGGTTGTTTCACATGAGTGATGGTGATGTATTGAGATTTAAAGAAGGGTGTGGAAGATAACACAACAGAAAGTAGATATGATATTTAAAATATAATTCCTCTAGAATGTAAATGAAATCTGTACGAGAGGGCTTTCAAAATAATAATATTCCACTTCAGGCTTTCAAAACAGATTTACAAATGAAACATTTCATAAACAATGAAACGTGCACTTAAAAAACCTCACACCAAGGAAAAACGCAACTGAGCATGCATAATTTGCACTGTGCTAATCTTACTTTCTAGCAAAAGCAATGAATCCTGTCACCAAATGGCAAGCAAAGACAAAGTGATGGGGTGCATGCTGATGTTACTTAAATTCTCTCCAAAGGGATAGGGAGATAAAAAGTAATTATGATGAGTTTTGTATGTTGAATTCTTAACTGGTAATAAATGTAAACAAATCATTTGAAGCTTGTTTTTGTGAAGGTATTGATATGCAGCTTAGAAGACTAGGTCATTCAATAAACTGAAGAATAAAACATGAAATACTGCATTATTCTGGGGGACACACATATTTTTGCACTGCATACTTATACTTTTTTATGGATACCTTTTCCTCCAGCTTTACCACTTTCTTCAAAACATGAAATTCTGGAACTTAAAATTTTATTAGATTTCAAATATTTTTTTATTTGTTTGCATACATATAAACCACAGGTCATCCAGCAGATTATAATTTTTCTCATGAATCTCAGCTTTCCTTCATCAATGTATCATCAAACAGCAGCCTTATCACTTATTGTTTATACTGGTGAGAACTGTCCACTTTCTAAATGTGTTATAGTTTTCAACTACATAATTATTTAGTGAAGTGGAAAAAGAAACTTAGAGGTCTTATGAATGAAGATGAAAATATCAGTTTAATGACAGGGTGAAAAGTAAAGTTGAGATTGAACCACACAATAAACTGACTAGATCTAACAGAAATATGTAGAACATACTACCCAACCACAACAGAGTACACCTTCTTCTCAAGTGCACATGGGACATTCTCCAGGACAGGCCATATGTTAGACTACAAATTAAATGTCAATAAATTTAAAAGGATAAATAAATACTATGCAAGGTATCTTCTCTGAGCACAATTGCATGAAGTTAAAAATCAATAACAGAAGGAAACTGGAAAATTCATTTTGGGAGATTAAAGAACAGACTATTAAGCAACCAATTGATTAAAGAAGAAATCAAAAGGGAATTGCACTTGATATCAAAGCCAGACAAACACACTTCAAGAAAAGAAAAGAAAACCGTAGATTAATACCCCATCTGAAATTTATGCAAAATCCTCAACAAAACACCAACAAACCAACCTCAGCAGTATAGTTAAAAGATTATATATCATGACCAAGTGAAATGTATTCTTGGAATGTAAAATGTGAAAATTGATTAGTGTGATCCAATATATTAAAAATACAAAAGAAAAATCCCACAAGATTATTTCAATTGAAGTAGAGAAAGCATTTGAAAAAATTCAATACACTTTCATGATAAAAGAGTCTCAACAAACTAGGAATAGATAGAAACAACCTCAACATAATAGCTGTATATAGAAAACTCACGGTAAACATCATACTCAGCAAAGGACTGAAAGCTTTTTCTCTAAATCAAGAACAAGTCAGGGATGTCTGTTTTTCACTTCTTTTTAACATAGTACTGGAAGTCCTAGCCAGAGCAACTAAGCAAGAAAAAGAAATAAAAGGAATGCAAATTAGAAAGGAAGAAGCAAAATTATCTCTGTTCACAGATGATATGATCTTATATGATGAAATCCTAAAGATTCCACTTAAAAACTGCTGAAATTAATAAACAAATTCAGTAAAGTAGCAGGATACAAAGTCAACACGCAAAAATCTGTTACATTTCTATACAATAACAAAAGGAATTTAAGAAAACACTTTACAAAATCATCAAAAAGAATGTAATACTTAGGAATCAATATAACTAATGAGGTAAAAGTTTTGTACATTGAAAACTACAAAACATTTCTGAAAGCAATTAGATAAATAAATGGAAAGACATCAGTGGGAATGAAAATCCTCAGACACTGTGGAAAACAGTATGACAGTTCCTCAAAAAATTAAAAATAGGACTACCATACAATCCAGCAATTCCACTTCTGGGTATATATTAAAAATAATGGAAAGCAAGGTCTCAAAGAGATATTTGTACACCCATGCTCATAGTAGCATTATTCATAAAAACTAAAGTGTGGAAGCAACACAAGTGTCCATTGACTGATGAATGGATAAGCAAAATATGGTATATACATATACTAGAATATTGCTCAGCTTTAAAAAGGACAAAAACTCTGATATATGCCTTAACATGGAAAAACATTGAGTACATTATGCTAAATGAAATAAGCCCATCACAAAAAGACAGATATTGTATGATTCACTTACTTGAGGTACCTAGAGTAGTCAAATTTGGGGGGACAGAAAGTAAAATGGTGGTTGTCAAGGGCTGGGAGAAGAGATGAATGGGGAGTTATTGTTTAATGGGTACAGAGGTTCAGTTTTGCAAGATGAAAAGAGTTCTGGAGAAGGATGGTGATGATAGTTGCACAACAATAGAAATGTACTTAATACCACTGAGCACTACACTTAATGATTAAGATAGTAAATTTTTATGTTATGTATCTTTTATCACAATTAAAAAATGGGAAAAAAGTGTAGGTAAGGCCTGTTTTTGTTTACAAAGAGTCCCTGAGTTTACCTCAACAGCAACTTAGCCCAGGATCTCATCATATCTTGCTGAGACAATGACCTGATCCTTGAGCAGAGCATGGATTTATGTCCATTGGAACAAATGTGAGACATAGATATTGTGAAATAAGTCAAAGAAACAGCTAATTTATTTGCAGCGTGCACTAGTCAGGGCAACATACCCAACTGAACACCACAGTGTCTGCAATGGTATCCTCACTTCTAACTCCATTTGAAGATGGAATTGAAATCCTACAAAGGCTGTATACTATCATGAAACCCAGGGATGGTAAGTTAGATTATTGCTTACCAAATATTCATGCCTATTTCCAACCATGAGAAGAATATATTTCCTTGTCCAACTGATGTTGGTTTTAGCCATGCAACTTGCTGTCTCTGGTGGGATGATAGTGACCATGATGTGAGCAGAAATTGAAATGTGCTTCTCTGATTGGACTTTGCCTCTTGCACATCTATCTTTCTCCATAGAAGGAGATACCTCAGGTGGTTGAAAGTGTAAGAAGAATAAAGAACAGGTGAGCTCAGTTCATAACTAGGAAACAAGCCAGACTGAGCAAAGTCTAGATTAGCTGAATTCTAGCCAATCCACAGATGAGTGAATAAAAACTAGATACTGCTCCAGGCTACTGAGTTTTGATGTTTGTTACCATAACTGACTGGTACACTGAGGAAGAAGGGGATTTTGTCAAAATACAAAGATGATCAAGATTTTTAAATTCCCTAGTTTGTGAAACTATATTGATTTAACTGGGTAAAGGAGCTGAAAAAAGTGGAAGTTTAATTTTACTATACATGCAAAGATATTGTCTGAAGATTTTGAAAGAGCACCTAGTGAGAAGAGAATGGAGAAAAAAATGGGAAATAGAGATATATCTTAGGAATTTTATTGGTTAAATGAAAGAAAGGGGGCTTCCCTGGTGGCACAGTGGTTGAGAGTCCGCCTGCCGATGCAGGGGACACGGGTTCGTGCCCTGGTCCGGGAAGATCCCACATGCCGCAGAGCGGCTGGGTCCGTGAGCCATGGCCACTGAGCCTGAGTGTCCGGAGCCTGTGCTCCGCAACGGGAGAGGCCACAACAGTGAGAGGCCTGCGTAACGCAAAAAAAAAAAAAAAAAAAAAAGAAATAAAGATATAAGACCGTTGCTGGAATAGGTGTTAGGGAGGAGAGAAACCTTTTTGATTTTGTTGTTTACTAGTTATTATTCTTTAAATAAAGAAAGGTTTTAAATATACTGACAATTACAATAGAAGTGTCAATGGAACAGGAGAATTAAAATGCAAGAGAGGAAGTTACTGACTGATTTTGCACAAAGCTATAGTTCAGTTTGCTTGTGAATGACATTCAGCACTCAGTGAAAGACAGGTAAAAAATTCTTACCCGGACACGGGGGGTTGAGAGTGGCGAGAAAAAGAATGATGTTGCAGATAAGTTCTAAAGACAAGAGAAATGTGTATGCACATAGGTTTATTGAAATGAGAAGAAAGACAGTGACAGTCCCTGGGCTAGATGGCTTATATTTGCTGTCACGGGATAAGGGGATTTTGTGATTCAGGAATTTGGAGAAGACTACAAACAACTTGTGTGAGGAATTTTATTGTCTCTAAAATGTATGCATAAGATGACTGTTGAGAAGTAACAAAAGCCAAGTCTACAAAGAGTACATTTACATTGAGAACTGCGTCTAAGCAATGCCTTGGAGACCTGGAATGGATAAGGAGAGTTCCAGGAGTTATTCTGGGTGGAAGGTCTCTTAGATCTGGCTTCCCCATCTCCCTTCTATGGTGTGTCTTGCTCGTAGGCCTTGTGACTCTTCTGACCAAAATCCTTTAATGGCACCCAGTAGTTGTGGGGAGAAGTTCACTTTCTTTAGTGTTCTATATTAAATTATGACTCAGCAAATATTCACCCCTCACAAATAAAAGAAATGCACTTCCTTATTCTGTTACAGAACTAGTCATTTTCTGCCCAAGCTTTTCCAATATTTTTTGTATTTTTTCCACATTGGTCCACGTATGTCAATGCCCCTCTCCCTTCATTGTATTAAATGTTCATTTCAGTTCTTTCTCCAAGAAACTTGTTGATTGTTTTACCTCTTGTTAATTCCTTATTTTACCAATGTGTTTGGTTCTTGCTATTTTTTATCATTTTCTTGACATAACGTAATTTTTTATTGTTTCTCTCTCCATGAATCTACCCATTTAATTCTCTTCTCTCCTCAAGCAGAACACAAGCTCTTGGGGCAAGGATGGGGGTGGGATTTATTGAGGACACCTACTTGCAAGTCCGCTGTATACTTCTGTGAACATCTATACATATTTGTGTCAATAACAAAGATAATGACAAGAGCAGTCCTCCCCCAAATTTGATATTTTTCACATTATTAAATATCACAATCTTTTCTTCTTGGTTAAGTTTATTCTAAAATCTGATCTTAACTTAGAACTAAGTCTTCCTTCAGAGCAGACAATTCAATATTTACTGACCATTTACTTCTGCTTTCTTGTTTTCAGTGTAGAGTCACTACAAATTCACCTTAAAGAATGAGAATCAAAAGATTTAATCAAATAGTCTAATCTTTTACAAGATAACTTCTTACTTTTGAAAAATGACTCAGAGATGACAAGAATACAAATTACACAAATTATCCTATTTTTAAAGGGAATGACAAAATATTTTTTAAAATAACAGAATATGATACCCTCAGTATAGTGGCATTTAACATGACAATAAAACAAACAAAATCCTGAGATGAGAACGACATGTTCTAGCAACAGTGTTCCATTTTGGCTTTTACCCAATCTTTAAACATCTGCCCACATTAAAAATACTTTAGGGCAAAAAGAAAAAAAAAAAAAAGTAAGCTGCTGGCCATATAAAGAAATTCTATTCTTAATAACATAACATAATTCAGGAAGATCTTTTTGAGGACTGAAGTGAATAAACAATTTGTGACCTTCACTCTCAAGGACACACCCTTTATCTGTGAAAGTTATCTCTAGAAAAATATGGTTCTGACACGTTTTCTTTCTCTGAAGTTTTGTTTGAAGTATTTCCTAGTGATTTTTGTTTATAGAGAAAAGGTAGATGTCTGGTGTATATAATAGGAATAATTTTCATTTGCATGTTTGACTGCAATTTCTTTTCTGGAAATACTACTGTATGAGCAGAGATCAAAGTAAGTTAAGTTAATCTGCTTAACAAAATTTTGAAGGTTTGTGTAGATAACCTGTTGTAAATTGTTTTTCACTATGTGCTATCTTTTCTCTTTTGAGGTATTTTTATTCTCCATTTAAAATTTTTGAAATATTAAAGCCATTCTGCTGCATTTTCTCTAAATTCTCTCTCAAGATAAAAATTGACTTTTAACCTAAAACCATTATGTTAGTGTGTGTGTGTGTGAGTGTGTGTGTGTTTGTGTGTGTGTGTGTGTGTTTACAGGACAGTGGAATTTAGAGATAAGGTATACACAGATAAGAATGGGTATAATTAGCACCCTTTCAGACATATAGTGCAAAATCACTATATATTTTTTTAATTTTAATATATTTTTGAGTATTCACATATAGTGGCATTCTCATTAATTATGAACTAAGTAAAAACATGTCAGATTTCTATATTGATTATTACTCTATTGTTACTCATTGTTCCTATATTTTCCTCTAATATGTGACTGAAGTATATTTAAATATACATAGAAGTATATTTAAATGAACTTAAATATATTAATGGGTGATTAAGATTAGAATGTAGCATCTAAATCACTTACTTTATGGTACAGTATGTTACATTTTCTCTGTCTTCTTTACATTCAAATTAGGATAACAATACAACTGATCTTAAAATTATATAGATATACTTATTCATATTGATAGATTAGTATGAAAGCTACATAATTTATAAAATATAAAAATAATAACTATAATCTATAACTTATACTTTGTCTAATTGAACAGTTTCTATTTCATAGCAATTAAATTATTTAATGGATTGGGTTTCACTTTCTTAAGCTGAAAGAAAATGATTGAACACATTTGAATTATTTCATATTATTGAAAGCTTAATATTAGGAAAATGTAAAATAGAAAGACTTAGAATTGTTACAATTCATGGATAGGGTATGAGAAATTATTTACTATTTTTTGACATAAATTTGGCTATCGTGAAGTTGTAAGTTTCATTTTAGTAATACATGTAATTTAATTCACATTGACAGACTATACATACATAAAAATTCCTATTGCATGTTAGGATGGAAACTAAAAAATACAGAAGAATCATGATTCATGATGTAAAATCTTAAAACAGCAGCTTATATTATAATTAGATTAATTTAAGGCTCAATGATAGTTTTATGTTTCAGTTATGATCAAACTTTTAGCTTGGTCCTGGTAGTTCTATAAAAATGAATTAAATTTAGTATTCATAATTAGTTGTATGCTCAAAAATTAGCTACTGAAGTTCTCAAGTTTGTCTCACATTATTGCAAAGTTTTCCTTTTGACAGCTTATACTACTGATTAATGAAAATTCACAGTAAATGCCTCTGAAAATGTGCTAATTTAAACTTTGACAATTTTGGAAACATTCCAAGATAGCTTTTTGAATTTGTCATTTCTATTCCTTTTTTTCTTATTTGTTTGAATAAACTAGTATGAATATTGCCTTTTATAAAAATGAGATATTTCAATAAGTGACAGATAAGTAAATTCTATGTTGTTAAAAATAAAATCATATTTTAAGAGCTCTGAATAAACAGTGAAGAAATGACTGGCTTCCTGGAATATTTTACATAAACTCAAAATAAAATTCTGTAAAGAATGGTTGAAGAAATAACAGGAATGTTAATTTCCTAATGCCATCTTTATTTTTTTTTTTAGTGTTGTTGTGCTAACTCTGACTCAATAAAAATAAAACTTCTTAGAACGTTTAGAAAACAAGCTATGGCTACCAAAGGGGAAAGGTAGGGGGAGGGATAAATTAGGAGTTTGGGATTAACATATACACACTAGTAAATATAAAATAGATAATCAAGAAGAGCCTACTGTATAGCACAGGGAACTCTACTCAATACTCTGTAATAACCTCTATGGGAAAATTATCTTACAAATAATAGATATATGCATATATATAACTAAATCCCTTGGCCGTACACCTGAAACTAACACAACATTGTTAATCAACCATACTCCAATATAAAATAATAACTTTAAAAAAAGTTTTTAAAGTATTTTCTTAGAATATTAAGAGGTATTGATTACCAGATCTTTTTCAAACTCTTTTCACCCTTTAGCCCATTGTCATAATTGTTACTATTTCATCTTTTCTTTTCTAGTAAGTCATTTACCCTTCTAACTGCCTTTAGTATGTTACCTCTTTTGTAAAATGATTCCTTTATTATGTATTTGTATATTTTCTAATTGGTAATATTAAGTGTATATTCTGGGGCTCACCACAGTGTCAAACACCAAGCCAAGAATGGGGGATAAAAAAGTGAACCCCATCATACAAAGCGAGCTGGCTGGGAAGACAAGGAGTGAATGGGTAACGAAGGAATGTAAAATTACAGTTTGTGACAAATCCTATAAAGGAAAATTTTATGATGTGCTTGGACTTTACCTGGGAAACAGTGGGGCACAATTTAGCATTTTATATTACCTTCTGATGTTTTATTGTCTGGTAATTCTCATTTTAGTGAGTATACTTTGCTTTCCAAATTGTATGCCATCTCAAGTTGGAAAAGAACAATGTAATAAGGTACTATTTTTAATTCATCACTTTGAATCTAGGTGAATGGAGTATATGACAGTTTATTAACATAAATCTGACTGGATCATTGTTATGGTAGAAATTCTATAATAATCCACTGTGATGCAACAAGTTTCTGGAATTGTATTTTTTAAAAATATCATAAAAATAAAATTAACTTCTTTACCAAAATAACCAAATAGACATCATTGATGTAAGTATCCCTCTCTTCCTAATTCAATAATCTTTCACTATTTTCACTCTCTGTTCTACTTTGGTATAAGGTCAAGTTTTAATGGGTAAAATATTATGTATAAAGTTATACAACAGTCAATTTTAAACAAAGTGAACTAGTAGAGGAAAAGAATGGTATTTATTTTACAATGATTGTGGGGAAATATTCCTCTTAAGCAAAATTTGGGAGCATCATCTATCACAGACCCAGCTCTTGGTTTAATCTTCTGCTACCACCATCTTGAAATTCTTAATAGTTTTATCTTGGAACTTGTGTTTTGCTTGAGGTCTGACAGGACAGTGGGGCATGCTGGGGAGCCAGGCTGCTCCATTTGTGTACAGCATGCCCGGTTCCCTGTGAATGCATAATCCGTGCAGATTTACAATGTGCAGAAGTTCAACAAGACTCAGACCCCATATACTTCCCCTGAGTAACTGTGTTAGGAGTATTGACAGCCTTGGGAGGCCATACTTTCCATATGAACCAGTACTTGCTTTAAATACATGCATATGTATAACTGAATCACTTTGCTGTACACCTGAAACTAACACAACATTGTCATTCAATTATGCCCCAAAATAAAATAAAAATTAAAAAAGAAGAAATCCATTCGAGCTGTAATTGTAATAAATACATAAATAAATAAATAAACACCATGAGGGTCTAAGAAACATGAATCACCAAGCAGCTCCACCACATCCTTTTTTATTTGTGTTATTTCCCTGTATTAGCCAATCATCTATGTTGAAAGCTATAGTTCCTCTTCCTTATAGCTCTTCCTGAGCTCATCAGGCCAAAGTAGAGAGATTGGCAGTGCGTACTTCATCAAGACATGAAATAAACACAGTAGAGTTAGTCTTGCAGCCTTTTCACTATTCTGGCAAGAATGAAATATATACTGAGAAGATTTGGTGATTTTTTAACACTATTATATAAACATTTAAAATCAGCATTGCACAATATAAAGATCTACAGTACAATTCATGTTAATATTTGTAAAATTTAAAACTTCTTTATTTTGAACAATAACAGCAAGTGAAAAACATCATGACAAGTCTAGAGAGAGACCATGGAAAAAAGGAAAATAGTTTATATTATAATAATTTTAACAACACATTTTTCCTACTATTTCAACAGGAAGCTCCCATTTTCATTTTGAAATGGTGGCTTGTTACAGTCACAAATAATCAAATAGTCTTTCTCATCATTCAGCTAGAAGGGGTAAGTCATACAACAATCACTTCAGTAACATCTCAATAGCTTTATAATAATCAACGTTTGGTTTTTGAAAACTACAGCTATTTACTCAAATTATGAAAGTAAAACCATGCCGTGATACCATTTCTTGGAGGAACTTTTACTGCAGAAATTTAAAATCTAAACAAGAGACAAAGGTCAAGCAAAAGGGCAATTGTTTGTGTATTTTAGCCAAGGAAGATAGATAGTTACTTTACAGGCTGTGATGCAGATTTTCCTGTAAAGGTCAAAGATGAACATAATTATCATGACCACATATAAAAAACTTCTGTGGTACTAATATAAAAATGTAGTATTACCAGAAAGATCTGGTTAGGCATCTTGAAGACTAATGGTATCTGCCAGATTGCTGGTCTACTAAGATATTCAAAGCTGTCTTCTTCACATCCTAGTTGAGCTTATTGTTCTCCATCAGATGGTTCTGTGAAGAACCACTACTTTTCTATATCCAGAAGTATCTGAAATTTTCTTTCTAACACAAATCCTTGATTACTGTCCTGAACAGTATTAAACGATTGCTATGTACCAAAAAACCTTAAAAAAAATCACCATCCCTCCAAATTCTCAGAAGTTCCAAAATGTGGTTTATCACAAATGTTAGGCTCTTAGATTAACTCTATTAGGGCTCCATAATCTATGTTATAGTGGAAAAATAGAAGTAATTTTGATCCTATGAAAAGAAAATAACCAAATGAGAATGATGTTTTTTCAGTTTCATTTTATGCTAATACTTGCAGATAGATGTCACTACTTACTTCCTTACTGAGTAGTTAACACTTTTATATTGAGCAATGAAAACTATGAAACTAGGAAAAAAATGAATACAACAAAATACATCAAACTACTGAGGCCACAATAGATCTATGTAAAATATATTTATGAGGAAGCCTAATGAATTTTCTGTATTGGAATATATTGTTGTTTTGCCCCTACAAAGTTCACACTATATGTTAGAGGATATTTTCAACTTATAAAAATGAGAAATACAAAAAATGACTTAGTCATTTAGACTTAGTGCTTTTTTAGGGTCATGAAATCTACATGACAATTAAAGGATTATTAGTTTGCCACTATTTTTAACATTCCTTGAAAACTTTAAATTCTTCACATCTTGGAGAACAGGTGATCTGTGAAAGCAGAGTAAACTATTTTTGTGTCTGTTATTTTCAGTTTTTATTTTAGCCTTATTTAAGGACCTAATCAAGCACACATTCCAGCATAATTAAGCAGAGCAGAGACCACAGGGTACCTCTGCCATGGCAAGGTCATGCTTCCCCTCTGGTTGGCACCTCTGACCTGTCTGGGGCACTTTCTCTTTTATGCCTGTCACTGCACAGTAATTCTGGGGACTCAGCTAAAAGCCACCCATCCAGAAACTATCCGGAAAGAACTTTTGACATCACAGCTATTCTGATGTTGTTTTTCCTGACTTACCAGCAAGCCATATTGTGTTTATGGGAAATAGTCAATTTTAGTATAAATTCTAGTAAGGAAGAAAAATCATAAGCTCTATCGTTTTTTGTTTGTTTGTTTGTTTGTTTTGAGAACCACATGCCAATGAATGGGATTCTATTTTGTGACACTGTGTGTGAAAATGCTTAATTTTTTTGATCACATACAGTTTGCAAATGGGGAAAAACCCTACCTTTTTTTCAGTGACTTGGATCTAGCCTGAGGGCATCCATTCTCATGGCAAAGTTAGGGATGGTTTGCAACCTATAGCTCTGGGTTGAGATTGGGATCTGTTAAATGCAGTCATCTAGTCCTCTCTTTTGTAATGTTTAAACTTACTTGAGGAGGAGAAAGAAGGGGTACTTTGAGGGTGTGAAGAGAGAGTAACTCCTCAAGATTAGAGACAAAGATCAATGAGTTATGAGCTGGTTACCTCTCCCTTGAAAGATTCTCCTGAGAGTTAGAGGACCTCAGAGAGGATAACTTCATTCCACACACGGGGAAGCTGGTAATGTGCATATGGTTCTCCAGTTTTGTCAAAGCTTCCCACACCCCAAGTTGAGTAGAAAAGCTGCAAAACCACCAGTTGTGAAAGAATTATATAGGCAGGACAGTAGGACAATTCAGTAGTAAATATGGAAGCCTGAATATCTGAAGATTGACTCCCTTTCCTTCAACACTGGACTGTCTTCTAAGATTTATTTGTTGCTCTGGGGGTAGAGGAGTTTCCTAAATGATCCCAGTTGAATTTCCCTCCAGGCAGGTAAGAAGGAAGCTGAGGTGGTGTTTAAACTGAAGCTGAATAAAGAAACACAATATGCATGAGTTTATTGTATGAGACTAATATGTGTTATAAATGTTTGCTTCAAAGATTTACATTGTTATAGATATGTTTACATTGTTAACAGATATGTCTACAATTTATTTGGAATCTCAGTGGTAGTGCCACAGAACTATGGAGTAATTTCATAAATATGACATGTAGGTGACAAAAAATGAAATGCATCAGGTTCAACACAAATGCCTTTTGATTTGATTTTTTCTGACCAAACCACATAATTGCAGCAATCACATAAGTAAAAATTTTGCACTTAAATTTCCTGTTTCTGTGTACTGTAGAGTTTGCTATATTTACTGTCAATCTTCCTTTGTTTCTTCAAATAGTACATGCCACTCTTAATTACTGACATTTTAGAACATTCTCTTCACCAGATTGTCTATTCTTATTGTTCTGACTGTTTTTCAAAGGAATTGTAGTTATTTGACAATAAAAAAATGTTAGCCTCATGAGACCAAAATGTATATAGCTTGAGGTATGTGTGGAAAATGTAAGGGTTAACTGTTCATTATTTCAAATAGCAACTGTTCTAGAGAATTTACTTAATTATTTTATGTGGAAATTTGATCTGGAAATTCTATCTACATTATATAAGGGCTGATATATTTATAGTCATTACAAAGAAAAATCAGGAAATAATTGAAGAATCATTTTCACTTTAAAACAAAGCACAATCTAAACTGAAAGAAAGGCAGACAATACCAAAATATTGCTCCTCTTTAGTTGAAATATAGGTCCTATCATGTTTTAATTATTGTTACATCTCACTAAAAAATAAAAACACTATCAAATCATTTTCTATTTCTACCCTAAGACAATTTTATAATGCATAGATGCCTCTCTTTATAAGTGTTGACATATATTTATGACTTAGTAGACTGAAAACACTGATGAGAAATATTGCTTAATTGGTAGTCTTTGATCAAATTGAACTATTATGAAGAATCTTATTTTCTAACGTTTAGAAAAATAAAACATATTTTACCACTCAATAAGCTTTAGAAACAAAAAATAATCTTAAGCATTATCACCTGGTAGTATCAATGGATTATTTTCCCAGTTGGCAAAGAAATCAGGAAATGAACTGAAAACCACCAGGGTCATGCACACTAATCTATAAATTGAATTTTCCAGTTAAAAGAGATTTAAATCCCAAATTGCGTAGACTTGGAATGAGGAGCGGCTGCTACTCATTTTGTACTTCTCATCAGATATCAGAACTCCAGAGACCGCATTCAAGTGACACAATCAAGGCATCTTGTCACCTACTCAATGGTGGTTATTTTGGATAATTGCTAGGATAGCTCTTAAAGTGCTCACAGCCAACACTGTACTAGAAAACGGATTCACTACATGCATGGGACCAGTATTAGTATTTATGAAAGTAGTTTAAAAGTTAAATAATCTGCCATGCAGATTACTACCTAAATAATTTTGTAATACCTAATTTTAGGTAATATTAGGTATTACAAAATAATTTATTAAAATGAGCTAAAAATGAGGCAGCAATTGTCAAGTGTATATGTGTATAAAATTCATATAAATTATATATGTAAACTAAAACTATATTATTTTTAGAATATACACGAGTTAAAAAAAAGTTCTGTTTTTTGAGGCAGAAAAAATATATGATCAAGAAATCTTTATCTCAGAAAAATATTTATCATAAATTGAAAAAAAGAGTAAAGAAATAATAGGTGATTCTTTTAATCATCTGAATTGTTCAAAAAAATCATATTTGACTATAAGTTGCATACAGAAGCTCTTAAACAGTATTTCCAAAAAGACTTTTCTGTTCAGAACTATCAAATTATTGGGAACAGATATGTTTGTTATTAAAAACTCAGAATAGATATGAACAAATTTCTGTGTTTTCTTATTTCTGTAAAATCATACTCTCATATGCAATATAAGGGGAAACAGAAGGCCATGCATCCTACTGCCCTTCTTTATCCTTATGGGAAGACAAAATATGCTCATCATATTTGATAATAGACTTACACAATTTTAAAAAGGAAATTGTTGTTTCGCTCTTTCTTATGAATTCTCTCTCAAGCAGTTAATTTGAGTTTTCCAAAAAGTTCAGGAAAAATTCTTTAAGTCTTACAATTTCTATTCTGAGAAACATACTAAAAATGCATGCTAGGGCTTCCCCGGTGGCGCAGTGGTTGAGAGTCCACCTGACGATGCAGGGGACATGGGTTCGTGTCCCAGTCCGGGAAGATCCCACATGCCGCTGAGCGGCTGGGCCCGTGAGCCATGGCCGCTGAGCCTGCACGTCCGGAGTCTGTGCTCTGCAACGGGAGAGGCCACAAGAGTGAGAGGCCCGTGTACCGCAAAAAAAAAAAAAAAAAAAGCATGCTATTAGTAAAATGATGGGGAAACAGGGATTTAAAAATTAGGTACTTATATGTCAATATATGCAGTATCAGCTATTTATGAGGTTAGTAGGGGCACAGAGATTTAAGTTATGCAAAACAAAACTGAATGCATTTATTTTGGTAAGCAATAGTGTTTTAATTTTTTTGAGGTAAAATTCATCTAAATATAAAATGAACCATTTTGAAATGTGCATTGAAGTGGCATTTAGTATATTCATAACATTGTGTAAATTATCTCTCTATCAGCTTCCACAACATTTTCATCACCCCAAAAGAATATGCTGTATCCATTGAGCAAACATTTAAGCAATAATGTTTGGGGTTTTTAAAATAAATTTATTTATTTATTTTTGGCTGCATTGGGCCTTAGTTGCTGTGCGTGGGCTTCTCATTGCAGTGGCTTCTCTTGTTGCGGAGCACGGGCTCTAGGTGCACAGGTTTCAGTAGTTGCAGTGCAGGGGCTTAGCTGCTCCATGGCATGTGGCATCTTCCCAGACCAGGGCTCAAACCCATGTCCACTGCATTGGCAGGTGGATTCTTAACCACTGCACCACCAGGGAAGTTCAAGCAACAATGTTTTAAAACTTATTAGCCACTGGGATCCAGAAAAAATGCACCACTATATAAAAATTTCAGGAGAGAGAATCTTCATCTCTCTTTTTTAAATATTATGAGGATTATACATTGACAAGTTCTTTAATTCACAATATTTTCAATTTTAGTGCAAACATATATTGTGAATATTTTTACTTGCTTTATATGGAATATAATTCAAAAGCAGCTCTAAATGGGGAAGAGTCAAATTTAATTTCTTAAACTGAAAACAGAGGAATATACATCTGATCATCTCATTCCATTTCATTGCAACTGTCACACACATCCTCAGGGAGCTCTTAAGGAACAGCCTCCCAAGGGTGAAGTGGACACCTTAGGGGCTGCAGAATAGGAGCCACCGGAGTGTGAGAAGGAAATAGTAGAATGTTCACTTCTCAAACTTTTAAAATTCTATTTTGGGGTATATTTTAAAGTGTTAATGATAAAATAGTACAATAGTACATGTATATGTTTTTTAAACCAACAACTATTGGGAGAATATGAAAGGAATTTGGGGACCATTAGTTTTCTGGTATCCATCAGGCTGTTTCCATGGATACCTCTTAAGCATTTTGAATCAGTTCTACCCAAAGATTCATTCTCAGCAATCTTCTGTCCAGATTGTATATAAGCTGGACAGATCTTCTGTCCAGATGTGCTTACTAGATGGATAAAGTAAGTGTGTTGGTTCATCCTTCATTAATTACCTTGATTCTCTAAATCTTCTTGAAGGGTTTCTGATGCCCTTTAGCATAGTAGTACAATTCACCTACCCTTTTACAGTTTGAAAGAGGTGGGACAATTTGCTGTGGCTGATTAATCCTGCCATGGTCTCTGTCTAGTCTTGGAAATGGGAGTGCTCAGCAGATTTCTGGCTGCCAAGAGCTCTCTTGCCTAGAGCTGTCTTCCTTAAAGGAGCATCTTAGGGAACATCATTTTTCTCTCTCTACAACTGCTCTGCAGGCCACCAATCTCTAACTGTCTTCCAGGTAAAGCAATAGTTAAAGTAACACACACTTGATTTAATTTTTGTGAGTTCAAAATAAGCTACTCTATGATTGTTGGTGAGGATCAATGAGAACTTCTACTACTCAAAGCCTCATCTATTCTAGATCCAGGGTAATCTTTCCTGATTCTTTAATGAGACAAGGCTTGGGCTGAATATAACTACCTTTATTTTCCAGACTGTGCTTTTGTTTGTCAATTCCAATGTTCTACTGAAACCTTTTTCTCTTTTTTACATCTTCCCTTCTGATTCCCATATCTTGGTCTCACCTTTGACCTTGTGTTACTCTAATCTCCGAATCATTGATGGATCCCTCATCCCCCTCAGTGATCTGTGTGAGTCATTGATGTGAGCAGAGGAAAGACCTAGCATATCCAGGACTCTCATTGGGAATCACCTCACTGACAGAATCTCCATTCTCTCTCCTATTTAGTATTTGCACAGGAGATAAAAGTTATCTTCTTTGTCTTTTACTAAGTCCATTCCAGAAAAGAATAGTACATTATTCAGAAGGTGATACTTCTATGCCACTTAGATTAAAGTTTTGTTTTCTATGCTTGCTGATGAACTTTGTCAGCTGAGGGTTATTTTTCTTTGATGTTCTTCACATAATATTTATTTATACATATCTTCAACTTAGATAAAGTAGTTCTGAATAAATGCATTAAGAATACAACACTGAAAAGATGGCAGAGTAGAGGATGCTGCACTCACCTACCCCCATGAATACATTAAAATACATCTACATGTGGAGCAACTCTTGCCAAAAACAAACTGGAAAGAAAGGCTCTTCTACAACCAAGGCTGTAAAGAAAGATCTACAGAGAGTTGGGTAGGAAGGGAGGAGAAGTGATTTGTTTGGGATCCACACTCCTGGCAGGGACACAGAAGAGGAAGGGACTATTACAGTCCTGGGGCTCCTCCCTGGGGAGCAAGGGGTTCAAGCCACATATTAGGCACCTCATCCATGGGGTCTGACACCAGGAAGGTGACTCCCCTTACCTGGTTTGAAAACCAGTGAGACTGACAGGAGAGCTATAAGGAATGAATACTCTGCTCTTGAAGAGCAGGTACACATGTTTGCTTACTTCCCAGTACAGAGCTGACACAGCACATTGAAACCTTTCTGGGGCTCTGGCTTTGTTCCTGGGACCACCCCAGTACACACCCCAGCCAACACTGCACCTGCTCAGCCCCTCTTGCTGCTCTCCACTAAGGTAGAGCCTCCTTGTGCCAAAGAGAAAACACACACTTAGAGAAAATGGAACCAGCTCAGACCTGACCCTGCCAGACAAGGGCAGAGGCAGCCTTTACCAGGATGAATGTCCCTGTCCACATTAGGAGGAGTGAAACTAGCTCCAGGGTGGAGACCCACATTACTGACAGGAGTGAAACCATCTCAGTGGTAAATCATCAATGCCTCTGGCCCCTGCTACTACCTCAATGAAGTCAGAGGCTACCATCACACACACAGAAGAAACCCAACTACCTTAGGACTCCTGTTCCACCCCCTTGGGTCCTGCCCCTGCCCCAATAAGGTGGTGATTGCAACTGAGTAGAGGAGAAGCCCCAGCTCACACCTGGCTCTGGCTCTAGATGGTCCATCTCCAGCCCCATCTCACACCAAGGTGGTAGCTGCCAGGACACCCTGTGGGCAGATATGACCAGGGCTCACTTCAAATCCAGCTCTCCCACCAAAGCCACTGGGCACATTCAGACTGTACATGGACACTCCCACACAAGGACACATCTTCAAGACTGGGGTAGGTAAATGTTTCACCTAATTTCAGAGACAGAGAAAGTTAGCAGAATAAAAGGGCTGAGGAATTTGTTTCAAATGAAAGAACGAAGAAAAAAAAAATCCCTGTAAAAAACCCCCCAATGAAACAGAGATAAATAATTCATGAGATAAAGAATTCAAAGCAATAGTAATATGAATGCTAACTCAATTAGGAGAAAGAATAAATGAATAGAGTGAAAAATTTTAACAAAGATCTAGAAAATATAAAAAGGAACCAGTCAGAGCTGAAGGATACAATAACTGAAATGAAAAACCCACTAGAAAGAATTAACAGCAGATTAGGTGATACAGAAGAATGCATAAATGATCTGGAAGAGGACTTCCCTGGTGGTGCAGTAGTTAAGAATCTGCCTGCCAATGCATGGGACACGGGTTCAAGCCCTGGTCTGGGAAGATCCCACGTGCCATGGAACAATTAAGCCCATGTGCCACAACCACTGAGCCTGTGCTCTAGAGCCCGCAAGACACAACTACTGAACTCACGTGCAGCAACTACTGAAGTCCGTGCACCTAGAGCCCATGCTCTTCAACAAGAGAAGCCACCACTGTGAGAATCCCACTCACTGCAAGGAAGAGTAGCCCCCACTTGCTGCAACTAGAGAAAGCCTGCACACGGCAAAGAAGACCCAATGAAACCAAAAATAAATAAACAAATTTAAAAAATGATCTGGAAGATAGAATAATGGAAGTCAACCATTCAGAATAGCAAAAACAAAATCTTAAAAAATGAGGATAGTTTAAGGGACTCTGAACTAGTATTCAACATCAAGCATACTAATATTCACATTATAAGAGTTCCAGAAGGAGAAAAGAGAAAAAAGGGTAGCAAATGTATTTGATAAAATTATGGTGGAAATTTTCCCTAATAACAAGAAACAGATATCCATGTGTTGTGGGAAAATATGGGTTGGGAGAGGATGGCCATGTCCCAGGTCTTCAGTGAGTCCCTGGGATGGGCCGCCAAGTGAGGGTCCTTGGCGTTGCACAGGAAAGAATTCAAGAGTGAGCCATAGCAAGTGAAAGTAGGCTTATTTAGAGAGATATACACTCCACAGAGAGTGTTGGCCATCTCAGAAGGGGAGAGAGGTGACCCCAGTACATAGAATCATCTCTTAGGAAAGTCAGTGTGGCCCTGAGGTGTGGAGCTGGTTAGTTTTTATGGGCTGGGTAATTTCATAGGCTGATGAGTAGGAGAATTATCCCAACTGTCTTGGAAGGGTGTGGGGGTTTCCAGGAGTTGGGGCACCACCCACTTTTCATCCTTTTATGGTCGGCCTTAGAACTGTCATGGCGCCTGTGGATATGTCATTTAGCTAATGTATTACAATGAGTGTATAATGAGGCTCAAGGTCTAGTGGAAGTCGAATCTTCCACCATCTTGGGACTAGTAGGTTCTAACTTGTTTTTGTGGTATCTTGTTCTTAATGGTTGGGTTATGCTTTTGATGGCTGCACCCTGCCCCTTTCCTTCCTGTCTCACATGTACAGGAAGCACAAAAGTTCCCAAACAAGATGAACTAAACAGACTCATACCAAAATATATCTTAATTAAAATGGCAAAGTTAAAGAGAGGATTCTAAAGGAAGCAAAAGATAAACAATGAGCCACATATAAAGGAAGTCTAACTTAAGTCTAACAGCTGATTTTTCTGCTGAAACTTTGTCAGAAAGGAGTGGTATGAAGTATATAAAGTGCTGAAAAGGGCGGGGGGGAACCTGCAACCTAGGATACTCTACCCAGCAAGATTATCATTTAGAATTGAAGGAGACAAAAAGAGCTTCTCAGACAAGCAAATACTAGAAGAATTCATTAATACTAAACCAAACTTACAAGAAGTGTTAATGAATCCTTTTTAAGTGAAAAAAAAAAAAAAAAGACTACAACAAGAAGTAAGAATATATAGAAAAAGGAAAAAACTCCCACCAATAAAGACAAATATATAGTAAAATCTGTGAACAAGCCACTTAAGTAAGCTAGAATGAAAGTTGAAAGACAAAAATTGTAAAATCAATTATAACTAAAATAAACAGTAAGAGGATAAGCATGAAGATGTAAAATAAGACATCAAAAACACAAAAATGTGGGAGGAGAGTAAAAAATGTAGATCTCATAGAAAGTGTTTTAACTTAAATGACTATCAGTTTAAAACAAGTAGATATAATTACAGGTCAACATTTATTAACTCCATGGTAACCACAAATCTAAAACCTACAATAGCTACACAAAAATTAGAGAGAAAGGAACACAAACATACTAAATAAAATGATCAAATCACAAGGGAAGAGACTAAAAGAAGAAGAAAAGAACAGAGAAGAATACAAAAACAACCAGAAAACAAGTAACAAAATGGCAATAATTACATACTTATCAATAATAACTTTAAATGTCAATGGACTAATTGCTCCAATCAAAAGACATAGGGTGACTGATTGGACAAAAAATACAAGACTCACCTATATGCAACTTACAAGAGACTCACTTCAGAGCTAAAGACACACATAGACTGAAAGTGAAGGGTTAGAAAAAGATATTCCATGCAAATGTAGACAAGAAGAAAGCTGGGATAGCAATACTCATATAAAAGTAGATTTTAAAACAAAGTCTCTGTCAAGATGGCAGAGTATGAAGACCCTGAGCTTCCTTCCTTCCTCAGGCACACCAAAATTATAACTATTTAAAGAGCAAGTATTGGTGAGAAAGACCAGAATCTAGCAGAAAAGATATTCTACAATTAAACGTATAAAGAAGGAACTGCAATGAGATGCATAGGAGAGGCAGAGTTATGGTATACCCAAGACCCACACTCCCAGATGGGCAAAGCACAAATGGTAAGACAATTACAATTACAGAGCTTCTACACAAAGAAGAAAGGATCTGAAACCCACATCAAGCTCCCCAGACTGGGGGTACTGCACCAGGAAGACAAGAATCCAGAATGTTCGGCTTTGAAGACCAGGGAGACTTAATTTCAGGAGATGCAGAGAGCTGTGGGAAATAGAGACAGCACTATTAAAGTATGAACACAGAATCTCACACACTCCAGGACTTAGGGCAGAAGCAGTAATTTGAAAGGAGTCAAACCCACGTGCTGATCTTGAAGAGGAACTGGAGAGGTAGAAGGCAACTGGAGCTCACCCTGGGGCATACACTCTGGAAGCAACTGTTACTGGGACCTCATCCTACCATGTGGACATGTGCTGGCAGGTACTATTTTGGAATCCTTCCTCTGATTTATTCTAACTGTGACCTGACCCTGCCCACCAGCACTAGTACTGGGAAGCCTCAGGCCAAGCAAATAGGAGCGTGGCGACATAGACCCACTCACCAGCAGGAGGCTTCTGTAAGACTTCCTGAGATCACAGTCATCCCAGGACATGGTTCTATACACTAGAGGGCCCAGGATCTGACTCCATAAACCAGTTCAAAGGCACTAGCCTCTGAGACAGTCCCACCCACCAGACTGATGCACCAACTCCAGGACTCCCAGAGCCCTGCAGTCAGAGACCCTGGGACCCAACTCTGACCATCAGTCAGTTAGCACTAGCTCCAAGACCACCACAGCCCCTCAACCTGTTGTGGCATGACTCAGTCCACACACAAGCAGGAAGACCCTAGAACAGGAACCCACTGGACCTTGATCCTGCCCACCAGCAGACCAACACAATCTTTGGCACACCTTAGACACTGCAGTTAGTGTGTCAGGAACCAGCTCCATCCACCAGTGGGAAACACCAGCTCCAAGAAACCCAGAGCATTGGCCCCACCAATCAGTGCTTTGACACCAGATCTGGGACCCCTGGGCCCTGAAGCCTGAGACCCCAGGACATGGCACTGCCTGCCAGTGAGCCTGCACTAGCCCCAAGGCCTGGCTTCACTCACTCATGGGAAGACATCAGCCCAAGAAACAAGTCCCACACACAACAGTGGTCAGCCCCAGCTTTGGAATAGCTCAGAACCTGTAGCTAGCCATATCGGGTCCAGCCCCACACACCAGCAGTCCAACACTAGTTCTGGAAACCCCAGTCGGGCAACCAGCCATGCCAGAACAAGTTTATGCCAATCAGTGAGTCAGAACTAACACCAGGACCCACTGGGATTCCACAACCAGCCACCTCTTGACTTGACCCTGCCAACTAACCCAACCAGGAACCAGCCACATCTACCAGACTGCCCACAGTACTTAGCCTGATATGACAGAAGAACCTATGCCGCCCACATAGGGGCACTCCAGAGCATATTGCTCTGGTGACCAAAAGGGAGTGCACTGCTGGGATACATAGCACATCTCCTACAAAAGCCCACTTCTCCAAGGTCAGGAAACATAACCAAACAACCAGATACACAGAAAAAACAAAAACAAAAACAAAAACCAGGAAAATTATGCAAAATGAAGCAACAGAGGAACATGTTCCAAAGGAAGGAACAAGCTAAACCCTAGAACTAAAGAGAAGATAGACAATCTACTCAAGACAGAGTTCAAAGTAATGATTGCAAAGATCAAAGAACTTGTAGACTTTTTATTAATGGCCATTTTGACCTAAAATTTTCTATATCCACAGTAAGTAGTTAAGAGAGACACAGAAAAGATGTAAAATATGAAGGCAAAAACGGTAATTGTAGGGGAAAGGGAGTAAAATTTCAGGGTCGTTAAAATGTGTTTGACATTAAGAAATGAGGGACTTAAAATAATCATGTATAGATTGCTAAATATAAACCTGATAGTAATGACAAACCAAACATCTATAGTAGATGTACACACACAAAAGAGAAATGAGTCCAAACATAACATTAAAGATAGACATCAGCTCATGAGAGAAGAGAAAAAAAAAGAAGAAAGGAACTAAAAATAACTGAAAAATAACCCCAAACAACTAACAAAATGGCAATAAATATATATCTATCAATAATTACTTTATATAAATGGATTAAATGTTCTGATCACACTAACAATGAAAGATGAAAAATTCAATAAATAATTCCATTTACCATTACATCAAAAAGAATAAAACACTTAGGAATAAACCTACCTAAGGAAACAAAAGATCTGTACTCCAAAAACTGTCAGATGTTGATGAAAGATATTGAAGACAACACAAACAGATGGAAAGACATACCATGTTCTTGGACTGGAAAAATCAATATTGTCAAAATGACTATACTACCCAATGCAATCTACAGATTCAAAGCAATCCCTATCAAATTTCCAATGGCATGTTCCACAGAACTAGAACGAAAAAACCCTAAAATTTGTATAGAGACACAAAAAGACCCCGAATAGGAAAACAATCTTGAGAAAGAAAAATAGAGCTGCAGGAATAAGGCTCCCTGACTTCAGACTATACTACAAAGCTACAGTAGTCAAAACAGTATAGGACTGGCACAAAAACAGAAATATAGATCAATGGAACAGGATAGAAAGCCCAGAGATAAACCCATGTACTTATGGTCAATTAATCGAAACAAAGGAGGCAAGAATATGCAATGGGGGAAAAGACAGTCTCTTCAATAAGTGGTGCTGGGAAAACTGGACAGCAACATGTTAAAAAACAAAATTAGAACATTTTTTAACACCGTGCACAGAAATAAGCTAAAAATGGGTTAAATAACTAAATGTGAGACTGGACATTATAAAACTCCTAGAGGAAAACATAGGCAGAATATGCTCTGATGTAAATTGCAGCAGTATCTTTTTCGATCCATCTCTCAGAATAATGGAAATAAAAACAAAAATAAACAAGTGGGACCTAAGTAAACGCAAAAGCTTTTGCACAGCAAAAGCTAACCATAAGCAAAATGAAAATTCAACCCACAGATTGGGAGAAAATATTTGCAAATGATGTGACTGACAAGGGATTAGTCTCCAAAATTTACAAACAACCCATGTGGATTAATATCATCAAAATAAACAACCCAATCAAAAAGTGGGCAGAAGACCTAAATAAGACATTTCTTCAAAGAAGATACACAGATAGCCCAGAAACACATGAAAAGATGTTCAGCATCACTAATTATTAGAGAAATGAAAATGAAAACTACAATGAGGTACCATTTCACACCAGTCAAAATGACTATCATCAAAAAATCCACAAACAGGGCTTCCCTGGTGGTGCAGTGGTTGAGAATCTGCCTGCCAATGCAGGGGACACGGGTTCAAACCCTGGTCTGGGAAGATCCCACATGCCTTGGAGCAACTGGGCCTGTGAGCCACAGCTACTGAGCGTGCGCGTCTGGAGCCTGTGCTCTGCAACAAGAGAGGCCAGGACAGTGAGAGGCCCACGCACTGCGATGAAGAGGGGCCCCTGCTCGTGGCAACTAGAGAAAGCTCTTGCACAGAAATGAAGACCCAACACAGCCAATAAATAAATAATTTAAAAAAAATCCACAAACAATAAATACCAGAGAAGGTGTGTAGAGAAGGGAACCCTCCTACACTGTTGGTGGGAATGTAAATTAGTACAGCCCCTATGGAGAACAGTATGGAGGTTCCTTAACAAAACTAAAAGTAGTGCTATCATATGATCCTGCAATCCCATTCCTGGGCATATATCTGGAGAAAAATGTGGTCCAAAATGATACATGTACCACAATGTTCATTGCATCACTGTTTACTATAGCCCAGACATGGAAGCAATATAAATGTCCATTGATGGAGGAATGGACAAAGAAGATGTGGTACATATATACAATGGAATATTATTCAGCCATAAAAAATGAAATAATGCCACTTGCAGCAGCATGGATTGACCTGGAGATTTTCAAACTGAGTGAAGTAAGTCAGACAGAGAAAAATAAATATATGATATTGCTTATAAGGAGAATCTAAAAAGAAATGATAGAAATGAACTTATTTAAAAAGCAGAAACAGACTAACAGATATAGAGAATGAATTTATTTATGGGGCAGGGAGAAGATGGTGGGAAGAGATAGTTAGGGAAATTGGGATTGATATGTATACACTGCTTTATTTAAAATGGATTACCAACAAGGTCATGCTGTATAGCACAGGGAACTTTGCTCAATATTATGTAACAACCTAAATGGGAAAAATTATTTGAAAAAGAATAGATACATGTATATGTATAACTGAATCACTTTACTGTACACGTGAAACTATCACAGCACTGTTAATCAACTATACTCCAGTGTGAAACAAAAAAGTTAAAAAAAAATAAAGTAAAATAAGTGTTCCAATCAAAAGATACAGAGTGACAGAATAGATACCAGTACAAGAGCAATATATATATACTGCCTAGAAGATACCCATTTCAGATCTAAATACACACAGACTGAAAAGGAGGGGATGGAAAAATTTGTTCTATGCACACGTGGTAAGAATACTTGTAGCAGACAAAATAAACTTTCAAACAAATACTGTAACAAGAGACACAGAGAACATTACATAATGATCAAGGGATAGAACCAAGAAAAAATGTATAACAATTATATACATATATATACCCAATATGGGAGCTTCTAAATACAAAAAGCAAACATCAGCAGACATAAAGGGAGAAACTGTCATTAACACAATATTAGTAGGGAACTTTAACACCCTACTTACATCAGTGGGTAAATCATCCAAACAGAAAATCAATAAACTACCTGTCCTTAAACAACCCATTAGACCAAATGGATTTAATAGATAAATATAGAATATTCTACCCAGAAGCAGCAGAATACACATTCTTTTCAATTGCACATGGAACTTTCTCTAGGATAGATCACATGCTAAGTCACAAAATAAACCTCAGTAAATTTAAGAAAAATTCAATCATATCAAGTATCTTTTCTGTCTACACACTATAAGACTAGTCTACACACTATAAGACTAGGACTACCAAAAATAAATAAAAACTACAAACCTGTGTATGCTAAACAATATGCTACTAAACCACCAATTAATCACTGAAGAAATCAGAGAAAAAAAATACCTGGAGAAAAATGAAAATGAAAGCACATGATTCAAAATCTGTGGGGTGCAATAAAAGCATTTCTAAGAGGGAATTTTATAGCAGTACAAGTCTACCTCAGGAAACATGAAAAATCTCAAACAACCTAACTACACCTTATTGTAAATCCTAACCACAAAAGCCAGACAAGAAAAAGAAATACAAAGAATCCAAACTGGAAATGAAAGAGTAAAACTGTCCCTATTTGCAGATGACATGATACTATACGTAGAAAATCCTAAAGGCACCACCAAAAACCTACTAGAGTTCATCAGTTAATTTGGTAGATTTGCAAGATACAAGATTAATATACAGATATCTCTGTGTTTCTATAGACTAAGAACAAACTCTCAGTAAGAGAAATTAAGGAAACAGTCCCATTTACCATTGCATCAAAGAGAACAAAATACCTAGAAATAGATCTAAGAAGGTAAAAGACCTGTACTTGGAAACTATAAAACACTGATAACATAAATTGAATATGAGGCAGAGAGATGGAAAGATGTGAAGTGTTTGTGGATTTTAAGAATTAGTATTCTTAAAAGTGACCATACTCCCCAAGGCAATCTACTGATTCAATAAAAATCCCTATCAAAATACCAATGACAGTTTTCACAGAACTAGAATAATTAATTTTAAAATTTGTATGGAAAAACAAAACATCCCAATGAGCCCAAACAATCTTGAGAGAAAAGGACAAAGATGTCCAAAGTCAGCATCCCAGACTTCAGACTATACTATAAAGCTACAGTAATCATATCAGTATGGTACTGGCACAAAAACAGACACATAGATCAATGGAACAGAATAAAGAGCCCAGAAATAAACCCATCCACTTATGGTCAATTAATGTATGACAAAGGAGGCAGGAATACGCAATGGAGAAAAGACAGTGTCTTCAAAAAGTGGTGCCGGGAAAACTGGACAACTACATGTAGAAGAACAAAATTAGAATATTTTCCCCCCCCATATACATAAATAAACTCAAAATGGATTAAAGACCTATATGTAAGACCAGTGACTGAAGATGCAGGGACCCGAGCTGTCTGCCTCCTAGTCCATAATTACAGCCTTTATGCCTTTATGCATTTTTTCTTTCTTCCACACACATTTTCACTTTAACAGGTGAGTAAATGCTTGAGTTTAGGAATAATAAAGTCTAATTCTTAATGCGTCATAGAAAATATTTTAATATTGTTAATAATAGAATGTCTTAGAGAAATTTGACTCATTTATATTTTCTAAGGATATTATATATTTGTATTCTATTATGTTTTTTGGGGAATAATTTTACTATAGAAAAGAAACTGGGTCTTTTGGTATACTTTGGAAAACTCCACTTTCTGTATGAACACAAGATTTATTCTAAAAAATCATCAAAGTGATTTAATATTTTATTACCTGCCTATCATTTTCAAAGCTATGTTTTAGGAAGATTTTGTTGATAGCTTAATATATAATTAAATAGAGGGCAAAAAAATCCTGAATCTGAGCCCAGTTTCTTTCTCAGGTATCAAATGGTAAATTCCTGGTTTCTTCTAGTAGCTATGGATCCAAGAAGTAATTAGATTACTGAGACTGAGAATAAAGGATTGTGAATGAAGATAAAACTATGGCTTCAAGTTTATAATACTAACAAAAGGAGTATAGCTAATAGCTAAATAGTAGTAGTAGTAGAAATAAGCAGTAGTTGAAATAGCTAAATGATAAACAATATATTTTTTACCATAATCTGTGTCATCCAAAGAAAACTTCATTAGAATGAAAATAAAAGATAAGTGTGAGGGTTATACATTTGAAAATTATCTGCATGAAGGTGGATGAATCTGCTTATAAATAGCAATCTAGAACAAATCATGTCATAAAAGAAATTTCAAGTTTACTTACATATCTATATAAGTACACATTTATATATCAGTCCATTATCTATTTATAAAATTTATAAAATTTACCAAGGTACATTCAAACCTATACCAATATAATATTTACACTGAGACTTGTTCTATTTGAAATTATTCTCTAGCAAATTATTAAGCAATAGTTATTTTCTACCCAAAACAAATATAAACATTTTTTCTACCATAATAGACTCAGAAACTGACCCTCCAAATTCTTCAGGTATTAAATATTTCATATTTGTCATTTTAGTTGAAATTTTGGTTTGAAAGTTTGTTGTGAAATCACACTTCATCTATTTGTTGCAAATCCCTTTGGCTTTTAGATTTGACTCATACAATATTTAAAGCCTGCAGCAGCACCAAACATTACTTTCCATTTAAAGATATGTTTGTAGGCATCTACATATTTTCAATCTGAGACTTTTATTTAAACGAGGACTTTGCTTTTTAATCATTAGATGCATATAAACTATGAATGCGAAATGGGACAATGAAAGGATCCATGCTGTTGTTTCATAACCTTTTCCCAAATAGATTAGATCTAAGATTATTTCAACAAATTTAAGGTGTGTTAATGTATCAAGTACATTTACAAAATGTATTAATATGTATTTTTAAAGAATAATTTATGCTTGTAAGGACAAGGACAATTATATTTCTCCAACTTGTCTTTATTCTTTAGTTGAAAACAAAGCTGTGTTGAATTTGGAACATCACTGTAATTCTGTGTGGTTCATATCTTATGTGTGAAACCACCACAAACAGGGCACTTTTACTCAGAGCAGAATCAGCCTTCCTGGATGGAGTTCACAATAACAAATATTTATATGAACTTTTATCCTATTATGCATCACAGGTAGATGGAGGGAAAAAAGCATCCTGAAAATCCACTTAAGAAACAGATAATTTAAAATGACTATCAAAATCAAAATTAATAAATTTCCTGAATTTAAAAATAATACATCTCCAGTGTTTTTTCTACAGATGTGGCACTCCTTGATGAAGGTGTCCAAGGAGAAGAAACATTTTAATAAAGCCACTTTGGCTTTAGGTTCATTTACAACTTCTTTGATACTTGGTAGGTGGATCTTCACACAACACATACATACACCAGAGTAATATCTGATTTATGAAATAGAAAAACACTAAGATAACGTTGCATTCCCAATTCCCAATGAATTCCCCTGTCTCTAACCTATGCTCCACCCTCATCTCCTGCTACTCACATCTCTAACAACAGGGATAAACTTCTGTTCCCAAGAAAGATAAGCCCTGTCACAGCTTGATGCTCTTTGTTGGTAAGAAATGTGCTCCCTCATCATCCTCAATAGAAAAGTCCTGTTCTGCCTTGAACAGTCACCACTGTTGACCCCTCCCTGACTCTCAGGACCCTGGACTAATTCTCTCCTCTGATCCTCACATCTCGTTCAAACTTCTATTGTAACACATACTGCACTGTCTTGGAATTATTTTAAGATAATTTTTCATTATCTTTCTTGCCCCCCAAACTGAGTATTGGAATACACATTTTGGTACAATAACTATACTATAATATCCTGTATTAATTTTAACTGTATACATCCCTTCCACAGATGATTTTATCCCAGTCTTCTGAATAAGAGATAGAGAATGATATATTGTCTTGCAGAATCACTAAGTGAATTTCATGTCTTTGAACTACAACTGTTCTGTCTTTTCTTACAATTACTTCTATAAAAGAGTAATTTATTAGATCATCTACACACAAGGTCTTTGATGAGTGCCCAACTTACACTTGCTGTGTGCTCCAGCTCCGTTGATAAGGCATCTGGGGAACCTCCCCCTTGGGGAAGCCTGGACATCCTTGTAATTGCTTCAGTGGTCACTATGAAGGGCAAATGCTAATATCAAAATATAAGAGTATGGCTGAATTTTTGTCAGTAAATTGAAAATAAATATAGTTGTGTTACTAATGATTGGGCAGCCTGTCCCTTGAGTGCTTGGTTTCTTTTGATTACAACAATGACAAAGGAAAGACTCCATGACTCTCCTCTCTCAGTGGCAGCCTGGGGAAACAGAATTTGCACCTTGTCTGTACTATTATTGTTGTGCTTGTGGAAACACAGTGATGGAGTTAATTTTCTTGCCCTGACTCGAAGACGCAGACCCAGTTTCTCTGTTCCTGGCAATGCAGTGTATGCAGTACTCTGACTGGAATTAGGAAGAATCGTGATGCACCACACCTTTATTGGACAGATTTCCTTCCTTTCCTCCACACTGAGCTGGGGGAAAATGGGAGAAGGAGCTAAGCCTACTTCCGTTTTACTAAATAGTCTGCTTTTTGGGCAAAGGAAAGTTTATCCATTTAGTGGGGGGAGGGGAATAAAACTTTCTTACATCTACCTTCACTAGTAGTAGTAGAAAATTAGTCTTTATTTGTAATGAGAGGGGTAACTATTAAGAGATAGAAGGTATTTAACTAAATGATCTTTGTCTCGAACAAGACATCCTTCAGTGATCACTGAACAGAGGACTCATCTTGTGGATTCAGTGCCATGATGAACAACTTCTCATCACTCCTCTTAGTCTATTTTCACTCAGTGCAACTAATAAGTTCTTTTTATGCCTTTGCAAATACAATTTTATCTGTATAATTTTACCTAAAAGCAGTTTTCTTGTCATTTCACCTACTGTTATAATGAAAACAATGTGCCTATATGAAGCAAATGAAATGTGTAAGAAGAGTCACCCTATTTTGGGACAGAAATAATATAACACTAATAATTTAATTTCATTTCTACTCTCTCATTTCAACCTATAATTAGTTGCATTGCAAGGATGGAATAAATTAATAATTGAGAGAGTAAAAAGGAACTAGCATTTCTAAATATAATTCACAGGTAAAGAGAGAACTGTATTTAAAATCAAAATAAAGGAGGATGCAATTATTTAATAATGTACAAATGACTGAGATAACTCACTTCTGAGTTATTTTTAATAAGAACAATCTAGAGGAAATACAGTTAGCAAAGAGTAAAACTTTCAAGAGTAAAAATTTTGAAAATAAGCTAAGAGAACATGTCATAAAATGAGTAGGCTGGTCTTTAATAAGATAACATAATATTACACATAATTACCATGGATAATGTCCATTTGTAAAAATAGGTCAAAAATACAAAATCAGTCAAAGCCGATGAACTCAATCCCTATAATATTTAAGCATTTTGTACAACATTGAAACCAAAAGGAATCTTTAACACAAAAGTACACAGCAGATTTTGTTGGAGTTAGCTTTTTTATACTAACCTGCATTTGTGTACTCTCATTGAAGGCACCAAGGAGATGGTGTATAAAAATATCCCACTTTTGTCAGAATGTCGAGTCCAAACTTTCTGAGCACTTTCTCTTCACCTTCTTCACACCACATGCCCTGGCTTCTTCTACACACTCCAGACTGGTGAGGATTTTTAGATATTATCTTGTATGCAGGGTGACCAACCATGCAGGTTTTAGCACTGAAAGACCTGTATCCTGGAATTCCATCAATTCCGGGAAAATCAGGATGGTTGGCCTTCCCACTTGTGTGCTCTCTACACTTTAGCTCTGGTTTAAGGCTGCCTTAGAACAGGAACGGCATCAGGGCAGGTTCAGGCGGAAAGGAAGAGAGAAGCGTCTACTACGAGGTTGGTCAGTCTTTCTATTCTACCTCTCTTTAGGATGCTGTGAGGTTTGAAATGAACCAAAACATGTCCCATGGACACAACAAAGGAAGCTGAGAAAAAAGTGCCAGTGTGCCCTGCAGGACCTGTAGACTCATCAAAGGAACCTGGAAGCAGGAAGCTGCTTTATGGAACAGTTTTGAATCTCAGTGAATCAGCAGTGCCTTTCATAGGGGCTTGGCAGTCAGAGGTGATAAATAGGGCAGGGGTGCAGTGCATTCACAGGAACAAAAAAAAATGGCTACATGTTACACCAGCCCTGGGTGCCTCAGTGGAAACCCTGTGAATTAAAAGGTTGACACTCAGGCAGCTGCTGAGACCAGACACGTAAAAACATATGAGCAGTACCAGTGAGGGTGGTGGCCTCCTCATATGACACAGTAATCCCACTACTGGGCATATACCCTGAGACACCATAATTCAAAACGAGACGTGTACCACAATGTTCACTGCAGCACTATTTACAATAGCCAGGACATGGAAGCAACCTAAGTGTCCATCAACAGATGAATGGATAAAGAAGATATGGCACATGTATACAATGGAATATTACTCAACCATCTTGTTTAACTCTTTGATGCACCTTGCAAAAAAAGGAAAGAGGAAGGAGGAGAAGGATGCTTTTTGAGAATATTTTGCTAAAAGACACTGTCATGAGGAAGAAATGACTAAACATTTTTCGGTCACATTTTCCTGCCATCAATGGATTTGGAGGTTTCCTGACTCTACTTGAATTCAGTTAGAGTTTTCTACACAAGTGAAGTGAAACCATCAAATTTCATGCCATTCAGGAAGTTGGAAGTCCAAGCCTCAGAAAAGATTCAGACCGAACAGTGAGGAATGAAAAGATGGTTACTTTCTCAGTCAAGTGGAGAGAATCAACCTGCTTGAAAATCAACCCAAATTCTGGTTATCACTTAGAACATATTTATAACTTTCCTTGTCCTCAGAGGCTGACTCAGTTTCTCCACATTTGTTTCTCCATATTTAAATAGGTGATAATAATAATAATACCAATGTCCTCACAAGTTTTTAATAAGGATTAGCAGAGACAGTATATGTTTGTAGCATATATTAAGTGCTTAACCAAAAATTAGCTGTTAATGTTGTTATTGTTAGTATTATTTAAATAGAAAAGGTCAGTACAGGTTAAACATACTGCAAATACCTGATATTTCCATCTCTCTTATTTCTGATATGATTTATCAAATCACATGTATATGAAAATGTAAAAATTGCTTTTGTAACTGTTGTGATGGCTGACAGCTGAAATTTTTTTAAGAAGAAATTAATGAAATTCCTCATCCAGTAAGTTCCAGAAGGCAAAGTCTAACTTGTTTCTGCAACACACACCGTCCATCTACTAGAAACTGAGCTGAAATCCTGAGATCCCTGAAAACCCACTCATTGTAGAGGATTTCAACTGCTTACAATGTTCCCCTAAAGGGCAGCAGGAGAGTGATGTGATAGGGGATAAAGGCTGATTCTGCAGCCTCTGTTGAAAGTAAGACATGATTAATTTCTCCAAAAGACTCTTCCTTTCTTTTTCTTATATTTCTTGCTCTTTCTCCACACAGAGAGAAGCAGATATATGCATGGGTGTGGTTCCAAAGGTAAATGTGCTCTCATTTTCATATGTTTGAAAATGCACACGTGCACTCACACACAGAATGCACACATACACACATGCACATATGCACACATGTACAGACACACACATACACACACCTAAACATAAACACACACACACACACGTTTCCTTAGATAGAAAACTGCTTAAAATTTATTTGGTACCTTGAGTCCTCTTCTTTGCAAGAGTGGCTGTACTGTTTTATATACCACTGTTTTGTTGTCTTGAAAGAAAATGTGCATTTATAGTGTACTGATTTTAGTAAGTATATCTGCAGTCTCCTTTGGGTTTGATTGCTCTTGTTTTGAAATGGAATTTATTCCAGAAAATTAGCTATAGAATAACACATTAGAAATAAATTCCCTGGAGAAGAATATTAATAAAATTATTAAAAATAACATTATAAAACCCAACTGTAAAAGAGGATTAAGAACACAGTATGAAATAAACACTAGCTTGCTTGCCATCATTATTCTTTAACAAATCTTTGATCCTCTTCTTATTTTGAAGAAAAAACATATTTGATATCGTATTACGAATTACCACAGGTATACATTTTAAAGAAATGAGGTTGGGCTTTAAAGAAATACCTTTAAGGATACACTTGAGATTTAATACATTCTGAAAATATTAAGCACCATAGCTTCCATTGTACTTCATTAATCTGTTGGCACTATTTTCAGATAATTATGGCCTGGGATATATTAGCTAGGCTAAGGAAAAAGGTGTGAAATACTAACCTTTTGTAAAATCTATTTTGTAAAAAATAATGCAAATGTCTTGCACACAATCAAGCTTCTAGAAAGGGTAGAAGGTAAGAGGTAAAGCCTCTATCACTGCTCCCTGATCTTAGTACCTTGAGATACTATGAGGTTTTATGCTATGTCTTCCTTCTCTTTTTCCTCCCTCCTTCCCTCCCTCTCTTTCTTTTCTTTTTTTTTTCATGAAAAGATATCCAAGAACTACTCACTGTGCTTATCCTATCAATACTTTTTTATTTGCCCTTCTACTGAAAAATAAACTTGAGACTATTTCACAGGTAAAAATATCAAATATATTTATTGTTTTCTGGTCTAATGAGTCTTATGACTTAACGCTTTAAACTCACATTGAGTATTTTATTATTTTATAACATTAATTTGAGTTATTTCTCTTTTTAAAAAACATGGCTGAGTCAGGCAAAGGAAGAATTTATTCCTAGAGAAAAGAAATATGTCTAGCTAAGTAAAAGGAAAGATAAAAAGTAGTCAAAGTTGTTTTAGTCTACAGATCATTCAAAGCTATGAATAGAAATGGGAGAAAAGTTTAAAAATGCTATAAGATGATATCGTTAGGGTAATCAGAGAGTCACTTTGTGTTCATCTGAGCTGCAGATACTTTTTACTGCTAAATTAGGTAAAGATAAAATTGCATTCTTTTAAGGGTAAAGTAAAAGGTGAAGCATGGTGATATTTCCATTATTAAGACGAAATAAAGTTTAAATTAACATAGAGAAATGAAAAAAAATATATCAGAACAGCAATGTATTAAGCTATTATGTTTGTTTCATACATTGCCAATATGAATATCTCAGAAGAACCAGAGTAGACTATCATTTAAAAGTATTTTGCTAACAGTTCACATTAAAATCCTACAAAGTATTTCTTAAAAGTAAAATAGGGCAATTTCAGAAAAATCATATTATTTTAAAATAGAAAATATAAAAAGGTGATGATGCTGATAATGATCTTTAATAATGTCTTCATGCATATATTTAGCAAAAGGGTTACCCATACAAAGTGGGCAGGGGTGGGGACATTAAATTCTGTTTTATGAGCATCTTAGCTTGGATGAAACAGAGCCATGGTCCTTTTAAAAGGTCAATTACATTTTTGGTCTTTGTAGAAAATTGTTGGCGAGGAATTTTTTCTATAGACATCACGTTTTCCTTAAGTGTGTCCTAATTCATATCAGAAAGTTTTATTATAACTTCAGGGTAGCTCTTTGATAAATTACTAAAGATGTCTTTAAATGAATATGTAACCATAAAATACACCCTTTGGTGATAAAGTCTCAGGAGTAAAAGTTTCTCTGAGATGGTTTGGAGTTTGAGGAAAATCAACTGGCCATGAACCCCTTTAATGAATGCCTTGACTGCCGGATCACCCCTTACCAACAAAGGATCTATTGTGTATGATTTCATCTTCTCCCCTGCCTTTATTCATGTCTGTGAAATATGATTAAGACATTTATTTTTTTTTTTACTTTTAAATTTGTGGTAGAACACAACTTGAGATATAAACTTTTAACAGAATTTTAATGGCACCAATACAGTATTGTTAACTAGAGGCACTAAGTTGTACAGCAGGTCTCCAGAACCTAAGTGTTTATTATCTGTTGAACGGCAAACACCCTTTTTCCCCCTTCCCCCAGCGCCTGGCAACCTCCATTCTAACTTCCTGTTTCTGGGAGCTCGGCTAGTAACTTTGAAGGCAGCAGGACACCATACGAGGTTTTTGTGGGGCAATGGTTAGGAAGAGCTTATGTATCCTACATTGATGATGAGGCCAGGAAAAGAGTATTTCTGATTGCCTGTGAACTGAACTAGGTTTGTACAGTTGCCTCTTGAGTCACCTGGAAGCTTCTTTACTGCACCTCACACCAAAGCCAGAGAGTCACTGTTATAGTAAAACAGACCTAATTCTGCAAGAGGAAATTAAGAAGTTACATTACTTACTTGTCATACTCAAGACAAAAGCTTTGCCAGTTGATGCGATAGGGATTGAACAAGGTATTATTGCAAGGCTGAATAATTTGTTTTTCTCATGCTTTCCAGGCTCTTTCTGAGAGGTGGCCGAGGCCTCAGCACACTCACATACAGTGTTGCCTCTACTCCACCATCAGTGGGTGTCAATTGTATTGGCCACAGCAATGATCATTTAGGACATGGTGGGTTTCTGGAGCATTCGGTGTTAGAGGGAGCATCAGTGAGATCTGGGCTCCCAGAATAATGAGCAGGAAAATTAAAAAAAAAAAAAATACAGAGACTCCCAATACCTTGGGAATTACTGAGTGAAAATGGTATTTGAGAGCTTGAAGATATTATGATTTTAGATAACATTGTAGGTTGATATTGGGGGCAAGGTGTTGGCAAACATTTTCTGTAATGAGTCAAAGAGTAAATACCTTTGGCTATGTAGATGGTCTCTGTTTCAGTCACTCAACTCTGCCATAATTAGCCAGGGACAATATGTAAATGATCAGGCATGGTTGAACTCCAATACAATTATTTATAGACACTGAAATTTTAATTTCATATAATTTTCATGTGCCATGAAATATGACTTTGTAAAATTTGTTTTTTAAACTTTTAATTATGTAACAACTACTCTGAGCTTAAGAGCAATACAAAGAAAAATGTCTGTCTGGGTTTGGCCTCCATAGTTGGCCTACTTGTGTTGTAGCCAATCTAGTGAAGATAGACACCTATTACATGACTAACCAGGTGACTGAACATAGTTTGATAAATGCTATGGTGAAAAGGACAGGATATGATTGGATCACCTAAAAAATACATCCATCTGTTTTGATAGATTCAGGAAAGTTTCTTGAAGGAGGTAGGAGGCTGAGGCAGGGAGGAAGGAAGTTAGCAGCTGTAGGTGGAGATAAAGTTTGTGGATTCAAGTGGAGGTCAGAGAGCAAAGCAAGTTTAAGGAACTAAGAATATTGGAGTAAAGCTGAACTAATTTTGGCATGACCATATAGTTTTAAAATGTAAGCCTCTGCTTTCTATGTTTATAAATATATGTGTTTATTTATTTATTCCTGGTAAGAAAGTGATTTTCTTTACTTTTGCCCTTAGATTCCTTCACATGAAGTTTGATTAACTTTGATGGCAAGAGACATTGCTTTTAACTTGATCTTTGTGGTGCTGCCTAGTAGATTCCACAAATATTATAAACCCTCAGCAGCAAGGGTTAAGGAAGCATGCAGTGGAGTTTGTGATATTATTTAAGACCAGGCCCTATCAATATTTTCTTTTGAGTACCTCTTTAAATAATTAGACAAACATATTTCACATGCAAATCAGATGTAGGTACAAACCAAAATAGAAATAGTCTGTAGAGAATGTAGGTTATTATTTTTTAAAGAGATAGTATTAAACATTACTTCTTTTTGTCCACTGATTTTCTTTTTTAAGACATACATTGAAAGCTATGTAGATATATTTATCTTTTCTCAAACATCTGCAGTCACAAAAGTCAGACAATCTATTCTCAGAGTAGTTGGTTTATCCTGACTTATTTTTATAACACTTTAGTTTCTGCACCAAAAAAAAAAAAAAGTCCTGAAAGGATCCATCCCATAGAAAAACAGATTAATCTGCCATAGCAGTTGAGTGGAAATTGTAAGCGTATTGATCCCTGACAGTTTCCGGTGATTCTGAGGTCCACGGTTTCAGTAAATTTCTTTTAAACTCAACCTTTAAAACCAGATGCTGCTTATCGTCAGTGAGTTTGGAAGCCTTTGAAGGTAGGCAGCATCATGATCATAGTCAAATGGTATTTAAAGCACATAAATCTCCAAAGGAATTATCATTATTATTAGTAGTAGTAGCAGTATTAATAAAGGAACCCTCAAATGAGCTTTTGCATTTATACACAGAATTTTTTGTTTGTATAAAGCATTTTTAAAAAATTTGAGGTCAGTGATCATACAGCTAGACACCACCACCAGTAGTATTAAGGCCACATGTTTTGTAGAGTAATTCCTTCTAAAACACAGCGGGCTCTACTTAGACTCGAATTTGTAAATCTCAAAAACCCACTATTACTGTTAACACAGAGGGTATTAGATATTACAACTCAAATAACTCTAAATTGCCAAATCCAACCATTCTTGGAACCTTTGCCTACTTGAATTTTCCCTGACAGTAAACGCTTACAGGCACTCCCCTCTGGAGTTTCCACCCCTCTGACTCCAGAATAGCTCTCGGTCAATATTCCCGTTTTCTTTGACAGCATTTTTAACCTTGTCACTTATTATTTTTCTATATCTCTTGAATATTTATATGAAAATCCTTTAATCTAGATTTTTCAAACTTTTGGTATATACTTACATGTAGTATTTGTATTTAATAATTTTTACTATATCTGTAGTGAGATTCACTTTCTCATTCCTAATATTTATTTATTATTTCCCTCTCTGTGAATTGCCAATTATTTGATTATTTTATGAGAGTTCAACAAACCACACTGTGTTTTTGTTGATCAAATCTATACTTTTCTTGTTACTTTATTTGTTGCTGGTGCTGTATTCTAGAATATTGGTTTTGATTTGTATTCTGATTAAGGCCTCCCTTACTTATTCCTTGATTACTCTGTTGTTCCTTTTTTTCCCCTTTAGCTTACTTTAATTCATTAATCTTAACTCATTGTTAAATTCTACTACATGTATTTAAGGCTACATATTTCCTTTCTTCCTCTTTGTCTGCATCACAGTTTTTGTTCTATAATGCTTCATTGATATTCATTCCTAAATGGCTTATAATTTCAGTTTTGATTTTTGTTTATCCTAGGAATTTAATTCTTTTCATTTTATTTTATTGTTAATTTCACTTTTAACTTTATTGTGGCTTATAAATAAGGACCAAAGTATTTCTGCTTCACAAGATTTATTAAGATTGTCTTGTGTTTTCATCCATAGTTATGTTTCAGTATTTCATGAATGTCTTAAAAGAAGGTCAATTTCCTATCTGCTGTATGCAATGTTCTAAATGTAAGAGCAAGTTATCTCATTGCATTATGCAAATACTCTGTCCTCATTTCTTTTCATCTGATCCAGGTTTTATATTATAAGAGAAGCTCTTATTGGATTGTATTTTTTAAATTATTTATCATTTATATAGATACTGTTTTATTGTTTTTCAAAACTTTAGTATAAGAAATCATGTTTCATTTAATAATTTTCACATGGAATTCTGTTTTCTTCTTGTTAGCATTTTCCTGTTATACCCTTGACTAAGGGTGAATTTTATACAAATATCTTTTTAAGATATAGTTATTAAGAATATTATATGATTGGATTTTGTTTTATATACCAGTTTAACAATATGTCTTTATTATTAAATACATCTGTTTTATTTCGTGGATTTAATTTTTGTACAGACTCTCATATGTTCTCTCCTGTATCAGCTCTCTTATTTATCAAGGTCTTCCTGGGGTGGGTGGGATGGATTGGGAGATTGGGATTGACATATATACACTACTATGTATAAAATAGATTAACTAATGAGAACAGACTGTATAGCACAGGGAACTCTACTCAGTGCTCTGTGGTGACCTAAATGGGAACAAAATCCAAGGAAGACAGGATATATGTATACATATAGCTGATTCACTTTGCTGTACAGCAGAAACTAACACAACATTGTAAAGCAACTATACTCCAATTTTAAAAAAAAAAAAAAAGGTCTTCCTTTCCGAGCATGTGGCTGTCATTTAATTTTGATGTAAAGTTCTGTCGATTAGTGTAGGTAGCGCCGGGGGCTTCAGTGGGCTTGTGGATCTTCACAGAGGCTGTGCCCTGGCAAGGAAGTCTTCTTCAAACTCCTTCTGAGAGGACACGGTATAGTGCATTTGGGTCTGGTGGATACAGAAAGAGGAGGCGGGGGGAATACAATTTCCCAACTTCAAAAATTATGAGTCTTCTACTGTAAGACTGGAACACTTTTGTTTATTTCTCTCTTTGCCTTTCTTTCATGTTCCCTCAGTCTCTACTTTGGAGATCCAGAGTTCTCTTAAAGTGTGGTTTAAGTCTCAGGCCCCATCACCCATTTAAATAGGCTTCCTATGCTGATCATTCCATTTCTGCAGAGCAGTCCTGGGGTTTCGTCTGGGACCAGAACCACTGTTGTCTGATGCAGAAAATGAGCAATGTGAACTAGACTGCCCTGAAGTTCACAGTGCTATCTCTTAATTGCCTAAATTCCCAGGGGCCTGGGCCCTTCTCCTGCTCTCTTCATGTGGGCACCAAGCTTTGATTAATGCTGAAATTGCAACTGCCTCTGCACTGGTTTTCAACTGTGTGTGTTTTTCCTGGAAGGTTTATTTCACTCTTCTTTCTTTGGCAATCATGAGTTTATCTTTCAGGAATCTGTCAGAATGTCTTGGCCACCAAAACTATTCTTTTTAATTGCTAGCACTGTTAAAACTGCATCCTAAAAAAAACAGATTTTTGATTTTCAATTTTTTTTTTTTTTTGCCGTACGCGGGCCTCTCACTTCTGTGGCCTCTCCCGTTGCGGAGCACAGGCTCCGGATGCACAGCCTCAGCGACCATGGCTCACGGGCCCAGCCACTCCGCAGCATGTGGGATCCTCCCAGACCTGGACACGAACCCGTGTCCCCTGCATCGGCAGGCGGACTCTCAACCACTGCGCCACCAGGGAAGCCCGATTTTCAAATAATTTAATTGGAAGGAGATGTAAAGGCATATGGCCAGTTTGTCATCTCAATCCATCTTATAGTCAGATCAATTCTAAAATAATCTTGTATTATAAATAATTATACATTTTGTTTTATAAAAATAAAGAGTATCAATAAATAAATTAAGCAAGAACTCAAGAATTCTACACACAAGAGATAAATACATTTACAACTTTTTGTTTGTGTCTGTGTGTGTGTCTCTGTGCAGGCCTATAAGAGCTCATATGGAAGATATGGTCTCTTAGGCTATGATGTTTTTATTTTTGTTTGTTCTTTTAAAATTAATTTTTATTGGAGTATAGTTGCTGTACAAAGCTGTGTTATTTTTTGCAGTACAGCAAAGTGAATCAGCTATACGTATATATATATATCTCCTCCTTTTTTGGATTTCCTTCCCATTTAGGTCACCACAGAGCACTGAGTAGCGTTCCCTGTGCTATACAGTCTGCTCTCATTAGTTATCTATTTTATACATAATAGTGTATATGTGTCAGTCCCAATCTCCCAGTTTATCCCACCCTCCATTCCCCCCCTTGGTATCCATATGTTTGTTCTCTACTTCTGTGTCTCTATTTCTGCTTTGCAAATAATTTCATATATATCATTTTTCTACATTCCACATATAAGCAATATTACATGCTATTTGTTTTTCTCTTTCTGACTTACTTCACTCTGTATGACAGACTCCAAGTTCATCCACCTCACTACAAATAACTACATTTCATTTCTTTTAATGTCTGAGTAATATGCCATTGTATATATGTGCCACATCTTCTTTATTCATTCCTCTGTCAATGGACATTTAGGCTGCTTCCATGTCCTAGCTATTGTAATCAGTGCTGCAATGAACATTAGGATGCATGTATCTTTTTTTTTTTTAAGATGTTGGGGAGTAGGAGTTTATTAATTAATTAATTTATTTTTGCTGTGTTGGGTCTTCATTTCTGTGTGAGGGCTTTCTCTAGTTGTGGCAAGCAGGGGCCACTCTTCATCGCAGTGAGCGGGCCTCTCACTATCGCGGCCTCTCTTGCTGTGGAGCACAGGCTCCAGACGCGAAGGCTCAGTAGTTGTGGCTCACGGGCCTAGTTGCTCTGCAGCATGTGGGATCCTCCCAGACCAGGGCTCGAACCCGTGTTCCCTTCATTAGCAGGCAGATTCTCAACCACTGCGTCACCAGGGAAGCCCTGCATATATCTTTTTGAATTACGATTTTCTTTGGGTATATGCCCAGTAGTGGGATTGCTTTGTCATATGGTAGTTCTTTTTTCAGGTTTTTAAGAAAACTCCATACTGTTCTCCATAGTGGCTCTATCAATTTACATTCCCGCCAACAGTGTAGGAGGGTTCCCTTTCCTCCACACCTTCTCCAGCATTTGTTTGTAGATGTTTTGATGATGGCCATTCTGACTGGTGTGAGGTGATGCTTCCTTGTAGTTCTGATTTGCATTTCTCTAATAATTAGTGATTTTGAGCATCTTTTCATGTGTTTGTTGGCCATCTGAATGTCTTCTTTGGAGAAATGTCTGTTTAGATCTTCTGCCCATTCTTTGATTGGGTTGTTTGTTTTTTGATATTGAGCTGCATGAGCTGTTTGTATTTTTTGGAGATTAATCCCTTGTCAGTTTCCTCATTTACAAATATTTTCTCCCATTCTGAGGGCTGTCTTTTTGTCTCGTTTATGGTTTCCTTTGCTGTGCAAAAGCTTTTAAGATTCATTAGGTCCCATTTCTTTATTTTTGTTTTTATTTCCATTTCTCTAGGAGGTGGGTCAAAAAGAATCTTGCTGTGATTTATGTCATAGAGTGTTCTGCCTATGTTTTCCTCTAAGAGTTTTGTAGTGTCTGGCCTTACATTTAGGTATTTAATCCACTTTTTTTTTTTTTTTTTTTTTTTGCGGTACGCAGGCTTCTCACTGTTGTGGCCTCCAGAGCACAGGCTCCGGATGAGCAGGCCCAGCGGCCATGGCTCACGGACCCAGCCGCTCCACGGCATGTGGGATCTTCTCGGACCAGGGCACAAACCCGTGTCCCCTGCATTGGCAGGCAGACTCTGAAACACTGCGCCACCAGGGAAGCCCTATTTAATCCATTTTGAGTTCATTTTTGTGTATGGTGTTAGGGAGTGTTCTAATTTCATTCTTTTACATACTGCTGTCCAGTTTTCCCAGCACTAGTTTTGAAGAGACTGTCTTTTCTCTATTGTATATTCTTAGCTCCTTTGTCATAGATTAGGTGACCATAGGTGCGTGGGTTGATCTCTGGGCTTTCTACCCTGTTCCACTGGTGTACAGTAGGCTATGATGTTTTGAAATTGACATTTCCATCTAAACATTTTGTTTTTAACACATTTTCATTATAATAAAATTGATTTATAACATTATTTTTACAGCTTAATATGATTATTTGGAGGGAAATACAGAAGAAATACACCTGAAACAAATTCTCCAAGTGAGAGGAATTAGTAAGGAAGAAAAGAATAATTCAATTAATTCAATATCACTTGACTACACACTTAAATGTATAAAACAATATAAATATGTATGGACACACATAAGCACACATGTGTACATATATGCATATATGTATCCAACCACTTATTGTTAGATATATTTTCAATGTTTTCCAGCATTGAAATATTTATATTTTTGCTAATTTTTCTTTTTGCTTCTGTTTTGTTATCATTTTCCTATTAATTTTAAATCTCTTTACTGACTTATGAAATAACAATATTTATCATATTGTTTCTAATTTTTCTTTTGTTATTAAAGTTAGTCTCTTTCTTGCTATACAGATTGTTTACAGTTTTATTTAGTCATGTTCCTCAATATTTTCTATTTCTCCTTAGGTCATATTTCTTAAGACACTTCCATTCTCACGTATATTAATATCCACACCTAAATTTTCTTCCAATATTTTTAGTTTTAAGTTTTACATGATTGATTTTAATCCATTAGAATTTAATTTTATTGAAAGTGTACAGTACAGACCTTATCATGTCCCCCAAATGTATAGCTTTTCATCCTGACATATTTTTTTTAATGCTCCAATTTTATACATTGTTTACATCACCTTTAAAGTACCATAAATGTTATGTATTCTTATTTATGTATTTGTACCATCTATCTCCTTTGAGGATCTACTTACTGCCATTATCATTCCAATTATGAATTAAGTGGTTAGAAATTGAAAGCTATACACTCATAGTTTAAAAATATCACCTAGCTAACAACCTCCATACAAAGATACCTAAATTCCCTTTTAATAATAAAAAAAATAACATTCTCAATGGAATAGTTAGAAATTTCAGAAACATTCTTTCAGTTAAAGTAGCATATTAAATCAGTGGGAATGAAAGGATTACTTAATAAATTATGTAGAAATATCTATGCCATATCTGAGAAACAAAAATAGGGAAAACGTTAGATTTCTATTCCACATCAGACATGAAAATATTTTCAAACCTAATACATATTGAAATAGAAATATCAATAATAGAAAAATATTGATAATCAATGTAGCTGATAAGGTCAGCTGGTATTTGTTAAGTTTAATAGAATGAGGTGACTTTGTATTATATATATTCAGAAATGATGTCTCCTTTCATCACTCCTTCTTTTCAATAAGATACTGGAGGAAGTCATGGCTAATGCAATAAGACAATAAAAAGAAATACAATTTTGTTTACAGATTACATGATTGTCTACATAGAAAATGTCAATGAATTCACCAAAAAAGGCCATTTACATTAGCAACCCAAAATGAGATACATAAGTATAAATCTAACAAAACATGCAGAAGATTTAATGAGGAAAACTATAAAATTCAGATTAAATAAATCAAGGGAGAACTAAATAAATGGAGAGATATTTAATGTTCATTGATCAAAAGACTGAATATTATGAAAATGTCAGTTTTTTTCCAAATTGATCTGTAGATTAAATGAAATTTCAATCAAGATACCAGCAAGTTATTGTATGGACATTGACAAAATGATTCTAAAGTTCGTATGTGGAATAGCAGAATAGAATGCACACAGTATTAAAGGAGAAGAACAAAATAGGAGACTGACATTACCTGACTAACTACAAGGCTTACTATGAAGTCACAGTAATTTGGACAGTGTGATTTTGGTAAAAAAAAAAAAAAAAAAAATAGGCAGATTGATCAGTGGCACTCAATAGAGATCCCAGAAATAGACCTACACAAATAAAATCAACTGATCTTGACAAAAGATCAAAGGTAATTCAATGGAGAAAAGATATACTCTTCACAGATGATGCTGAGACAACTGGATATCCACACATAACAAAAATTGATTCTTGGGATTTCCTTGGTAGTCAGTGGTAAAGAATCCTCCTTACAATGCAGGGGATGTCCGTTCGATCCCTGCTTAGGGAACTAAGATCCTACATGCTGCAGGGCAACTAAGCCTGTGTGCCACAACTACTGAGCTTGCGTGCCTCAACTAGAACCTCCACGCTGAAAACTACAAAGCCCACACACTCTGGAACCCGTGCGCCACAACTACAGAGACCACATGCCCTGGAGTCTGCGCACCACAACTAGAGAGAGAAAACCCCCACGCCACAACTAGAAAGAAGCCCAAACACCACAATTAAGAGCCCGTGTGCTGCAAGGAAAGATTCCTTATGCCACAGCGAAGACCCTGCGTGAAAATCTAAATGAACTTGGATTTATTATTGAATTTTTAAATACAACACCAAAGGTAACATTCATGAAAATAGAATTAATAAGTTATTTACAATTTATTAAAATTAAAAAAATTCTGTTCTGCAAAGTACACTGACAGACTGTGACAAGAAGGCAGAGACTGGGAGAAAATATTTGCAAAATACATATCTGAAAAGGACTGTTACACAAGGTATACAAGGAACTCTAAAACACAATAGTAAGAAAATAAACAATATGATTGAAAAATGGGCCAAAGACTAACAGACTCTTTACTGAAGAGAATATGCAGACGGCAAGTAAGAATATGAAAAGATGCTCCACAACATATATCATTAAGGAAGCACAAATTAAAAACACAATGAAATACTGTATTTACCTATTATAATGGCTAAAATCTGAAACACTGAGAACACATATCCTGGCGAGAATGTGGAGAAATAGGAATTCTCATTTCATTGCTATTGGCAATGCAAAATGATGGTCACTATGGAAGACCAAAGTGAACAAGGCCAATCTGAAAACGTTACATTATATGTGATTCCAACTATACGATGTACTGTAAAGCCAAAACTAAGGAAGAGGTAGAAAGATCAGTGGTTTCCAAGTATTGGGGGAGGGGGGAAGGGAAGGATGAATAGGTGGAACACAGAGTATTTTTAATGCAGTGAAAATACTCTGAATGATATTGAAATTATAGATTCATGTCAATATACATTTGTCCAAACCCTTAGAATGTACAAAGTCAAGTCTAAACTGTAAGGAAAATTATGAACTTTGGGCGACTATAATGAGTCAATAATGTAGGTTACTCAATTGCAACAAATATACTACTCGGGTTGGTGTTGCTGGTAATGGTGAAGGCTATGCATGTGTAAAGGCAGAGGGTATATGAGAAATCTCTGCACCGTCCCCATTTTGCTATGAACCTAAAACTGTTCTAAAAAATAAAGCATTTCAAAATAAGGTGATACATTTATAATATATAAGAATACATCAGGGCTTCCCTGGTGGCGCAGTGGTTGAGAGTCTGCCTGCCGATGCAGGGGACACGGGTTCGTGCCCCGGTCCGGAAAGATCCCACATGCCGCGGAGCGGCTGGGCCTGTAAGCCATGGCCGCTGAGCCTGCGCGTCTGGAGCCTGTGCTCCGCAACGGGAGAGGCCACAACAGTGAGAGACCCGCGTACCGCAAAAAGAAAAAAAGAATACATCACAAAGTCAAATATATACTGAATTGTATATATGTAAATATTTACATTATACAAGACCATTTAAAGGGACTATCTCATTGCATTCTGTGATTATAGAAGTTTAACTACAAGTGGATATAAATCATAATAATGTGAAGAAAAAAGAAGCATAAAACACTTTGTCCTTAACTATTTATTATGGCAAGCGATTAATCCTGGATCATGAAACCAAACCTTCTTGAGTGTGAAAACTAGAATAATTTTTATGAGTGTAGGAATGTAGCTCTTAGAAAAATGTATAAGTAATATTGCACAAAACTGACTACTGTGTTTAGTAATATGAGAGTACTGCCAGGGTTAAGGCCTATATTATATCTGATGTGAACTGGCGGCAATCTGGGTGACCATAGTTGGCTTCACTTTAGAATCTTACGCAAGTAGTAGCAAAAGCTCCAAGCAATGCTGAGGACTCAGAAAAGTGGAACATGACAGCCCTCTCCTACCCGTCCTTGCTCTTCCCCAGCTGCTGATCTCCATGTGGCTCAGGCTTCACCAGCCCCCAAGCCAGTTGTAAAAAGGCCCTGCATGTCTTCAGGAGTATCTTACAAATCTCAAGTTAATTCCTCAGAATCCTGCATGTACTTCCCAGGTTTCACCAGGGTTGATTGTGGAGGAGAGATTCAGGAAACTGAAGGTCATTTGCCAAGTTGTCTCCTTGAATCTTTCCTTATAATTCACCTTTCTTTTACGAAGAAGGTGGAGGTAGTAGAGTAGGAAAAGGTTAACACAAGCCCATGGTCATAACTGCAAAGGCTTGTAACTGGGATTATTTAATGTTAAAGTGCAAGTTTATCTCCAATCTGAGATCAGTCCTAGACCCACATCAAGAAGGAAAAGCATAAGTACACCTCAATTCACTTATCTGCTTAGCATGGAGTTAATTTAGCATTTTAATTAAATTTAGCATGTTAATTTTAGTACTAGCTTCCATCTAACTCTGTACACCATTTTCCTAATAACTGGGGTCCCATCCTGATGTTTGACTTATGCCACTACAAGGGCTTCACCTTTTGTTCTTGAACCACAGTCTGTCATGTATAAAATGCAATTCCAATAACAATTCTTAATAACATGGGCCTGCCCCTTAATTTTCAGTCAGCCCTAATCTGGCCTCTCCAAAATGAGAGTCGAAATTCTTACCTTCATTTGAAACTTTCCACTATAAAGTCTCAGACTAGATTTTGGTCTCTTGTATCCTGGTAACTATCTCCTCTGCTAAATTTACGACCTTTTGTCTGATTACTTGACCCTACCTGACACCTGGTCCTACCTCTAGGTCTTCCACGTGTCACTAAATTAGAGTACTGAAAATAATATTGAATTTACAACTATTTAATATTTGTCTCACAGACTAGTGTTTTGTCCCTGGGGAAGGCATTTCTACTTTCTATCAGATGAGTAAATGGCCTGCAAATGAGGGAGAGCAAAAGCAGACCCCTGGACACGGTCATGACAGAGGATGTAGATGAGTGATCCTCTCCTGGGTGAGACAGGAGGCAGTGGTATGTCTGAGAGCTCGTGACTGCTCAGGACATTCAAAATCAAATCTGAAACTCTGTAGAGTCCAAGTCAATGAACAAACAAAACAAACGTGGTCTGCACTGCAAAATTGTATACTATTCCTGAGACATTCATCCCCAGACCAAATAGACTTCTCCTACCCTCAGGACTGCAGCCCATAATTCTGTGACTCTGGTTTCCCTTATATCAACATGGCTTACATGGTCTATTTTTAACAAGCTTTTATCTCAATATAATCATCTTGAGGCAACAGGATGTAAGATAGACCTTGGTTCAAACCCCAACTCTTCCATTTAGGAGCTGACCTACCTGAAGCAAATGATTAGCTTCTCTGAGTTTCTGTGTTCTTTTTCATAAAATAGGGTAAAATAATTTATATATAAAGTGGTTGTAGAGAAGGTTAATATAAACTAAAAGAGATTTAAAGGATGAAAAAATAAAAATTATTTTTGTTAATCCTCTCCACACTCTCATACATGCCTTCTACATGTTGTTTTTTTTTCTTTAGGCTACAAAAGCTTCTTAAGAACAATCTTGCCCTTAGCAGTTGAAATTCAGGACCAGATTATTGATTACAGAGAAATATTATTATCTATTATAAAATTTCCCAATAACTATCTTAGTGTTTTTATATGGAAACTTCTTCATGAACTCTTGTCAAAAGCCTAAAACATTACAACTATATTGAAAAGGAGTAAACAGAAAGGCAGTATCTAAATTTGAAAAAAAGAAAAAAAAGAAAATATAATTGCTAGTTATTTTGTTTTGTTTCCTTTGAGACTAATCTCTCAGTGGTGCTTTTTCAAACAACACTTCTATGTCAGGTTCAAGTTCTACACACCCTTTGCTATTATCAACTTGCAAAATTTATCAGCAGAACAGAGCCTGCTGCAGAATTGCTGTTGTCTATAAAAATGCAAATGGCACTAAATCAAAATGGGCTGCTGAAAAACTAAAAATCAAATGTACGAATCAGCCAACTGCCTGGACTTAGGAAGAGAGCATTTGAAAGCTCATATGTGGACTGATATTTCCAATTGACATACTCTGTTGTTTTAAGCAAACCTTTTAAAAATTCATTGCTTGAGCAGATCTAGCAAACCTGTTTTTCTCTCCAGAGTTGCTTTTCCTATTGCCTTGGCTTATGAAGTTTCATAGGATGAGTTTTGAATTATTCTAAAAATAGCTATAGGGTATGCTATTTACATCATAAAAGATATAGCGACTGAATCAGAGGGTTTGTGCCAATCTGTAACACAACACAAAGATTTTCCATTGTGATGCAGCATGTATAAGGAGCCATCTCTTGAACACACAGAAAAAAACTAACCCTTTATATTTGTATTTAAATATATATTTTTGGCTCTCTGGCAGACTGTCCATTCTTTAACAAACAAATTCTATTCAGGTCTTTGCTGACTATTGCTGTTTCTGTGTAATTATATAAAATTAAGGCTGTGTATATTTAAAGTGAGACTGTTCTAGCCTATCGCCCTGCATATCACCATTAGCCTTTACTATTTTCAAGTCAAAACATAAATACTTAAGTAATAGTCATTTCTTCTGGGGCTTAGCAAACAAATACTGCTTGTCACACTGTCAGGTTGGTTACACAAGCTGAAGTGGTTGACACTTGCTGAAATTCCTTCCCATGCTTCATTAGCTAGACTGAGAAGTGAGGTGGAACATTCCTGTCATAAAGAGCCCTGCTAGATTTCAGCTGTTATCCAATTACAGAGCAGATTGTGATATAAAATAAGCAAGGCAGGCTGCTGTATTAAGTGGAACCCTGGCTTCCAGATAACAACATGATTTTAGCTACTATCCTTTATACCTTGGACACTCAAAGCACTTGAGAACCCACGGCCCTAGTTTGGTCATGAACGTGCTGTTGGAATGTAGAATTCAATGAAGTTAAATAACCAAAAGGAATAAATGGCATCTAAAGGATGAAGAAACATAAGCTATTTAAGGATGTGTACTTCTTATTTTATTTTGTTCATAGTGTTTTAAATACCACACTCTGACCAAGAAGTAATGAATAGGTCCTGGGCTTTCCTTAAATGTGTTTTGTACTTGTTTTATGATTAATATATTGTTTATGATTAATATATTGATTAGTTTTCCTAATGAGATTACAGCAAAGCTCTTAGTTCTAAATAAAAGCTTTGCCACAAGTTGCAACTAATGAACACTCTACTGTAAGTAATAAAATGTTTGTAATCTCTTCTTTTTGTTTTAAATTGAGAATATTCCTCTTTTGGTCCATATATAAGGTATTCTGGGAGAAATTAACAATCTTCGTGCTCCAACTTATGGAAAAATGCCGTTTTTCTATAAACCTTAAATTCTAACAATAACAAAAGCTATCTTAATCTGAAGAAACTGCCATGAATTTAAAAATAATCTTAAGACCTTGAGAGAAAATGAATCCTGCATTTATCCAATGGCAGTAGAAAATATTAAAGTATAGAGAAATTAATTATATGTGAATGTTTAAGGATAGTGTTTAAGTTTAAATAAGATTCCAACCCAATTAAACAGCTGATAATATGCTTCCCTTTAAAATTAACTAGCTGAGTTAGTTTGTTGTTTTCAGAAAGGGATTGGTAGAAGTAATCCCACACTAATGAATAACTCATAGTCTGGATGCAGCCAAGAATCCAGTGTGTGTTCACACACATCTCAGATGCCAGAAGGACTTGGATGGGAGCAGATGCCATTAGAGGTGGTGGTGAATTTATCTTGCCTTCTCTAAGAATTGTTTGTATTTTCTAGTAGGGGTCTCATTTCTTGTCTTAAAGTTGAGAGTGCTAATGATCATGAAAAGGAAAGAAGCCACATTTGAACTGAGTCTCAAATAAAGTAAGATATTGTTGATTCCATGTTCAAAGAAATCTGCAAAAACTTGGGCTCCAAGTTTTAGTGGAATAAAATGAAAGCAGTCCAAAATATTTGCTAGGGTTATATGTACAAGAAGAGAAAGCCCCTATCCCTAGGCATGCTCTTCTCATCCTTTGCCACCCATATCCACCCCTTCTGATGCATTACAATCAAAAGAACTTCCTGCTCCATGGCTGCTTCTTTCTAAGAATTTAAAAATTAATCCTTCACTAGAAAAAAACTGTTGTTTAGTCAAGAGAATGAGAAGACAAGCCACCAACTGATAGAAAATATTTCCAAAACGCCTATCTAATAAGGGACTATTATCTTAAACTAACAAATGAACAGAGAATCCTTAAAACTAAAAAAAAAAAAAGAAAAAAAAAATCTCAATGGAAAGATGAGAAAAATATTTCAACAGCTACCTCTCCAAAGAAGATATACAGACAGGAAATATACATATCAAAAGATGCTCAGTATCTTCCACCATTAGGGAAATGCAAATTAAAAGAATGAGATATCACTACACACCTATTAGAATGGCTAACATCCAAAGCACTGACAAAACTAAGTGTTGAAAAGGATGTGGAGCAAAAATAACTCTCATTAATTGCAAAATGGTACAGTCAGTTTGGAAGACATTTTGGCAGTTTCTTACAAAAGTAAACATACTCTTTCCATATGATCGAGTTATACCACTCTTTGAAATTTACTGTCATGACTTGAAACTTGGCCTTTGCTAGGTGAATGAATAAATGAACTGAGATACACCGAAACAGTAGAATACATTCCAGTGGTAAAAAGAAATGAGCCATCAAGCTACTAAAGTACATGGAGGAATCTTAACGTGTATATTGTTAAGTGAAAAGAGCCAATCCCAAAAGGCCACATACTGTATGATTCCAACTATACATATGACATTCTGGAAAAAGCAAAACTATGGAGACAATAAAAAGATCAGTAGTCTCCAGAGATTGAGAGTGGAAAGAGGGAAGAAGAGGTAGAACAACAATATTTTTATGGCAGGCAAACTATTCTATATGATAATTTAATGGTGGATGCATGCCATTATACGTTTCTCAAACTCATAGAATAGCAACCCATAGTAAACTATGGACTTTAGTTAATAACAATGTGTCAATGTTGCCTCATCAATTGTAACAAATGCAAGATGTCACCAGACTAATGCAAGATGCTAATAAATGGAGAAATTGGTGTGGAGAGAGTTGGGTCTATGAGTACTTTTTGTACTTTCCATTAAATGTCTTTGTATATGTAAAAATGCTTTAAAAAAGATGATTAACTTTTCTTTTATTTAAAAAGCATTGTTTGATGGATTGATTACAAAAGGGAGTGACCAGAACTCGTTAAGTACTGTGCTCTCTCCCCTGGGAGTCATCCTGTGTGGTCTTTTTTGTGGACCACCATCTGAGTTATGCAGGGTTCAGCCTGCAAAAGGTCTGCAGCAGCCACATCTTCTTGTCTCCTTAAACTTAAAAATAAATACCATCCAGATCCTGGTATTTGTACCTTTCTGAACATAAATACCAGGCATTTATGTCCCCAGGTGAACATTGGCCAAATAAGTAGGCACCTGAGCAATATATCTACCATAAGAGGAAATCAACATATGCTAAAAGAAGTAGACTTTTAAATCAGAAGGATTCAAACTAAGTGTGTTATATAGCCTTAAATATATAAGGGAAGATATAAGTAATAAGAGGCAGAAATATCTCGTTGAAAAGTGGTTTTCTGGTATATGAAAAATACAGTAGTTGAAGAAAAAAGCATGGTAAATGAGATATTTAAACATCATGATTGTTATGACCGAAGAAATAAGTTCATTCTGGGGAATGTGCTGGTTCTGTCTACATTGTGCCTGTTCCCATGATGAATATACACACATAATCACTACACACACTGTGAGCAAGGAATTCTGCGTATTGTTTGCTTGTGTTTGCTTGTGTTCTATTGCTTTTTGTGAATTTGTAAAAGTTATTTAAATGTTATAGGTTTCGTAATCTTCATCTAAAAAAACATAATTGGGTCTTCCCTGGTGGCACAGTGGTTGAGAGTCCGCCTGCTAATGCAGGGGACGCGGGTTCGTGCCCCGGTCCGGGAAGATCCCACATGCCACGGAGCAGCTGGGCCTGTGAGCCATGGCCGCTGAGCCTGCGCGTCTGGAGCCTGTGCTCTGCAACGGGAGAAGCCACAGCAGTGAGAGGTCCGTGTACCGAAAAAAATAAATAAATAAAATAAAAAATAAAAAAAAACATAATTGTGTTACTTTAAAGATCTTCTTGATGTCAAGATTATGTAATATTGCATTACTTTATAAGACCACATTATTATATGATGCTATAATAGTACTGCATTTTTCAGGATATATATAGTACTATTACTTAGTACTACCATAAAATACTATATTATCACATACTATATTCATAATAATGAAATAAGCAATTATATCTAAAGAAATTAGAAATGGACCAGTAGGCAAAAGACAATTTATAGAATTTATGGGAAAGTAAATTTCATCTACTTTCTTATCAAGATTCAAACATGTTTTTTCTAAAGATGATGAATAATAAGCATTATTTATGGTCCATAAAATAATTTTATGGTTTACACATTACCTTGCAGATTCAAAGTCTATATATATATATATATTTTTGTAAATAAAAACTAGTTTTTTAGATTCCAAGTCTTAGATGTGGATTAATTTAGTAAACTGTGCTTTCTAGAAAAGAGTATAAAAATCATTAGGAACTTTCTCCATTACTGTTAAATAATTGTATGGGTACAATAATAATATAACACTGGGAGAACTTTTAAATCCTCCGAAAGACCTTTTTGCTCTCTCCCACTGTTCAGTTGATAGATTCTGCTTTCAAAAATAAGAGATTCTTTTAATGTTTAATTAATTTCCTCATCTTTTTACTTTTAAACAAAATCATAACAACAACAGTGTACCCTCTAGGCCTGAATAATTTATAATTTTAACCAACTAGCTGTCTAAATTATAAGTTATCAACAAATTAAAATAGATTACATGTTTGACCTTTCCAATGCATTTTATTATTTTCCTCAGCTTTCCCATTTCTATGCCTGCTAGCTCCTATTTTACAGAACAGGTTACATTAAGCTGTTCTTTGAATGTAATATGATGCCTGGTAGGGGACCTATGATGTTTAAGAGTTTCTCGCTCAGTAGCCCTAGTAAGGATATTTAGCATTCACTCCAACTAAATGATACAGGCTAGAAATAGTATCTTTAAAAAGTCACATTTTTCAGAAGTTTTCCAGAAAGGGTGTCATGGTTTGAATGCCAGATAATTTTCAGTTTATTTCCAAAAATGAAAGTTAAATCTGATTCTGACCTTATCTGTATATATTGATCAACTTGTATTTGACATAAAGGAGAATTATTGGAGGTTAGTGTAGGGAAGCATACTAATTAAGAAAGTACTTTGCAGAAATTAATTTGGTTCAAGTTAAGGTACAGTTAGTTTTATGGTTCAGGCTCATTCTAAGTGAGTCTGAGTAGTCGAGTTTAGACCATAAACTCAGGATAAACATGGAGCTTACTATTCACATGGCTTAAAATGCTATTTTAAGGTAAATTGTGTTCTTATCGACACAAGGCAACACACAGAACACTCTCTAATCTTTTTCTACTCAAACTAACAACAATAAAATCATGGTTCAGCAACTTATGACATTTGTGCAAAAGATCAAAAACAACCCCTTGTTTTTTAGTCATTTTGTCATGTCTCCTGATTGTCACACAACATCCCTTTTCTTATGTAGGTTCCAACACTCTTCTCTGCATTACTTAGGCTAGACGCTGATTTTCAGTGAACAATATTTCCCTTCCAGCAGGTATCTCAGAGAAGTTATCAGAACATATGATGGCATTTTAAGTTACCAAAGTCTAAGTCACACAATATACTTATAGAATGAGAAATGAATGGAATGCTTACATGGACACGTATGTGTACTTTCAGGCTAATACAGAAGTAAATACCTTTAGATGTTTTTTCTCATCACTTCAATGCCTTAACCAAGTATAGAATCACTCAGTGGCAACACTATTTTATTCCAAACATATACTAAAACCAGTGTGGATTATAATTTTTTAGTTAATTTTCTTCAAAATGTCTTAGAGTTTAGAGGATAAATCATCAAAAACTATATAATTCTAATAAATGAATGGAGATTTGATTAATCAATATGATTGGAATATGGGTAAAACAAACTGTTAAACCATTTGATAAGAAGAAATATTGTAACTTCTTATCATGTCTTGAATCAGGTATCGCCAGACTTCAAGTAGCTTGAAGAAAACCAGCATTTATACTCAGATTCAAAATGTCTTTTTTTTTAAATGAGCAGACAGATACATATGTGGACTTTCCATTTAAAAGCATAACTATCATTATTAGAGAAAAACAACCAATATAGGTATAATTAACTTTTATTCAGTAAAATTTTCAGGAGAATGCACATTTGTCAGCCAGAATTTCCCCTACCAGATTTCCAAAAGCAGAGTCGCCATTTCAAGAAATTTTAATCTTTCTATGGATTTGATATTCTCAACAGACTGAGGAATATTTATAGAAATTTACTGCTATTTAGTTTACATTATAATGAATTTCTAAGGAATTAAGCCCCCATACAGATACTTTTGGGGCTGTTTCTGTAGACTTCTATGTATTCTAAAAGGTGTACAGCGGTTTTACAAAGGTCTTAATCCAATAATGGGGAAGGGCATTACACATAGTGATTCTAGGTATGGAATTATGTCAGTCTGAAGAACGTAAAGGATTCTTTCTTGCTGCTTGCAATGGCCGTAGAGAGTTTAGAACTTCCATGGAACAATAAATGATCAAGATAATCTTAATGAAGAATCTTACAGTGGGTATATTCTTTTCTATTCTATTTATTTATGGCATAGTTTCTCAACTTCAGCACATTATTTACATTTGGGGCCCAGATAATTCTTTGCTTTGGGGTCATTCTGTGAATTGTAGGAAGCTTAGCCCAGCCCGGTCCTCTACCCATTATATGTTAGTAGCAATCACCTCTCTTAGTTGTGACAACCAAAACTACCTCCAGACATTGCCAAATATCCCTCTGGGGGCAAAACTGCAGCCAGTGAAGAACCACTCTCTTAAAGGATACCATGACACTTGTGAGGCCTGTTTTACTTATAGGCTGGAATCTTGATTTTATATTTAATAGGTACCCAATTTTCCCTTTAGAGTTTCATCTTTAGGTATTGTGAAAATTGTGCTTTGTGTCTCTATTTTGGAAATTGTTTCAGTCTTCAATAAAGAAGTATATCATTGGTATGATTGATACTTAAGATTGTTGAGAGGGAAAGGAATAAAGAGGAGAAAGTATCAAAATATGCTAATTTTTAATCAACACAGTATCTATGAAATTATCCATGATTTCATGGTTGTACTGTTATCAGCATAATAGTTATTAATGTTTCCAGTAATGACCATGAGCCATTATAATATTCTCAAATGACTTTTGAATCACAGAAAGTTAACTTATGCCCAGACAATTTTAGGGATGGGCATATATACAAATTTTAAAATTCATATTTGATCACTTACTCAATTATTATTGATCACCTCCTACATGCAAAACATTGTTGGACTGTAAAATAAGTAAGAAATGTTCTCTATCCTCAAAAACATATATTTCTTAGTAGAGTTAAGATAGAAAAAACAACAATAAAAATTAAGTATGATTATGTCACAGGAGAAATAAAAATGTGCAATGGGAATTTAGAGGAGATAAATTCACATTATTATCTATAGCATTTCATTTTTCAGTATACCCTGTTATCTAACCATCATAGAAAGAAGGTATCAGTACCCAGATAATTTATAAGTTTCACAAATATTTGAATCTATAAGTAAGATTAAACCTGTACATTTTCATGTTTATAAATTTGACCTAATTTGTTTGATGGGAAAGAATCCAAAGTCAAGGTTGATGATATAAATGACACCATTTTCATAGTTAAAAGCCTTGGGTTAAATGCTGCTCTGCCTGTTAACAGCAGAGTGACCTTTTCCATGTCTGTATTAAGAGGAAACACACATACCCACCCAAGGAACATAGACACCTAATTTATGAAGAAGTCTGAATGTTTTGATATTTCCAGAGAAATGGAATTGCTGTGATCTTACTAAAAACCTAGTACATTGAATAATGAATAATTCAAGTTGAACATGGAAATGTTGTAATTACACCTAAATGAGAGTTTGGACTTGTTCTTTAGAAAATTAGGAACCATTAAAGTTTTTAAAATGGTGATTTAGTTAACATCCCTACTTTATATATATATATATGTCTGCTAGAACCACTACTATGTGGGATGAATTGGCTGGGCAGAAGATTGGAGATAAGATGAATTAGATGGCCATTGACTAATTCCAAGAAGAGAAGATAAGGATATGAATGAAGAGTCTGCAGAAGAGGATACTTGTGAAGGATAACCAAGGTAGGAGGTACATGTGTAAGTGTCCTGGTTGGGTTCTCCAGGACCACACCCTGAAGCAGGGAATAGTCCATTATTCCATTAATAAAATGCCCTTAGACAAGACTGGTAAGGAAATGGAGCAAGCAGGGCATGAAAAGGAAGATGAACAAGGGTGAGATGTCACACGATTTAATGTAAGAACTATGTGAAAAGAAGTACCAAATACATGAGAATGTGAAGTTTTGGAAAACAGACCTAAAATTTTTTAAAAAATCTTATAGAATAAAATCAAATACTCTATTTAACGAATGGGTTAAAAATCTGCAGCATAGGGCTTCCCTGGTGGCGCAGTGGTTGAGAGTCCGTCTGCCGATGCAGGGGACACGGGTTCGTGCCCCGGTCCGGGAAGATCCCACATGCCGCGGAGCAGCTGGGCCCGTGAGCCATGGCAGTTGAGCCTGCGCTCCCCAAACGGGAGAGGCCACAACAGTGAGAGGCCCACATACCACCAAAAAAAAATTGCTGTGGAGATACAATCGAATATAATAGGTATTTGTGCTCCATACTTGTTATTTGGGAGAGCTCTTAGGTACAATTAAATGTAGATGACAAATTTGCAGTCAACATTGATAGTAATGCTATGAACTTTTCAGAGAATTGAAACTCAGTTTTAGAGGAAATAAATGTGTCTTGCTTTCATCTCACTTGCAAAATAATCAATGGCCTATTTAGGGTCATGAAGTAGAAACAACAATACTTTCGTGAAATTTAATTAAGATTTAGCTTGACCAGTGGACACAGAAATGTCTCTCAAATACTACCCATCTGTTAGGGACTGACACTATTTTCTTAAGTGACTAAACTGAAGCTTTCTCTTTTAAATAATACTTAATAGATGAATAAGTATTCTTTTTTCCCTTCTAATGCCTGCCCTGGGATATGTACATTACACATTTTAATTTTTTCTTCCTTTCTAACTTTGCTATAAAAGTATTGTCCTTAATTTAAATTTTTTTGGTCTGTCTCATACTTTACAAATATATTTTATCAAATGCATCTGAATACATTAATTTTCAAGCTGAAACAAATGTGTTATTCAATAATGTATATAAAAGAGTAGTTGTGAAGGATGAGAATGGGACAATTCTCAATTTTAAGTTATTTTGTTCATCATTTAATAACATAAGAAACCAGTAGGTTCATTACCACCAACTAGTATTTTTAGTATTTATGATTCAAGTACATTATTCAGAGTACTTGAAAAACATACTAAAGGTAAGGTAATTTTTAAAAAGTCTTGTAAAACTATCTTCACTTACTCTTATGTGCCCTTTGTATATCTAAAATTGTTATAAACATTGTGTGGATACATAAACACAAATAGTGAAATGTATCTTATGTAAATGAAGAAGATCAGAATTCAGCATTATTTCAAAGGCTTTGACACTTAGAACATGTGTGTGATCAATGTCTACAGCAGAAAAAATAAATACAGTAATTTTCCAGCTACTTAAGGTCTTTATGTTACATTAGGGGCATCAAAGGCTGTCAGCAATATTTAAATATTTAGGAATCCAAAGTTTTTAACATTCCAAACTCTTAAATGTTCCAAAGATAGTTTTGAATTTTCTATATCTCCTCCCCTATACTTTAGGAACCCAAGTTCAGCCAATATTTTCCAAACTGACAACTGCATTAAAGACAAAAACTCTCATTTGAAGAAACATTATTTTTTTATGACAGAAATATAAACACATCATTTAAAAATGTTCTCTGCAGGATGACATGCATATTAGCTTATAGAATTCAGGTATATATTTTGATCCTTACATAAACTTTGGGTTTATTTGGTAATTTTTAAATTTGTATTTAATATTAATTATATCAATACTATGGTTGCTCTTAACATTTTTAATGTTATTTGTGATACCTTCAACAGTTTCCAAGTTTTGCCTATTTTTATAGCATTTTCTTTTGGTTCTTTGTTTTCTGTATAATCAATTTCTACTCTAACATTTATTATTTGTATTTCCTTCCTTATAATCTCTTTAAAGTTACATTTTTCCTCATTACTGAGTTAATGCATAGTTTGCTAGCTGTATATACTTCATATTTTGTAATATGTGCATTAAAGAATATAAATTCCATTTTCTCTGTATATAAGTATATATAATATATATTGCTTATGCGTTAGCTTTTTTGTTTTCCGTCACAGACTCTAATATTGCTCTGTGGTGGATAATATGGTCTGCTTTACCTAATCATCTTTCTGATTATCTTTCTCTGTCAATAGAATGTAAGTCCCTGATGGCAGGACATTTTGTCTGCTTTGTTCATTATCATAGCCTCTGAATCAGAAGAGAGTTTGACACATAATAAACCTCAATAATAACTTGAATAAATGATTTGAGTTCTAGAGGTTTCAGCTGTCTTAGGCCAGTTTGTACATTATTCATTTCTTTTCTTGGGTTCCTATAATCAGCGACGGCATAAATTCAAGCCATCATATACTTTTCACACAGACTGGGATTTCAATTTATCACAGAGTTCTTTGTTTTTGGTTTTCCCCACCTCTTTTTTGGGTTACATAGGAAGTTTCCTCAATAATAATATCATTCTAATTTTTGAAAATTCAAAAGGGTCTTATGTTTAAGTTAATTTTTCCAGGCCCTTGTTGAACCTTCTCCAATCTACAAATGCATGAACTTCAGTTCTGGGCAATGGTATTGAATTATTCCTTTGTTAATTTCCTCTTCCCTGTTATCTCTTTCCTAGAGTATTAAGAATCATCTGAGTTTTTTAAAAAACATTTTCTTCTATGCTTTTATTTTGCATCTATATGTATTTTTTGGGGCATCTGCATTCTGAGAAAATTTATTAATTTCAATTAAAAATTTATTAATTATTTGAATAATTAATTCAAAATTTCTCCCTAATTTTTAATTTCTTCTATCAATTTTTTAGTTTCCAAAAGTTCTTTTTGTGTTCTTTGAATGTATTTTTTATAGCCTGCTGTTTTGTGGTTGTTGTTTTAAATGAATGAAGATGCTGCTTGTCTCTCTGAGGGTATTAATTATATTTTTGAAGCTTTTTTGTTCTGCTTCCTCACTGACTCCAGTTTCTCTGTGTTCTTCTTCAATGCCTCTTTGTTTAATCCCTTTTATGTTAGAAGATTTCTTCATATACCTAGTGATCCCTGTCTATCTGATCCAATTTTAGAGTGTGGCCCTGATAAATATCACACTGGAAACCTGCTGTGCATTTGCAGAATTTTAAGGGTCAGGTATAGGTGAAGGTGACTAAGGAGGAACGTGACTAGCTCATTCGTATCCCCAGCAGTCACCATCTCCTTCCCCGGGAGGGACAATGGGTGTTGTCTGTAGCCTGAGTGCCTGTGACCCAGCAGCTAAATAGGATAGAGGTTCGGACCCTCAGCATTCAATGCATAGATTTTCACAATCCTCCATTTTCAACACGGTGCTCTCAGCTCTAGTAGAGCTTACTGTTGACAACTCCAAATTCTTTCTGTCTTAACCTTTCTAGAGAGCAGATTTTCAATATTCTGCTTAGGTGTGCAAATGTATGTTTGTAGTGTGGGACAGGGTTCCAAAGAATGACTGAGGCTTGGAAAAGGGAGTGTATTTGGGTGTCTAAATGCTCCCAACAGTGACGTTTCAGAGTCTTCGTTCTATAGCCGTCTTCAACCATGACCTACACAGGGAGCAAGGACTCCAACTCTTCATCCTTTTAAGGGTTTGTCTCCTTCTTAGTTTCTCCCCCTATTGTCACCTACTTTTCCTTGTTTGCAAAGTTAACAATGAATTTGCAAGTTTCCATCATTTAAATAACATCTTTTCTCTTGTGACATCCTGGCCTTGTCTCTCTGCTTTATGAGAGTGTATCTTTTTAAAAATCCTTTATATAGTTATTTTCGTAGCATTTGTGGAGTTTACAGTGGTAAAGATGTGTGTTCTACTATATATAACCAAAAGTCCATAAATCACCTTGAAAAATGACTGCCATTGTCAATCTCCCGTTCAGCTCTCATATCAGTTATTCAGCAACTTCAGTTCAAACACAGGAACCCATCTCCCATCAGCCCACTTATCTCCATTCCCAATGTTGCTGTAGCAGTTAAAGACATATTAATATTTGACCTGTTACATTTTCAGTCTCACCCTATACAATTCCATTCTTCAACTGCAACAAATATATGTATCTCTCTAAAGTACAAGCATGACTATGTCATACTCCTCAAAATTTTTTCAACAGTTTCTCTAATTCCTAAGAATAATCACTGAAGTTCTTAGTTATGCACACAAAACACTTGGTAATGGAGTCAGCCACCCCTCTTGCACTTGGATTCCACTCAGAAAGTACCTCAGGTTGAGTACCTCTCAACCTGAAGATTATGAACATGGAGGCATGCGAGCACACACACAGGTTCCATAAATATTCAGCTATTTGCAGTTCTATAAATGTCCAGAGATTTCTTTCACACTGGACTAACTATTCCCAATTTCTCTATCAAAATTGAATCATTTTTATGTCATCTGCATCGTGGTTTAGCTGTAACCCATTCCACGGCCATGTCAAGATATTTTTCCTGACTCTGTGTTACAGACATGCCTTCATGAGCCTCCCTAGTCCATCCAGAGTGCCATTTACCACATTGCACTGAACTTTCTGTTTTCTCCTTTCCCTGCCCACTGCTTGCTGAGCTTTACCCCCAAGAGTGTAAGGTCCGAAAGGCCACTTGTGTACTTTCCTGTATCCAATCTGAATCCCTGCCACAGTACTTGGCACACAGTCAAAGCTCAGTGACTGCTTGATAAACGAATATCCAAGGACTACTATGAATGCCAAACAAACTAGGAGAATGTGAATAATCTTTCTAATAATTAGTTTGGGGGTAAGCAGTTTGTCATTTGATTTTTTTTCTTTTTTTTTTTTTTATGAAGAAGCTACAATTAACAAACCCTGACACAAAATGTCCAATGAATCATTTACCATCACATTGATTTTCTCATTAGATTCTTCTTAAAGAAAAAGTTTATCTTCTGGAAGAGACTAAAAAGGACATTTTCACTGTAAAGATTTTGCAAGTAAAAACAAATAAGGAAAAGAACAGGGTTTGTGTTTGCAGTCAACAAAAGGACCACAAAAATATGGCAGAGAAATAGTAGAATAAGACCTTTAAATATATTTCAACCTCAAGAATATGAAAGTATAATAACTACTTATAGCATCTAAAAGGGGATCTCAATTAAATGTGAATTATAAATTCACAGTAAGTTTGATCATAAGACATGAGGAAGGAAAATATGGGTACACCTAATTAACAGTTAACAATCTCCTGATAAGCTCTTAGAGAGAAGATAATAAATATTTCCTCATGACTATTTTTCATGTCAAACAAGAGTACTGGAAAGGGATATATTTAGAGAGATTTTCTAATAAAGGTTTGTGGCACTGAAACCAAGATAAATTGCATTAGATCCTTCCCTGAAGATTTTGAATAACAGAGTAAAATCATCCTACTTCAGTATCGCTAAGGCAAAATGTACAGAAAGGGAGTAAGAACATAACCCCATTCTTTCTCAACAGTTTCTTAGCACAGTGTAAGCATAACTTGTAAAAGGGTTATCATTTCAAAGATACAATTGCTGGTGTCTTTTTGAAAGGCAAAGGGAGTGCTCCCTGTAAATGAAGTCCTGAAGAGTTTCCATAGATTACAGCTTTTCCCAATTTTTCTTCATCATCGTTCATTGTTGCCATAAGGTACACAAAAGAAATGTAATGTACCTAATCCACTTCAGCCTAAGACTAAAAGAAGTATATAAACTGTATCTGTCCTGTAAATAATTCCTCAAATGTCACTCTGTAAGAAAAAAGAAAAACTGTTCAATGGCTTTTAAGTTGGTAAATAAATATTATTGAAATAATAATAATAAACCCCCCACATTAGGTGTTCATTCATTAGGACCTAAATTTTACTGTTCATGCACTACGTGACTCCTACAGAAAGGACACCAAGCACTATACATCATAAAGTTTTTCTACTTCTTGCTAATTGAGAAAAGTAAATTTAAAACTTTTAAGAGGAACATTTATGGCAGAATAGCAACTGAGGACATAAAGCAATATTTTCATGAGTTATTTAAAATTAGCAGTTAGTTGGACAGGATGTGTAACCAAAGAGAAAAATTCAAAAAAGAAAATCTGCAACTTTGAATTAGTGATGGATTAATTGTTACCAGTAACTGTAACCATCTTTCATCTTATTTTGTGTTGTCTTAAATCTGTATAACAATGTAAACTAATAACTATGTTAATTGATTCAAATACTAAAGTCAATGTTTATCAACCTGAAGACCTATTTTAAAGGAAACACTATTCCCACACCCCACTATGTTGCATTAAATTGCTTTTAGTACATCAGTAAAATAGGAAACATAAAACATATGCTTACACAAAACATGTCAAAAACTCTCTATACTTATAGTTTTTATAGAACTATATGACCAGAGTAAAAAATTAGTATAGTACTTACAGAACTACATGACTAATAAAAGTAATTTTATGTGATCAATGACACCACTGAATTGAACCCACTGCTGGCTACATGCTGTGATACCCACCATCACCTGCATGTTCTGGGGAGCTCAGCCTGGCTGCTCTCCCCTTTGCTTTATGATGACTCACTTCTCTCACACTTTTGTGTATTCAAATTACTGCGAAATTTTCACTTATCTTGTTGTGATTTTACGTCAGGTGAATAACACTTGGCTCCAATTCCAAATACACATATTAATGCTATCAAAATTCATTTTCATTAACTTCTGATGATGGAAGAAATACTACCAGGCTACAATGCAATGGGAAACAGAAATATGTGTGTAAACCATGATATTTTGTGCCAGTACTTAATACACGTTCACAATCCAAATAGTGGGGAAATAGTTTTTGAGATATTGATAAATATTAAAAAAATATTAACCTTCATTATAAAATGAAGATTGTTACTGTGGATAATTTTTAGACATGAAGTGTATGTCCATGGGTCCTAGTTTGAAAAATACCACTGAAGAGAAACTGTAGTAGATATAGTAGGGTTAAAGCTGACCTAAACAGTATCAAATGTAATAAGGGAGTTAATTTTTAGGCCTTACATTAATTTCTAGTATTAGATTGAGATCACTTGCTTTTGAAAAATTAACAAGAGATAACAGAATTAATACCTGAAGTACTAAAGCAGAGGGGTTTTCAAATACTTCCAGGAGTCAAAGCTATTTTCAATTCAGCAAAATCAGTGTGTATCCTTGAACAAATAATTTATTTGGTGTAGTTATCTATTAAGTGTAGAATGTTAGATAAGAAATTTCCAAAAGATTCCTCCCTCTCTCTCTCTCCCCATCTATGTATACACACACAGACACACACACACATGCACACAAGAAGATCTTTCCTAGTCATGACCTAAATACCCAGGATATGTAGTGATCTGCTCCTCTGTAATTTTACTGAAGCAGAAATTTGTTTCATGCCTATCTCAGAACTGATGTATCAGTTAGTACTGTAGTCACTTAGCTAATAAATGTGTCTGACTGATGTTTCTACTTTTGCATTGCTACTTACCACTGTGTGACCTTAAAAAGAATGCTGCCTCTTGGTACATACTGGTTATGAAGTAAATTATATATGAAAAGCCAGAGAAAGAAACTGTTCTTTACTAGAAAATATCTATATAAATGGCTTGTGCCTTGCATCTACCAGTATAAAACAGTTAATTTTAATTTTTAGTTTTATTTTACTACTTTTGGGGAGGTAAATTATGTTAGAATGCATGGACATATATACACTACCAAACATAAAAATAGATAGCTAGTGGGAAGCAGCTGCACAGCACAGGGAGATCAGCTCAGTGCTTTGTGTCCACCTAGAGGGGTGGAATAGGGGGGGTGAGAGGGAGAAGCAAGAGGGAGGAGATATGGGGATATATGTTTATGTATAGCTAATTCACTTTGTTATGCAGCAGAAACTAACACACCATTGTAAAGCAATTATGCTCCAATAAATATGTTAAAAAAGTAAATAAGGTAAAATATAATATAATAAAATTACAAGAAGTTGAATGATATGGTCTCATAAACTTTTTAGAAATCAGGTATGATGTGTGAGGAGCAATGCTGTACAGATTTGAAGATGCCCTGACAGGGAGGATCCTAAGTGGTCAGCAGGTAATAGGAAAGGATCTGAACCCCCCAGTACCTGAAAAAAGTGCTCAAATAGATGTTTTGCCCAAATGTGGTTTTAATAGAGGGTTATAAATTAGATGTTGCAGATGCAGCTAGAACTTGTCCTTGACCTGATCAAAAATACATTAACTTTGATAGATACTCTTCATTTTATTTATGGTCTCAAGTTCAGTGGCTTGAATATCAGGAGTAAATATTCCAGTGAACGTCTTTGCTCATAGTTGACACCCAATCACTAGAATAAATTCTCATTCCTCACTCTTCTATTACATAAGTTGCAAATCTTATTATTTCCTGCAATGGGGCAGCTCAAATAATCAATATCCATTACTATGATATTTTGAACACATATTACAGAATTAGCCATTGAGATATAGACTTGCATTATTTTGTCCTACACACACACAAATCCACATAGCCCAAGCTAAGCATCTATTCTCTCTGCACCTTGGGCTTTTGCATACAGGGACAAATGTAGAGGTTGACTTTTAAAGTATACAGAGTATGATATTTGGGTTTCTTTGAGAAACATAAACCAGACAAATATCTTTGAGGAAAAGCAAGAAGAAGGAGGAGGTTGAAGACAGGAAGTAAATATCCCCAAGTGTTATAAAAGAAGGAGCACGACTGTTGGTAGGATAATACATCTATACGTTCTTTAGTAGAATATGTTGTCCTACTGTGCTCGGGTTTTGGAGAAGAGTTGATTTGATTCAGAAAAAAATAAAGGCTGTGGCACTTCTCACAAACACATACACACATAGATCTGCTAGATATGAAAACTTCTTCCAGGGTTGCTAAGAGACTTCAATCTGTGCATTACAGAAAGGCAGCAATGAAGCAAATTATCTTCGGACAAGAGTGTTGACCCAGGTTCAAGACTGGCACACTGAGGTGAGCCTGAACTCTTAGAAACAACTGCCGATTTAGGATATATCACTAGTCTATCTGAAACTAAGGTGATTTAAAAAATGATTACATAATAAACAAAATGAAACAAAAAGCAAATAAGCACACACATGGATGGTAGGGAATTGGTATTGAAATAAAGAGGCTAAAATATGCTTCTGAAAATCCATTGTGTATCCAAGTCACATAAACAGTTATTAATATTTTGCCCCATAATGGAAGATTGTGCTTTTTATGTGGAAGCAATTATCCCAGGAATCCATTTAATGCCTCAAAATTTATATAAGTGTACTGGGATGGAACATTCATTAAGGACACTTAGGTTTACTGATGAAAGGGATGATAGACTAAATATTAAGGAAAGAATCATCTGACTGTTGCTTGCCCTCCATTGCCCCCAGGAAAGACAAACTAGCTGTGTGTTTCTAAAACCCCATTGAGGGGTGATAATTGAGACAGGCCAGTAGGAGTAGGAGATAGAAGTTAGAGGTTTGACAGGGCAATTGACCACTTAAAAAGAGATTTAGTGTGACCCTCAACTTATCTGATACAAAACTGAGTTTCAGGTTCTGAAAATAATAAGGATCCACTCCCACCTTCTCCAAGTTCCTTGGAGAAATGGCAGAACCGTGGGAGCAAATAACCTGACACACACACAGGCTGTGTTCTGAGGTGTCCAAGCTTCCAAGTCTGGCCGAGTTCTGCAAAGCCCAGTTGAACCAGAAAGAGAATTGTCTCTTCTCAAATTAATGATTTAGACTTGACTTCGAACATTTGTACTAAAGAGAACAATCCTTTACCTGAATATCTTAGATATCATTTAACTCCAAGATATTTTTGTGTGACCCAAGGCTATGTTAGAGATGCCAAAATGCATAAATGAAATTCAACCTTACACCATCTTGTGAATTGGGGTTTGGTGCTTATTTATTTCGACTTAAAGATTAACTAGTTAGTATTTCTTGTCCTGGGGTATGGTGAAGGAAAATTCATATCATTTACACTTGTTTTGTCAATATTTTCCATGATAGTCACAAACATAACTGCTTCTCCAAAGCATTGTAGAATTTCAAACAAGGAGATAAATCTGATGGAGTTCACTTCCTGCCCAGCAAATTCTAATTAGGTCAGTCAACATCATCCAAATACCAAACATCGTAATATATACTGTATAAGGTCTGGAAGAAAACAATTGGCTAAGAAAAGAAGTACAAGGATCAGATGCAAGAAAAGAAGTCAAAGTGAACATGGTAGTAAGAACAGCCTTAATCTTTAAGGGTTCAGGGTAGTAGGATAAGTTATATTAAGGGATGGGACACTGAAGTTACAGCCAGAACTGAGCAAAAAATTAATCTACATCAATGGTTCCTTGTTCAAAGATCCACAATTAATGTCCAAGATGCTTCATGCCCTCATAGTTTATCTAAATATATTTTCAGTCTTCTGGGTTTGGAATTAAACAGATAATTTTTCAGAAAAATCCTAACTGGAAAATGAAAGGAAAAATATAATTGTCAGTGACATCTATAGGTATTGCTGTTTTACCAAAGCATACCTAATACTATGCCTCTAATAATAAAGGGTGTTAAAAATGGTATATTTACAGAGTGAAGTAAGTCAGAAAGAGAAAAACAAATACCGTATGCTAACACATATATATGGAATCTAAAAAAAAGAAAAAAAAAGGTCATGAAGAACCTAGGGGCATGATGAGAATAAAGATACAGACCTACCAGAGAATGGACTTGAGGATATGGGGACAGGGAAGGGTAAGCTGTGACAAAGTGAGAGAGTGGCATGGACATATATACACTACCAAACGTAAAATAGATAGCTAGTGGGAAGCAGCTGCATAGCACAGGGCGATCAGCTCAGTGCTTTGTGACCACCTAGAGGGGTGGGATAGGGAGGGTGGGAGGGAGGCAGACGCAAGAGGGAAGAGATAGGGGATATATGTATATGTATAACTGATTCACTTTGTTATAAAGCAGAAACTAACGCACCATTGTAAACCAATTATACTCCAAAAAAGATGTTACAAAAAATGGTATATTTAACATCTTATACATTAATATCTCACCTTGTTGATCAATTATAGGAGACAGTTATTTTCATTTTTTTCTGAACATAGGCTTATGTTCAAAAACTTAGTGTGAATCATACAATTCATAAAATATAAATCATGAAATATGTATTTACATTCTATTAATTATTCTGAAAGATATTTCCAGCGAGTTTAAAGTACAGTGCCTGGATGTAAGTGCTTGCATTTCTTTATCCTTGTTATAAACCTTAAACAAGCAATAGACCCATGAGATTTCTAAATTTATAAACACAAAATTTGCCAACAAGCCAGATGGCACTCAAACAAAAAAAAGAAAGAGAGCTTTTCCAATACCCATGTAATATCTGCTTATTCTAATTATTAGATATTCAAAAGAGAGACTAAGTAAAGGATGGATTTAATATCTTATACATTATATAATTATGATGCATAAACCAATGATATATATGTATTAAGATTATTCTTTCATTCTTTATATTCTTTATAATTCTACTGACATTAAATGATATGTAATAAACATTAGAAATTCCCAAATTAAAACGTAGATCACTTCTTTTAGGTTAATTTCCTCAAAGGAGTCAAAGAGAAATCTTGCCACATTACATATACCTGCATGGTGACATAGTAAGTATTTAACTTGAAGTATGACAAAATACTTTAACTCATCAATTAATTCATCAGTTTTAAGAATTCTGAAATTATGAACTCAGATATCCCTAAGGATTTGTAAAGATCCTCATCTTGTTCACAGAGATGTTAAGACATAATGGCAAAATGACAAGTTTCAATCCATAGAGATATGAGAACGTTTTGAGATACCAAGGAACATGTTCAAAAATAAACTATTTACAGGTTGAGTCTTTTCCATATGATTTTTTTTTAATTTTTTTAATTTATTTATTTATTTATTTTTTGCGGTACGCGGGCCTCTCACTGTTGTGGCCTCTCCCATTGTGGAGCACAGGCTCCGGATGTGCAGGTTCAGCGGCCATGGCTCACAGGCCCAGCCGCGCCGCGGCATGTGGGATCCCCCCGGACCGGGGCACGAACCCGTGTTCCCTGCATCAGCAGGCGGACTCTCAAACACTGTGCCACCAGGGAAGCCCCCTCCATATGTTTTATTACATTAATTTTTATTTTACTCCTTGAATAAAATTAGAATATTCTAATTAAATATAAGAAGAAAGTATATGTGAGAGGAGCTCTCTTGTCTATACAATGTTGTGCATATCTATGCAATTCTGTGCATACCAATCCTAGAACTTATTATGTCCCTAGGTCACAAGGACTGATTGGAAAATTCACTCTGGCTGGCTCTTTAGCATCTTTTAAGTTAAAAGGCTTTGGGTTTAACAATTTATTCTGACTGAACCACAGGGTTACATAAAGGCAGGCGACCTAGCATCTGTTCTCCCTTGGATTGGAGTTAATGATCATTGCATAAACAGAATATTTTTTAGATTTGAGTCCATAATAATCAAAGCCTAAAAAAGGAGAGCAATCTTTGGCTCCCATTCTACTCCCACATTCAATCAATATTAAAATCGTGATTTTTACCTCCCAAATCTCCCTCAACCCTACCCATCTTCTCCCTTTTCACTGGCTGCTGGACTCACACTCCCACCTCCCCATCTAGATCATTGCAGTATTTGGTATACTATGTCCTTTGTCAGATAAATTACTCTCAGTAGATATTTTTTTAAATGCAAACTTGACTATTTAACTCTCCTCCATACAATCCCTAAAAGACCTGTTCTCATTATGTACAGGATTAAGTCCAAAATCCAATACGCATTTTTTGCTAGTCTCCTGAAAGACTGGTTCCTTAGTCTATCCTTTCCTTGCTTCACTTTTTTTTCCCTTTACTTTTGTTATCAAATATATCAGGGTCATGAATTCATCCTTTAAGACTGAAGTCAAAGGACGTTTCCTTTTTAAGCCTCATAGGACCCCACAAAACAGAGTAGATTACTTTCTACTCTATTCTTCCACTGAAGATTTGTGTATTTGTAGCATGTAGCCCTTACACACTGTGTTATATTTTGCTGATGAAAAAGTTAATCAGTCAATTGAAGAAAGAAATGGAAAATTTTATTCCAGCCAAACTGAAGATTATAACACAGGAACAGCCTCTCAGAAAGCTCTGAGGACTGTTCTGCCTGTTAGATGTCAAAGCACAGTTATATAAGTTTTTTGAGACAGAGGACTATACAGTAAATGAAGTATTATTGATAGTTTACACAATTCATGTCTACACATAAAAAGCCAGAAGTGAACTGGGTCACTGGTCATCATGGTCTCTTACAAGATTAAGAAGAAAATTTATATCCTAAGGAGTTTGACCCTGATGAGTATAAGAAAGAATGTTATCTCCTAAGGAGCTCTGCTTAATGCAGATGCACCACACACACTAAAGGGGAGAGAGGAGGCCCAAAGAGGCAAAGAACAATATTGTGTTTAAATTTGTTTATCTTGCCAAAAAATATGAATTTTATTTCATTAATTTGTGTACAGATTTCCTTAATAAATTGCAAATTTATTCATTTAACATATGTATCCACTTTATTTCTATGTCTTTTCTATATGTCAGGTCAGAAACACCCAATAAATATTTGTTGCATAAACAGACAAGTTAATTAATTTAAAAAACATATTTATGGCTTCCTTTGCTTATGCTGGGGTCCAGGAGGGGGTCAACGGCCAGGTCTGCCCCAGGATTAGCATGGCATGAACATCTCTGCTAAGAAGTGATTGAGATCATATTTTTCAGGCTGAAGTTCCAGTAAATTAGCTTGTCCAAGGATTATTCCTAAAATGTTAGCTGAGTGGCTGACAGGGTATTGGTGCTCCAGTCAGATGTCAGGCTTGAGCCTCTGAGGTGGGAGATTCAAGTTCAGGACACTGGTCTACCAGACACCTCCCTGCACCACATAATATCAAATGGCGAAAGGTCTCACAGAGATCTCCATCTCAATGCTAAGGCCCAGCTCCACTCAACAACCAGAAAGCTACGGTGATGGACACCCCATGCCAAACAACTAGCAAGACAGGAACACAACTCCACCCATTAGCAGAGAGGCCGCCTAAAATCATAATAAGGACAGACACCCTAAAACAAACCACTGGAAATGGTCCTGCCCACCAGAAAGACAAGATCCAGCATAATCCATCAGAATACAGGAACCACTCCCTTCCACCAGGAAGCCTACACAACCCACTTAACTAATAATACCCACTGGGGGCAGACACCAAAAACAACAGGAACTGCAAACCTGCAGCCTGTGAAAAGGAGACACCAATCATAGTAAGTTAAGCAAAATGAGAAGACAGAGAAACACACAGCAGATGAAGGAGCAAGGTAAAAACCCACCAGGCCAAACAAATAAAGAGGAAATAGACAGCCTACCTGAAAAAGAATTCAGAGTAATAATAGTAAAGATGATCCAAAATCTTGTAAATATAATGGAGAAAATACAAGAAACATTTAACAAGGACCTAAAAGAACTAAAGAGCAAACAAACAATGATGAACAACACAATAAATGAAATTAAAAATTCTCTAGAAGGAATCAATAGCAGAATAACTGAGGCAGAAGAACAGATAAGTGACCTGGAAGATAAAATAGTGGAAATAGTTACCACAGAGCAGAATAAAGAAAAAAGAATGAAAAGAATTGAGGACACTCTCAGAGACATCTGGAACAACATTAAACACAACAACATTCCAATTATAGGGTTACCAGAAGAAGAAGAGAAAGAGAAAGGGACTGAGGAATCATTTGAAGAGATTATAGATGAAAACTTCCCTAATATGGGAAAGGAAATAGTCAATCAAGTCCAGGAAGCACAGAGAGTCCCATACAGGATAAATCCAAGGAGAAACATGCCAAGACACATATTAATCAAACTATCAAAATTTAAATACAAAGAAAAAATATTAAAAACTGCAAGGGAAAAGCAACAAATAACATACAAGGGAATTTCCATAAGCTTAACAGCTGACCATTCAGCAGAAATTCTGCAAGCCAGAAGGGAGTGGGAGGACATATTTAAAGTGATGAAGAATACAACCAAGATTACTCTACCCAGCAAGGATCTCATTCAGATTCGATGGAGAAATTAAAACCTTTACAGACAAGCAAAAGCTAAGACAATTCAGCAACACAAAACCAGCTTTACCACAAATGCTAAAGGAACTTCTCTAGGCAGAAAACACAAGAGAAGGAAAAGACCTATAATAATAACAAACCCAAAACAATTAAGAAAATGGTAATAGGAACATACATATTCAGAATTATCTTAAATATAAATGGATTAAATCCTCCAACCAAAAGACATAGAGTGGCTGAATGGATACAAAAACAAGACCCGTAAATACACAGTCTACAAGAGACCCACTTCAGACCTAGGGACACATACAAACTGAAAGTGAGGGGATGGAAAAAGATATTCCATGCAAATGGAAATCAAAAGAAAGCTGGGGTAGCAATTCTCATATCAGACAAAATAGAGTTTAAAAAAAGACTATTACAAGTGACAAAGAAGGGCACTACATAATGATCAAGGGATCAATCCAAGAAGAAGATATAAAAAATATAAATATTTATGCACTCAACATAGGAGCACCTCAATACATAAGGCAAATACTAACAGCCCTAAGAGGGGAAATAGACAGTAACACATTCATAGTAGGGGACATTAACACCCCACTTTCACCAATGGACAAATCATCCAAAATGAAAATAAATAAGGAAACACAAGCTTTCAATGATACATTAAACAAGATGAACTTAATTGATATTTATAGGATATTCCATCCAAAAACAACAGAATTCACTTTCTTCTCAAGTGCTTATGAACATTCTCCAGGATAGATCATATCTTGGGTCACAAATCAAGACTTGGTAAATTTAAGAAAATTGAAATTGTGTCAAGTACCTTTCCCGACCACACACTATGAATCAAGATATCAAATGCAGGAAAAAAATCTGTAAAAAATGCACACACATGGAGGCTAAAAAATACACTACTAAATAACCAGGATATCACTGAATAAATCAAGAGGAAACAAAAAAATAGCTAGAAACAAATGACAATGAAAACACGATGACCCAAAACCTATGAGATTCAGCAAAAGCAGTTCTAAGAGGGAAGTTTATAGCAATACAATCCTACCTCCAGGAACAAGAAACATCTCAAATAAACAACCTAACCTAACACCTAAAGCAATTAGAGAAAGAAGAACAAAAAAAAAAAAAAAAAAAAAAAACCCAAACTTAGCAGAAGGAAAGAAATCATAAAGATCATATCAGAAGTAAATAAAAAAGAAATGAAGGAAACAGTAGCAAAGATCAATAAAACTAAAAGGTTGTTCTTTGAGAAGATAAACAAAATTGATAAACCATCATCCAGACTCATCAAGAAAGAAAGGGAGAAGACTCATATCAATAGAATTAGAAATGAAAAAGGAGAAGTAACAACTGACACTGCAGAAATACAAAGGATCATGAGAGATTACTACAAGCAACTATATGCCAATAAAATGGACAACCTGGAAGAAATGGACAAATTCTTATTAAAGCACAACCTGCTGAGACTGAAACAGGAAGAAACAGAAAATATAAACACACTAATCACAAGCACTGAAATTGAGACTGTATTTAAAAATCTTCCAACAAACAAAAGTCCAGGACCAGATGGCTTCACAGACTAATTCTATCAAACATTTAGATAAGAGCTAACACCTATCCTTCTAAAACTCTTCTAAATTATAACAGAGGGAAGAACACTCCCAAACTCATTCTACAAGGCCACCATCACCCTGATTACATAACCAGACAGTGATGTCACACACACAAAAAAAACAAAAACAAACAAACAAACAAAAACTACAGGCCAATATCACTGACGAACATAGATGCAAAAGTCCTCAACAAGATACTAGCAAACAGAATCCAACAGAACATTAAAGGGATCATACACCATGATCAAGTGGGGTGTATCCCAGGAATGCAAGGATTCTTCAATATACACAAATCAATCAATGTGACAAACCATATTAAAAAATTGAAGGAGAAAAATCATATGATCATCTCAATAGATGCAGAGAAAGCTTTTGACAAAATTCAACACACATTAATGATAAAAACTCTCCAGAAAGTAGGCATACAGAGAACTTGCCTCAACATAATAAAGACCATATATGACAAACCACAGCCAACATCATTATCAATGGTAAAACACTGAAAACATTTCCACTAAGTTCAGGGATAAGACAAAGTTGCCCACTCTCATCACTATTATTCAACATAGTTTTGGAAGTTTTAGCCAAAGTAACCTGAGAAGGAAAATAAATAAAAGTAATCCAAATTGGAAAAGAAGTAAAAATTTCACTGTTTGCAGATGACATGATACTATACATTGACAAACCTAAAGACACTACCAGAAAACTGCTAGAGCTAATCAATGTATTTGATAAAGTAACAGGATACAAAACTAATGGACAGAAATCTCTTGCTTTCTTATACACTAATGATGAAGGATTTGAAAGAGACATTAAGAATCACACCCATTTACCATTGCAACAAAAAGAATAAAATACCTAGGAATATACCTACAGAAGGAGGTAAAAGACCTGTATGCAGAAAACTATAACACTGATGAAAGAAACTAAGGATACAAACAGATGTAGAGATATGCCATGTTCTTGGATTGGAAGAATCAACATTGTGAAAATGACTGTACTACCCAAAGCAATCTACAGATTCAAGGCAATCCCTATCAAACAACCAATTGCATTTTTCATAGAATTAGAACAAAAAATTTCACAATTTGTATGGAAACACAAAAGACATCAAATAGCCAAAGCAATCTTGAGAAAGAAAAATGGAGCTGGAGGAATTAGTCTCCCAGACTTCAGACTATATTACAAAGCTACAGTAATCAAGACAGTATGGCACTGGGACAAAAACAGAAATATAGATCAATGGAAGAGGATAGAAAGCCAAGAGATAAACCCACACACATATGGTCACCTAAATTTTGATAAAGGAGGCAAGCATATACAATGGAATAAAGACATCCTCTTCAATAAGTGGTGATGGGAAAACTGGACAGTTACACGTAAAAGTATGAAATTAGAGCACTCCCTAACACCATACAAAAAAATAAACTCAAAATGGATTAAAAACATAAATGTTAAGGCCAGACACTATAAAACTCTTAGAGGAAAACATAGGCAGAACACTCTATGACATAAATTACAGCAAGATCTTTTTTGACCCACCTCCTGGAGAAATGGAAATAAAAACAAAAATAAGCAAATGGAACCTAATGAAACTTAAAAGCTTTTGCACAGCAAAGGAAACTATAAACAAGACAAAAAAAACAACCCTCAGAATGGGAGAAAATATTTGCAAACAAAGCAATTGACAAAAGATTAATCTCCAAAATATACAAGCAGCTCATGGAGCTCAATATCAAAAAGACAAACAACTCAATCCAAAAATGGGCAGAAGACCTAAATAAACATTTCTCCAAAGAAGATATACAGATTGCCAACAAACACATGAAAGGATGCTCAACATCACTAATCATTAGAGAAATGAAAATCAAAACTACAATGAGATATCACCTCACACAAGTCAGAATGGCCATCATCAAAAAATCTACAAACAATAAATGCTGGAGAGGGTGTGGAGTAAAGGGAACCCTCTTGCACTGTTGGTGGGAATGTAAATTGATACAGCCATTATGAAGAAACGTATAGCGGTTCCTCAAAATCTAAAAATAGGACTACCACATGACCCAGCAATCCCACTACTGGGCATATACCCTGAGAAAACCATAATTCTAAAAGAGTCATGTACCACAATGTTCATTGCAGCACTATTTACAATAGCCAGGATATGGAAACAATCTAAGTGTCTATTAACAGGTAAATGAATAAAGAAAATGTGGTACATATATACAATGGAATATTACTAGCCATAAAAAGAAACACAATTGAGTTATTTGTAGTGAGGTGGATGGACCTAGAGTCTGTAATACAGAGTGAAGTAAGTCAGAAAGAGAAAAACAAATACCGTATGCTAACACATATATATGGAATCTAAAATAAAATAAAATAAAATAAAATAAAATAAAGGTTCTGAAGAACCTAGGGGCAGGACAGGAATAAAGATGCAGACATAGAGAATGGACTTGAGGACATGGGGAGGAGGAAGGTTAAGCTGTGACAAAGTGAAAGAGTAGCATTGACATATATATACTACTAAATGTAAAATGCATAGCTATTGTGAAGCAGCCCCATAGCACAGGGAGATCAACTCTGTGATTTGTGACTACCTAGAGGGGTGGGATAGCGATGGTGGGAGGGAGATGCAAGTAGGAGGAGATATGGGGATGTATGTATATGTATAGCTGATTCACTTTGTTATACAGCAGAAACTAACACACCATTGTAAGGCAATTATACTCCATTAATGATGTTAAAAAAACATATTTATGTAGAATGCATCATATATGATGCAATACATTTCTGTTTTTTTTCTGAATACATATAATCAATATATATTAAGTGAATGCCTTTTATTTCTTAAGAATTGGGAGATATTAGTAACTCTCTCTTCTCTCATTCTCATTCTGTCTGTCACACACATACACACACACACAATGATATTTCAGTTTAAACTACTTTTAAAATAATATTAAAATTTTTAATTTTCAGGTTTATATTTCTACCAGAGCTAACATATTTGGAAGAAGCTGGGACAAATTTTAAGGAAAAGGAAAAATCAAAATCATGCTTTTAAAATTGGAAGGCAAGATGATTTTTCAGCTCTATAAGTTGGTCTACAAACGTATTGTTAAAGGACTAAAGTATGCTGTAAGGTGTTGATGCCCTGACCTGTGGAGATGTAGTAATTCCACTGACAATAAAAGTATGAACACTTTCTTCTCTCTTCATTGTCCAATGTCTTTGATGGAAAAGTACTATCAACCTAGACTGCAGAGTGTGGCATTAAAGTTTAATTCTATCCAATCAGGTGGGCAGAGATCAAATTCTGACACTAGCTTTTTCTGTGAAAGAGATGGAACTTTCCAAAAACTCTTATAAACTGTTGCAGCAAACCAAAATATTATAAGAGCCAAAAGGATACATTTCCAGCTTTAATTTTATTTCATTACTCAAATATCTGTGCAAGTATACTGTAAAGTATAACTGGACTGTCTATTCTGCATTTTTCCAAAGCAAACATTTTATTTACTTTATTTCAAAGTTTAACCTTTCCCCCTTATTTAATCCTTTAGATTCCTGACCAATTTTTATTTTTTGCATTAGTACAGTTATATAATTAGGTAAAATATTTGTGTATTAATTGAAGAAAATGTAATGTCAAGTAGTTGGTGTTACATCTTTAGAACATTAAAAGTTCTCCTGTCTTTTTCACTTAAATCATTTAGAAACAATGTTGCTGTAATTTTTCCTTTCTATTCAACACAATTTATCAATGAATTATAGCTCAAATTCAAAAAGCTACCTTTAAAAATGGGTTATGTTTTTAAAAACAATAAAGAAAATGATCTAAACTTAGAACACTTAATTTCAGCAACTGCAAAAGTCAGATTAGTCTGCTATTACAGAGACACACAGTGAGCTCAGTGTTGTTCAAAATCACTATTTCTGTGATTCCTTATCATCTGAGCAAACTATTAAAAAATCTTCAAATGTTATAACTTTAAAGCTCTGGGAAATGCATCCATACTTTTAGAAGGGCACTACTTTCAGAAAATATTAAAATATATAAAAACATAATGATTTTAGGATCGGTAATTAGTAGAAGGGATTGAATAATTGCATATTTCCATATAGTTGTATTTCACACAGGAAAAACAGTAAGCATTATAAATAATTCAACACAATATACTTTTGAAGAAAAAGAAGTGTTAAACTCTTATTCTCTCTGCTGATAACCCAAACAAATTAAAAAACACATCATTTAAGAGGAATTGCTAAATTATATGCACTAAAAATGTGTTTTTCATTCAAAGCATATCCTTCATGAAAGGAGTGAAATGTCTCAAGACCAAGTGACTTACATATATTTTAATATTATTTTTTACATATGAACTTTAAAAAGAAAGAGCTGCTGAAATGGCTGCATATCTGGCTTACAATTGTGGATTAATGGAATATTCTATAGCAATTTAGCCATAGTAATTCTTTATTTCAATTTCTTGTTTATATATATTAAAATTATTTTTGTTGAAAATGCAAAGACTAGTAGATATATCTAGAATTACATCAAAGACTGCAATGAATATCTACAAGAGTCAGCGTGATACATTATTTTTATTCTAATTATTTTATAACTACATTTTTTCTAACAACTGTTTTTACAACACACGTTGGGAAAGGGAGCTGCATAAAGTAGAAGGAGTAGGAAGAAACATACCCTACTTCTCTTAACTAGTTGTTGAATAGAGGTCTTCCATATAAATTATCTTTATCTCGCAAAGTTCTTGCCACAGTCTGATTAGATAGTCATTTTCTAACCTATTTAATAAATGAAGAAGCTAAGCTTCAGAGAGACGTCCTGACTTGTTCTCAGTTGCATAAATGGTCAAGCACTATGGGCTCTGAGAGTAACTCTGGCATCATAGCCCTTGCTCTTGCCTTGGGTAACAGTTTCTTATCAGATGGGGCATATCCTTCCTGCATCCTGTAAGATGGCTAACCACCTGCCATGATAACAAAAACAAGAAGAGAAACTTAATTTTATATTAGCTTAATTTATAAAATTCATTTTAATTGCTACATCATCATTCACATTTTATCATTTTCATACTGAGTGATCTTAACTATTATTTCAAAATTGAAACATGTAATTAAATTACTTTTTAACATTACCACAGTGAGCTCCCTGGTAAGGATCAGTTATGTGCCAGTTTTCTACATGTAGACAGATTGTCTGTATGTATGCATCTAGTCAGCTGTGAAAAGATGCTGAGAATAGACTGACTCACCAAAGTTATTTGGCTGAATTATTCAGGTATACATAATTTATTTCAATACCTTTGTTGTTATTTATCCAAGTCATTAAATAATGGGCATGTTTTGCATAGTCATTTGATATTTATCAATTAAAATATTTTAAATTATTCTCCTAGAAAAATTATTCTACTTGGAATAACTTGTTCAGTATTACTAAAGATTAACTTTGTAAGCATTAGTTCCACGTAAATCAAGATGGTGGTGTAAGACGGTGCTGAACTCACTTCCCCCCACAAACACATCAAAAATATTTCTACATGTGAAACAATTCTCATTGAAAACTAACTGGAAACTGGGAGAAGGACTCCTGTACAACCATGGCTGCAAAAATGTACACACAAATCAGGTAGGAAGGGAAGAGAAGCAAACCAGGTTGGGATCTATGGCCCTGGGGAGAGGCTCAGAGGAAAAAGGAGACTACATGGGTAGAGACCCTCCTTGGTGAGTGAGTGATTGGGTGCCGCAGCCCTGGGGTCTGACACAGGGAAGACAAGCTCCCTTGGCTTGTTCGAGAACCACTGAGACTAACAAGAGGACTGTGGGAAGCCTGGACTCCCCTCGTGAGGAGCATAAACACTTGCTTGCCCCTGAAGCAGGGTGCACAGGACAGATTGAAAACAAGGGCTGGCTGACTCATTTCCAGTGACCATCTTGTGCACCCCAGCCTGAGCCAAGCTTCAACACCCCAGCATTGTTTTCCTCCATTCACCACTCCACACCAGAGTGAGGGCAGCCATGACTGAGGAAAAAGTCTTGCCCTTGAGATGCTGTGGTGGCTCAAATATTAAGCAGCATCTGAGCAGGGCGGGGGCAGCATTATTGGCAATTACACAGGTGGAGATTCAGATGCAGAGTGGATATCTCACGGTCACCAGACGGCCACAGCCTGTGCCTTGACCCTTGCTGAATCCCCACACCAGCTCCTGTTGCTCCAGCACTGCTTCCCTCCGGGCTGAGGTTGCTGGCTGTGATGAGAGGAAGAGCCTGCAGTTAAAGGGCACTAAGCTAGCTCAGACCTGAATCTCTGGGGTTTGCTCTAGCACCATGGGGCCAGACTCCATCTCTGACAGGGCATTGAAGGCTACTGAGCAGGGAGAAACCTTGGCTCACCCCTGTCTCTGGCTCTAGCCCCTCCATCTCCAGCCCCACCACCTAACTAGATGATAGCTGCCAGCACAGCCTGGAGGAAGGCATGACTTGTGCTCACATCAGATTCAACTCTCTCAAAAAAACAGCTGGGCACACACAGATTGTATAGGGTTGCTCCCACATAAGGACATTCCTTTAAAACAAAAACAAAACATAACAACAAAATGAAGCTGTCTCTCTTGCAATTCAAAAACTTAAAAAAAATACTGTTTTCTTCATTGATGAAATAAATTGAAGATGACACAAAAGAAATGGAAAGATATCTCATGCTCTTGGATTGGAGGGATTAATATTGTTCAAATGGCCATTCTACTCAAAGCAATCTACAAATTTAATGCAACCCCCATCAAAATACCTATGATGTTTTTCACAGAACTAAAACAAATAATCCTAAAATTCATATGGAAACACAGATTGCCAAAGCAATCTTCAGAAAAAAGAGCAAATCTGGAGGTATCACACTCAAAGACTTCAGACTATACTCAAAGCTAGTAAAAGTGATCATCAACATTTTACTTAATTTCATGCTTTATTTGTTAAGTAAATTAAAAGAGTGATAGGAGTCAAGGGCAGAATAGGAGGACATGGAGTTCGCCTCTCCTCACTAATACATTAGGAATATATCTACAAATGGAACAGTTCTCAGAGAGCAACAGCTGAACACTAGCAGAGGACCTTGGATACCTAAAAGGACAAGAAAACTCCCCATGTAACTGGGTAGGATGAAAGAAAGAAAAAGAGAAAAGAGGAAATGGGCTGGGACCTGCACCCCTGGGGGAGACCTAAAGAAAAGAAGAGGTTCCCACACTCAGGAAAGCCCCCTGCCTAGTGGTAAGATCAGCTGGGACAGAGAGGGATTGGAAGGGGAAGCAGCAAATGGTCAGTGGCAAGCAGGACAGAGTAAGACCCATGCAGATTGTCCATGACACAGCTCTACGCACCACAGCCTGAGTCGTGTGTCTCCTGGTGCAGAGGGGGTTGGGTGCTGGAATGTGAGATTTGGAGAGCAGACTCAAGGAGGGAACAGCTGTTGGCTATGAAGAGACAGCCTGAAGGGACAGCAGTATGGAGCTCCATAACTGGGAAAATGTGTGGAAGGAGCCCAAGCCACCATAGAAGCAGGGTGCCATTGTTCAGTGGCATGCAATGAGCAGGGCCACCATTGCAGCCCCTTTCCCCATGCACCAGCCCTTGCCTCTATGGGCACTAGGAGGGGTGCCCACCTGAGCAGGCTTACCGTCCCCTCCCTGCCAAAGCCTCTTCTGGCTGCTCCAGCCCCAGCAGGCTCACAGGCTGCTCCTGTCAAAGCCTCCTGTGGCTTTACCAGCCTGGCTTCACCAGGCAGGCCTGCATGCCCCGCCTGTCACTACCTCCACCCCCACCTGCCTGGGTGGGGACAGGTGCTCTGGGACAGCCTCAGGAGCAGATACTGGTGGAAGGAACACATTCAGAGGTGGGGTTGAAACCACAGCTGAGCCACAGGGGCTGTGTCACTAAGGCAGAAGAACTGAAATCTCTCTTCGGATTCACACCCCTACTGCTGGCTTTGTAAATTCAGCGCCTATAGAACATCTGAATGGATGAGTATTCTCACAGCTGAGATAGGTCTAGCTGTAGCAGTTGTGGACTTGGTTGACACACACAGGTGGGGACTGAACCAGGTCAGAATCTGAGCTGCCTCTATAGCTCCCATAGAGTGTTCAGGGACACGATTACTGTAGCCCTGGGACCTCATTTTGGTGGATCTGTGCTGGTGGTCTGGTGAAAACAACATGTGAGAGACACCAGGGCCAATTGCTGGCATGCCCACAGTTAAGGTGGAGCTGAGAGCAGTGCCAACAACAGTGTAATTTGTGGGCCAGCACAGCAGGTGAAAAGTGACACAACAGAGCACACTCACAGGTGAACAGCTCCAGAGGAGGACAACTCAGTGGCTTCTCTAACAGTGGGAGTGCTCGACTCCTGCCTACCTCACACTGCAGATCAGAAACAGATCTGGGGACCTCTACTCCAACAGCTAGGGAGCAAACCCCACCCCTGACAGGGCAGTGACAACCACAGAGCAAAGGGGAGGCTCCCCTCAATATCCAGGACAGGCTAAGGTCACCACAACATCAGTCATACCTCCAATCAAGAAGATAATGGCCAGCATGCATTGAGGAAAGAGGTGGCAGACCTCTCTAAAACAGGCCTTGCATCAAAAAATATTAACACACAGGGACCACACAGGGACATTCCCACATAAAAAGAGCCCTCCAAGACAGTCTGAGGGTCAGACAACAAGAGGAAGAACCACCAGAGCATTTAATTTGAGGGCCAGCGGGACCTGAGTGCAGGAGCTCCACAGGATTGGGGGAAACTGAGACTCCACTCTTGGGGGGTGCACACAAGACCTCACGTTTATTGGGACTCAGCACAAAGCAACACTTCCATGGGAACTGGGGCTATGGAAGTTCCCCCACAGTTCCCTTTCACTGTGGGGGAAAGGACACGGGTGGCTGAGGCCCCAGAGAATATTGATTGGCATAAGCTCTCCAAGATGCCCCTAATTCGGCACCCAGACCTGGATGCACTCAACAGCTTACAGGCTCCAGTGCTTGAATACCTCATGCCAAACAACAAGCAAGACAGGAACACAGCCACATCCAAAAGCAGACAGGCTACCTAAAGTCATACTGAGCTCTTAATTACCACAAAACAGCATTTGACATGGCCCTGCCCATCAGAGGGACAAGACCCAGCTCCACCCACCAGAGGGCAGGCACCAGTCCCTCCCACCAGGAAGCCTACACAAGCCCCTGGACCAACCTCACATACCAGGGGACAGAGACCAGAAGCAAGAGGAACTATGATCTTGGAGCCTGCAGAAATGAGACCACAAACACAGAACACTAGATGAAATGAGATGACAGAGAAATATGTTGCAAATGAAGAAACAAGACAAAAACCCACAAGATCAAATAAATGAAGAGGAGATAGGCAATCTACCTGAAAAAGAATTCAGAGTAATTATAGTAAAGATGATCCAAAATCTTGGAAAAAGAATAGAGGCATGGATTGAGAAGATACACAAAATGATCAACCAGGAGCTAGAAGATTTAAAGAACAACAAAAACAACAACAACAAAAAAAGCAAAGAGAGGCAGAGAGAGATGAACAATACAGTAATTGAAATGAAAAATATATTAAAAGGAATCAATAGCAGAATAAATGAGGCAAAGGATTGCATAGCTGAGCTGGAAGACAGAGTAATGTAAACCACTGCCTCAGAACAGAATAAAGAAAATGGGATGAAAAGAAATGAGGACAGTCTCAGAATTCTGGGACAACATTAAATGCACCAACATTTGCATTATAAGGGTCCCAGACAGAGAAGAGAAAGAGAAAGGGCCTTAGAAAATATTTGAAGATATTATAGCCAGAAACTTCCCTAACATGAGAAAGGAAACACTCACTCAAGTCAAGAAGCTCAGATCATCCCATACAGGATGAACCCCAGAAGGAACATGTTGAGACACATATTAGTCAAACTAACAAAAATTAAATACAAAGAAAATATATTAGAAGCAACAAGGGAAAATCAACACATAATATACAAGGGAATACCCATAAGGTTGTCAGCTGATTTTTCATCAGAAACTCTGCAGGCCAGAAGGGAGTGACACAATATATTTCAAGTGATGAAAGGGAAAACCTACACCCCAGAATACTCGACCAAGAAAGGCTCTAATTCAGATTTGACAGAGAAATCAAAAGCTTTACAGACAAGCAAAAGCTAAGAGAATTTAGCACCACCAAACCAGCTTTATAATAAATGGTAAAGAAACCTCTCTAGGTAGGGAAAGAAGCCAGCAACTTAAAACAAATTGTACACATACAGATTGCTATGTCAAAACCTCATGGGAACAGCAAACCAAAAAACTACAATAGATACACACACAAAAAAGAAGAAGCAGCCCAAACAGAACATCAAAGATAGTTATCAAATGACAAGAGAAAAGAACAAAGGAAGAAGGTAATAAAAAAGATCTATAAGAACAAACCCAAAACAACTAAGAAAATGGTAATAGGAACATGCATGTCAATAATTACCTTAAATGAAAATGGATTAAATGATTCAGTCAAAAGACACAGACTGGCTGAATGGATATAAAAACAAGATCTGTATATGCTGTCTACAAGAGACCCACTTCAAATCTAGGGACACATAGAGACTGAGAGTGAGGGGATGGATACAGGTATTACATGCAAATGGAAACTCATATCAGACAAAATAAACTTTTAAATAAAGACTGTTGCAAGAGACAAGGAAGGACAGTACATAATGATCAAAGGATCAATCCAAGAAAAAGATATAATAGTTGTAAATATATATGCCCACAACATAGGTGCACCTCAATATATAAGGCAAATGCTAACAGCCATAAAAGGGGAAATCAACACCAACACAATAATAATGGGGGATTTCAACACCACAATTACACCAAAAGACAGATCATCCAAACAGAAAATAAATAAGGAAATACAAGCCTTAAATGACACATTAGACCAGATAGACTTCAGTGATATTTATAGGATATTCCATTCAAGAGCAAGAGAATATACTTTCTTCTCAAGTACACATGGAACATTCTCTAGGGTAGATGACATCTTGGGTCAAGAATCAAGCCTCAGTAATTTTTTTAATTTATTTATTTTTTTTGCGGTATGTGGGCCTCTGGATGTTGTGCCCTCTCCTGTTGCAGAGCACAGGTTCTGGATGCGCAGGCTTAGCAGCCATGGCTCACGGGCCCAGCCACTCTGTGGCATGTGGTATCTTCCAGGACTGGGGCACGAACCCGTGTCCCCTGCATCGGCAGATGGACTCTCAACCACTGCGCCACCAGGCAAGCCTGAGCCTCAGTAAATTTAAGAAAATTTAAATCATACCAAGCATCTTTTCTGACCATGATGCTATGAGACTACAAATTAATTACAGGAAAAAAAAATGTAAAAAACACAAACACGTTGAAGATAAACAATATGTTACTAAATAACCAATAGATCACTGAAGAAATCAAAGAGGAAATCAAAAAATACCTTGAAACAAATGAAAATGAAAACACCATGATCCAAAACCTTGGGGTTGAAGTAAAACCAGTTCTAAGAGGGATGCTTATAGTAATACAATCTTACCTCAGGAAACAAGAAAAATCTCAAATAAACAACCTAACTTTACATCTAAAGCAACTAGAGAGAGAAAAACAAATAAAACCCAAAGTTAATAGAAGGAAAGAAATCATAAATATCAGAGCAGAAATAAATGAAATAGAGAAGAAGAAAACAATAACAAAGATCAATGAAACTAAAAGATGCTTCTTTGAGAAGATAAACAAAATTGATAAAACTTTACCCAGTCTTATCAGGAACAAAAGAGAGAGGACTCAAATCAATAAAATTAGAAATGAAAAAGGAGAAGTTGCAACTGACACCACAGAACTTCAAAGGTGATAAGAGACTACTATAAGCAAGTATATGCCAATTAAATGGACAAACTAGAAAAAATGGACAAATTCTTAGAAAGGTAAACATTCTAAGACTGAACCAGTAAGAAATAGAAAATGTGAACAAGCCCATCTCAAGTACTGAAATTGAAATTTTAAAACTTCCATCAAACAAAGTCCAAGACCAGATGGCTTCACAGGCAAATTCCATTAAACATTTAAAGAAGAGGTAACACCTATCCTTCTGAAACTCTTCCAAAAATTTCAGAAGAAGAAACACTCCCAAGCTCATTCTATGAGGCCACCATCACCCTGATACCAAAACCAGGTAAAGATATCACAAAAAATGAAAGTTACAGGCCAGTATCACTGATGTACATAGATTCAAAAATTCTCAACAAATACTAGCAAAGATAATCAAACAACACATTAGAGGGATCATACACCATGATCAAGTGGGATTTATCCAAGGGATGAAAGGATTCTTTAATATACACAAATCAATCAATGTGATACACCACATTAACAAACTGAAGAATAAAAACTATATGATTATCTTAATAGATGCAGAAAAAGCTTTTGACAAAATTCAATACCCATTTATGATTAAAAACTCTCCAGAAGGTGGGCATAGAGGAAACCTACCCCAACGTGATAAAGGCTATATATGACAAACCCACAGCAAATGTCATTCTCAACAGTGAAAAACTGAAAACATTTCCTCTAAGATCAGAATAAGACAAGTATGTCCATACTCACCACTTTTATTTAACATAGTTTTGGAAGTCCTAGTCACAGCAATTAGAGAAGATAAAGAAATAAAAGGAATCCAAATTGGAAAAAAGAAGTAAAACTGTCACTGTTTGCAGATGACATGATACTATACATGGAAAATCCTAAAGATGCTACCAGAAACTACTAGAGCTTATCAGTGAATTTGGTAAACATGCAGGATACAAAATTAATACAGAAAAATCTCTTGCATTCCTATACATTCAGAGGAAAAGATCAGAAAGAGAAATTAAGGAAACAAACCAATTTATGATCACATCAAAAAGAATAAAATACCTAGGAATAAATCTACCTAAGGAGACAAAGACCTGTACTCAGAAAACTATATGATATTGATGAAATAAATCAAAGATGACACAAACAGATGGAGAGATATACCACGTTCTTGAATTGGAAGAATCAACATTATCAAAATGAGTATACTACCCAAAGCAATCTACAGATTCAATACAATCCCTATCAAATTACCAATGGCATTTTTCACAGAATTAGAACAAAAATTTACAATTTGTATGGAAACACAAAAGACCCTGAATAGCCAAAGCAATCTTGAGAAAGAAAAATGGAGCTGGAGTAATCAGGCTGCCTGACTTCAGACTATACTACAAAGCTACAGTCATCAAAACAGTATGGTACCAGAACAAAAACAGAAACATAGATCAATGGAACAAGATAGACAGTCCAGAGAAATACTCACGTACCTATGGTCAACTAATCTGACAAAGGAGGCAAGAATATACAATGGAGAAAAAACAATCTCTTCAATAAGTGGTGCTAGGAAAACTGGACAGCTACATGTAAAAGAGATACTAAAATACTCCCTAACACCATACACAAAAGTAAACTCAAAGTGGATTAAAGACCTAAAAGTAAGGTTGGGTACTATAAAACTCTTAGAAGAAAACATAGGGAGAACACTCTCTGCCACTAATCAGAATAAGATCTTTTCTGATCTACCTCCTAGAGTAGTGAAAATAAAAACAGAAATAAACAAATAGGACCTAATTAAACTCAAAAGCTTTTGTACAGCAAAGGACACCATAAACAAAAAAGACAACCCACAGAATGGGAGAAAATATTTGCAACCAAAGGAAACAACAAAGGGTTAATTTTCAAAATATATAAACAGCTCATGCAGCTCAATAACAAAAAAACAAACCACCCAATCAAAAAATGGGTGGAAGACCTAAGTAGACATTTCTCCAAAGAAGACATACAGATGGCCAAAAAGCACATGAAAATATGTTTTTCACTAATTATTAGAGAAATGTAAATCAAAACTATGAGATATCACCTCACAACTGTCAGAATGCCATCATCAAAAAACTTATAAACTATAAATGCTGGAGAGGGTATGGAGAAAAGGGAACTCTCCTACGCTGTTGGTGGAAATGTAAATTGGTACAGACACTATGGAGAACAGTACAGAGGTTTCTTATAAAAGTAATAATACAACTACCATGTGATCCAGCAATTCCACTCCTGGACATATGTCTGGAGAAAGCCATAATTCGAAAAGATACATGCCTCCCAATGTTTATTGCAGCACTATTTGCAATAGTGAAGACATGGAAGCAGCCTAAATGTCCATTGACATGGAATGAATAAAGAAGATGTGGCACGTGTACAATGGAATATTACTCAGCCATAAAAAAATAAAATAAAATAATGCCATTTGTAGCAACCAGGATGGACCTAGAGATTGTCATACTGAGTGAAGTAAGTCAGACAGAGAAGGACAAATATTCTATGATATCGCTTATATGTGGAATCTAAAAAAAAAGATACAAATGAACTTATTTACAAAACAGAAATAGAGTTACAGATGTAGAAAACAATCTTACGGTTACCATTGGGAGGGGGGGAAGGATAAATGGGAGACTGGGATTGACATATACACACTACTATATATATAATAAGTAAATAAAACGGACCTACTGTATAGCATAGGACACTGTACTCAATACTCTGTAATGGCCTATATGGGAAAAGGATCTAAAAAAGAATGGATATATGTATTTGTATAACAGATTCACTTTGCTGTACACCGAAAACTAACACAACATTGTAAATCAACTATACTCCATAGATAAATAAATAAGTAAATAAGAAGAGTGGTATATAACAATTCCTTTTTTTTTTTTTTTTTTTGCGGTACGCAGGCCTCTCACTGCTGTGGCCTCTCCCATTGTAGAGCACAGGTTCTGGATGTGCAGGCTCAGTGGCCATGGCTCACGGGCCCATCCACTCCGCGGCATGTGGGATCTTCCCGGACCAGGATATGAACCTGTGTTCCCCACATCGGCAGGCGGACTCTCAACTACTGCGCCACCAGGGAAGCCCAACAATTCCCTCTTTTTAACCACAATTTAAATGGTGAACATTTTTTTCCTTTTTCTTTTTTTTTGGTTTGGTTTTTTTTCTTCTATTTTTCTCATATTACCTCCTGCAGAAAAGCATAAAATTCATTAACTTTCTGGGCATAAGGTCCAACTGACCATCATCAATGCGGAATTATTAGTGTCATAAATCTCTCTAATACAGTTAAATTGTCTAATTTTCCCTTCCTCTTTTCTTCTGGTTCCAAGAAATACTGAATCTCACATTACTATGTTCTGATACGTATATGCTCCTCTTCAGCATATGACTCTTCATAGTCATGTCAAGTGACTATATATATATATATATATATATATATATATATATATATATATATATATATACTTTATAGACGTTAACCAATTTAAGACTATTTCTACTTCATGTTAAGGAAAGAGATCTGGTTATATCTCTGTATTTATCTATTCTGGTGCATATTCTCAAAGATATTTAAAGATGCACAAAGAATTTACACATCTGTGATTTGAGATTAAAACTAATTTTCAAGTTTGAAATGGCACAATCATCCTACAAAAACTTATCACGTACATACTAACTTCTGCAACAGTCTTTATAACTTATAGGAATTTCTTTAAGGAAATATAAATTAAGCTATGATTTTTAAACTTTGAGATTCTAACTTCAATGATATTGTTTTGTACAAGTGGTTTTCCGAGAAATACTTGTTGAATTAAATTATATAATAATTAGGTTTACAATAAAATTCATGTTTTCCCCAGTTCTAATATTATTTTTTTTAATTAACTGAATATTTGCCTGCAAAATATAGCAGTCACCAAAGTTCATAATTTTATGAGAATAGACTATTAATATTCTTTAATACTTATCAGATTTAGTACTTATTAGATTAAATGAGAGTGATCTTATTTTATACAGATATTAATAAACTAAAGTGATGTTAATTGTGTCTCCAAGTGGAATAAAAATTCACATATTTAAATCTTGATGAAATAGAGCAAACTCTATGTGCATTTTATAGAATCATAACTCTCATATGGAATAAACATGCCTTCTCTGTCACTAATTTAAATTTTCTAACACAAAAACTTCAGTTTTCTTTGGATTTCTACCATCACATTTGGTGTGTTTGACATTGCTTTGTGTTTAAAATAACCTAGATTTATCTTTTAAAAAGTAATGATATGATTATGTATTATTGCCAGAAACTTTGAAAGGTAAACTACAATACAAATGCTCAAAGTTTAATAATAGAGTTTTACTTATTTACCTGTGGAATGACAAAGAAAAGTATATATCATAACACTAAACAGAGAAGAAAATGCAATGCATTATGTTTAAATTCAATTACAAAGGTTATGTAAATTTTAATGTAATTCTACTTTAATGTTTTATTATGATGTATATTTAGTAAATTTATATTTTAGGGTGATTTATTAATAATGTTTGGAAAAACTGTAATGAAGTGTTAAAGACTTAGCAGTTCACTTCATTTGGAGAAAAATTGTTTAATGTATAATATAACAAATATCCCAAGGAAATTAGAAATTCCGGTGATTGTCTATAAGCACAGGCAGAGAAAAATATTTAGTGGTTATTATAAGTGTTGTGATTGTTTACAGGGTCATCAAAAGGAGTCAATTTTATTTTGTGAAATAAAATTGAAAATAAATGTTAAGAAAATATATCCTACATTTTAATATAGCAAAACATCTACTAATTTGATTAATAAAATATATATTTAACGTAAAATTATATTGTATTAAAACATTTCATGTATAGCAATCAAAACATCAAATTTAAAAAACTGAGTCTCTTCAAGTTCTTAAGCCATGTGCTAAAATATCAAATATAATGTCCATACAGTAGGCTTCCTAAGGAAAGTCGGTCCTGCTTATTATCCTATCCCTTGCAATATTTGATAAGGCAAAATAATGTAATTTATTTTTCTCATAAATGGATTTTTCTTATTAATTTATTTTTTGATTCTTGATAAAAGGTTTATTTTTTTGGAGTGAGATAATTAAAAACAGTTTAAATTTAAAGTATTACATGGTTCAGCTAATATTTTTGAAAACATAATATCTATGTACTGGAAAATCATCTAACTGTGGCTGTTAAAATACAGATATTTCATTCCAAGTTATAAATCAAATTAACTTGCAGCAAATGTGATTGATGATTGTTGAAAAAGGGTTATTGTTGCATAAATACCCTTACCCTGTAACCTTCACAAGTTACCTACCATCTCTGAGCTTTCAACCCTGATTTTTTCTATCCAAGCATATAGAGAAGTATCAAATATCCTTCCTCAAGGATAATACAAGTGGATTCAGGAAGTCTTACTTATCTCAGATGTTTCACTTAACAGTACGTTATGGTTGCTGAGGTCCTATAATTAATAATTCACTAGTTTTTACTGATGTTATTGATTTTTTTGTAAAAGGAAAGATACTAATGTGAGGAATTAAACATTGTTTACCAACCTTTTAACATAATACAGTCAGTATTGATATGAATTAATTATGCTCACTTCATGGAAGAAAGTGTAATGATGCTTAGGTGAATGAGAAGGGAAAGAATGTGAAGTACTTCAAGAATAAGGAGGTTATGACCAAGGAGAGTTGGATTTGAAAAAAGCATCAGAGTAAAGGGACATTTGCAGCTAGAGGGTGGGAAGTCATGTAGGATGGAGGGGGCTCTACAATGCCAGAGGCAGAGAACTCCAAGGGAAAAAATGCTTGCAATAGGATTTCACATATTAAAAAACAAAACTAAGTACCTTTGTATCTAAGTGCTTTGCTATAAATTATTTGCTGTATTCTTTACAATATACATGGTGCCAGAGAAATAAGTTATGTATATTGTCTTTACTTCTTTCTATAGTCCCCTGCTGTGTGATTCTAATCTGTATTTTAGTGTAATTTCAACATAGTTTTTATGTTTTAATAAAACTTGAACACATTAAAATGCTATTAAACTGTTACACATGGTTAATAATACTTATGGACTTCTGAAAGTAGCTATTATTAAACTGAACAAAGTCATTAATGTCTTTAAACTTTGCACCAGGATGTAAAGTACAAAACAGATGTCTAACTGCATCTAGAGAATAGTAATGATATCTGACTATGTATGTTTCTTCTTTTTTTTACCATATATTTTTACTGTATCTTTTATATTTTTTATTTTAAATTAAAAAGTACTTTAATAAAAATAAAAGAGTAATGCATTGGATTCTAGTATGTACTTTCCCAGTAATCGTGACTGTAGGCAGTTGACAGAATATAAACCTCAGGCCTTTGTGTCTTCATCTATCTCTATAATCTTCTTCAGCCCTAAAATTCAATGAGTAAATAAGAAACATCCATTTGCATTTAAGACTAGAAATGCAATCTTAAGATATTGTATTTTCTGAACAAAAATATATTTTCATTTATTTTAGATAACAAATATAGTGTGTGAATTGCAAAAATTTTTAAAAATGTCATCAGTTGTCAATCACGTTTTTCTCTGTATTTTAAACATTCATGTTGTTAATTTGATATCTCTTCATTGGGCAATATAAATTTACTCACTGAAGAGTCTGAACTGCCTAACACGTATATTAGTAAAAATAAGTTTTGATGTTTGAAATGCCCTTTCATTTCTCCAGAAATGATCTCCGAAGTATGGATATAGAATTTACTTGAACATTTAATATTACTATGCACGTAACAGCCCAGTAATGGTTTATCTAAAACTAATGTTAACTTATTTTGCTTGAAATGGTTAACTTACTTATGTCAGTATTCAAAGCACTATCACCTATATTATTTGTTCACAGTAATGAGGAAACTAACTATATATCACTGGCTTATTCATTTTACTGTCTTCAGGTTTAAGTAATCCTTTTTCTTTCTTCATTCTCTTATTTTCTATTGAAAGACTGTCTATGCCTTTCAGAATTTAACTACTATACTACTTCAGGAAGATGAATTAATACTAGCTACTCATTATACATCATTGTTGCAATTACAAAATAATCTAAAATAATCGAATGTCTTCATGAGAAAAATCAGTGATGAACACACTAGAAATCTAACACACCTTGGATCTGGAGAAGGCCAATAATTAAAATCAGAATAGTAACGTGGAGATGTTTAAATGCACACTTCATGCTCAGCAATTTCACCCTAGGTCTAAGCAGCCATGGCACATGTAGTGGAATAGGCTCCCTCAGGTGCACCTCTGCTCAGAGCTTCCTCTCCAGGCCTTAACTGGTCAGGCCTCTCACTTACAACTGTCTGGTAGACACAGGAGTGATTCAAGGAAGAAGAATCTGGCCACTATAGTTGGGATATGAAAGTGGTCTTACAAGACATCTGGATAACAGCAATAAAGTAGCCATATAAATGTTAGTAACTGAGACTCTGAATCAACTTAAAAAATTCTGTAATGATGACTGAAAAATTGAACACTTGAAATAAATTACTTTATAAACAGAAAATAATAATATGGTTTGTTAAGTGGGCATTACATTTACAATGAAATAAAATACCTATTTAAGAGTTCACATGCACTGAAAAGTAGAAGAAAATAAATAATATTCTCATAAGAAAAAAATTCAGAAAGACAGATAAGAGGTTGAGAAGTAAATATTAGAATTGAACAGAAATTTTTAAAAAGGATACAAAAAAGAGTGAAATGCATGAAAACCAGTTTTAAATTTGTGATTTGCAATATGTAACCAATATTAGTACCTGAAGAAGAATTAGTGAACCAGTATTAATGCACAAAAGAATAATAGAGGAATAATACAAGAAAACTTTCCAGACATGAATAAATGAAAAATATATGACATGGCATATTCCAATTAAATGCTTAAACATCAAAGATAAAAGGGAAAGGGATTAAATTGTAAGTTCTCAACTTGCCAGTCATTGGGATAAATATTTCACAAATCTTTTTTAATTAAAGAAGTTAAAAACCATGTCAGTTTCCAAGAAGGAAATGAATCAATTACATTCATAAAACATAATATTCTTGAAAGTAGGCCATTCTCTGCTGTATTTTCTGCAGTGACAGAGATGAAAGCAAAATAAAGCATCAAATGCATAATCCTCAGTCAACATAGCTCTAAGAAGTGTGAACTTCACCAAGTTCTAATTCATATGTGAAGCCAAAATCACAAGATATTTTAGGTCGACATTTTCAGATTTTCCAGGAAATTTGAAATGGTAATACACTCTTTTTTTCAGATGTAATTACAAACATGGATTTCAATTGGAAGAAAATTTGTTCTCCTAAAATCACTAGGGAACCAATCGTATAGAATATTCTACAGATCATTGAGGGCTGAAATATTTTAATAAGGAACTTTACATCAAAAAAAGACTTCACGGGCTTCCCTGGTGGCGCAGTGGTTGAGAGTCCACCTGCCGATGCAGGGGACACGGGTTGGTGCCCCAGTCCGGGAAGATCCCACATGCCATGGAGCGGCTGGGCCCGTGAGCCATGGCCTCTGAGCCTGAGCATCCGGAACCTGTGCTCCGCAACGGGAGAGGCCACAGCAGTGAGAGGCCCGTGTACCACAAAAAAAAAAATCAAAAACAAAAACAAAACAAAACAAAAAAGACTTCATGATAAATATTCTTAAAGTGAAAATTTATAGGTTTGGATAACTATTTTCCCAATTAAAATCAAACAAAATTTTGTGAGCTGATTAACAAATAAACCAGCAGTGAGAACCAAGACGTTAACTCTGATTTATATAAACGTTGAAGGAAAATGAGCACAGAGAAGACAAAAAAATATATATAGTTGATCACATTTTTAAGAGTAAGATTCTTTAAATTCAACTTGAAGAATGCAAAATAGGGATAAAAACAATAAATTTGATATATTATTAAAGTAAAAAAAATCATTATTTTATTATGGCTTAAATAACTATATCAAAAGCTAATTCTTAACCCACATACAAATCTGATGACTTAACATTCAAAACTCTCCTTCCCATAGTGTATGAGTTTTCTTTTGTAAAGAGACTGTCTGAAGACTGTGCTAACCTGAAACCACCTGTGATGGCTCCACCCAGTCACTGTGCAAGTCCCCTAGAATCTGCACCTCCCAGGCACTTACCTTTCACAGACTTTCAGGGGATTACACACAGCTTGAATCAGCAGTGAAAATTTTGAAAACAGATGACTCTTTTAAATGTATTTGAATAACAGTGTAGCAATAATGAATGCTGACACTTGCCCCTGGGAGATGCCCAGGAGAAGAGGTAAGTGTCTTCATTCCAAATTCTGTCAGCTTCACACCTTAAGCAAGTCAGCCTAACTAGCTATGGATAATATCCTCCCAAAGGAACAATGATAGAGTAGCTTTTATAGAGCTTGATTTAACAAATACTACTCATGTTGTAAAAACATACATTTTTAGCTTTAGGTTCACTTATTTCTAATTTTTCCATTTACCATAATGGGTTTCCATGAATGGAATCTTGATTTGTAACATTATATTTACTGAGGATAAATGGTCAATGTACTGTTGCTGGCTTAATCCAGGTGCTGATTAGGTTATAACCTGGAGGGAGCTTGCTGTGGCAAAGTGATCATTTGTATAATTTCATTATTTGAAATTAGCCTTGATATTAGAAATGTTTACTTTCTATACTTTATAAACCGCCAGAGTAAAATAAGCAAAATCCAAGCTCAAAAATACAAAATATGAGGTAACGCACACACACGCATGCACACACACATTAGTAATGAAAATGGCACATCAGGCAATATGTAACAAAGAAAACCTGTGTCATAGTAATAAATACTGTGTGCATATGCTAAAAGAAAGATAATAATCTTAGGTTTATGTGAAATTAACATCTATGTGTGCCTTGTTAGAAATACAGTCCAAATAAAATGATACAGCAGGGTTTAAAATAAATAAAAGGCCAAGAACACAGCGTAGATATTGAACAAAAAAATATGGAAGTGGCAGTATTGAATATAAGGCAGATTATATTAATAATTTAAAGAGAAATAACTGATAAAATATAGAAATAATAATAAACTTTACTATTGAATAATTTCGTTGCAAAATATACATGGTCAACATTTCAGTAATTTAAGATATTTTGACAGAGACACAGTTGCTCACAGTTTTTAACTTAACCTCAACTTCTCACAAATCAGACTGACAGAAGAAAAGAGGTAAAGTGAGGGTGATTTTACATACCTGGGTTCAATTAATATTTTACAAATTGAAAAGATAATGACTAAATTCTCAAATGACCAACCAATTATATATATTACATAATCATAAATGACAAAGATAATGAAAATTCATCTCCTAGGAATTTTAAAAAGATACCTTAAATAATAATTGGTTTAAAAATACAGTGACAGATTAATTTGTTTTTATATATCTAAAATAAAAAAAATTATAATTGTTAAGATCTTAGAAGGAAAATGAATCTCTGGTTAAGAAACATGCTATAAATATGAACTATTTGTAAATCATTCATATGGTGTAATATTTAAGAAAGGGAATAAGAACCCAATTCTGGGAAAGAGAGGAGATATGAAAGTTACAAAATAAGGGTTGATTAAATTTGGGAGTTTGACTTGGGGTTGATATGAATACATGGTATTTGGTAAAATATACAAGCAATGTTTTTTTTAGAATTGATTTCAAATTTGGGATTACATTTCTAAAGACAAAAACTTACTTAAAACTTCGTTTCTGCATTTCAGAGTGCATTATTAGAGGGATGTTTACAAGCTTTCATAAATACATATGTAGTTGTTTGTGGATAAATAAATACTGACCTGCAATAAAAAGTGTGTCCAGGTCCATCAACACATATCCCTCCGTTAAGGCAGAGGACCACATTCAGATCATGCTCAGTACAACTGCTAACATTTACTCCACAATATGTACCATTTGGGCAAATGCAAGTAAAGCCATGGGCTGCCTTCTGACAGAAGCCTTCATTCATACAAGGGATGGATGTGCAGTCCTAAATTATGAAATAGAGAATCAAATTTGATTATTAGTGTTAAGACTAGAAATCTTATTAAAATTATATTTTCATTTAAATATTTTTAAGAAACCGATATGCAAGCTTATCTGGTATTCCCTTCCTCTAAAAACAGAAATATTTATTTCTAGTAATAGATGTTTAACTTTTATCACCAGAAATACTTTTCAAATGTTTCATTGTGGATTTTTCAGAAAAAATAAACTTTATTAGACTTTATTAAATTATGTGTTATGTGAATAATACCAGGATTTCACTGACCCTTAGTATCCACATACAACCCCATTTGCCTGGCATAGCCCAAGTTTAACTCTGCTGTCTTTGGGTAATGATTAATAGTGTCTCATTAACTTTCAAAGGAATCTTGGGTTTGATTATATAATTAGAACAGACAATTCAGTATTGATTTATGTCCCTCTGAAAAAAAGCATCTATAATATCTGAGTTTTTATTCCATTTACAATCTTTTTTCATCAGTATTAACAGGTATATATTTTTTTCAGCTTTATTGAGGTATAATTGATCAAAAAACTCTGTAATATATTTAAAGTGTACAGTGTGATGATTTGATATACATAAGCATTTTGAAAAGATTCAAAGTTATGGAGTTTATTAACACTATGGAGTAATTCACATATCCATCACCTTACATATTAACTTTTTTGTTGGGGGTGGAGTTAGTGAAACACAAGTGTTTCTTTTACAAATTTTAATTATACAGTACAGAATTGTCAATTATATTCACCATGTTATATATTAGATTCCTAGAACTTATTCAACTTATAACTGAAAGTTTGTACCATTTTTCAGCCTCTCCCTATTTTTCCCACTCCCCTCCCCCCAGACCCTAACCCTCCAGGGCTCTGGCAACCACCATTCTACTCTCTGTTTCTATGAGCTCAACTTTTTAATTGAAATTTTTTTAGAATCCACATATAAGTGATATCATGTACATCTGTCTTTCAGTCTGGCTTATTTCACTTAGCCAAATGTCCTCCAGTTTCATCAGTGTTGTCACAAATGACAGGATTTCCTTCTCTTTTTAAGACTGAATATTATTCCACTCTATATATGGACACCATATTTTCTTTATCCAATCATCTATTCATGGACACTTAACATTGTTTTCATACCTTGCCTATTGTGCCTAATGCTGCAACAAACATGGGAGTGCAGATATCTCTTCAAATAATAGTTTCATTTCCTTTGAATATTTACCCAGATTTCGATTGCTGGATCATATGGTAGTTCTATTTGAAGTTCTTGAAAAACTTCCATACTGTTTTCCAAAGTGGCTGTACCGGTTTACATTCCCACCAACAGTGCACAAGGGTTCCCTTGTCTCTACATCCTTGCTGCATTTGTTATCTTCTCTTTTTGATAATAGACATACTAACAGGTGTGAGGCAATAGCTCATTGTAGTTTTGGCTTGCATTTCTGTGATGATTAGTGATGTTGAGCACATTTTAATATACCTGTTAGCCATTTGTACGGCTTCTTTGGAGAAATGCCTAACACATTTTTTGCCCATATTTAATTGAGTTATTGGGTTTCTTTTTTTTTGCTGTTGCATTATACGAGTTTCTTATATATTTTGGATATTAATCCTTTATCCAATATGTGGTTTACAAACACATTCTCCCATTCTATAGGTTGCCTTTTCATTTCGCTGATGGTTTCCTTTGCTGTGCAGAAGCATTTTAGTTTGATGTCATCCCATTTATTTATTTTTGCTTTTGTTGCCTTTGTGTCAAAAATTTTAAAAAAATGATTGTCAAGACCAACATCAAGGAGCTTACCCATTATGTCTTTCAGGAGTTTTGCAGTTTTAGGTCTTATGTTCAAATCTTTAATCCATTTTGAGTTGATTGTTGTGATCGTGTAAAAGAGGGGTCCAGCATCATTATTTTGCCTATGGCTATCCACTTTTTCCAACCCCATTTATTGAAGAGACTATCCTTTCTGCATTGTATATTCTTGGCTTCTTTGCCAAAAATTAATTGAATATATTTGTGTGGATTTATTTCTTGGCTTTCTATTCTGTTCTATTGGTCTATGTGCCAGTTTTTATGTCAATACCATACTGTTTTGATTATTATACCTTTGTAATATAGTTTGAAATCAGGAAGTGTGATGCTTCCAGCTTTGTTCTCTCTTCTCAAGATTGCTTTGGCTATTTGGGGTCTTTTGTGGTTCCATATGGATATTAGGATTATTTGTTCTATTTCTCTGAAAAATGCCTTGGGCATTTTGATAAGAGTTGCATATAAACTGTAGATTGCTTTGGGTAATATGAACATTTTAGCAACACCAATTCTTCCAATCCATAAACAGGGAATATCTTTCCTTTTTTTTTTGTATGTCTTCAATTTCTTGCATCAGCATTTTACAGTTTTCAGTGTACAGATCTTTCATCAACTTGGTTAAATTTATTCCTAAGTATATTATTCTTTTTGATTCTATTGTAAATGGGATTGTTTTCTTAATTTCTCTTCTAATACTTTGTAGCTAGTGTATAGAAGCACACTTTTTAAATACTTTGTCTATTTTAAGATGCTAACAAATTAACTTTGAATGCATATAAAAGTTCTATATTTTTACACTTAAAATTTTGGAATATTGGGGCTTCCCTGGTGGCGTAGTGGTTGAGAGCCTGCCTGCTGATGCAGGGGACATGGGTTCATGCCCCGGTCCAGGAATATTCCACATGCCACGGAGTGGCTGGGCCCGTGAGCCATGGCCGCTGAGCCTGCACGTCCGGAGCCTGTGCTCTGCAGCGGGAGAGGCCACAACAGTGAGAGGCCCACGTACCGCAAAAAAAAAAAAAAAATTTGGAATACTAATTGTGGTGTCCAAACCAATCATTCCTCAGGGAGAAGCTGGGAGTTAGGGGTCCCCTCGTTTTGTATGTTGTTATGCCGGGTCTGGGGTTTATGGTGAGGGTGTGTCTCAGCCTTTTCTATCCATTTTAACGTGTATATTTTCTCAGTTACCGATGTGTAGTAGTTATCCAGCTAGTTTCTGGATTTCTCTGAGGAAGAATTGTTCTGTGCATAGCTGTGCATCTGTGGCAGGAGCAAAATGCAGAGCCTCATATATTGCCATCTTGATCCAGAAGTCTTAATGTGCATGAAATCATAATCTTTTAATTATCCAGTATTCCTATGCATGTATCCAAATTTATGTCCAGTATTTCTGATGCCTATCATCCCAGAAGCAGAGAGATGTCATGGAGTCAGAGGAACCTGGATGATATCTGTCTCTTCCTTTTCAATCTTTGGCATATTTGTACACTTCTCCTACTTTTACTCAATCAACAAAGGTATTCAATTTATTGTAGCTTCGTTTATGCATGAAATGGCAATAATCTCACCTACCTCATAAAAATTCCTATGATAATTAAATAAAATAATGACTATAAAGCAATTAGCCCTGTTCCTGGGACATAATAACTGTTCAGTAAATAGTATGTTCTTTCCTTTACACTCTGAAGGTCAAAGGCCTTGTCAGCCTCTATTTCAGTCATTTGGAACTTGCTTAGGATAGAAAATGAGTTTTTCAGTATAGTTAATGTCTACTAAATCATACTATATACTTCTTAAGTTCATATTTTAGATATTATATACTTGCTGGTGTTCTGGAAAGCACAGAACATGTTGCCTTGAACATGATATGACAACTGTTTACAATGTAATGATAACTCTGAAAAGATTTGCACCTATAATTCTGAGAAATAATTTATAGAACTTTATGACATCATTAGTAAAACTTTAAAAATGTATTCTGAATATGTTGTCCACACAGAATTTGTTAGTGAATATATACAAATATGATTCATTTGCACTGTGGGTTCTCAAGTTAGTACATCTTCAAAGGTAATTACCTATACAAACATGAGATAGTTTTTTTAACATTTTACCCTGAAAAGTAATATTTTCTAGAACTATCATTAGTTGACACTAATGCTTCTAAACACTTAGTGACTTTTAAGAAGTGTTAACATAACAATAAAAGCTCAAACTGACAAGGCTAATGTGGGAGCCCTTGCATTCATATCATGCATCAAATGGAAAATTAAAGGTTTGTCAAAATCACCAGAGAGTTTAATTAGTGTCATTTTCAATAAGAAATTGGCTGTGCACTTGAGTATAAAACTCAAGTTATGCTTGCAACCCAGATGGTGATCTTTTACATTCGCCTAAGTGATAGAGTTAAATGTATGTTTTTTTTATAAATGAATACCATTCTGGTATTTGTTCTACTTTTGCTGAAAATGTGAACTCCTTAAGGACAACCAAAGGCACTTAGACTTGGGGCAGGTACTGCAGTTATTTTTATGGATGTAGGATTCCACAGGGAATGTCGTGGAAACCTGTTTCCCTCTTAGCCCTAAGGCGAGGTATATTTAGAATGATTTATTAGAAAGCATTACATAAACGAATTGAATTATATTTCCAATGGGAAGAAAGAGATAGTTTTTAGACTGCCAAAAGTTCTGTGTCTAGGGTTTACAAGAATCTTTTACTAAATTAATTAGAAGGCTTAATGGGAAATACAAAAGCAATTTCTTTTTAGAAAAATCAAATTATCATTTAAAGTTCTTCATATTTCCTCTTTCAAAAATTAAGGAAGATGCCTTTCCCTTTGTTCATCATTATTTATATTACTTTGCTATACTCTATTTAATATAATAAAGTGCTTCCCAAGAAGAATTCACTAAAATTTAATTCAGAAAATGACAGGAAGAAAAGGCTGGTATGTTTAGAGAAAGAGGAGGAAGCTGGGAGTAATGTTTCAGACCAGGGCAATCTAGACAATTGAGCTAGACCCCAACATTCACTCAACTTGTATTCAAAACACCAAGTCAGGAAATGTACAAGACTGTAAGAATAACAGAGCAATGATGTATTCACTGTGGACTGTTTAGACTAATAAATGTGCAAGTTAGCTCTCTGACAGTTGTGTTGTAACCTGAGGTGTGTGTATATATATATATATATATATATATATATATATATATATATATTTACAGTTTAGATCCAAGACTTTGTCCTGAGATCTCTGAACTTCCCTGAAGTATAGAAAGTTACTATCTGAGATCATTTTTATCATAGCATTTGTCTCATCGAATCATACGTTTTCTTTTTAACTGCTGTTTTAATACTTTCTTAAAGTAAGATCTTAGAGAAATGAAACATGTTAAACAAGTAAACATGGAACTGTCCATTTGAAGAGTGGAAACAGGACATGGTTCCCATTAGAGCCCTACCTTATCCACTACAAAGACCTATTAAATTTCATAGAATTTCTTGAACTTTGTCTAGCTCTGAATAAAACTTACCAATATAGTGTACTCTTTCTAAAACTTAAATTGCATGTGAATACTCTGGATAGCTTGTTAAATTTTAGATTCAAACTCTTTGGGATGGGGCCTGTGTTTCTCCATTTCTAACAAATCCCCAGGTGATCCTGATGCTGCTAGTTCATGAACCAAATATTGGTAACAAGAATCTAGTCCAACAATTTTAATTTACTCACAAGGATGAGGACAAGCCAAAGGGTGTTAGAGTGACTTCACCAAGTCTTATAGCAAGAGGACAACAGAATAAAATCACATAGACACTAACTGCCCTGAATTCCAACTTAAGGCTCATTGTACCACCAAGTCTTTGATTTTTCTCTCAAAGGGATTCCTTGGCTGTGGAAGTGTACATATAATAATGCATATGATAAAGACTTAATATCCCTAATGTTTACTTCCAATATAATTTTTATTTACTGTTTTCTTTCTCAAAACCTACATGATTGAATATGGGTCTACAGTAGTTAATAGAGAGAAGATTTTGTTTGATTCCCAATTTAATCAGACATAGAATGTTTTGTTGTAAAGAAAATACACTCTTTAACTGTTATTTCAACAAATCAAACAAGATTATGAAATATAAAAATTGGGATTGTTTCAGTAAATATTAATTTTTATTTCTTCATTGAAAATGTGTCTGGCAGTACTTCCAGGAAATAGGACCACTGAAAAACAGGAAAATAAAACCATTGTCTTAGAAACTTCCTGAAAAGGCACAAATGAATCAATATAGGAAAGAAAAGTACATCAGGGCTAAAACTAGATATGACCAAATTCATGAAACAAGTGAAGATTTCTTAAAGATAATGCAAAGTTCCAAACCCATTAAAAAAGCTAACACTTAATACTACTCCTATTTCCTAAGGTAAAGAAAAGAATGCTGCAAAAGAAATCTAAAGTGTATATTAATAATCATGGTAGTATATTGTACTCTAACTTGGCAAAATGAGGGGTCAAGCATGAACACGTCCAAAAGACTGAGAGTTCTGTGATTCAACATTGCTAAGGACTCTGTAATACTGCATAGGATGTGGGTTTAGTGTTGGTGGTCAAGAGGGGCTGGGAAAGGAAGGGCAGCCCCCTTCCCAACCTGTTTTGCTCTTCTGATTCAGAAAGGCTCACTCTTGCCTGAGTAGTGATGGAAGTCTGTCCTTATACTGGCGATTCAAGGTTTATGGCCCATGACAAATAATGGAATAGACAGAGAAAATACGTAGGAAAAATATGTAGGAGATTCCTAATAAACACACAAATATTGTGGGGAAGAAATAGGGTGTGAAGCCAAAAGGAAATATACCCACAAAAATACAAATTAGCATGAAGAGAATTTTCAAAGGACAAATGATTATTTCCTACCATGAAATAAAGTATGAAAAAAACTCAAAATTCTACATCTAAAACACATAATTTTTAAGAGCAATAACCTTAAGGTATCTTAAGTCTTCATCAAGAGGGTACTGGTTAAATAAATATGAAGCCTCCATACAATGGAATATTAATAAGAATAAAGTAGAACTATATATATTAATGGAGAATAATCTGCAATGATAAAGTGAAACTGTGTGTGACAAATATTACCATTTATGATATGTCCCTTATTTTAAACTTGCGTTTTCAATCAAAGGAGATAAATATTCCCTACAATGACATTTGGGAAATAGATGAGCATTTGGTGGGAGATCCCAACTCAAATCTTATGCTGAAAATCATACTGATGGACCAATCTCTTAATTGCAAATAAAAAGATGAGACAAATACTAGAAGAACTCAAGTAAGTCCCTATTAAACGTGCCACAAATCATACAACCTTTGGAAAAAATATCAGTACACTTGGATACACAAAAAGAAAGCCTTTGAATGTCAAGATCCACGATATAGGGCTTCCCTGGTAGTGCAGTGGTTGAGAGTCCGCCTGTCCATGCAGGAGACACGGGTTCGTGCCCCGGTCCGGGAAGATCCCACATGCCACGGAGCGGCTGGGCCTGTGAGCCCTGGCCGCTGAGCCTGCGCATCCAGAGCCTGTGCTTCACAACAGGAGAGGCCACAACAGTGAGAGGCCCGCTTATCGCAAAAAAAAAAAAAAAAAAAAAAAAATCCACTATATAGTAATTAAATGTTAACAAAAAAATGAGAAAATGTACATAATGTATATGATAGACAAAAGGTAAAACTCTTACTATATAAAAAGCCCCATATAAATTTCAGCTTACACTTGAGGAAATACAGATACACACACACATTCAGTTATTTTCTTTGTTCATTTCCTTTTTGTTTAGAAAACTTCCTTTAGTCCTTCTACACATGATTAGTTTTTCTTCATCTGAGAATGTATTACTCTTTTTATTCTAGAATCTTTTTTTTAACATTTTAGTACTTAACACACATAATTTTATATTCAAAACAAAACCCTTCTCCCTTAGAGTATTTATCCTTCTCAGTCCCAAAAAGTAGAAAAGAAAATACCTGATTTCCATATTACTCTATTCTCTTTTCTGTGTACTCAGAGTTGAACTACATGTTTCACTAACCATGGCATCCATTCCATACCCGATATTGCATTTGCTTTTCTCTAGCATTAATTCTAACATTTTTAAGCTTGCTTCAAATTATCAGGTTGACAACAAAAACTTTTGCTTGTGTTTTACCCTCTGAAACCCTAACATAAACTTTGCTTTTACGCTTTCCCAGGAGCTTCAGATACATATTGAGTGAGAGTTCTTTTCAATCAGTACTGCCTGTGTTTCACCACTGCTCTTGTCTCTTTGGACTAGAAATACAGACTCAAACATCAATCCATGAATGCCCTTCAGAAGCTGTTATCTGTTTTCCATTTGCATGAAATATCTTTTTCCATGCCCTTACTTTCAGTCTGTATGTGTCTCTAGGTCTGAAGTGGGTCTCTTGTAGACAGTAAATATATGGGTCTTGTTTTTGTAACCATTCAACCAATCTGTGTCTTTTATTGGGAGCATTTAGTCCATTTACATTGAAGGTAATTATCGATATGTATGTTCCTATTCCCATTTTCTTAATTGTTTTGGGTTTGTTATTGTAGGCCTTTTCCTTCTCTTGTGTTTCTTGCCTAGAGAAGTTCCTTTAGCAGTTGTTGTAAAGCTGGTTTGGTGGTGCTGAACTCTCTCAGCTTTTGTTTGTCTGTAAAGTTTTTAATTTCTCCATCAAATCGGAATGAGATCCTTACTGGGTAGAGTAATCTTGGTTGCAGGTTTTTCTCCTTCATCACTTTAAATATGTCCTGCCAGACCCTTCTGACTTGCAGAGTTTCTGCTGAAAGATCAGCTGTTAACCTTATGGGGATTCCCTTGTGTGTTATTTGTTGTTTTTCCCTTGCTGCTTTTAATAGGTTTTCTTTGTATTTAATTTCTGACAGTTTGATTAATATGTGTCTTGGCATGTTTCTCCTTGGATTTATCCTGTATGGGACTCTCTGTGCTTCCTGGACTTGATTAAATATTTCCTTTCCCATATTAGGGAAGTTTTCAACTATAATCTCTTCAAATATTTTCTCAGTCCCTTTCTTTTTCTCTTCTTCTTCTGGAACCCCTATAATTTGACTGTTGGTGCATTTAATGTTGTTCCAGAGGTCTCTGAGACTGTCCTCAGTTCTTTTCATTCTTTCTTCTTTATTCTTCTCTGCAGTAGTTATTTCCACTATTTTATCTTCCAGGTCACTTATCTGTTCTTCTGCCTCAGTTATTCTGCTATTGATCCCATCTAGAGTATTTTTAATTTCATTTATTGTGTTGTTCATTGTTGTTTGTTTCATCTTTAGTTCTTCTAGGTCCTTATTAAATGTTTCTTGCATTTTGTCTATTCTATTTCCAAGATTTTGGATCATCTTTACTATCATTATTATGAATTCTTTTTCAGGTAGACTGCCTATTTCCTCTTCATTTGTTAGGTATAAAATAAATGAATACATATGTTCAAAAAAATGTGTTCACAAGTGTTCATAGCAACTATTCACAATAGTTCCATATTGGAAGCAATGCAAATGTGCATCAATTGATGAATGGGTAAACAAGATCATGTATTATACAATATAGTCCTTCTCAACAATTAAAAGGAATTAATTATTGCTATTCTCAATGAAATGGAAGAATCTCTTAGATGAAGCTAGGCATGAAAGTATGCATAATTTATTATTTCATTTATATGAAATTCTAGAAAAAATAAATCTAGTCTATAGTGATAGAAAGCAGTTCAGGAATTGTCTAGGATCAGGGGTGCAGGCTGGAAATTGACTGGGAAGGGGCACAAGAGTCTTTTAGGATAATAGAATGTTATATATCTTGATTGTGGTAGTGGGTACATGAGTGTATACATGTGTCAAAATTCTTTGATCTGTACATTCCAAATGGTTGCATTTTGTTGTATTTAAATTATACCACAATAAAGTTAATTTAGAAATTAAAAGAAAAAAAACAACCAAAAAGAAGCTGTAATCTGGGCATTGCAACATAGAGAAACTTACAAAAAATAGGTGAGCTAAGTAAGATACATATCTATACCCCTTATCCATATCTCCAGATGGAGCTCGTGAGGCAGGAGGTATATCTGATAATTACTGTATTTTGGCTTTTCATAAATAATATATTTTTAATATTTACAGAGCAAATGACCAAAAGTACATTTGGAATGTACTTGCAGTTTTAGTAAAAAGACAGTTAAAAAAATTTATTGAACTATAATAATTAATATAGATGGCAGGATAAGATTTAAAAAAAGAAGAAAAACAGAATAAATAGTCCTAAAATTGACCCATATATAGGTATTAGTGCATAAAAAAATGAGGCATACCAAAACAATCCAGAAATAATAGATACTTTGGTAAAAGTTCTTGGAAAATTGATTATATTTTTGAAAAAAAATATTATATTTCTTTTTATCAATTATAACAAAATATTCACAATGGATTAAAGGACTAAAAGTGTTGTTAATCGTAAAATTGTAATAAATGAGAATATAAGAAAATAATTTAAATATTTCTGTATAAAAGGACCTTCTAAGGAGAGAGGCAAAGCATAGTATCATAAAGAAAAAGGTAAAGAAAAATACAAAAATCTCATAACTTTACAAGTTTTGTAAAGAAATAAGGGTCACACTCTAGACAAGATTTGTAATTTTGCAGAATCTAGTGGATTTTATCCATAATTTTAAATAGTATATAAAAACCAAAAAAGGCAGGCAAGTCAAAAGAAAAATACCGTTAGTCAAAGGCTGTGAGTAAACAAGGCTCACACAAAGAAATACAGGTGGCGAATAATCATATGGAAATGTGTTCAATCTTCATAATAAGCCAGTGAAATATAAATCAAAATAATGACATGCTACTTTTTCCTCATCAAATTAGTCAACACTTTTAAAAAATGATTTCATTTGATAGGATCTAGGGAAGCTGGCATGCTCATACTCTCATTAAATAAGTGTGGTTCCTCAACACTTATTTGGAACACTTTGTAGCTACTGAAAAGTTTGAGTCATGACTCCATGTATTATAATGAAATGGTCCCTAAGATACACTAGGTGAAACCAAAAGTCACTTAATAAGGAGTATGATGAGTTCAACTTCATGTTAAAATAAAAATATTATGAAAAACCATCTAGAAGCATATAGGTAGCATTAAACAATTGTTCTCATAATACTGGGTGTGTGGATATGAATATATACAAATTCATATAAGAAAGAAAATATTTCTTTATTTATATATTTAATGCAGAAGACAAATACCACATTTGCACTACCAAGAGACAGGGTTTTGGAGGTTATCACAGGCAACACATGCAACAGTGCAGACAAGATACATGCCTCCTGCATCTTCTACCAGGGAATTTATTAATTACAACATCTCCTTCTCCACATCAAGTGTGGCTTTCACTATCTAGAATCAAATCCACAAAATGTCAATAAATTATTAGGCTTTCAAAAATGTGTCAAAATATATGCTAGTTGATTTACCTTCATTATATAATTTAATTCTCACAACAACATAAGAGGTAGTTCCTATGATTTCCCTCATTGAATAGATAAAACATGATTTCAGATTGCAAGTAATTTGTCCTAGAGCACACAGAAGGTAACTAGCAAAATTGCTGTTCAATTCTGTTTCTCCCTCCAAAAACATCATTTACTGAGTATCAACCATATTTAATGTGTATCATCACACAATGATCCTGCAGTATAAGAACTGTATTTTACTGATAAAGGAAAGAGACACGAAGGATTTAAATAAAATATCTATAGTCTCACAATGCCAAAGGCTGTCTTTCATGCCTGTGCTTCCTTCCTTTACCATGTCATTGTCAGCCAGGAAGGACCTGGAAGAACTTCCCATTATCCAGGAAGGCACATGAGATTCTCATCCACTATGAATGGTCTTAAACTTCAGGTAACCAAAACTTCTCTGCAGATGACACATTCCACATAAAATAGCATGTGTCAATCACATCATGTCTTATGCCTGAAGATCAGAAGACAGATTCTGAGAGCATTGCTGGTGTCAAGGTTCTCTACATGTACCCATCTCTTGGTACATCCATCCAGTACTTATTTTTCTCCTTGCTGTGTATGGATCCATTTAATCTCCTCATCCTTACACATCCACAGACACCTGTGTGTCCTAAGATCGGAGAGGGGGAGGCAGATGGCAAATCATAAGGCTTCTGAGCTCTTTGGACAATGGTCACTTCCAGGATTTAGTTGATTGAGGACTCCATATTGCAGAAGTTTACGATACCAATAGACAGGGCAGGGGGAGGTGAAAGAGCTATGATTTTTAGTTTTGTTTGGAGCCAGCAAAGATTCCAAAAAAGAAATTCCAAAGGAAAGGTGAGAGGCACTTAAATAATCAGTAAGTGCTGAAATAATGATTCTGAGACCTACAGCAAATAACTTGTTTCCCACAGGATACATCCAAGAGCATATTTGGCCCATTTCACAACGTTTTGGACAGGACCAAATATCAAGGAACTTTTGGTGTGGACCAAATGTCTTATGGATTTTTTGATAGGACCACATATCTGCTAACTGTTTTGTATTTCTTTTAAATTACTTTAAATTTAGTAAAAATTATAAAACTTACATTAATCTTGATCTTACATCTTGAGCTAGTCCATTCTGCACTGCATGAACATTGATACTTATCAATGAAATCTATGCATCTGAAACACAGAATTATGTTTTTAAATAAGTAAGGCAATGAAAGCATAATTTCAAGAGAGTTCACTGTTTAATGTTTTTTTCTTTTCCAGGTCAGGAAAAAAAACCACATTCCCATGAGCAATAGAAGGCAGAGTCTATTTCTACTTTCTTATCCTTCAAGGTGACTGGACTGAAAGAACAAATCAATTCTCATTTTTGCCATCTTACCCATGGCAATGGAAAGGAAGAAAAAAAAAAAACAGCTTGAAAAGATAAAAAAGTATGTCTAGGGCTTATGTAGGAAACTGAAATCAGCTGGGGCCAAATGGCACTGTAGTGAACTACCCATCTTCATCCTCTCTCTCTGGCTTACAAAGTCTGTGGCAAGACTAGGAAAGAAAAATGGTGCTGAGGAAGGCAGCTGTGTGCCTCTTCGAGTCATCCCTCCTTGTCACCTGCATCTTCTAGAAATATCCCCACTCTAGATTTGCATAAACTAATATTCTATCCATGAGCAGAATAGTTATTATACAACTCTATAAAGAGATTCACAAAATGTCTTATCTGCAAATAGGGATGAAAGAACTGGTCTATTTAGGAACATTTTAAATACTAAGTTTGTGGTATTATCCCTCCACAGAACAAATAGAATCTCTCATCATCCTACCTGTTACTACTATTACTACTATTACTTTTAAGATTTTTAAAGTCCAATTAATTCACATTTATTGAAAATTACTTTATGCTAATGAGCAGAAATAAAAGAAGGGCAGAGATAATGTATCAGTGCATTTCATTAATTTAAACGGGCAGCCTCTGTCATCTTAACTGTACTTAGCTCTTGTTTTATGAAAAAGCATAATTAAAATTACCTTTATCAACTTTTCCTTGAGATTCAGTTTTAAATATCATGAGTTAAATTTGCCTTCTTAGATTTAATAATAGAAGAATAAAAATAGCTACCTGCCATGTAGAGGAGGATGTGAGAGGCAGTCATTTGCCTTTGCTTCACAGTGTGCTCCGAAAAACCCACTCTTGCAGTCACAGGTGTAATGATTTATGCCATCAATACAAGTTCCGTCACGGAGACAGGGCTTTGATAGACATTCGTCTATATTTACTTCACAATCGATGCCTACATTAGAAGAGACAAGACAAATAAACAGGCTATTTAAATGCAAAACTCAAAAGTTTGTTCATTATAGAAAATGTCACCAAGAAATCAGGACTCCCTCCATTAAAGATAATTTGACATCTTATAGTGAAAGAGAACATTTTTTCAAGGTTAAACATGTTTAGGTCTCTGAACTCTCAGACTAACTTAAAGTGAATGAGGAAAACAAAGCACAAGCTTAATCTACTTAAAATATTTGTTTTTAGAGTGAGGAGTTGTTTATTAAAAAATATAGGTGAAGTAATGAATTTCATCAAGTTGTCACTGTGAATACTAATTTATACTTTTTTTGGTAATGATCCTTGATAGTCAAACATTTATTATCTACAGGTGTTAAAAGTTTGAAATTTCTATATTTGGTCTTAGTGGGTCAATGATGAATAATGAAATAAGTCAATAATGAACTAAGATTTCTAAATGTAACCTAACTTTGGCTAAATACCTAGTGTTTTTGAAGTGTTTTTGAAGACCAAAAAAAAAGTTTCAAATAAATAGTTTCAAATAAATAGTTTCAAATAAATAGTTTGAAAGACTATCTCAGTATTTGTTTGGATATCAGGTAAAAGTTTGGGGACAGAGTGATTGGCAGATATGCAGCCGTTTCACAAGGTGACATCATAACTTTATTTATTTATATACCATATCAGAACTTCTATTTAAGTGACTGCTATTTAGAGTGGTCACACCAGGAGAGCCTGTGATTTATTGCAAATGAAACTTCCAATGCAAAAAAAATATTTTTGGAAATTCTCTTTAGAGATAATCAGTTTTCAAGTCAAAATTCTATTTTTAATGGTTACATCTTATTTTTTTTTACTGTAACTGTCACTACCTATATAGAACTTTGGATATTAATGATACCATAAAATTAATATATGTGAATTAGTCAAATCTGTATCCATATTTTAAAAGACCATCAAGATTTAGGTTCAGGGTGTGGAATAAACAGACATAACAGACTATATTAGGTTGCAGTAATAATAATAAAAAGGGACCTACTTCTCTATGTCTCAGTGGCCCATGTCACAGGCTTATTTCTCACTAGTATTCCATGGCAAAGGTGAGCTACAGATCCAGTTTATATTATCTTCACACTGGGACCCAGGTTAATGGAGCATCCTCTATCTGGGTGATTGCCATCATTGTTGAAGAAGGAAAAGGGTACTTGGCATTGTTGAAGAAGGAAAAATGTACATACACTGCTCCTTAAATCTTCTACATATATTAATTTGCCAGTCCAAGTCATGTGACCAAGCCCAACATAAATGAGATGGGAATTAATGGTCCTCCCTCAAGAAATGGCAGCTATTTGTGACTATATTAATATTTAGTGCAGACACGATCATTGAAACTTCTCATTGTAAATGAGAATCATTTATTAGTATATCATAGGTTTATTGGAATAATAATGTAAAACCATGTACTTAAAAAACTAGCCCAGGGCCTTGTACACATTTAACATTTTATTATTATCATTTTCTTGAGACAATTTTATCAATACCACTATGTTATATTAAATAAGTGATACAGGTGTTTCCAGAGACATATTATTCCAATTAAGAAGATAAGTGAAAAGTTCTTCTGTAGGACTATGTACAAATGCTGGCAAAATCAGTGATGGAAATTTCAGTTAAGAAGAGGTGGTCTACTTAACACAAAAGTGGGGTTGAGATGCAGAGTTATAAAGAGAATTGTTTAGGGTGCATCCAGTGCTATTTGGAGACAGGAGACGCATCTCCATGGAGGGCAAACATGTGTCAGTGTAGCTGGAGAACACATCACCAACATTACCTGAGGAACTTTCTCATCTGATGCTTTATTCATTAATTAAGCTGTGGTGATACTTTGACCCACCCCAAGTAGCCTCCAGAGAGGATAAGAATGTAATGACTGATTGACCTGAACATTTTGGTCCCTGTAAACACTTATTTATTTATTTATTTATTTTTTCATTTTTAACACCATAGTCCTTGAGCACCATACAAGTCAGGTCCCCTTTTAACTTTTTAACTTCATCTTATTCTACCCTCACTCTTGGTTACTCTGCTGTCTTTGCGCTGACCTCAAATACTTTGTTCCTCTTTTCTAGAATTCTCTTTTCCTAGATATTTACAAGAGTCACTCCTTTATTTCTTCAGGTCTTTATTCCAATGTTGTTTTCTCAAGGAGGCCTATTTGACCACACTATTTAAAATTGCATCCCCTTCCTCACCCATAATCACCATTATCCTGTTTTATGTTTATTTTATCACCATAGCAAACAATCTCCTTCTGGCATTCTATGAGATTTACTCATTTTTCTTTTCTTTTTGTCTTTCCTCCCCATTATAAACTTAGCTCCATTAGGGCATGGTTTTTGTGTCTAGTTCAATATGGAATTCAGTGAAATCTTTTTAAGTAAATACGTCATTGTTGTGAGTGTGTGTGTGTTTATATTTTGTTTTTCATGTCAGTTTTGTTTGTTTGTGGGAATTCCCTGGCAGTTCAGTGGTTGGGACTCTGCGCTTTCACTGTCAAAAGTGAAGGGTCAATCCCTGGTCGGGGAACTAAGATCCTGCAAGCTGCACACGCGGCCAAAAAAAATTGTTTTTTCATTTGCTTATTTTCCTCAGAAGTCTCTGCCCCTTCCCAAGCAAGAACAAAGCAATTCTTGAAATCTCAGTCCTTGCAATGGTGAGACTCAGAATCTGGAATGAGGTGATTCCTCCTAGGTGTGTGTCTGAAGGACTTGTCTTGCCTGTGTAGTCAAGGGGAATTATTTAGTGAAATTTCTATTTTTTTCTATCTTCAAACAGAGAAGTTTCCGTGATAACTTAAAAAGACATGAAGGTGTGGAGAGTGTTGAACTTCAGTTCAAAATGAGCTCCCCGTACATAATTACCAACTGTGAGAATGAAGGAAAGACTGCTGCTTGCAACAACACAGATGGACCTTGAGAGCAGTGAGCTGAGTCAGACTGAGAAAGACAAATCCTGCACGATGTCGTTTGTATGTGGGACCCAAAACAAACAAACAAACAATTCATAGAAAAAGAGAAGAAAATGGTTGCCTGAACCAGAACCAGGGAGGTATGGGCAATAAGGAGAGGTTGGCCAAAGGGTACATATTTTCAGCTGTAAGTTAAATAAGGCCTGAGGATCTAATGTATAACATGGTAGCTAAGTTGATAGTACTGTTCTGTATAATTGAAATTTGTCAAGAGAATAGGACCTAAATGTTCTCACATATACACAAAGGAAAGATAAAAATTCTGAAGTGTTGTATGGGTTAATTAACTATGTGGGAGCGGCCCTTTCACAATGTATATGTATATAAAATCATCACCTTGTGCACTTTAAAAGCTTATAAGTTTCTTTGTCAACTATGCCTTAATAGATCTGGAAAAAAATAGAAATTTTATATCAACACCATAAATGGAAAAGCATTATCTTGTTCCAAAAGTAAAAAGGTAACTCAAAATTAAATGCAATAAAAACAATTACCAAGACATCAAAACTTCAAATTTCTCGTCTGTAAACTGTGGATCAAAATATCTATGTCATAGAACAGTTTACAGATATATGGGAAGTATATATACATTTCTAGGGGCACATAGACGATAATAAATGATATTTATAATACATTATTGTTATAATGACACATTCATTTATCTTCTTCATGGGATTAAAATACGAATGCTTTGACATTGTGTCCACGAATCCAAGCAAATCTAAAATAAATGATAATTAGTATTTATTAGACATTCCCAAAGGCTTGTTCAAAATTTGTCTCAGTTCTTTGCCTGATTTGCCTTATACTATGTCACTTGCTTCCTGCTGCTCATTAATTTATCTAACACATACTTATTGAGCATCTATTTTGTGTCAGCCATAGTTCTGGACTCCTTCCATAGTTGTCTTTGACTTGGTGTGTATCATCACAGCCTACCTCCATCATAGTGTAACAGATATTTCCCAATAACTTAATGAGCATTGTGGATTTTGTTTGTCAAGAGAAGAAATAGTACAAGAAAGTTTTGCTTTTTGTTGTCTGATCTATTGTTCTTTCCTGCTATCCAGTTGCTTGCCTTGTGGCTACAGTAATTTATATTTGGGATGATTTTTAATTGGCTATTCTAAAATTAGAGTTCTTAATTTCATTCATAACATAGGCAACTCCTTTTCTAAGCAGAGTAGATGGTTACCTGTGTAATTTGGGGGACTTTCCATGCCCCTGCCTGGGTCAAAACCCTCTTGACCAGATTACCTCAATGCCTGTCTCTGTATTAGAGATTTTCACATCAGAAATAAAAAATCCTTTGCAGAAATAAGCCATTGAAGTATATAAATTGAGAAGCATGTTCAGTAAGATATTTACATGCACCAACACCATTATGACAAATAATATATGTAAATAAATACATCTTTATCTCTCTGTATGTATCATCTATCTGTCTAACTAACTCTTCTCCAACCTCTGGTCCTTCCCTTACTTTCTCTCCAAGCCTTCTTCACCCAACTTCTCCCCACTGATTAGTCTTATATGTTGAAAAATTTCCCAAAACGACTTTTCTGATTCCCAACCCTTTTCATTTCACATGTGTTATCCTAACAAAGTACTTTATGGACCCTTTACTGCATACTGAAATAAATGTTGTCTTCTTAGCCTCTGGGTCAACCTTGCCTTTCTTACCATTCCTCTGATGTTGTCAACTACTCTAGTCCCCTAGTTTACAAACCTGATTGAATAATAGAATCACCTGTGGAGTCTTTAAAATTATAACTTCCCAATTCTGAATCTCTGGGAAGTAGGCCTGACAAACTTCACTAAGAAAACATTTCCAGCTGGTTCTAAAGCACAGGTAGATGTGAAGACCACTGCTTTCATAAAACTAGATTAGAATTAAACATTATGTTTTCTTATATCCATGTTTACTCCTGATAATTCTGCCTGGATTGTTATGTCACCATTTCTGCCTATTTGGTAATTGCAATCATTGTTGCTTTTGTTGTGGTCATCCATTTACAATGCTTGGTGTTGGCTTATTTATCTCTTGTAAAAATAAAATACAGCGTGTGTGTGTGTGTGTGTATGTATGTGTGTGTGTGTGTGAAAAAAGACATATCAGTGGTCACTTGGGGATGTGGAGGGGTGGAATGTGGGGGAAAAAAGGTGCTTTATAAATGAGGCATAAAAACACTTGCAAGTGGTGTATATGTTCCTTTTCTTTATTGTTTTGGCAGTTCCATGGGTATATGCATATTTCAGAACTTATATTGTGCTCTTTAAGTATGTGCAGTTTACTGTGTGTCCATTGTATTTAACAGAGCCATTAAAAATAGGCTAAGAACAGATGCTTGTCTCAACAAATAAATGTAGCAAAGAACAGAAAAGTCAAGTACAGTATGATCTCTGTCAGTTGAATTTTCCTATAGTTTACTTCCCTCAAAAAATATATCCCAGTTCTTAAAAGAGATGGGACTCAATAAAAGGTAAAAAAAAAAAAAAAAAAAACGGCAAAGCCATCAGCAGGGTGAGCTCCAGCTAATTTTCAATTGTGAGACACTAGGTGCACGGTGCAGACATGCTAGGATGTTTGTTCTTCCTGCCCCATATTTTAGAGAGGATATTAAACACCCCCATTAAATGCCTGTAAGTGATGGCCAGAGTGCAGTTTAGAGAATTACGGCTGTGATCTTTAATATGGTTGTGCCTTTGTAAAGAGTCTCGCTCAGAATTTCCAGGGTAATTTTGGAGTCAACGTTTTTTTTTTTGTTTTTTGGATGATATATATGTCTAACTCACCTCAAGAATATATCCACATACTTGAAGTTAGGGACCAGCTGGTGTAAATTTGTGTGGTTATCTCCTGACCTAACCTTTTAGCTTCTTTTTGCTTCTTGATTGTAGTTAAACTTCATCTTGCCTCAGGGACTTTGTATTTGCTGTTCCCATGTTTTGGAAATATTATTAGCAGAAAAAATTTCCATAAATGATTCCTTTCTACTCTTTGGCACTCATCTCTTAAATATATTTTTTCCTTGATTGTCCTATTAGCCTAATTTAGTCCCAATTTATCAGATTACCTTATTTCTTTCACAGAATAATAATAAAAACAAATATTAAATAAATAAAAAATAAAGCCTGTTTTTAATTCCAGTCCTACAAAAATTCTAACTTAATAAATTTCCACTGATATCTCCTAATAAAAATAGCTAACAACATTTAACAATTTATAGTTAAACTATATTTGCTTGAATTATTGCCTTATCTTTCATAGCTGATTATTAGTTATTTGGTGACAGAGCTTATACCTATTTATTTTTACTTTATACAAAATGCCAAATAAAAATATTTTCATGTTGTCAATGATCAAATAACCTGCCTATTTCCTGTTGAATACATCCAAATAGTGGTAACATTTTAAAAATGATTATAACTTACATAAGATAATATTTACAAATGACCTAGTAAAATTAATACAAGCACATAATAATCACATAATGAACTTAGGAATCAATGAGTTTGAAAATTCAAATTGCCACTTGTAACCATTTTGAATTGGTTCAAAATAATGGAATAAGAGCCTCTTTAAACCAAGATGAGAATTTTATAACAATATATTTTATTATTATCGATACTTAAAAGAATTTGACTATTATATACAATGCTTCCATTTTGGTCCTCTGGTACATGACATTCTTTAAGGAATAATCTAAGGAAACATATGATCTTGTTCTTTAAAGGTAGTTCCATAAAAAATTATAAGGTGTTCAAAAAAACAAGAGAAACAAACTATCATCAGTGGAATGAGACCTAAACGTTATGTAGAAGTTGAAATTATCAGAGAGGGAATTTAACATATGACTAATATGTAAAAATAGTGAAACAGTTGGACATATGAATAGGAAAAGAGAGAAGAAAATTATTTTTACAATATTTAAATGGAAATACTAGATGATACAAAGATAAAACCATGTGAAATAAAGTTTGAATTTATATTCCAAATGCCATAAAACAAGTATAATTAGATTACATATTGATCTCAAGAGGCACCCCCCATGTTATTAAGTGTTGAATTGGCAGTCAATAAGTATGTGATCTATCAAGTACTGGATTAAATAAGCACGGATTAAGCATTTAATTAACAACCATTTTGCTAATATTCTCATTGTTTGGAAAGATTTTATGGGGATATTGTGCAGCCCAATGTTTATTTTCAAAAGCTCTCCAAGGAACTTTTACTGATGCTTTATTTTTCTGTGAATAAATATTCTAAGATTGGACAAAGGCTTTTAAAATTCATTACAATAGTCCTTTGAGCTTTGGGCAAAGGACAGGTATCAATAAATATTTGATGATAAAAAATAATAAAGATAATAATGATTTCATTTGAATCTTGTCTCCCCTCACCTTTTCATACCTCTTGTATAAAAAGGATGAGGGGGGGAACTCTTCAATATCAATCCAGGATCAAATGAGGGCATCCGTCTCATAGACTTCATTACCACAAGAATGGGGCTTGACAGGAGAATACTTCATAGTTCATTGGAAAGATCATAAAAACAATTACTATGCCATTAGAAGGAACTTTTGAAGAGGAGATTCAAAATACCCTTGACAAAATTGCTAAGACAAGCAAAAACAATATTTCAATTCATATATGTTGCTCCCTTATTGTTCTTAAGTCATATTAAATGAATAAGTCAAGAAAGGCATGTGAGGACGAAGGGAAGATGGCGGAAGAGTAAGACGCGGGAGACGACCTTCCTCCCCACAGATACACCAGAAATACATCTACACGTGGAACAATTCCTACAGAACACCTACTGAACACTGGCGGAAGACCTCAGACCTCCCAAAAGGCAAGAAACTCCCCAGGTACCTGGGTAGGGCAAAAGAAAAAAGGAAAATCAGAGACAAAAGAATAGGGACGGGACCTGCACCAGTGAGAGGGAACTGTGAAGGAGGAAAGGTTTCCACACACTAGAAGCCCCTCCACGGGCAGAGACTGCAGGTGGCGGAGGGGGGAAGCTTTGGAGCCGCGGAGGAGAGCACAGAAGCAACAGGGGTGCGGAGGGCAAAGCAGAGAGACACCCGAACAGAGGATCGGTGCCAACCAGCACTCACCAGCAGGAGAGGCTTGTCTGCTCACCCGCCAGGGTGGGCGGGGCTGGGAGCTGAGGCTCGGGCTTTGGTCAGAGCGCGGGGAGAGGACTGGGGTTGGGGTGTGAACACAGCCTGCAGGGGGTTAGTGCACCACGGCTGGCCAGGAGGGAGTCCGGGGAAAAGCCTGGACCTGCCAAAGAGGCAAGAGACTTTTTCTTCCCTCTTTGTTTCCTGGTGCGTGAGGAGAGGGGATTAAGAGCGCTGCTCAAAGAGCTCCAGAGACGAGCACGAGCCGCGGCTAACAGCGCGGACCCCAGAGACAGGCATGAGATGCTAAGGCTGCTACTGCCGCCACCAAGAAGCCTGTGTGCAAGCACAGGACACTATCCACACCCCTTTTCCGGGGAGCCTGTGCAGCCCGCCACTGCCAGGGTCCCGGGATACAGGGACAACTCCCCCGGGAGAACGTACGGAGCGCCTCAGGCTGGTGCAACGTCACTTTGGCCTCTGCCGCCGCAGGCCTGCCCTGCACTCCGTTCCCCTCCCTCCCCCATCCCCCGCCCCGGCCTGAGTGAGCCAGAGTCCCCAAAGCAGCTGCTCCTTTAACCCCGTCCTGTCTGAGCGAAGAACAGACGCCCTCCAGTGTCCTACACGCAGAGGCAGGGCCAAATCCAAAGCTGAGCTCCTGGGAACTGTGAGAACAAAGAAGAGAAAGGGAAATCTCTCCCAGCAGCCTCAGAAGCAGCGGATGCTCCACAATCAGCTTGATGTACCTGCATCTGTGCAATACATGAATAGACAACAAATTATCCCAAATAGGGGAGGTGGACTTTGAGAGCAATATTTATGATTTTTTTCCCATTTTGCTCTATTTCTGAGTGTGTATGTGTATGCTTCTGTGTGAGATTTTGTCTGTATAGCTTTGCTTCCACCATTTGTCCTAGGGTTCTATCTGTCTGTTTATTTTTTGTTTTTAAATTTTTTTTCTTAATAATTATTTTCTATTTTAATAACTTTATTATATTTTATCTTACTTTATCTTCTTTCTTTTTTTCCTTCCTTCCTTCCCTCCTTCCTTCCTTCCTCCCTATCTCCCTCCCTCCCTCCTTTCATTCTTTCTTCCTTCTTTCTTACTTTCTTCCTTTCTACTGCTACTAATTCTTTCTTTCTACCTTTTCTCCCTTTTATTCTGAACCCTGTGGATGAAAGGCTTTTGGTGCTGCAGCCATGAGTCAGTGCTGTGCCTCTGAGGTGGGAGAGCCAGCTTCAGGACACTGGTCCACAAGAGACCTCTCAGCTCCACATAATATCAAATGGTGAAAATCTCCCAGAGATCTCCATCTCAACACCAGCACCCAGCTTCACTCAACGACGAGCAAGCTACAGTGCTGGGCACCCTTTGCCAAACAACTAGCAAGACAGGAACACAACCCCACCCATTAGCAGAGAGGCTACCTAAAATCATAAAAAGTCCACAGACACCCCAAACACACCACCAGACGTGGACCTGCCCACCAGAAAGGCAAGATCCAGGCTCATCCACCAGAACACAGGCACTGGTCCCCTCCACCAGGACGCCTACAGAACCCACTGAACAAACTTAGCCACTGGGGACAGACAACAAAAACAACGGGAACTACGATCCTGCAGCCTGCAAAAAGGAGACCCAAAACACAGTAAGATAAGCAAAATGAGAAAACAAAGAAACACACAGCAGATGAAGGAGCAATATAAAAACCCACCAGACCTAACAAATGAAGAGGAAATAGGCAGTCTACCTGAAAAATAATTCATAATAATGATAGTAAAGATGATCCAAAATCTTGGAAACAGAACAGACAAAATGCAAGAAACATTTAATAAGGACCTAGAAGAAATAAGATGAAACAAACAACGATGAACAACAAATAAATGAAATTGAAAATACTCTAGAAGGGATCAGTAGCAGAATAACTGAGGCAGAAGAACAGATAAGTGACCTGGAAGATAAAAGAGTGGAAATAACTACTGCAGAGCAGAATAAAGAAGAAAGAATGAAAAGAACTGAGTACAGTCTCAGAGACATCTGGGACAACATTAAATGCACCAACATTTGAATTATAGGGGTTTCAGAAGAAGAAGAGAAAAAGAAAGGGACTGAGAAAATATTTGAAGAGATTATAGTTGAAAACTTCCCTAATATGGGAAAGGAAATAATTAATCAAGTCCAGGAAGCACAGAGAGTCCCATACAGGATAAATCCAAGGAGAAATATGTCAAAACACATATTAATCAAACTGTCAAAAATTAAATACAAAGAAAACCTATTAAAACCAACAAGGGAAAAACAACAAATAACACACAAGGGAATCCCCATAAGGTTAAGAGCTGATCTTTCAGCAGAAACTGTGCAGGCCAGAAGGGATTGGCAGGACATATTTAAAGTGATGAAGGAGAAGAACCTGCAACCAAGATTACTCTAACCAGCAAGGATCTCATTCAGATTTAATGGAGAAATTACAATCTTTACAGACAAGCAAAAGCTGAGAGAGTTCAGTACCACCAAACCAGCTTTACAACAAATGCTAAAGGAACTTCTCTAGGCAAGAAACACAAGAGAAGAAAAAGACCTACAATAACAAACCCAAAACAATTAAGAAAATGGGAATAGGAAAATACATATCGACAATTACCTTAAATGTAAATGTACTGAAGGCTCCCACCAAAAGGCATAGATTAGCTGAATGGATACAAAAACAAGACCCATATATATATGCTGTCTACAAGAGACCCACTTCAGACCTAGAGACACATACAGACTGAAAGTAGGGGGATGGAAAAAGATATTCCATGCAAATGGAAACCAAAAGAAAGCTGGAGCAGCAGTCCTCATATCAGACAAAATAGACTTTAAAATAAAGACTAGGGCTTCCCTGGTGGCGCAGTGGTTGAGAGTCTGCCTGCCGATGCAGGGGACATGGGTTCGTGCCCTAGTCCGGGAGGATCCCACATGCCCCAGAGCGGCTGGGCCCGCGAGCCATGGCCACTGAGCCTGCACATCCGGAGCCTGTGCTCCGCAACGGGAGAGGCCACAACAGTGAGAGGCCCGTGTACCGCAAAAAAAAAAATAATAATAATAAAATAAAATAAAATAAAGACTATTAGAAGACACAAAGAAGGACAATACATAATGATCAAGGGATCGATCCAAGAAGAAGATATAACAATTGTCAATATTTATGCACCCAACATAGGAGCACCTCAATACATAAGGCAAATACTAACAGCCATAAAAGGGGAAATTGACAGTAACACATTCATAGTAGGGGACTTTAACACCTCACTTTCACCAATGGACAGATCATCCAAAATGAAAATAAATAAGGAAACACAAGCTTTAAATGATACATTAAACAAGATGGACTTAATTGATATTTATAGGACATTCCATCCTAAAACAACAGAATACACATTTTTCTCAAGTGCTCATGGAACCTTCTCCAGGATAGATCATATCTTGGGTCACAAATCAAGCTTTGGTAAATTTAAGAAAATTGAAATTGTATCAAGTATCTTTTCCGACCACAACACTATGAGACTAGATATGAATTACAGGAAATGATCTGTAAAAAATAGAAACACATGGAAGCTAAACAATACACTACTTAATAACGAAGTGATCACTCAAGAAATCAAAGAGGAAATCAAAACATACCTAGAAACAAATGACAATTGAGAAACAGCGACCCGAAATCTATGGGATGCAGCAAAAGTAGTTCTAAGGGAGAAGTTTATAGCAATACAAGCCCACCTTAAGAAACAGGAAACATTTCGAATAAACATCCTAACCTTGCACCTAAAGTAATTAGAGAAAGAAGAACAAAAAAGACCAAAGTTAGCAGAAGGAAAGAAATCATTAAAATCAGATCAGAAATAAATGAAAAAGAAATGAAGGAAACAATAGCAAAGATCAATAAAACTAAAAGCTGGTTCTTTGAGAAGATAAATAAAATAGATATCCATTACCAGACTCAATAAGAAATAAAGGGAGAAGACTCAAATCAAAAGAATTAGAAGTGAAAAAGAAGAAGTAAAAACTGACACTGCAGAAATTCAAAAGATCATGAGAGATTACTACAAGCAACTCTATGCCAATAAAATGGACAATCTGGAAGAAATGGACAAATTCTTAGAAATGGACAACCTGCCAAGACTGAATCAGGAAGAAATAGAAAATATGAACAGACCAATCCCAAGCACTGAAATTTAAACTGTGATTAAAAATCTTCCAACAAATAATAGTCCAGGACCAGATGGCTTCACAGGTGAATTCTTTCAAACATTTAGAGAGGAACTAACACCTATCCTTCTCAAACTCTTCCAAAATATAGCAGAGGGAGGAACACACCCAAACTCATTCTATGAGGCCACCATCACCCTGATACCAAAACCAGACAAGGATGTCACAAAGAAAGAAAACTACAGGCCAATATCACTGATGAACATAGATGCAAAAATCCTCAACAAAATACTAGCAAACAGAATCCAACAGCATATTAAAAGGATCACACAACATGATCAAGTGGGGTTTATTCCAGGAATGCAAGGTTTCTTCAATATATGCAAATCAATCAATGTGATAAACCATATTAACAAATTGAAGGAGAAAAAACATATGATCATCTCAATAGATGCAGAGAAAGCTTCTGACAAAATTCAACACCAATTTATGATAAAAACCCTGCAGAAAGTAGGCATAGAGGGAACTTCCCGCAACAGAATAAAGGCCGTATATGACAAACCCACAGCCAACATCATCCTCAATGGTGAAAAACTGAAAGTGTTTCCACTAAGATCAGAAACGAGAGAAGATTGCCCACTCTCACCACTCTTATTCAACATAGATTTGGAAGTTTTAGCCACAGCAATCAGAGAAGAAAAGGAAATAAAAGGAATCCAAATCAGAAAAGAAGAAGTAAAGCTGTCACTGTTTGCAGATGACATGATACTATACATAGAGAATCCTAAAGATGCTACCAGAAAACTACTAGAGCTAATCAATGAATTTGGTAAAGTAGCAGGATACAAAATTAATGCACAGAAACCTCTTGCATTGCTATATACTAATGATGAAAAATCTGAAAGAGAAATTAAGGAAACACTCCCATTTACCATTGTAACAAATACAATAAAATACCTAGGAATAAACCTACCTAAGGAGACAAAAGACCTGCCCTTTATATTTAAATCTTCATCTATCTGAATATTGTGTGTGTGTGAGCTGTGTGGTGTAAGGGAAGCACATAAGTTCATTTTTTCCATGTGACTAACCAGTTGTGCCTGCTACTCGTGTTGAATGAGTACATTTTTACTCACTGATCTGCCTGATCGGCGATGCTTTCTTGTTGCAGATCAAGTTCCCATACATGACTATGTGTATTTCTCTGCCTCTATTCTGTTTCCTTAGTTCAATTAGTTGTCCACGTTTCAGTACCATAAATATTTACTACTTACATTTGAAAACCTCAATACTGATAGTGCAATACATCTCATATTTTTAATCTGCTTCAAGAAGATTTAGTTACTTTTGACAGTTTCTTCTGTTCCGCATAAATCCTTACATTCCAACAAGCAAACAAAGACCAGGTAGAAGTTTAATTGGAATTTAATCAAATTTGTAGGTCAATCTGAGAAGAATTGATATTTATTTATTTATTTGAGCCTTTCAAAATATCTTTCCAAAAAAATAAAATGAACAAATTCAACTAGACATTCATTGATTAAGATAAAAAAAGAGACTAATTAGCCGGGTCACAGTTGCTCTCCAGGTACCAAGGGCTATGTCTGTGTGTTTTAATAGAGTTTCAACATCTAGAATTGCTGTAAAATTTGTATCACAATCTGCTAAATTTTCTCATAATCTTCTATTATTTCTATGGCCCTCTGGCCTTGCACTGTCCAATCTGGTGAAGTAGATAGGGCCATGCTTGAATCCAACCCTGCAACTCTCAAGACTTTCAAGGGAACACTAATTACTACAAGCCCCATAGGGATACAGAATTGCTTTCAGTTTAAAATCTTGATAAGTCTGAAGGAACATTACAAGATCTTCCAATTGGACTTTCCTCCGTAATAGCTCTATTCCAATATGAAAATTCTATTATTAAATATATTAACTACACTGTACATTCTGGGACTGTGGTGAAAAGCAAAACAAAATAAAACAAAACAAGACAGATTTATTACCAATCTAGCAGATCTGAATAATCTTTTACTCCTATAGGTGAAGTAGTGGTATTTCAAAAATAAGTATAAGTTCAGAGGGAGCTGAACTCAATGACTCCTAAAAGTGTGAACATTTTAATTTCATCATTGAATAGTCATACAAATAAAAGTTCTCAGCTCCCTCTGAAGAAGGCTTTAGGATGATATAGGGAACATCTGTGACTATATCACAAGATCCTAATGCAAAGGGGCATCCTTCAGTTGAGGGAATGCATCTGTGACATAGCTTAGGTTTGAAATTATGTAAGCACCTAGGAATCCCAACAAAGACAACTGGAATTACATTTCTGCCCTGCAGACCCATATATTTCATTCTATATATACATAAAGTAGCATCATAGCATTCTGTCCTCATGTTTCATTTCTAGAAAGTCATCACCAACTAGCCATTGCCCAGAGTATCTGTGAATCTATCTGTTGATCATCATTCTGTTTCTCCGATTTATATGGTTATTTGCTCATTGTTGTATCTGGTAGTCAAGCCTATCTAACAGGCTTCATCCCATTATTCTTGGATCCCATTATTCTCATTCATACCAGGGACCCTAGCTTCCCTGCAGCAAGCCACATTGTCCCCTCCAGTCTTTAAAGGGCTATCACCACAAAGCTCACTGAAAGAGTAGTGACCCTTACCCACCCTATTTCAGTCTTGTGAGTGGAGAAATGCCCTTCTATATCCTGTGGGGATAGAAAGTAAGAGGTACCTGGGCAGCTTACACATAATTGATCCATTCAGACATTTCCATTAACAATGAGCCTATGAACTCTGGCACTTCTACCTCACTGACCTAAACTGGAATTAAGCTCTGTTTTTGATCAGACAGCCTATCTGACACCACACCCAATATTAGCATCTTAAATCTTTTCACTCCATCCATATCAATAAATTCAGCTCATTTAAGTCATATTTATTCTTCCTTGGTCTGATCACCTTAGATCCAATCCCACACATTCTCCCCAATTTTGTGACAATACAGATTTCTGGGGTTTTATGCAATTCTTTCAAGGCATAAGGCCATCTGTTTCTAGCTAAATTATTCCATCTCTCATCAGCAAAGGTGGAATCTAACTCTTTTTATGATCTGAAACCAATGAGAAATGCTTGGAAGAGGCAGGGGAAAACTGGCAACAGTTTATAAGTCAACTCTTTCAGAAGTATTTAACGGAAGGCTTGTATGCTGAGAAGTGCATATTCCCTAAGTCACAGGGGAGCCTGTCCCTGTTGCCTCTCCCAGTAGGGAGGTTAAAGTGAATTCAGAGATTTATAGTTCTGAGCCATGTCTATCCTCTCTCTACAGAGGTATGAACTCCTTCAAAATTACTATACAGGTTGTTTGCTGCTGTTGTTTAGCCAAAAACTGAAAACTCAGTGGTTAAAAATAACAATCATTTATTATTTTAATATCTGTGGTCTTCTAAAACTTAGCTAATATACAATGGGTTCACCCAGATTTCTGTGTAACACAGCTGATGGGGGAGGTGTGTTTGCAAGTCTGTTATGTCAGTTGAAAAGCTCCACTCCAAGTGTCTTTCATCCTCTTTGGACTAGCATGTTCTTCTCATGGAGTGGCAGAGATTCAAGAGAACGAGCAGAAACATGCAAAGTCTCTTAAGCCCTGGGCTCAGAAATAGCATCCTTCTTCTTTACCTATAGATCACTGTCCAAAGAAAGACTCATGGCCAAGCCTGAATGTGTGGGGCAAATAAACTCTCTTCCTATGGTAAAGCTCTGACCAGGAAAAGTGGTAAAGAACTAAGATAAAAAAATGCTATCAACTAAACAGAAACAAGGATTAGTACTTGGAAAATATGTCTACTATTTGCAGACTGAAGCATGAGGTATCAGCTGCCTGGCATTTCCAATTTGCCCCGCATGAGGCCTGAGAGATAGCTCTGAGGCAGAGACCAGGATCAAATGTATACTAGAACCAAAATAACCTTACAAGTCTAAATGAAGGTTTTCCATATGAATTCATTACATGGCTCTGGAAGACCACTTTCCCAATTCCAGAATAAGATCTCAAAGAGAAACAGAAGGAAGCCACTCAAAATGCCTTCTGCTTGAAAGAGAACCATGTGGTGGGTTCATGAACACAAGAATGATGAGTTCATTTACAGGGTTGATATTGACCCTTCAATCTATCTGATGACAGCAAAGTGTTTCCAAAACCGAGAAAATCCTAAAAATCTTGATGGAAAATAACCAACTACTACTGGTGAACAAGGTAACAGTCCAACATACAGATCACTAAAGAGCTTTTGTGCATATTAATCCTCAAGCTCAACGCATGATTAGGAAAAACTGCTGCCAATACAATATTCTGACTGAGCTGTGATTGAAATACAGCCTCTTCAGACATGAAATAGATATTGGAGCTTTCTGAATATAGCTTTTGATCACCAGATTAGTGGTGCACTGCCCAGTGCCAGCATCTTTTTCCAGAGATCCCCCCCAGAGGTCAGAAAGTTAGGGAAGGAAATAAAGGTGCCCCAGCCTAAGGCCTGGCTCTATTCAGAGACATCCTTTGAGGATGATAGTGTAACAAATAGGAGATATTTGAAACCCCAAGACAATTTCCCTCTGCTTAAAAATGAAATGGCAGCCACTTTGGGAGACAGTTTAGCAGTTTCTTACAAAATTTACAGTATGATCCACCAATCACACTACTTGGTATTTGTTGAAACTTATATTCCACTCAAAAAACTACTAACAGATGTTTATATAGTGGTTTTATTCATAATTGTCAAAACTTGGAAGCAGCCAAAATGTCCATCAGTAAATGAATGTATAAATAAACTGTGGTACATCCTGAGAATGGGGTATTGGTACTAAATAGAAAGGAGCTGTCAAGATATGAAAACTCACAGAGGAATCTTAAATGTGTATTACTGAATAAGAGAAGCCAATCTAAAATAGTTTACATTTATTATTATTCCAACTACATAACATTCTGGAAAAGGAAAAACTATGGAGACCATATAAGATAGTGGTTGTCAGATTTTAGGGGAGATGGAGGGGTGAGTAGATGAAGCTTAGAAGATATTTAGGTTAGTGAAATTCTTCTGTACACTATGGTGGTGCAAAAGGCACTATAGTTTTGTCAAAATCCATAAAATATACGGTACCAAGACTGAACGTTAATGTGAACTATGGACTTGAGTGATAATATTGGGTTCATTATTTATAATAAATGTCCCACTCTGCTAGGATGGGGCAGTGTTGACAGTGGGTGAAGTTTTGCATGTATGTAGTTACGGGCTATGTGGGAACTCTACTTTCTGCTTAATTTTGCTGTGAACTTTAAACTAATCTACAAAATAAATTCTATTTTAAAAAATGCCATCAACACAGCACCCTTTTATCTTTTCAGTGTGTAATTGGGCAGGGCCTAACAAGCTTGCTTTGGCCTGAGTTTGAGGCAACAAACTTTCTGTAATACCTGAGTCGGAGCCATAGAAAACTGAGCACTAAGCATTGGCTGAAATCTGTGAGAGGATATGAAAAAAACATGGGCAAAGAGCACACACAAGCGATTCAAAGGGTAAAGAAATAAACAAGCAGTCAACAAATAATTAGGAAAACTGAAATAAAGTGAGATGTTTTGTCTTTCCAAGGCGAATCTAATCCACTGCTCATGGGAGGATAGAGAGCTATGTTGGGAAAAGTATCATAAAGTTATGGATAGGTATATGCCTTAGAGAAATCTTAAATACACGTACAAGGAGATATGTACAAGGTTACACATTTGTGATATGTTTACGGTGATGAAAATTTAGAGATATTCTAAGTAAACAAAAATGTAATATAACAATAAAAGAAAACTATATAATTATATAGTATGAATTAACTACCTAATAATATATATTACTTACTATATTACTTAAATATTTATTGAAAATATGATTGAATGGAAGAAAAAATTATCAGAATAATACATGCAACATATTGTTTAGTAAAAAAAAAATTGTAAGAACCTGCCAAGCTGTCTTCCAAAGTGACTATTCCAGTTTTCATTTCTACCAACAGTGGATGAGACCTTCTGTTTCTTCACATTCTCACAAGCATTTGGTGTTGTCAGTGCTCTGGATTTTGGCCACTCTAATAGGTGTGTAGTGGCATCTCACTGTTGTTTTGATTTGCATTTCCCTGATGACATATGTGGAGCATCTTTTCATTGCTTCTTTGACCTCATTATGTCTTCTTTGTTGAGGTTGGTTAAGGTCATTGGCCTATTTTTAAATTGGGTTATTTGTCTTCTTATTGTTGAGTTTTAAGAGTTCTTTGTATATTTTGGATGGCAGTCCTTTATTAGACATGTCTTTTGCAAATACACTCTTCCAGGTTGTGGCTTGTCAGGTAATCCTCTTGACATTGTCTTTCACAGAGCAGATTTTATAAAACTTTAATGAAGACAAGCTTATCAGTTCTTTCTCTCATAGATCATGCCCCTGGTGTCATATCTACAAAATAACCAAACCCAAGATCATCTAGATTTTTTTCTTTCATTACCCAAGGTCATCTAGGTTTTCTCTTTCATTACCTTTGAAGTGTTTTATAATTTTTCATTTTGCAATAAGTATGTGATACATTTTGAGTTAATTTTTATGAAGAGTATAATGCCTCTGTCTAGATTGGGTTTTGCTTGTTTGTTTGTTTTTTGTATGTGGACGTCCAGTTTATCCAGCACCATTTATTGAAGAGACCATCTTTTCTCCATTGTATTGCCTTCCTCCCCTTTGTCAAAGATGAGTTGACAGTATCTATTGGACTCTACTTCTAAGCTCTCTACTCTGTTCCATTGGTCTATTTATCTGTTATTTAATAATACCATGTGGTCTTGATTACCAGAGCTTTATAGTAAGTCTCCAAGTTGCATAGTGTCAGTCCTCCTACTTTTTTTTTTCTTTCTACAATATTGTGTGGGCTATACTGGGTTTTTGCGTTTCCATACAAATTTTGGGTTCAGTTTGTCAAAATCCACAAAATAACTTGCTGGGATTTTGATTGAGATTTCATTAAAACCAGAAATAAATTTGTCTAGAGGTGACAATGAATTTGGTAAAGTAGCAGGATACAAAATTAATGCACAGAAATCTCTTGCATTCCTATACACTAATGATGAAAAATCTGAAAGTGAAATCAAGAAAACACTCCCATTTGCCACTGCAAAAAAAATAATAAAATATCTAGGAATAAACCTACCTAAGGAGACAAAAGACCTGTATGCAGAAAATTATAAAACACTGATGAAAGAAATTAAAGATGATACAAACAGATGGAGAGATATACCATGTTCTTGGATTGGAAGAATCAATATTGTGAAAATGACTCTACTACCCAAAGCAATCTACAGATTCAATGCAATGCCTGTGAAACTACCACTGGCATTTTTTCACAGAACTAGAACAAAAATTTTCACAATTTGTGTTGAAACACAAAAGACCCTGAATAGCCAAAGCCATCTTGAGAATGAAAAACGGAGCTAGAGGAATCAGGCTCTCTGACTTCAGGCTATACTACAAAACTACAGAAATCAAGACAGTATGGTACTGGCACAAAACCAGAAAAATAGATTAATGGAACAGGATAGATATCCCAGAGATAAACCCACACACTATGGTCACCTTACCTTTGCTAAAGGAGGCAGGAATGTACAGTGGAGAAAGGACTGCCTCTTCAATAAGTGGTGCTGGGACAACAGGACAGGTACATGTAAAAGTATGAGATTAGAACACTCCCTAACACCATACACAAAAGTAAGCTCAAAATGGATTAAAGACCTAAATGTAAGGCCAGAAACTCTCAAACTCTTAGAGGAAAACATAGGCAGAACACTCTATGACATAAATCACAGCAAGGTCCGTCTTGACCCATCTCCTAGAGAAATGGAAATAAAAACAGAAATAAACAAATGGGACCTAATGAAACTTCAAAGCTTTTGCACAGCAAAGGAAACCATAAACAAGACCAAAAGACAATCCTCAGAATGGGAGACAATATTTGCAAATGAAGCAACTGACAAAGGATTAATTTCCAAAATTTACAAGCAGCTCATGCAGCTCAATAACAAAGAAACAAAAAACCCAATCCAAAAATGGGCAGAAGACCTAAATTGACCTTTCTCCAAAGAAGATATACAGACTGCCAACAAACACATGAAAGAATGCTCAACATCATTAATCATTAGAGAAATGCAAATCAAAACTACAATGAGATATCATCTCACACCAGTCAGAATGGCCATCATCAAAAAATCTAGAAACAATAAATGCTGGAGAGGGTGTGGAGAAAAGGGAACACTCTTGCACTGCTGGTGAGAATGTGAATTGGTACAGCTACTATGGAGAATAGTATGGAGGTTCCTTAAAAAACTACAAATAGAACTACCATATGACAACAATCCCACTACTGGACATATACCCTGAGAAAACCGTAATTCAAAAAGAGTCATGTACCAAAATATTCATTGCAGCTCTATTTACAATAGCCCGGAAATGGAAACAATCTAAGTGCCCATCATCGGATGAATGGATAAAGAAGATGTGGCATATATATACAATGGAATATTACTCAGCCATAAAGAGAAACAAAATTGAGCTATTTGTAATGAGGTCTATAGACCTAGAGTCTGTCATACAGAGTGAAGTAAGTCAGAAAGAGAAAGACAAATACTGTATGCTAACACATATATATGGAATCTAAGAAAAAAAAATGTCATGAAGAACCTAGGGGTAAGACTGGAATAAAGACACAGACCTACTAGAGAATGGACTTGAGGATATGAGGAGGGTGAAGGGTGAGCTGTGACAAAGCAAGAGAGAGGCATGGGCATATGTACGCTACCAAATGTAAGGTAGATAGCTAGTGGGAAGCAGCCGCATAGCACAGGGAGATCAGCTTGATGCTTTGTGACCGCCTGGAAGGGTGGGATAGGGAGGGTGGGAGGGAGGGAGACACAAGAGGGAAGAGATATGGGAGCATATGTATATGTATAACTGATTCACTTTGTTATAAAGCAGAAACTAACACACCATTGTATAGCAATTATACTCTAATTAAGATGTAAAAAAAAAAAAGAGAGGTATGTGAAATGAGGCTTATGTTTAACTAGGAAACTAGGCTGAAAAGTGAGAAGCTGTTCAAGGTAAAGGTATGCAGTAGGTATATAAGTGCAAACAGATATATGAGGACAGGTTAAAAGTGGAAGATATAGAACAGAAAGTATTAGCATCCATAACAGAACTTCTAGATGAGTTGGAGCCTGTTCTAATGTATAAACTCACCCATCATATCAGGGCTCTCTGTGTTGACTGTAACTAACATGTTAAAATATTGTCAGAACTTGTGAAATTCACACATACACAAAAGTGAAGGTGTTATAATGTATTGACTTCCATTAATACTAATAAATTCAGGGGGTTTTACTTCAAATAAATGCAAGAAATTTTATTTCAAAAAAATATTCAATCCTTTGCTCATGTCATGCAGAAAATAGCTCATTCTTTGATGCATCACTCAGGTTCTGCTATAGTTAAAACAAACACGCTTTTATTAATCAAGTTTATCATATATAAAATAATTTATATTTCATACCTCATTGGGCTATTTGAGAGTTAAGTGTGCTTGCACAGAGTTACTGTTGTAAACACCTTGAAGGACACACTTCAGGAATGAACATTCCAGATTTGTCAGAACGAGAGCCTCCAGCACTGCTATGTGTATTTGGGGTCCAGAAATCAGACTGCTGTACACCTCCCTCTAACACAAAGTCTGAGAATTGAGACCATTAGGATTGATTTCATGGCTTATTACTTATAAAGATAAATTCATACAACTCTTTGTTTCTGATTATGCATAGCTTATACATTCTCCTTCAAAATCATAATCTTATTTCTTCGTAGATGCATATCAAAATCCTTTTTTGTCTTCTACATGAATTAAAGAATGGGTGTTACTCTCATTCATTGTTGCAGTTACAATATAACATTATTTTCAATGTAACTTGCAACTAACACTCTTAGAAACAACTTAATTACAAGTGTTCTTAGACAATTTGCTCTATTTATTATGGGATGGGTGTCATTTTCACTCACTGACATATCACTGATCTCAATGCAGCTTGCAAGTAGTATTCTTAGAAACATCTTCAAGAAGAATTTGGTATTAGGCTACTTGTTTTTATACTTAATAAAAACTAAGAAAGACTATTTTGATATGCTTAAAATTTGAATATAGGACAACAGTATTTAGATCAACAAGGCTGATAATGGGACAGCATGACTAGTGTCAAAATATTAAATGTCCGTGTAACCAGCCACTAAGAGTGGCTACATTTCCCGGCTGCTCCAGCCTCTCTCCTGTGACTGTCCAGAGTTCCCCCTCAGCAGGTAAGAGGTGACATGTACACAGGAATATTAGGATGTGCTTATCTCAACCAATAATTACATAATTTTATTATCACTTCTGAAGATAAATGTAGTAAGTAATTTTTTAAAGTATATCATATCAGTGAGGTCAGATTTAGCTAGGTTCTTTTTTTTTTTTTGAATCTTACTAGATTGTAACTTTTTGTTTTTGCTAACATTCAAAAAAGAACCAGTCAGTTTTTAATTGCCATTAGTAGTTCAAATTATACTGCTTCATAGGGGAAATACATCTTAAGCAACTGAAATCTTTCATTAAGAATTTTTTTTAAAGTAATATTAAAGGATGTACTATTATGTGACTGGAAGCTGACAAACAGGCACTTTACAGTGTCCTGGGTCTCTGAACAAAACGTGTGGCATTTTGCACTGTATGTTTCTCTCATTTCTGACAATTCCACCAAGAACCTGGAGGTCAATAAAAAACTCAGTTATTTATTTATTTTTTTTCATTTGAATGAACCCTAGATCCAGGATCTTGATTAAATTTAAAGATTTTGTTTACCTTCTACCCTCTGGGTTATGTGCAGACATATTGTGACATAAAGACTGATATAGGTCCAAGGAGTCAATGAAACACATCAGAGAGACCCTTTGGGAAAACAAGGCACAGAGACCAGCCCCTCAGCCTGAGCTCTGAACTGTGACACTTAGAGTGGAAGATAAATGTTCCTATCAGAACCAAAAAAGGACCTTGACCTTTATGATTTGGGAATCTGCTTTAATAAAAAGAATGCTAAATTATAAATACAAAATTAGACAGAAGACCTTAGAAAAACTACTTCTAAGTGAAGGGCCTTAAAGTTTAAATTCATTAGCTTCATAATAAATCTATTCTAGTTTTATTATTCTTAATACCAAGCTGCATGAAAAAAAATGAAAAAAAATCGAATTATACAATTTCTATTTTTTTTATGTGCCTAATTCCACAATTAAGTAGGAAGCATGTTTTAAAACTAAGTCAGCTTCATGATAGAACTAAAGATCTATTATTAAAAACATCCAGCGACCTTGGTGCTTTCAGATTTAATATTCCAGTGTTGAGAACTTTAATTCAAAATGCTTGTTTTAATTCTTAAATCAATAGCATAACATTTCTTTGTATAAATGGTATAGGCAATGGCTTATGAGCTGCATGTTCATTCATAGTTTAGTAAGACATATTCTTGTTTCTGGAGCAGCGTTTTAAAAACAATACATCTCTAAGTTATTTATTTATTTATTTATTTAATGAGCTTTTTTTAAAGGAATTTTGCCTTTTTTCTTTTTTCAAATTTTATTTATTTGTTTGTTTATTTATTTGTTTATTTATTTATTTATGGCTGTGTTGGCTCCTCGTTTCTGTGCGAGGGCTTTCTCTAGTTGTGGTAAGCAGGGGCCACTCTTCATCGCAGTGCACGGGCCTCTCACTATCGCGGCCTCTCTTGTTGCGGAGCACAAGCTCCAGAGGCGCAGGCTCAGTAATTGTGGCTCACGGGGCTAGTTGCTCCGCGGCATGTGGGAACTTCCCAGACCAGGGCTCGAACCCGTGTCCCCTGCATCGGCAGGCAGATTCTCAACCACTGCGCCACCAGGGAAGCCCTAAGTTATTTAATTTTAAAATCAAGTTAAAATAAAACGTTCAGTGGTAATTATAGCTCTTCCCTTCCTATTGAAGTTTACAAATGAATTGGCTATGGGTTCATTTGATCTATCCTTTAACCAAGCTGCCAAGTCAATATTATACACAGGAGACAGATGAGGCACCCTGAGAGGTGTCCTGCTGAGTGAGTGTATCCTACTTTGAAATGTCGTGAAAGCAAGTTTCGAAGAGATGTCTTCTGATTTAAAACGAGTGGCCCAATGTGTTAGGTAAGAATCAAAAGAACTTAAGAGTGTAAATGTACAGTGGCATGCCAGTAAATGTTTAACAACTGGCTCTCGGAAGAAAAAAATATGCAGAGAGGGCTTATTTATAACATCATCTAATTCCCCTGGTGCAAATAGTCTCCTTTTTTTGATATCAATGTGCCAGAATTATGCCAACCAACTCACAGAGTTTCTAATAATTTAATATTTAGCATTTGTGAGCCGGTACAAGCCGGCTTCATCACAATCCTGGGAAGGTATTGTATTTTACTGACCGTTATTTTGAGGTTGACCAGGATTTTAGAGATTTGGAAATGTGTGCATAACAGGGATGGGGAAAGGCAACCCAGCTGGTCAGTTGTGGGAGCTGGAGTGTGGCAATGATATGAGAAAATATTTGCGTAATGTGTTTTGTGGCAAAGACTGTTTCTAAACGGTCACTAATATAGCACTAACCAACATAATAGATCTGAGAATTAAAAGGTAACTTGGGGCAAGATTTTATGGCACCGTGACTACGAAGGTGATACAAATCATGCTATTTATTATTAACACTTATTGAGTCTCATGTACTAAGCAATCACTGATAATAGGCTGGCACCAGGGCCAGAAACCACTTGTATCCTCATTTTACAGAAAACGAAACTTAGCCACAAGGATGAAATGTAACCTCTTGAAAATCAGCCTGTTATTAACTGGTGGAACTGGGATATAACCCAGGTAGTCAAATATGAGAGCCTTCACTTTAAACATTCAAATAATTTTGTGTATAACATATTAGGAAAATTTCAACTTTATTCCATTAAAAAAAGAACAACCACTGAAAACTATGAGCCAAGGTTAAAGACAAGGTGACATTTTATCAGTTCAGTAGTTAATCAGACCTGAATCCTGGTGATGACAGTGACAGTCAGAATAAGTGACACATCAAAAGCATCTCCATTTCTTTTGTGGTCATCATCAAATTCCTCCTCCTCCTTTCTTTATATTGTAAAACTATACTAATATATATTTTTTAATTGTGGAAATGAAAGCAAACAAAAATAATCTCTCTAATCTCACAATGTTACATCTTTTTGTCATTTTAATTTTGTCCACATGATCCATAGTTACATACATTAACACTTTCAGATACAAAAAATTTCACCATTATAACATGTGATTATTTTGTCCATTATGCTCCACGGTCTTGAGACATGTCATTTGAATGATGGCAAAATATTCCATGAAAAATATACATCATAATCTATTTAAGCATTTTCATAATAATGGTCACTTTGTTCCAATATTTTACTAATAAATAACTAATGAAGACTTTTATGCATACATATGCATATATATTCCCTTTGAGTTACAGTTTCTCTTGATAATTTCTACAGGGAAATAGTTCTAGGAAAAATTATTATGTCAAACAAATGAATATTTAACCTCACTCATGTTTATCTCATTAGCAGACAGTAACATGAATATTCAAACAGTGAGACATAATTTTTCACCAAACAAATGACTATTTTTTAAAAATAACAATAATCAGTTGTGGTAAAGATGCAGTTAAATGTGCACACTCTTATACTCCTGGTTGGTCTGCAAATTGTTAAAACCCATCAAAATGTAGAAAACTACATAATTTAGTAAGCAATTTAGTCAAATGTTGTAAAAAATGCATTCAGATGTGGTAAAAGGCAAACATACTCAAATGCTTTATCCATGAAATTCCTCTTTAGAAATTGTTCCAAGGAAATTATCAGAAACGTTTCACAATATACCTAGAAAGGTGATTATTTCAGGATTTTTGATAAAAGTGACAATTTAGAAAATATATAGATGTCTAAGTTTGGGATTAATTATACTCTATCTCTATGATGAAATTTTAGGGAGGTATTAAAAAACATGCTGTAGAAAATTAGTTAATGACATGGGGTAATTTTAAGACTATATTATTGCTATAAAAATTCTGGTGACCAGGGCTTCCCTGGTGGCGCAGTGGTTGAGAGTCCGCCTGCCAATGCAGGGGACACGGGTTCGTGCCTCGGTCCAGGAAGATACCACATGGCATGGAGTGGCTGGGCCCGTGAGCCATGGCTGCTGAGTCCACACATCCAGAGCCTGTGCTCTACAACAGAACAGGCCACAACAGTGAGAGACCAGCGTACCACCAAAAAAAAAAAAAAAATTCTGGTGACCAAATACTATGTTCTGCATAAAACTAATTATTAAACTAGCTCTAATGTTATCCAAATAATATTATAGCACTATACAACTGTTATTTCTGGTGGTGGGTATTTTGTAATCTTCCCTTTATGAGATTTTCTTTTATTTTCCTATTTCTACCTTGCACATGTATTGCTTTTTATAACAAAATAATATGTTTATAGGTCAGACTCTTCAATTAAAAAAATAGTGAATATTTTCATGTCCTTTATATATAACCAATTTGTTTCTAAAGAACCACACCGATTTCCAATGACATTAGTGCTACTTGCTTTTGCTTTAGTTCAAATTTATTGATGCATTGTTGCTTAGTCTTTCCTTTTTTAGTGTTCCTATGCCATTTAGCTTTATATGTGTTTTGCAAAAGTAGCATAGTTTGGAATTTTGTTTTGAATCTGCTCCAGCAGACTTCTTTTAAGAGGGCAATTTAAGACATTTATGCTTGTTTAAGATTTATTATATCTGGTCCTGCATCTGACAGCGTTCCTGTAATTTTTTACTCTCTCCTTTCCCCTTCTCTCTCTAGTTCTCATTTTTGCTGTCCAGGTCTTTCACTAACCTATGTAATTCTTGAAAGGCAAGGACTTTATCTTTTACCTTTGCACTGGACAGAAGTGTACAACAATTTATGATTTCTGAATGAGTGAATGAATGATTTAAGAATTCAGATACTTAATTCTAGATTCTGTCACACAATTAGGATTATTATTAGAATTAAACTTTATTCACATTTACATTAACAAATTGAATATTGGTATATTTTAATTTTTTATATTTATTTATTTATTATTGGAGTGTAGTCGATTTACAATATTATATTAATTTCAGGTATACAAGTGTTGTGATTCAGTATTTATACAGATTATACTCCATCAGAAGTTATTACAGGATAATGGTTATATTCCCCTGTGCTCTACAATATATCCTTGTTGCTGATCTATTTTATACACAGTAGTTTGTATCTCTTAATCCCATACTTCTATCTTGCCCTTTCCCCCCCACTGGTAACAACTAGTTAGTTTTCTGTATCTGTGAGTCTGTTTCTGTTTTGCTATATACATCTTTGTATTATTTTTTAGATTCTACATATAAGTGACATCTTATGGTGTTTGTCTTTCTCTGACTAATTTCATAAAGCATAATATTCTTTATGTCCATCGACATTGCTGTAAATGGCAGAATCTCATTCTTTTTTATGGCTGAGTAGTACTGGTATAACTTTATTTAAAATTTTACAGATATAGATACCAAAAGTAGAGGTTTTAACTGAGCATCATTCTTTCACTTACTCCATTCAAATATTACTTAAAGTTTGATCTGAAACTCCATTTTATGCTTTAAAAATATTACTTTGTCTTATACTATTTTATTGATAGAAAAATTAAGTAAATAATTTTCTCAATAATACCATTGAGTTTTTGTTTAGTTATGTATTTACTTGTGTCAATAACTGTTCTGGGCTTAATCTAACAGTTCTCTTTTATGGATACTACTACATTCAAATTCAAGAATTCTCTCTTTCATTACCTGGTAGTGGTTTTCTACATTTCCAGTACATCTGCAGGTTTTCTTTTACAGAAAAGAAAAGCACTTAGCTAGCTTGTTCTTTGAGACTATAAATCTGAAAATACCTTTATTTGGTCTTCTCAGGGACATGGCAGTTTGGATCCTACCTTTCTGACACGTCTTGTTATGTGACTGCCACATCACTCTTGTAAAAGAGGAGGGGAAAACATAGCCCTGATGATTTTAGCTCTTGTGAAATAGCCCTAGTCAAAAGAAATTCTGGGCAATCTGATGATACAAGAATGGAGTCCCATTTTTTCATCCAATTTCTCATCAAAATAAACCTCAGGTTGATGTAAAGATTGAGAACTGATTTATCAGAATAAGAAAACAGGATAGATTTCTGCCAAACTTAACGCTGATGTGCAAAACCTTTCACATAAATTCCTTGTGTCTGAAGATCTAAGTCCAGAAACCTATAAGGACAGCATTTCAAGTGGTGGCTAGTTCTGCATATATTCCTTCACTTAAGGGTGGTTGGTGCTGGTTAAATGGGGATAGAACAACTACACATGTTACTACCAGGCCTGCAGATACAGTACAATTTCTGTCATTAGGCACTGTTTTCCTTTGGGAAATGAATGTTTTATAATAAAAAAAGAAATGTAACAAAGTGGACTGAGTTATTATGTACTGAGTCTCTCTCTCTCTCTCTCTCTCTCTCTCTCTCTCTCTCTCTCTCTATATATATATATATATATATATATATAAAACAGCTTATATATCTTTACTTCATTAAATAAATGCTATAAGAATAGGTATACTTCATCTTTCCCTAGACTTTCTATGGATATATATGGGACAAAAGAAGTGAAATTCTCTCATTTTGTTTCCTTATAAACCACTTTGTGATTTTCTTTAATGCTTGCCTCTCTACCTGTAATACACTTCTTTGCATCTTACATATAAACCCTTAGCTACTGTAATCTGTACCTGAGGAACTTCAATATTAAGAAACAGAGAAATATATAAAATTAAGGTACCAGGATTGATTTTCATCTCCATCTGCGATATTATCAATCATATATTCTATCCACAACAAAAATTCTATCATTATTCTTGATGGTTAACATCTTGTAATTAAACACATTTTGCTATGCTTTCTAGATCTGCCCTTATTTCTGCTGCATTGATCCAGTGCAATCACATTGAATTAATTTTGCCTTAGTTCACTATAAATACAATGAAAACCCATTATTTCAGTTTGAAAAGTTAGATTGGATACATAAATTTCATTAGTCATTAGATAATCACCAATCCAATGTATGTTTTTTGTAGACCCAGTCACACAATGATTTTTTTTTTTGTAATTTCAGTATGGCAAAAATGTCAAAAATTACCTTACTTTTTTTTTTTAATTTTGTGCACTGTGACTATAATATATTATGCTACATATAGCAATGTTCATTTCTAGTAAAACTTTACAGTGCAAATAAGCTTGTTATTTAACAATTATTGGTAATACTACACTCTTTCAAAATAATTCTTCTCTTCTAGAATTGGATTCTCCATCCTTAGGAGTTTAGAGTATGTGGCTAGTTTTCTTTGTGTGCACATACACATATATTTAACAGAAATAAGCTAACATATCAGGATCATTCTAAACAGCGTGCTTCTATCTTTCTTGCATGATGAGTAACCCTACATAATTGTGTTTATGAACACAAATCTTGTAGCAAGTGGTATTGACTCAGAATCCTGCCTCTGCTACTTCTATTAACTAGTATATGTGACCTTAATTTTGCTATACTTTATCTGTAAACTAGTCGTAACATCTACTTACATAGTGTTGCTGTAAGGTTAATTAGCATGGTGCTGAAAAATGATCTTACTTATTGTTATTTTTATAGAATGCCATTAAATATCATTATCTAGGAATTGGGTAAGAAAAGGTAATTGGTCTCGCCTCTTGGAACAGGTGCAATCAGATGAACCATTACAAACTGAAGTAATAAAAATCGATCTTGCAGCCTTTGATTTCTGAATGTTTTGCAATTTTGAGGTTGTTATGAAAGTAATAATAAATGATGGACTTTGAAAATTTCTTCTTTTTACATTTGATTTAGTGTGTAGGGTTCTAGATGGGAACCACTGGATGGAAGGATGTCATTTTGGACTCCTTCATATATCTTATTTTATTTGAGTATTTTATTTATTCCTTCAGAATATTTTTAATTTCCAAGGGAAGGATGGTGAGAACCTTCCCATCTTAAGACAAGACCTCAAGTTTGTGATTCATTTGTCAGGGATTACACAGGCTCCTACTGTCTTTTGAGAACTGAAAGAAATTCTGTAGCATAGAGAATCATAAATCAACAGATATCAGATGTTTCAGTGTAAAGAAAAGAAGAATCTAGTTGGTAGCAACTGTTAGTTAACTGCTTAAATAATTTTTCATAAATGACACCCATATGTGTCTTTAAATCAGGTTTTCCACTAGGATCTAGAGCTGTGCTGTCCAGTACTGCAGCAATAGATACAGGTAGCTATTTAAGTTTAATTAAAAGTAAATGTAATTTAAAACTCATTTCTACAGTCACACTATCCACGTCTCAACGGCTCAATAGTCACATGTAGCTGGTGGCTACTGTAATGCATGACACAGAATAGAACACATCCATCAACACAGAATGTTCTATTAGTACTGATAAAGCCAGTGGGCTTCAACATAAAAAAAAAATCATGAAAAGAGTCTCTATGGACATTTTATTTTGCTACTCATACCTCACCATTAAATTTTAATGCCACAGGTATGTGTGCCATACACATAAAAGGAGTGATATACTCCACCCCCTTTGAGAGTCCATGATGTAGACCTAGAGAAAGAGAGAGGATTGATCCACAGACCAACCCCTGGAGGGGCAGAGCAGCCTATAACCATGTGTTCACATTTATAAATTCTATGAACCAGTTATTTAACTTTACCTTCCTGGAAGTGCAAATAATTTTAATTAAAATTAATGTGTTGAGATAAAAGTAATTTTAAAGATTGATCTCTTTTACTCTATTGCCCAAGTCTAATTATTTACCTTGAATTTTTTTTTCAATTTCTTTTGTGACAAATAGAAATAATAACAATAGTAGCTACCTTGCCATCTTTCTAACCATCCTTCTTGTGGATATCTCATAGCTAGTAGGAAGTAAATAATGGGAAGCAGAAGGAAGTAAGATAGTTCCTGTTCACCAGATCTTAAAAGACTAGTGGAAAGTTGAGATAGGACCAGTGTCTATATCTTTCATTACGAACTCCAGGACTCTTTCTTCGAAATGATATTGTTTTGATATATCAGCATGAAGTGATGTGATACCCAGCTGACGCCCACTCGCAAGAGTCAACTGTAAAAATTTCAGTTTTATGGGCCAGTGAATGTCAGGTTGTTGGTGGCTTGAAATCAGTCATGGTGGTGGTCATATGTACACCCCAGAAATCAGAAAACACTATGAATCAGGAGCTTGACTTTTTCCCTCAGAAAGCTAGTTTTTAAACATTTGCCAACACATCGCTGTCAAACACTTTTTTCAGAAGACTAGGATTAACATTTTCAACCCAATTATTCTTATTCCAGAGCCCTCTATTAAACTTCTGGCACTTGAGGAACGGTCTGAAATTGCAAAAAAACAAGTTCTACATAAACCCCAGGAATTGATGAGGCAACTTTCTGTAAATCAGTGTTCACCAAGCATCGTTAATGCTTGCATCTACTGCTCTCTATCAGTAGAACTACTATTCAGTGCATTAATGTTAAGAGTGTTTGTCTTACAATTAACACTGAGATAATTTTCATAAAGATAAAAATATTTGTTAGGAGGACATTATTTAAACTAAAGAATGAGACAAATGTTCCTAGTATAGGACAGTAAAGGGTCAGGGAAAATAGATGCAAGTAATACTAGATGTTCAGCCATTTTTGAGCAAGTAAGTCTGTCTCCTGTCCATGTGAAGAAACTTTTCTTCCTATTTAAACTTTTTCCTGGACCCTCCTTCTAATTCTAACTGAAACCTCTCATAAGTCCACCTTGCTTTCTCTTGATGACAACATGTTTTTGAAATTTTCTCCAGAGGAAGCTGTTCTGTCTTTCTTTTGGACAGTCTCGAACAGGAGAAAGAGACTAGCAGAGTTCCTGTCCCACTTTCAGACCTTTATTCTGACACAATCATGATGGTAGTTCCCTTTTGAAATTAATTCAGACAGGTATACCACCTTCTCCCAACCTCCTTGCCTGATTCTTACAACAGCCATGGCTTGAGATGACTTTCACATCGAAGTTTCAGCCTCTTTCACTTCAAATGATTTTTTGTTTACAGACATCTACTCACCAGCTATACACAGATTTACACCTTGTGGGACTCATCATTGTAAACTATTTATTATAAAATACTTACTCTTTTATTGATAATTATGATGGACTCATATCCATCCCCCTGTTGTATCCTAAACACACTGTATTTCTTTGATTCTAAGATGTACATATTTGGTACATCTTTTTCCCTCTTTATGGTGTATAAAATAAATGGTGAGTCACACAAATGAAGGCACTTAGATCTGATGAAACACAGTTTATTTTATTCAAGTTTCTTCCAATAGACTAATTTCTCTCATTTCTGTCTACTCTTAGTCCTTTCCTCTCTGGTTTCTTCTCTCTTTCCTTCCAATCCTTTCAGAAGTATCTTGACTCTACATCCTTTTTGTACAGGTAACTCACAAATACTCACCTGTCATCATTTCTACGTTTTAAGCCTCATGCCCTCAATTTTGATGACTTACTTGAAATCCCCTGCATAAATTTACTTTCAAGTTTAAAACAATACTTTCCTCTGTCATTTCTTTCTGATCAACCTCCCACTCTCCTCATCCCAAAAAGGGAAACCTCTCTTCTCCTTCTCTGACTTTCCTTTTTTAATGTAAATTATTTGATGCTCAAAACTATAGAGGTAAATTCTATTTCTAATCCTTTCATAAGTCTGCCACATTATTCATTACATAACTATCCCTCCCTTTCCATTCCACTGTCATAAGTCCAAATCAGGTCCCTATTTACTGTATATTTAAAATCATCTGGAAGACTTCTTGGATTCTCTTCAACTTAACCTATGTTTCACAGAATTTTTAAATCAATTGTCTTATAGAAGCAGTTCCTGTATAGCCATTCCCTGGTCAAAACCTTTCAGTGATTATACATCACCAAGGGTAAAGAGCAGAATCCACACTTCTATTTCTTACTAGTATTGAAAAAGTAAATCAAAACTTATCCTACCAATAATGAGCTTTGTGAAAGGAAAATTAAAAACAAAACAAAACAAAACAGCAAAGCCATTATATAAAGCCTTTTATTAAAACATTGTGACACAAGAGAACAGCTCTAAGAAGTGTGTTCCGCAGGAAGATTAAAGATTGATGGAAATTATTTAGAGTTCAAGTTTTTCCTAGAATTGAGTACTGTTCACATTCTCAGAAGTTATAGGGAACCTGAGGATGTGTTAGTCACAGGACAAGGAAGCAGGAGCAGCCAGGATGGTGTAGCAGTCCAGTAGCTGTTAGTTAGACAATTTGAGTTTAGCAAGAGGGATGGGAAAGAACAATTTGGGGGCAGGCTTTTGCAAGAGTAAGTGGAAAAATTTTAGTCTTATAGGATCTTTCACAGTTTGAATTCATAGTTGACATATAAAAGATGATACAATGTTATCTTTAATAGAAATATAGAAACATTTCTTAGCTTCACTACCTGTTGTTATATTTTATCAAAGAAATTGTTAACTAATATTTCAATGATAAGAACTTTTTTAATCTAAATTGAGATATCTCCAATTATTTTCATATTAATGTAATTACTTTATGATTAGGGATTGTTTAATGTGCTAGTGCAGTGCATTTGAGGGAAGTATTACAGTTTCTATATGCAGTGAATGTGAAATATATTTTAGTTTCCTATTATTTTATTCAAAATAAAATATAGTTAAATATGATTACCAATCAAAAATTAATTTATTATGGAACACAGTTTGGGAGTTCCTCAGAAAACTAAAAATAGAACTACCATGTGATCCAGCCATTTTATGTCTGGGTATATATTCAAAGGGAAAAAAAAAAACCCACTATGTAAAGGAGATATCTCCAATCCCATGTTCATAGCATTATTATCTACAACAGCCAAGACATGGAAACAATCTAAGTGTCCATCAATGGTTCAATGGACAAAGAAGTTATCACACACACACACACACACACACACACACACACACACACTACCACCACCACCACCATGGAATACTACTCAGTCATTAAAAAGGAAGGAAATCTTATCATTTGCAACAACTTGGATTGACCTAGATGGTATTATGCTAAGTGAGATAAGTCAGTCAGAGAAAGACAAGTACTATGTGGTTTCACTTATATGTAGAATCTAAAAGGCAAAACAAATGAATGAACACAACAAAACAAAAATAGAGTCATAGATATAGAGAAAAAATTGGTGGTTGCCAGAAAGGAGAGGGTGGTGGGATGGGGAAATAGATGAATGAGATTAAGAGGCACAAACTTCCAGTTATAAAGTAAATAAATCATGGGATGTAATGTACAGAGTAGGGTATATAGTCAGTAGTAATGTAATAACTTTGAATGCTGACAGGTGGTTAGTATACTTAATTGTGATAATCATTTTGTAATGTATGTAAATGTCAAATCACTACATTGTACAGTTGAAACTGATATAACTTTGTATGTCAGTTACACTTCAATGAGAAAAAGAAGAAGGCAGAAATCCTGCCATATGTGACAACATGGATGGACCTAAGTGTATTATGCTAAGTTAAATATGTCAGACAGAGAAAAACAAATACTGTACACTGTGGAATCTAAATAAAAACAAAAAACAACCAAACTTACAGAAAAAGAGATCAGATTTGTGTGTACCTAAGGCAGGGTGTGTGGGGGAGGGGAGTCTGGATGAAGGTGGTGGAAAGGTACAGACTTCCAGTTATAAGATAAACAAGTATAAGGATGTAATGTAAACACATTGCCTATAGTGAACAGTGCTGTAGGCTATATCTGGAAGTCATTAAGAAAGTAAATCCTAAGAGTTATCATCACAAGGAAAAAAAAAATCTTCCTTTTTGTTGTAACTATGTGAGATAATGTTTAAAAACTTATTTTAGTAATCATTTCACAATATATGTGAGTCAAGTCATTTTGTTGTGCACTTGTATATTGTTGTATGTCAATTATATTATATTTCAATTAAACTGGAGAAAAATTTTCAGCTCAGTAAAAAAATCAATTTTCATTTGTCCCTTGGTATCCACAGGGAATTGGCTCCAGAACCATCCCCCCAACTCCTTGTAAGTACCATAATCTGAAGATGCTCAAGTCCCTTATATAAAATGGAGTCGTTCTTTGAATTTCATCCATGGTTGGTTGAATCCAGAATCGACAGATACAGAGTGCTAACTGTATTACAAAAATTCTAACACATATGATTAGTATACTTAAATGATTAAAATGATAAGAAAATGTTTCCCTTAAACAGTTGCTATGGATTCTCTCACATCACATGTCTCCATCTTCACTTTTCTTTTCAGGAGCACAAATTAGAAAAGTCTAAATCAACCGTGAATCCTTTCATTCCATATCTAACTTTTCTATAATATTACCTTCTAGGTCTACCTTCTTTTCCATTTCCCTGACAACTGCCTTAGCCCAGAGGTTCACTATGTCTCTAATGTGTTTTTTAAACACTTTATTTCAACAACATCCTTTTTGGATTTACGCTAACCTCCACAACATCAACTTATTGATGATGTTGATGTTGTATTGAAACACAAATAATATTTTTAATGTTTTCTGCCTGATAACTTTCAATGATTTATCCTTCTTTACCAAAAAAAAAAATTGTATCATAGTATAATACCCTTTAAATTTTCTCTACCTTCTTAGCTTCACTGTGAACCACTTGCAGAAAGGAACTCTAATAATTCTCCTTAATACTCGTTGAAAATGCCTCACATGACATAGCTTAGATTCCCTTTTTCTATCTTCTCCAATTGTGAAAGTGTATTTTCCTTTGAACTTATATACCATGTTATCTTTGGATAATTTTCTGATACATTAGGATGGATAGTTCCCTCTTTTGTATATATGTCTGAGCAGTTACCACATTGAGGCTAATTATTCATTTGCAGGTCTCTGTGCTCATTAAAACTTCATTTCAGCAGTCCCAGTACCTGCTACAAATGCCTGTTACTTTCTCCTTAATGTATATGGAGAAAATGATTTTGAGTATGATAATTTTCATTAGATAATTTGGTTAGTTCTCAGATAACTTCCCCTAAAATTTGTTTTTTTTATTTCTTCATAGATTTTAAGAATGAACATACCATGATTTTTTAAAATAATTTTTCATGACCAAGGTTATGCTTTGATCGTTCAAAAATCAGGTACTTATATACATTTCAGTAGTTGCTCTTGAACTGTAGTTAAACAGCACTGATCCACAGGTTAGAAAATTGCTTATGAGGAGTTAAAATTGCTTTTATAGTAAAGATTGTAAAAGGAAGAAGCACTTCTGGGGAAATCATTTCAGTTAAGTGCATTGCTAGGAGATTGAAGAGAGAGATTTATAATGATGGGTTTCTGTTTGCAAACAATAACAGACACAGGAGACAGAATTATGACAAATAGCTTTTTTCAAATGGGAACGGGGAGGAGGGAGTGTAGATCAGGTGTATGAGCTGGAGGTTAAATGTCCTAGTTGCACTGAACAAGCGCATACAGCTGGTGTAAATAGACTTGGGTAATGGTCTACAGAAAAAGAGAAGCAGAGAATGATAAATTCAGAGATTGCCACTGTGAATCAAAGTACAAGTCCATCTAGTGTAAAATTCTTCCTATGATAGTAACCAATATTTAATGTTCCAAAGGAAGATGAAAGCTCACAGACTGTGCCTAGGTAATTTATTCAATGTTATTTATCAGGTGAGAAATTTCTGTATAGGTTTTGTATATCACTGAACATCTTGAATCGTGCTGAACATCTTGAATCTTGCAATTTGAATTCTCTTATAATATTTTTTGCTGGCAGATGTACAAATGATATTGATGATTGTAAAGGTAAGAAGGCTTTAAAATAATCCCTCTACATTATTTGTCTTAATGATTTTCATTTACCATTAAAAATATAATGGTTATCCACACTATGTGGAACATATAAAAAGTTGAATGTCATTTTCTTGACAAGCTTAGGTCACAATAAATTTTAAAGCATGTTAAAGAGCAGTGTATTAACAATCATACAGTCTATAAAATACAAGCCTTCTTTCAGAATGTTCAAATTACTCTTACTTATGTTTCTGTGTTAGTAAGTTTTTAATGCCTATTTACTTTTTTATTTTTAAAAATTTTTATTTATTTAACACCTTTTTTAGAGTATAATTGCTTTACAATGGTGTGTACCTATTTATTTTTAAGCCTCTGAAATTCTTAGAAAAATAGAGTTCATTATATTACACACACCTACTGAAACAGATGAAGGTAGATTTGGTCAGACTTATAGCTGGAAGAAATGGAGTGAAAAAAATAAAACATATTTACCAAGTATAATATTATGCTGCTACAGTTCTGACCCATGACAACATGGAAATGGAATGGGGAAGTCAGGGCAGTATGCGGAGCTGTGTGCCAGGAAGATAAGCTGATGAGAAAGAAGTCATGTGAAAAACGTGAAGATGTAAAACAAGTAACTTTATCATTTGAAGAGTGTTTTCCACTGTAATCTTTTTTACTATATAAACAGTGGGAGTGAATTGTCAACAACGGTATGTAAAGTACTTTTAAGTACAATTATCACAATTCAATTGTATCCTAAGAAAAACTCCTAGTGTTTTCATATCACATCTAGCTTCAGTAACTAACTGTGGAGTTTTAGATGATAAAATAAATTTTATCCAAAAGGGCTCATTTTTTTCAAGAGGTTCCTGGAGGAAAGTGAGCTTCAAGGTTTACAGTGATGTAAATAAAATGGATCACTTTTATAGCTCAGAAGATCTGTTCGCTGCCTCCTAGTTACTAGGGAAGAACTGACAAGATAGCTGTAGGAAAGCCTCCGTAGACCTATAATGATATGTATTGATGGTCAGTTGTATGCTGGACACTCTTGGGATACCAAATAATAACTCAGGATAGTTTCAATATCTCAAGGCTGCCTTGTCTAAAGACAAGATAAACAGACAAGAGAATTAATAGGAATTGGAACTAGAAAAGATTTCCTTTAACTGAGAAAAAAGTCAGTCATAGAAAAATAATAAAGCTAATGATTGTACCAGGATGAGAACTTGGATTTCTTAATTGCCAGCTGAACCACTTTTGAAAACCACTCCACATTATCTGTGACTAAAGAAAAAAATATGTAGTTTCTGATCCACCTGCATTGTTTTGTTGCCTTTCTTGCCCCTACCAGATTTGTATAGTGCTGTGTGGAATGAGTGCAAAATGTTAGAGATTCGAAGCCAGGAAGGTCTTGGGGTTTAGCCCTACCTTTGTTATATTTTAGATGTAAGATATCTGGGGAATCATTTAACCTTCAGTAGATATATTAATTCGTTATTGCTGCATATCAAAATGCCACCACTTTACCGGTTAAAACAACAGCACCCATTTGTTACCTCACAAATGGGCAGAAGTCTGGGTGGGTTCAACTGTTTTTTTGTTTTTTCCTTAGGGTCTCAAAAGACTGGGGTCAGGTATTGACTAGACTGGTTCTTTCTTTTTTTGCGGTACACGGGCCTCTCACTGCTGTGGCCTCTCCCGTTGCGGAGCACAGGCTCCAGACGCGCAGGCTCAGCGGCCATGGCTCACGGGCCCAGCCGCTCTGCGGCATGTGGGATCTTCCTGGACCGAGGCATGAACCCGTGTCCCCTGAATCGGCAGGTGGACTCTCAACCACTGTGCCACCAGGGAAACCCTAAACTGGTTCTTAACTGGAGGATCTGGGAAGAAATTGGTTTCTGAACTCATTTGGTTGTTAGTAAAATTCAGCTCCATACACATCACCATTTTCTTGCTGGGTGTCAGCCGTGGCCACTCGTTGGAAGGAAATTTGCATGCCTTCTGATGTTGCCCCTTCCATCCTCTGTGCAAGCAAGAACAGGTTAAATCCTTTGAATCTCTTTGGCTTCCCATTCTGTTAACCATCTGGAGAAAACTTTCTGCTTTTAAATTGATCATATAATTAAATTAGGTTTGTCCAGATAATCTTCATTTCTCCATATAATTTAACATAATCATGGGAGTGATATCTCATCATATTCACAGGTTTCACTCACAGTCAAAGGGAAGGAGATTTTTTACTAAGGCAATATTTATGGGGAGTCACTCCTAAATTTTTTCTTTTCACAAGAGTCTTTCTTTATCTGCAAAAATTGAGTTTAATTATGTCTCCCATGCATGCTTGTTGGCAGTAATAAAAGTGCTAATGTTTAAAACCACTTGACATATCATAAGTAATAAAATGACTAATTGTTCTTGTAAACATTTGACTCTCTAGGAAGTGTATTTTATTTATAAGCAAGAGTGTATGGCAGAATATTCTTTCTATATTAACCTAAAATATGTTTGCCTATAATTTACCAATACTTTTGAAGTCAAAGAGTTTTTTTTCCAAATTCCCATCCATATTCATTCATTCTGTGGCACAGAATCAGCATTAATAGCAAGCCTATTCCATGATACTCTATTCAGCAAACAAAAACAGGCATCTCTCTGCTTTCTTTGAGATTACATTCTAGTAGGGAGTTACATGGTAAGCAATGAATTACATAAATATGTTTAAAATTTAAACAGTGAAAAAGTGCCATGAAGTGAAGGTGAATAATGCTGTGGAAGCACCCATTAGAGTAATTCTTACGTGTCAAAGAGGGCCTTCCCTGAAGAAGTAACTTTAAATGAAATCTGATAGAAGTTATCTAAGTGAATGGGGAAGGGATGAGATTTTCAGAAATAAGCATAGGTCTGTTAGAGACAGAAATAAGATCAAAATATCTGGAGGAAACAAAGTCAGGAGAAATGTGTAGAAGATTAGATGAAAAAGTATGCAGAACCATTATAGAACTTGTGATAGATAGATGATAGATAGATGATAGATAGATAGAACAACTGAAATTTATTAAAGCTTTTTCAAAAAAAAATGTCATGAAAAACCTAGGGGTGAAACAGGAATAAAGACACAGACTTACTAGAGAATGGACTTGAGGCTGTGGGGAGGGGGAAGGGTAAACGGTGACAAAGCGATAAAGATCATGGACATATATACACTACCAAACGTAAGGTAGATAGCTAGTGGGAAGCAGCCGCATAGCACAGGGAGATCAGCTCGGTGCTTTGTGACCGCCTGGAGGGGTGGGATAGGGAGGGTGGGAGGGAGGGAGACGCAAGCGGGAAGAGATATGGGAATATATGTATATATATAACTGATTCATTTTGTTGTGAAGCTGAAACTAACATACCATTGTAAAGCAATTATACTCCAATAAAGATGTTAAAAAAAAAAAAAAAGCTTTTTCAGCATAGTGATGACATGCTTGAAACTAGTAGTGAAAATAAAATTACACTAGTTACAATGCAGATAAAGGTAAATGAGCTCAAAGGTGATCAAAAAGCTGAAGGATATACAATAAATATCAGACTAGGTTGGTGATGGTAGGTAGGGATACAGAAACATGGTTCCTGTTGAGATATCTAGGTTATCAACCAACATAACTTTGTTGTGAACTGGATATGGTAAAAGGGATGAAGACAGTATTGGGAAAATTTTCAAGATTCATGGTTGGCACATCTGGGTGACTTTTGTGCCTTTCACTGTTTTGAGTTAAAAACTCAACTATTTTTAACTTGTTAATATTGTGGTGGTTTGGTAATATCCAAAAGAAGATGTCAATTAAGTTGTTTACAAGAGTCTGGGATTCAGAGAAGAAACAAGGCATTGAGACAATAACATGTAAGTAACTGCATATAGATGGAAATTGTGGATGGATATAAAATGAATAAAGCAATAACTTAGGGTAATTCTTAAACTTCAGGAGATAATAACAGGGAAGAGGTGATTGAGCCTGAAAAAGAGGAGACAAATCCCAAAAGTGGCAGAAGTGGAATGGAGATAAAGTGTAGTAACACATGGGGTTATAGAAAAAAAAAAAATCCAGAAAGAAGGAGTGGTCAAATGACCAAGTTATATGAATATTGAAAAATGTGCATAGATTTTTGTAGATGGAGGTAATCAGTGAAATTTGAGAGAACGATCTCACTGTAGAGATTGTGGTTGAAGCCAAGGATTGCTGGCAATCACCAGAAAGAAGGAGAGAGGCATGGAACAGATTCTTCCCTAGAACTTTCAGAAGGAGCATGGCACACCTGAAGCTTTGTATTCAAACTTCTAGACACAAGAACTGTAAGAGAATAAATTTATGTTGTGTTAAATCACCTATTGTGTGGTACATTTTTACAGCAGCCCTAGGACACTGATACTAAAGTATGGGAAAACATAGGGTAGATCTGGAGAGATAGATAAGAGAATTTTTGTTTGGTTCTCGCTTGTTGTTAACATTATTTGAGATGAGAGAGACAAAAAGTCTATTATACCAAAGTGTAGAGTTCAGCTGGTTAATTATTTCCCTCTTAAATCTCCTAAAGAACTCCTCATATGATATGTTTTCAGGTACTCACTTTCCCTTGGCTTTTAAGCTATGGATGCACTTGACTGTCACCGAGCCTCTTTCTTTAGCTGTCAATATTCCTTTCCCTCTGATACATTTTCGTCTATAAATAAAGGCTTTATGGGGAAACATTATAATTCTATGTCTTTGTCTGTTCAGGCTACCAGAACAAAACACCATAGAGAGGGTGGCTTAGACAACAGAAATTTATTTTCAGACATTTCTGGACTGAAAGTGAGAAATCAGATGCTAACATGGTCAGGTTGTGATAGACATGTCTTCCTGGCTTGCAGATCACTGCCATCTTGCTGTGTGTCCACAAGACAGAGAGAGAGAGAGAGAGACAGCATTCTACCCCAAAACATCAGAATCCACATTCATTTCAAGTGCACATAAAACATTCTCCAAGATAGATCACATGCTAGGCAAAAAACCAAAAGCCTCAATAAGTGTAAGAGGACTGGAATCATATCAGCATATTTTCTGACCCCAAGAGTATTAAGCTAGAAATCAATTACATGAAGAAAACTGGAAAAAACACAAACTTGGAGGCTAGACAACATGATACTAAATAATCGATAAGTCACTGAAGATGTCAAAGAGAAAATTTAAAAAACCTCGAGACAAATGAAACAATATTTCAAAATCTATGCACAGCAAAACCAACAGTTCTTAGAAAGATGTTTAAAGTGATAAGGGCTACCTGAGGAAACAAGAAAAATCTCAAATAATCTAACTTTACATCTGAAGAAACTAGAAAAAGTACTAACTACTACCAAAGTTAGTGGAAGGAAGGAAATAGTAAAGGTCAGAATGGAAGTAAATGAAATACAGACTAAAATTTAAAAAAAAAAATAGAAAAGATCAATGAGACTAAGAGCTCTTTCTTTGAAAAGATAAATAAAATTGATAGACATTTACCCACACTCATCAAGAAAAAAATAGAGATGACTGAAATAAATAAAATAAGAAATGAAAAAGGAAAAGTTGCAACTCACAGTACAGAATACAAAGGATCATAAGACATTACTAAACAAATAATTTGGACAACCTAAAAGAAACAGATAAATTCCCAGAAACATACAAACTCCCAAGATTGAGTCAGGAAGACACAGAAAATCTGAACAGAGTGACCACTACTAATGAAAATAAATCAGTAATAAAAAAACTCCCAACAAAAAAGTCCAGGACCAGATAGCTTTACAAGTGAATTCTACTAAACTTTTAAAGAAGAATTAATATTCATCATACTTACATTATTCAAAAAAAACTGAAGATGATTGAACCATTCCAATCTCATTTTTTGAGGCTGGCTTTACCCTGATACAAAACCAGACAAAGCCACTACAAAAAAAGAAAGTTACAGGCCAGTATCCCTGATGAACATATATGCAAAACTCCTTGGCAAAATATTAGCAAAGCAAACTTCAACAATACATTTAAATGATTATACATCATGATAAGGTGGGATGTATACCTGGGATGCAATAACCACAGATAAATCAATGTGTTACACCACATTCACATAATATTAGATAGAACCCAGGCACACAGGAATATTTTCGGTTTCAGGTTGATCAATTCTATTCCACCCCTCCGTTGCCCCTGTTCAGCAGGAAGTAGCTAAAGCAGTCATCTCCCCTTTCCCACAAGATTGTGGAATGGTATTAACAGTGGGGAATTGAAACAGTGGAAGAACAGAACTAACATCATGTTGTAACTGCCTCCCTCATTCTTTAGTTTATGCACTCTATTACTCTGGCTATTCACATAAAGAGTTATATATTAGAGAAATGTTGCTTGTGCCCAAATATCTCATTAAGTTGCCTGAAGAAAGTTCCCATCCCAGGGTCTGGAGCTTCTCATGGCTACTACTTGTTATAGATAGGTTTGCTTTCAGCCCAGAAACCTTGCTAATAAGTTGAGATAAGAATGGTAGAGTAAAACTAACTACTAACAATTTGAAGTTTTTGCAGATTTGGGATCCAGCCTACATAAGCAGGCAGAAGAACAAAGAAACGTTATGCTTTCCTTAAAGGTCATGTGACTCCAAAGAGTCTGCACTCCACTTTTACCCTTTAGTCTTGAACTCTCTTGCTTCCCCTTTCCTGTAACATAAAAGAAGTCTGATTTTTATTCCCAGTTTAGATGGTTCTTTAGGCCAATACTCTGCCATCTTCTCAGTTTGCTGACTTTTTGAATAAAGCAGCTATTCCTTGCCCCAGCACCTTGTCTCTCAACTTACTGGACTGTTGTGCAAGAGCAGTACGAACTTGAACTTGGTAATAGATGGAATGGGGGATGGAGAGCTTTTACTGAGATGGGGTAGAAGTGAGGCAAAATTTTCAAAATCTGTTACAGATAAGTTTAAGTTTGAGATTCTTATTAAGTAATCAACTTAAGATATTAAGTAACAGATTATGATATATCACCAGAAAACAATTTGGCTTTGCTCCTTTGTTAGATTATTTATTTTAATCTTACTTTTATTACCATGCTATATTTAGCAAACTGCCTATCTCTTATAATCCAGTCTCTGAATGCTCATTAAAATACCTGACATCAGTCTGGCAATATCATCATACTTAATCAAATCTTTCTCATGTATATTTAGTATTTACTTATAAAGTAGGCACTTTAAAAAAACTTGGCTCTTTCTCTCTTAGGGGATAATTTAATGCAATCCTTTTCTAGTTGATTATCTGTATCCTAAGGGCATCAAGAAATTTGGATTGTCTCTCTTAGACCTTGGGTTCTGTTTACCTCACCAGAAGTGTTTGGAAGCCATTTTATAAAGTAGATATATAAAAGTGAATAGCCCATCTGGGTTATTTTCCCCTCTTAACATACCAAATATAGGCTATGTTTCTCTATGGTTTATTATTTATTCAGTAACCTTTAAAATATTTAAAGCAATAGAATTTTCCTTCCTCAACTGAAGGAATGTTAAATATGCTCAAAGTACTTATGGTTAGAATCTCCTTATTCTAAAGCTCTGTTTGCCATTATAACTTACAATTTTCTGATACTGGATTTCTACCACTGAGCTATATTATTAGATCATATTTATAGTTTTAATTTATAGTAAAGTATTATATTTGTATCAAAATATATCCTTAAGATATTAAAATTGTGATTTTTTTCTATGACAAATTCTATTATACAATAAATATTTTAAAGTGGCTCTACTGTACTGAGAATGTCAATTTTCCTATTTCAATACAACATGAATAAAACAGAGAAGGGAAATAGTTTTAAAATGAAAAGAAAACCTCACTTCATCATTAATTAATATTTACATAATTGGTTTGTTATTTTCATATTCCAGAAATGCATATATATGCCTGAATAAGGAGGTCAGTTTTCTTTCTTGGTAGAGGATTTGAAAGAACTTTAAAAAGGAGAAAATACTTGGGAAAGGAGAAGTATTTACTATTAATAAATCAATATAAGATATAGCTATCGTTCAATGTGTCAATAAAATCCAGATATTTATGTGGAGGCATAGGAATATCAGAAACCATATGTTATATTTTATTTTCAGCTTTAGATGACTGATTGCCTAGGACTTTAAATTTTACAGAATATTTGTTGGTTGATTTGTATTTACCTTGTATTTCTGCAGAGTGAGTTACATGCTTAAGAAAAATGTCACATCTGGATTTCAGTCACAAATTTTTTATGACCCTTTTGACCACAGACAACTTATTAAAATATGGCTTGTCTCCTCAACAGTAAGCTGGAAATCATGCTTAACAGTTTACTGAGATGCAGTGTGACAAGTGCTTTTAAGTCTGGCCTGTAGTAGGAACCACAGATTTTTCCATCCCTTTTCTCCAGCTTTTTTCAGGTTAGTAGTCAGGTCGGCTTGTGACATGTAAACCAAAATCCTGTCCAGCCTTCAGAACCCATTTAAATGTTTGGTTGTCAATGAAATCTGAAAGCTTTCTCTCCCTTCCCTTAGTAATGTTCTAGAATGTTCTCTATAAATGTCTGTCTCGTTAGTGGGATTCTGTTATTTTCTAAATCAGGAGCTCTTTCTTAGATGTTAAGTAAATTATTATAGTATGTGGTCCAATATTCACTTACTGAAGTGAGCTGTTTTCATCACTGAACCTTTTATAATAGAGACACTTAAACTTCCTTTGTTTGAGTTTCCAGAAAATTCCTAATCCATGTTAGTAAATCACACAAAATTAGATTCTGCTTTTGAAAACATATATTCAGACTAAGTAGGTTTTAATTATTTGTGTATATTTCCTGGCCTTTTAACTCCAATTAACATTTGTCACACAATGAACTTTCATTAGACAACTGACATCATTAGACAAGCTTCACTAAAAGCATCATTAATTTTGATTTCATTTATTTAATAAAACCCTGTGGTTAATTATAATCCTTGTGTATATTTTAGAAATAGCTCTAATACCATAGATTGTTTAAATACCCATATTACATATAGAAAAAATGATGTATTTCAAAATCTTTGAAAGATTGGCTCTTTTAAAATGTGTAAATACTATCACTTTTATTTCAGTTGAATTATATTTTTAAGATCTAAAAGATTTATTACGCAACGTTTTCTGATGTTACCATTCGTTTCTTAAATACTTATTAAGCCCTTTTAATATGTCAAACATTGTTTGAACTCTGAAAATAAGTTAATGAATAAACAAAAAGAAATCTCTGTACTCACATAAAGTACAATTTGTAGTTTTCATCTTCACAGTGACAATTTGTTATTACTTATTTGAAACATAAATGCATATTACAAAATATTTATTATTGGCAAAGACACGTAAAATTACATTAAGTGTAAACTGCTTGTTCACTACTTCCTTATTACATGTAAATAGAAAGTCATTGTTTTCAGAGATATTTCATGTATTGATAACTTTATCATACTGTATTTGCAAACCCTAATCTATGATTTCTGTGACCAGAATATAAGCAAAAAGTTTATGTATCCTTATTACCTAATCAAATGAATAAATTTTGTTTTGGCTTACCCTATATGATTCTTGCTGTAATAACAAAGTGTGTTATCACTGATTCAGTTTAAACACACACACACACACACACACACACACACACACACACACCACTATCTGAGTACTCAGTCCCTAAGGGGTTTCAATAGCTTTCTCTTCTGTAATCACTGTGCTGACAGTGGACTGCTAGAAACTCTTCCAGGTCAGTGTTCTTCCTCTTTGGCTTCCCCTCAGTATATATTATATTCTTGCTATCTAAAGACTTTAGAATGCACATATTTAATTTGGATAAACCTGACCAACTTAATCCTTTAAAGTGTAATTTCTTAATTAGATAATATGTTAGTGATTAATTTTTATTTGTATCTCAATTGTGATTTCTAAGTTATGATTTTATCATAAATAACCCCTTTTTATATGTAAGGTAATAGGTTTCTCTTCTCCACTTAGATTCATGTAGGGAGCTATCTTATGACTTCTAAGTTTAACAGAAAAAGATCTCTTGCTTCGTGAGTATGGACATTTGTTCAGAATGTATGAATCAATGCTCAGTTGTTTTTATTCACTTCAATTTTGCCAAAGAATGAGATTCTCAGTCTTATCTCATTCTTTTTTTTCAACAAACATTTTTTTAATTGAAGTATAGTTGATTTACAATGTTGTGTTAATTTCTGCTGTACAAGAAACATATATATATACATTCTTTTTTATATTCTTTTCCATTATGGTTTATAACAGTGTATTGAATATAGTTCCCTGTGCTATACAGTAGGACATTGTTGTTTATCCATCCTATATATAATAGTTTTCATCTGCTTAACCCAACTTCCTACTCCATCCCTCCCCCACCCCGCTCCTGCTTGGCAACCATAAGTCTGTTCTCTATGCCTGTGAGTCTTCAACAAACATGTTTTGATCATCTTTTCTACATCTGGAAGAGGAAATACAGAGAAAATCTGTGCCCTCATGGAACTTTGCCTGGGGAGACATCCAATTACCAACCACAATAATAAATGAGAAAAGTACAAATTAAGGTCAAGTCTGAGAAGAAAATAAAAAAGATGGTGTAATGAAGAAAGAGTGTTTGGGACATTTCACCATAAAGAGGTCTCTTTAAAGAGATAAAATCTTAGTTGAGATCTAAAGGGAGAGAAGGAACTGGACATGGGCAGATAAAAGGGCAGAACATTATCTAAAGGATACATGATGAACAAAGTACCACATGGAAAATGGCATATTAGAGAAATAGTGGTATGTTTGAAAGCATTGCATATGTAGTCAAGTGAGAAAAGAGGATAATAATTTGATATAAAATTGAGAGACAGAGAAGATTGTATAAGGCCTTGAGAGCAAGGTTAAGGAGATTTGACCTTATTCTAAGAATCCACTGAAGTATTCCAAGCAGAGAGTTATAAGGCCTGATTTTTCTATAGAACCATTCTGAAAAGAATTTATTGCAGAAGGGCAAGAATGGCTGCAGGGAGATGGACTGAGAACGTCACTTTATTAAACCAGGGGAGAATTCAATAACCCAGGAGAGGAGAATTGAGAATTGTGATTCTCCTCAATTCTATTCTATCACACTTGAGTGATAGGAATACCCTATATCTAAATTGTGTAGGTTTGAACATATACTTAAACACTTTGTAAGGAAATAAATATAAGCATATTTATACAATATGTGTTATATTTACAAATAAATATAATAATATAATTTATTTATTTATGTAAGTGTAATGCAAAAAAACCCAATAAAACCAGAGAGAGAGACTCATGCCTTTTATTCTTTACCTCTTCAAACAGAAATTCTAAATGATGAGGAAGAGAAGTTAACATAAACTCCTTTTTTTTTCGATTCCAGGTGATATCTTCCAAAAATGACTATTGAAAAAAAACATAAGGTGGTTCTTAAGATAGTGAGGATTTGTGTTCCATACACCCCAAATTATTAGAGAATGATAAACATGGCCATGACAAGAGTTTTGTCTCAGAAAACCTATCTTGACTGATCACTGGGCTCTCAGGTCAGGGAGTTTTCAGGTGCTTTAAACAAAAACTACTCCACCTACTCAGAGCTCTGTGTCAGAATTAATTCAGCACCAGATTTGAACTAGTGTATGTTGGGTAAGGTAGGTTGAACAAGGTAAATGGAATTGAGAAGTTATTTGTCCTAACTGGAAAATTGTGATGTTCCTCATTCTAAACATGTTCCACTAGAGACCCCAGGGCATATTTTGAGGAGCACACCATGGCTAGATAAGATTACTTTTCCCTAGATCTTCCCAGAATGCTTCACACACACACAAATGCCCCTTGGTCATGGTGTGAAAAAAAATCTACACGTCTATTTAATTTCTCTTTTGTAAAGATTAAGTGTGCAAGACTATTGAAGGTAAATATTTCTAAATAATCAGAATGAGCACATATTTTCTTTTAGGCCTGGAATAATACTATGTTCATATAATTCCTTAGAGAAAATAAAAGAAAATACCTTAGGAGAAAAAATGTCATTTCTATTCTACTCTTCCTCCTTAGAAAGGATAAAAAGGTAAAAGAACTGTTCTGAGTTGATAAATAAAGGTATAACTACATCAACTCTCTCAGAACGAAGATTTGCTCTGAAAGCCAACACTACCACAGTGCCAAAAAGCTAACTACTGTCTCAAGAGCTCTGCACAAACATTACAGACATGGCTTCACTTTGTTTTATTCCTCTTTGGAAAAGGTGAGTTTCTATGAGTGTAAGCATTTTCCCAAATAGAAATTTCCCTTAGGAAATTTAAATCCCAACTGTTTCAAGGCAGAAAGGGTCTTTCCATTATGCCTCTAAAGGGCAAGCAAGTCAAGTGATAACAAACAAAGAGTGTGAAAGACCAGTGAACTGCCAAAAAAATGAGTGGTGGACTGTCAAGTGAATGTAAAAGATTTCATCCAGAAGTAGATAGAGAATTAGGACAGGGACAGCAAATGAACGGAGCAGGGGTACAGAGAATGGTGAATCTTGTCTTCATGGCCCTTTGAAATTTTAGTGGTGGCAAGTTCAAAGGCATGTCATGGTCAGGAAAATAGCATAAATAAGTGCAGTTGATGACAGGTAAAATGCAGAGTATGTGCCCGATCTCAAGACAGCAGCCCCTCCTCACAGCCAGCCTATTGTTTCCAAAATGAAAATAATATGTCCATCCAATATTTCCAGGGCTTCTATGTTTTTATAAGAAGGAAAAATTAAGAGTACTATGACTTGTCCTAATTTTAAAAGGTTATATATCCTTGTAAATCACACTACCCAATAAAACAGAATGAAGTTCATCCAGTGGGTCACATTTACCAAGGTGAATAATAATTAAATGGTTGAAAGTAATGGTGTAAAAAGTTAAAACCCATATCTTCTGAAGATAGAAGGAGAACTGGCTGACTGGCTGTCTTGTTTGGCATAAGGTTCAGCACAGTCTCTGACCATAACCCATGGAGTAAGTGGAGTAGGTAGACACGGAGATCATCTCTTATGGGTCCTCTGCCTCCAGGGAGAAGTACTTGACTCTCCTGTGTTTAGAGATGAGAAAATACTGGCTATTTCATCTTTACTTAATGCTCACCTACCATTAAGTATTTCATCTTTACTTAATGCTCACCTGCCATTAAGTCTCAGGTGACATTCAGAGTTCGAGCATTGTCAAGATTGTGACTGGGAGTAAACACAGGAAAGCTTGGATTCTCCCAGGGTCTCATAACATAAGCAGCATGAAGGCATGGAGTCTAGCCTATCCTGTGCAATTTTCCCAGCACCTAGACAAGCAGGAATGTTGTAGGAGCTCAGTGTAGGGCCCCAGAAGAATGGCTGGAACTTGGAGTTCAGAGTCTTATCTGCTAAGGTATGTCTTGATAAAGATGCTCCACAGGACCAGATGTGCATTACTCAGATGTTGGCAACTTATGAAAACAACTTAGAGAAAAAGATACTCAAAACAAGAAAGTCAGGTAAAAGAATATCTCCAAGAGAAAGAATTAGTAACTGAAATAGAGCACTGAGATTAATTACCTATTAAAGGACCAGAGGGAAAAAATCCTTTCAAAATATAGGAGACACATTTTTCTTCTCTGTGCATTAGAGTTATTGGGGTTGAGATTTCAAATCACAAATGTCTCTGAAGATCTTTTCTTTGTAATGGATTATATTTCTATTTCTCTGATTAAAAGCCAGATTTAACTGGCTCGGTAGTGATTCAATACTTTGATTTTAAAAGGTCTTTACAATTTAAAAAATTCTGTTTATATTATACAGAGCCATGGAGCATTTCCATTAAAGGTAGGAAGGAAAATATTACAGGTGAAAATCACTGACTTCCTGGAGATGCTATTGACAGTCATGTATAGGCTAGGGAAATACTTCTGTCTCAAGAGTGAAGGTGTATTTCATTTATAGGCAGCACAATTTCTTTTAGGTGTCTGTGGGGTTATAACCTCATTCTCTAGTTTCCAAAGGTGAAATAAGTTTAGATTCACTTACCAAAAGGGGCAGAATTGTACGTACATTGGATTCTCTTTCCTTCCCTTTCTAACTAGTTAGGGAAACTCTGTTTTTCAAATGGCAATATCTCATACTGATGGCAAGGGCTTTCATGCTTCCAAGAGTAAGAAATATTCTTCCTACTGGGGCTTTGGGTCACTTCATTGGATTTCTGCTCTGATGTCATAAGCCCACTGTCTTAGTTTGGATTCTGCTGAAATCAGAACCTGAGATGAATACTAAATTTATTCAGCAGGTAACCTCAGGAAGAATGAGGGAGTGGGGATAGTGAGACCAGAGAATGATTAAAAGTCAGCAGAAGCAACCCTGATAAGGAGATTGTTGTAGGTGATGGGGACATGATTGCACACTACAATTTTAAGAAGTGAATAACATATACCCAGGATTATTTACCAGAAAAGACGGTGGTTGGAATATTTATAAACTGCCTTCCATCTCCTGTTCTTTGAAGGCTGCCTTCAGGGCACTGACTTACTGTGTTTTTCATGTGGGCTCAGCTGGCTCCGTGGTGTAGGAAAAGATCCTGGATTTGGAACAGAGACTCAGCATCACCTGACTTGGGGAACCATCATTATAAGGTGCTCACTCCAAAGGCTGCTAAAATCAGAGGCTGGCCGAGATGTTGTGACCTGGACTTCCAGAGGAAATAGCAATGCCTACTTTCCAGAAATACAGCTCCCTAGCCTGCTGCTCTTCATGTGCATTCTAGTTTTCACCATTCAGTTGACCCCAATTCCTAGAAGAATTCAGCCCTTTAACTCTGCTTTCCATACCCAATTATTTCCTCTGTTTGCAATGGGAGATGGCTAATATTATAGTATTCTCACCTTGAAACATAGGTTATAGGTTTCTTCAAACTGGCTTGACCAGAAAGCTCTGTACTTTGGGAGTTATTGAGCCTTCATGAATAAACCTGATACTTGGATTCACTTTTGTCTTTTGGGAGCTGATACCTGGTTAGAACCTGGGAAGAAGGAAGGCTGATTGATCAGAAAGTAAAATCACCTCAGTGCCTACATATTTGCATTGTCCTGTAACTATTATTTTTGGTACTCACTGGTCTTGAGAATCATTTTGATTAATATTTGCTTGAATAATAAAGTATTTCCTAATGTTAGGATAAAAATACAGTTTAATAATTTATCTATAGAATTTCATTAAGCCCAATTACTCTGTAAAGTGTCAGATGAATACATTTATGACATATAAAGATTGCTGCCCTAGAAAACTAAATATAAGTGGATAATAACCTATAAATATCTGATAATTTATATGCTTTGAATAGGCAGTACATAATCTTAACCATTATTTTTTGATCATATTTTGTAGGATATAAAATATTAACTGCTTTAAGATTGTTATATATTATATAAAGAATCACTAATGATAAGGTCACTGGGCTTAATTTGCTATTGGTTTCCTTTTAGAAAGATTTATTAGGGGTTAATAAGTAATATAAAAGGACTAAATTTTTTCATTTTAGGTCACTTTTAGACTTATTGCATAGAACTATTTCACTTTGTAGTATTAAATCAAATTATACTGTCCGTGAATTTAGAATAGGTGTTATGTATTTGAATATATATGTCTTTAATTCAGAGTGAGTCAGATTTGTAGGGTTTTCTTTTTCTTCTCTGAATGTTTTTCCACAGTATCAATAAATCAACATTATAAAAGCAAGACAATTATCTGTTCATTACTTATGTTAAAAATGTTTTTAGGGGCTTCCCTGGTGGCTCAGTGGTTGAGAGTCTGCCTGCCAATGCAGGGGACACGGGTTCGTGCCCCGGTCCAGGAAGATCCCACATGCCGCGGAGCAGCTGGGCCCGTGAGCCATGGCCGCTGAGCCTGTGGGTCCGGAGTCTGTGCTCCGCAACGGGAGAGGCCACAACAGTGAGAGGCCCGCGTACCGCAAAAAAAAAAAAAAAAAAAAAAAAAAAATTTAATTAATTTATTTTTTATTGAACTATAGTTGATTTACAATAAAAATGTAAAAAAAATGTTTATTTTAGTGGCATTATGGGAGGAAAATGGAAAGAGAATATACTTAATATAAAGCTATAATCACCAAAGAGTTATGTGCATTATCTCGTAAAAAGTTAAAATTCACTACAGTTAAGCAACCAAATTACTTAAAGTCTGAAATGTTCTTTCATTTTAAAAAAATCTTTGAATGCCTCTAATGTCCTGGTCACTTTTCTAGGCACTGATATACAACAGGGAACAAAAGGTAGAAAATTTCCTTCCTCCAAGAAATTCAATTCTAGTAGGAAGAGATAAAATAAATCATTACTTAAGTGATATAAAGATAAGATAGTGATAATTGTTATGATATTAAAAAGTAGGTGGAAAGAGTGACATAGTATTATTTTATACAATGTGGACTGGCCACTAAGAGAGACTATACAGTAGTCTCTGTATAGTAATGGAGACTCAATGAAATAAGTGAGAAAACTGCTCATATCTGAGGGAGTCATTCATCCTCAGATGAACATCAGGAGGTCACCTAGGATGGGGACTGGGAGGCTGCAATACGAACTGTGGCCAGGGACCAGATTATGTAGGATATAACAGGACAAAGTAGGGAGTGTGTGTTACATTCAAATAATTATTTGAAGCCATGGATTTTGAGCTGGGGGTAAAGTAATCCGTTTCATATTTTAAAATGATCACTCTAGGTATTTGATGAGAAATATATGTTAATGTGACATGAATGGAAGAAGGAAATAAGATGTTATAGTTCAGGCAAGAGGATCAGGGTGACTGTAATGATGGTTGTGAGAAGTGATTGAATTTAAATATATTTTGAAGATGCAGCCAATGGGATCTGCTGATGGACTTCATGGGATGTACAAACAAAGACTGGAAAATAATTCCATAATTTTGGCCTAAGAAACTGGGTGAACCATGACAGCATCCACTGAGACAGAAAATACAAGGGGTGGAGCAGGGTTGGGCTAACCCCTCAGTATTGGGGGATTGGTTGGAGGTATCATATGGAAATCCAAGTGGAAATGTTGAGCAGTTATTTGAGTATATGAGTTGAGAGTTCAGGGGAGAGTCCAGAACTTACGAAAACAATTTTGTTAATTATCAGTATATGTATGATACTTAAACAAACAAAAACCTGGATGGAATCCCTTAAGGGATGAATGTATTTAGAGAAGGGAGAGGAGGAATGAAGTTCTGAACAGGTACAGTATTCACTAGAGGAGACAGAATACAGTGAAGAAATTAGTGATTGTAGGAGCATGGAATGCAAGTCTAGAAAGTGTTTAAGTAGAAGGAATGTGTAAAATGCTTCTGAAAATATGACTAAAATGAGGAAGGAGAATTTGCTTTTGAATTTGTCCATGGGGTGCTAGTTGGTGACCTATGATGTGAAGAGTTTCATTTTAGTCTTGGGATTAAAAGCAAATTGGGAATAGGTTTGAAGGGAATGGTAAATTAGGAAATGGATACTCAATATAAACAACAGATTTGATAATTGTTTTTTTAAAATTTTTATTGGAGTATAGTTGCTTTACAATGTTGAGTTAGTTTCTACTGTATAGCAAAGTGAATCACCTATACGTATACATATATCCCTCTTTTTTGGATTTCCTTTGCATTTAGGTCACCACAGAGCATTGAGTAGAGTTCACTCTGCTATACAATAGGTTCTCATTAGTTATCTATTTTATACATAGCATCAATAGGGTATATATGTCAATCCCAATCTGCCAATTCATCCCACCACCACCCCTTACCTCCTTGAGATCCATACGTTTGTTCTCTACATCTGTGTCTCTATTTCTGCTTTGTAAATAAGATCATCTATACCATTTTTTTTTCAGGTTCCACATACATGTGTTAATATATGATATTTGTATTGCTCTTTCTTATTTACTTCATTCTTTCTGACAGTCTCTAGGTCCACCCACGTCTCTACAAATGACCCAATTTCATTCCTTTTTGTGGCTGAGGGACATTCCATTGTATATATGTACCACATCTTCTTTATCCATTCCTTCTTTGATAGACACTTAGGTTGTTTCCATGTCCTGGTTATTGTAAATAGTGCTGCAATGAACGTTGGAGTGCGTGTGTCTTTTTGAATTATGGTTTTCTCAGGGTATATGCCCAGTAGTGGGATTGCTGGGTCACATGATTGTTCTATTTTTAGTTTTCTAAGGAACCTGCATACTGTTCTACATAGACAGCTCTCCTTTTGCTTAAGGATGTAAAAGCCCAGTCCTCAGAAAACTATAAGATACTGATGAAAGAAATCATCTTTATTCATCAGGGAGATTGGTCCATAATTTTCTTTTTTTGTAGCATATTTGTCTGTTTTTGGTATCAGGGTGATGGTGGGCTGATGATGGGATTGTTCTTTACTCTGCAATTTTTTGGAAGAGTTTGAGAAGGATGGGCATTAGCTCTTCCTAAAATGTTTGATAAAATTCACTTCTAAAGCCATCTGGTCCTGAACTTTTGTCTGTTGGAAAAATTTTAATCATGGTTTCAATTTCATTAGTTGTGATTGGTCTGTTCACATTTTCTGTTTCTTCCTGGTTCAGTCTTGGAAGCTTATACCTTTCTAAGAATTTGTCCATTTCTTATAGGTTGTCCATTTTATTGGCATAAAGTTGCTTATAGTAGTCTCTTATGATGCTGTGTATTTCTGCAGTGTCCATTGTAACTTCCCCTTTTTCATTTCTAAATTTATTGATTTGAGTCTTCTCCCTCTTTTTCTTGATGAGTCTGGCTAAAGGTTTATCAATTTTGTTTTATCTTCATGAAGAACCAGCTTTTGTTTTATTGATCTTTACTATTTTCTTTGTTTCTATTTCATTTATTTCTGCTCTGATATTTATGATTTCTTTCCTTCTACTAACTTTGGGTTTTGTTCGTTCTTCTTTGTCTAGTTCCTTTAGGTGTAAGGTTGGATTGTTTAATCAAGACAATATGGTACTGGCACAAAAACAGAAATATAGATCAACAGAATAGGAAAGAAAGGTCAGAGATAAATCCACACACTTATGGCCAGCTAATCTATGACAAAGGAGGCAGGGATATGCAGTGGAGAGAAGACAGTCTCTTCAATAAGTGGTGCTGGGAAAACTGGACAGCTACATGTAAAAGAAATAAATTAGAACACTCCCTAACACTATACTCAAAAATAAACTCAAAATGGATTAAAGACCTAAACGTAAGAGTGGACACTATAAAACTCTTAGAGGAAAACATAGGAAGAACAATCTTTGACATAAACCACAGAAATATCATTTTTGACCCATCTCCTAGAGTAATGGAAATAAAAACAAAAATAAACAAATGGGACCTAATGAAACTTAAAAGCTTTTGTACAGCAAAGGAAACTATAAACAAGACAAAAAGACAACCCTCAGACTGGGAGAAGATATTTACAAAACAATCAATGGACAAAGGATTAATCACAAAAATATATAAACAGCTCATGCAGCTCAATATTTAAGAAAACAAACAACCCAATCAAAAAATGGGCAGAAGACCTACATAGACATTTCACCAAAGAAGACATACAGGTGGTCCAGAAGCACATGAAAGGCTGCTTAACATCATTAATTATTAGAGAAATGCAAATCAAAACTACAATGAGGTATCACCTCACACCAGTTAGAATGGGCATCATCAAAAAATCTGCAAACAACAAATGCTGGAGAGGGTGTGGAGAAAAGGGAACACTCCTACACTGTTGGTGGGAATGTAAATTGATACAGCCACTATGGAGGACAGTGTTGAGGTTCCTGAAAAAACTAAAAATAGAATTACCATATGACCCAGCAATACCACTACTGGGCATATACCCAGAGAAAACCATAATTCAAAAAGACACATGCACCCCAATGTTTAATGAAGTACTATTTGCAATAGCCTGGTCATGGAAGCAACCTAAATCCCCACTGACAGATGAATAGATAAAGAAGATATGATACATATATACAATGGAATATTAATTAGCCATAAAATGGAAGGGAATTGGGTCATTTGTAGACACATGGATGGACCTGGAGACTGTCATACACAGTGAAGTAAGTCAGAAAGAGAAAAGCAAATATCATATATTAATGTATATATGTGGAATCTAGAAAAATGGTAGAGAGGAACCAGTTTCAAGGCAGAAATAGAGACACAAATGTAGAGAACAAATGTATAGACACCAAGGGGGGAAATCGGAGGGGGTATTGGTGGGATGAATTGGGAGACTCGGGTTCATATATATACACTAATATGTATAAAATAGATAACTAATAAGAACCTGCTGTATAAAAAATAAATAAATAAAACAAAATTTAAAAAGAAAAAAGGAAATCAAAGGTGACACAAACAGATGGTGAGACATACCATGTTCTTAGATTGGAAGAATCAGTATTGTGAAAATGACTATAGTATCCAAAGCAAACTACAGATTCAATGCAAGCCCTATCAAATTACCAATGGCATTTTTCACATTATTAGAACAAAAAAATTTACAATTTGTATGGAAAAACAAAGGACCTCGAATAATAAAACCAATCTTGAGAAAAAAAAAATGGAGCTGGAGGAATCAGACTCCCTGTCTTCAGACTATACTACAAAGCTACAGTAATCAAGACAGTATGGTACTGGCACAAAAACAGAAATATAGATCAATGGAACAGGATAGAAAGCCCAGAGATAAGCCCAGAGATTAGGTGACTTATGGTCACCTAATCTATGACAAAGGAGACCACAATATACAATGGAGCAAAGGCAGCCTCTTTAATAATTGGTGCTGGGAAAACTGGACAGCTACATGTAAAAAAATGAAATTAGAACACTCCCTAAATCAAACACAAAAATAAACTCGAAATTGATTAAACACCTAAATGTAAGCCCAGACAGTATAAAACTCTTAGAGAAAAACATAGGCAGAACACTCTTTGACATAAATCGCAACAAGATCTTTTTTGACCCACCTCTTAGAGTAATTAGAATAAAAACAAAAATAAAAATATGGGACCTAATTAAACTTAAAAGATTTTGCACAGCAAAGGAAACCATAAACAATACAAAAAGACAGCCCTCAGAGTGAGAGAAAATATTTGCAAATGAAGCAACTGACAAAGGATTAACCTCCAAAATATACAAACAACACAAGCAGTTCAATATCAAAAAACGAACAACCCAATCAAAAAATGGGTGGAAGACGTAAATAGACATTTCTCCAAAGGAGATAAACAGCCGGCTGACAAACACGTGAAAAATGCTCAACATTACTAATCATTAAAGAATGCAAATCAAAACTACAATGAGACCTCACTTCACACTGGTCAGAATGGCCGTCATCACAAAATCTACAAACAATAAATGCTGGAGAGTGTGTGTAGAAAAGGAAACCCTCTTGCACTGTTGGTGGGAATGTAAATTGATACAGATTTGACAATTCTGTTTAAAAAAAAGAAATGTAGTTTAATAAGCATATAAAAAGGGAAAGATTCAAAAATGAGATGAGAAAGAGGTTAATATCAATATTTATATGCTGGTAGTAGTGACATAGTATGGATGAAGGAATTTATGTTGCAGAAAATAATGTCAGGATGAATGTCCTTTAACGATAGGTGATAGAGGACAGAAGCAATTTACCAGTAGAAGGGATAACCACAGACAGGAACAGGGAAACCAGAGAAAAGCACAGTGTATGACTGCAGATCTCTGCAGGATGCTAGGTGTTAGTGGTAAGATAAAGAAGTTCTCTTCTGATCACTTTTACTTTCTCAGGAATATGAGAGACAAAGATTTAAACTGAAATTTAAATAGAGGGAAGATTGATGGGAATTTAAAAAGAGAAGAGAGAGCCAGAAATAATAAGCTAGGATGCTGGGAAACTGGATTGATTAGTGAGAAGCAGCATCTGTCAGAGGCACCAACGGCTTCCTTGAGGTCTGTGGTCAGAGAGTCAAAGTAAGAGCAACCAAGGTAGAGTGTGAGAGTCTGTGTGTGTGTGTGTGTGTGTGTATGTGTGTGTACACATACTTGTATTTTTTTCTCCTGTTCTATGCCACCCATGTGAATGAAAAGTATATGGGAGGTTGGGATTAACTTCAGGATAGAGGTGTTTTGATATGAGTGTTATGGAAGGAGACAGAGGCAGGATAATGCAAGTAAGGCAGTGGTTATAACTGTGAGCCATGGAATTAGGTTGGGCAAAAAGGAGATAAGGATCTGGTAGGAGGAAGAGGCAAAAATGAGGTTTGAATGTGGCATCAGTGAACAAGAATTCTTGAGAGAGCTTTGAGTTTCCTGCTCACCTCTTCAGCCAATGCCATGCTGTGCTGCTGCCACTGGCTGTAGCACATCTCTTAATGGTTCGATTATGTATAAAACATAAATATCTGTTATTAGGGAAATGTTCTCACCTTTATAGTTTATTAAGTACAATTTTGATTTTTGATATCTCTTAATCTATTTCTTTATCTATACACATATATATGTATCTACCAATATATAAATGGCATTTCAATCTTAATCCAAACCAGTTTTTTTCAAGGCCTTTTCTGATTGCTTTCTTTAAATTCACCTCCCCAACTCCTAACCTTATCCCAGCCCTTTATAATCTCTTTTCTACATAATTTTTCCCAATGGCAATTAATATATCTGCTCTATACCATGTTAAGTTATGATCTCTCTCAAATATATATATATTAAGGAGAGAGTAAATATGAATGAATTACTTTTTATGATCATAGCTTTCTAGAAGTATGAGAATTGAATCCTCCAACCCTTCCAGGAAACAGTTTAGCAGCTGCCAGTCTCTGATACACCTGGCCTGAAATGAAGGCTAAATCAACTCAGAATTGACTACATCTACAGAGACACTTTGGTTACATCAGTTACTGTGTAGTGATTTCAAGCTGAGGGGTCATAGCAGACCACCAAACCAGGTGTGAGACCCCCTTCACAATGGCCTATGAGTTGGGTATTTGTAAACTTCCAACAAATCTTTCTGAAATTAAGAAGAAAACTCATTTATTCCAATATGAGAAGCCTACACTACAGTTAATGAAAAAGCAAGCATAATTTTCTGAGTTCAAAATTCAAATTTTCCTTGGAAAACAGGCCACACAAAATCCAGTTTAGAGCTTGAAAGGAAGCCCATGGAATCATTATTCCTTAAGTGGCCTTCCCAAGAATCAGTTATACATATGTGCTATATGAATATGGGTTTATGTGAGCATCATCCCAAAAAAGCTTGAGACCCCAAAATAACTGAAAATACAGTGTTTCAGAACCCAATGAATCAATGAGAGGAAGTTGAAGATTTTTCATTAAAAATAAAAAGGGACATAATTTGACTCATCAATGATTTATAAAATGATATTTAGTTCAGTGATACACTTTACTATTTATATTTTATTAACTGTTCATCATTCATGAATATTTATGGAGCACATATGAGGTGAGGGCATTTCTCATCACCTCTGCTGGGCAGTGCTAATCTAACTCACTATAATCTGTCACCTGGACCATTTCCAAAGCTTTCTGATAGGCCTCTCTGCTTCTATTACTGAAACTCTCTACTTCATTCTCCACACAGGAGTCAGCATCATTTAATGAGCATGTAAATTAAAAACAAACAGAATGTAAAAATTAAACCTTTCATTTTCAATCTCACTCTGTCCTCAAATTACTGCTCCATTTCTTGTTTCCTTCTTTAAAAATAAAATATTCGTTTAATAAACTGTGTATTCATCTCAGCACTTTTCTCACATTTTCTCTTAAATCCACTTCAAACAGAATTTGGCACCCTCCACTCCAGCAAAACTGCTTCCTTGACAGTGTCACCAATGATGTTTGTATTGCTAATGCCAATGGTTAATACTTAGTCCCTATTTTACTTGACATAATAATATTTGACAACATTGATCACTCCCTCTACATGAAATAATTTACATGCCTTTCCAAACTCTATCTGTTCTTGTTTTTCCTCCTGTATCACTGACTGCTCTTTTAAATTTCCTTTGCGAGTTCTTCCTTCTCTCCTGGATCCCTAAATATCACAGTGCCTCTGGGCTCAGTCCTTGGTCCTCTTCTCTCTTCTATCCACACTCACTCCTTTGTGAGCCTACCCAGCACCACAGTTGTATATCTGAAGACCCCCACATGTATATTTCAATTGGAGACCACCTCATACAGCCAACTGTGAATTCAGCTTCTCCACTAGGGTGCCTAATTGGCAACTCAATCTTAGATTTTGAAACAATGCTAAGAACCATAGCTTGCAGTGAAATAGGTTGTGAAAAGAAAAGCAAAGAACACATTAATCCTTCAAATTTTAGGATGAATTTAAAGTATCAGAACAATGTGTTATATCAAGTAATTTTACAAAACATGTTTCTCAGTCGTATTCAGCTCCGTGTGTCATTTCTTATTTTAACAATGTTAGCGTGGTAGCAGCTGCAAAACAATAGCATGGGGAATGGTATTGCTAGTTGGATATGTGTGGTCCCAAGTACAAATCTCAATCATTTGGAAGATGAGGGGCAATCTGAAAGTTAGAAAAGATACTTTTATAGCTAGAATGTATTGCTTCTTATTTATGTAATAACAGCTGTAGACTGTAGTTCAATTTTTTTTTTTTTAATTTCAGCCAAGACTTCTGTGTCTGTAACAATTGTTACCAAGGTAACCTTTCCTGAAGTTATCATTATTCCCCAGGAAGATACCTGTATATATTTTCTTCAGGGGTCAGCTTCCTATTGCTTTTGACCACTTATTCACTGGAAATCCTTCTAGTTCTTTATCAGTTTTGCTTTTCAATATCATTTCTATTTGTCTAGTTTTTTGTTTTTTTGTTTTTTGCTTTTTACTCCTAAGAGCATAGAATCTAATATTAGATTCACTTAGCCAGCTTCTCTCAGGAAAGAAACACAAAAGATCCCAGTGGTGAAGAATTCAGGCATTAATAAATTATGATTTGAGATTTGAATATATTCTTGCTGGGCCCACATAATTAATATTGGTATGCCAAAACTATATAGCTTTTTGTATTTCATAAAAGCAAATTCTCAGCAGAAGTTTAGAGGGCTAATGTTCTTTCCTAAGTTCATTGATGACTTTTGCATTTATTTTTGGATAGAATTTATGTTGTGGAATGAATGATATTGAGGCAACTGGCTCCAAATTGTATTTTTCTCCTGGAACTTTAAATTCACAAGGGCTCCTGGATTGATTTCTAGCATATAAGTATGTTTAAAAGAGCTAAACTTACTCTTTATATTTTTTTAAAGTAACATTTGTGTAATGGATATAACAGTACTGTTTCTCTTAGATTATTCATACAACAATGCCTTTTCTGTATTACAAGCATATAAACATACTTTAGATAAACTTCAATTCAAAAAAGCATAAAAATGTAAAATACCTTGATGTATAATTCATATATTTCTTAATGTTTAGTTAATTTTAGATTAAAAAGCATAAATTTTGTTTTTACTAGTTTCTTTTACAAGAGACAAAGAGCCTCTTGACCCTCCTGCCCCACTTGCATGGAACAGGTTAGTTCAGGATTTGCAGAGTAGATATGAGGATGCCAGTTATTTACAACCAACATGTTGATACAGACAGAGCAGGTAGAAATTTACCTGAATAACCAGGAGCACAGAGGCAGATGTATCCACCTGTTCTTTTGACACAATTTTCTCCATCGGGACAACGTGAGATTTCACATTCATTTATATCCAGTTCACAGAAAGATCCGTGATACTCGGGTTCACAATTACATAGAAATCTAGAGAAAAAAAGAGAAATAATGTAACAACAAATAACATTTCATTATATACATAATTCATATATATATTAAATTTCAAACTTTCAACTAAACTTACAGAAATTGAAATATTTTTATTTAATTTTTTTCTTTGAAGAAAATACAATTCACCTATGTTGGTTTAAAACCTCGGGAGTTCCCCAAGTCAAATTATAAACTGACCCCATATAGAGAGAGCAAGAATAAACCAAAGAAAGAGGCAGACCACCCCAGATCAGTAGATGGCAGGTTTAATACATAAGGGAACTTAAGTTAGAGGCTTGTCTTGGGAGGTCACAAGATGAGTAGATCTCTGAACCTGCCCACCAGAATCTTAAGAGTTTATATAGACACCTTAAGGAGGATTAGTCGTGTACCATCCAGATGGTCTCAATAACACATTATCATCTCAAGGCTGTATCCTTGATGTGGTTCCTAGTATGGGAATGGTGGGAGGATGCACATATCAAGAATGGGGATGGAGTTAGGCGCCTCCCATTGCCCTGGTCCATCTCATGAGTCAACCAAAGGTCAAGTCCACTTGATGACCTCCTCCAACAATCTTCTAGATATTTTTCTCCTTAAAAGTTCTTTATTTGGGAGTGTTTTTTTAAAATGAATGTATTTGGGTAAAAAATTACTGGAATTTCATAGATATTATTGACCTTAATTCTGTACCTGTATTTCTTTTGTTATAGTATAAATATCACCTTTAACTATATTCTATGTTGAAAATTGAAAATTATTCTCTCCATGGATTGAATAACATTTTTTCCTGATACTAAAGTCCTTCTGCTTAATTTTTAAAAAATTATTTTAACAAAACAATTTCATTAGTGATTAATTATAGTAGCAGATGTTGCAGAAATTGAAGGTTATTCAATGATTAGATGTTGGGTTCAAAGTGTCATGAAATTAATGGGCAGAGGGACTCTCAAAAGCCTTGTCATTGAGAATGACTTCCAGAAACTTCATCTGACCCCCCTTTCAATGTCCAGCTGTCTCCTCTTTATCTTATGCATCAGTGTCTGATGACTCTGAGTTGCTGAGTTCAGATTTGCCCTCAACTCTTATTTGGAAGTGTTTCTTTGTTCTTATGAGCATTTACTTCTATTGAGTCAGATCCTGTCTCAATTGACTCTTGACTGCTTTCCTCTGTAGTCTAAGCTGTGGCAGCTACAGATATAAGTACATGTGGCAAGATCACTTTGAATTTATTCTCAGTCTCTTCTTGGATATTGTGCCCACCAAGTTTATGTTTAAACATCTAGTCAGTCTGTATCTGTTTGCCAGAAGGGAGAAGACCAATCCTCCTTAGATGAATTGTGACTAGTTTTAGTGTGTTGGTGGAATAGCATCAGTAAAAGCAACAACCAAATAATTGATGATAAAACAAATAAATAATGTTAAGAGGAAGAAACAAGTAATTTAGTCTTTCCTAATTTAACTTCTATATTCATAAAAATATTAATGAAAACATGCAACGAATTTCTATAGATAAAATTAAATTGAGAGAAAAGTGCACTTAGCAAAACAAGCTCTATATAGTTGCAATTCTCCCCCATCTTGTAGAAGCCTAGAAAAAAGCTTTATCAAATATCCTTTCAATGTTTTTTTTTCTTTCTTTTGGCTGCACCATGGCATACAGGATCTTAGTTCCCTGACCAGGGATCGAACCCATGCCCCCTGCAGTGGAAGCACAGAGTCTTAACCATTGGATGACCAGGGAAGTCCCTCAGTGTTTTTGAGACAGATTTTTATTCTGATTTTCTGAGGAAACCTCTTCCTAATTGTTTTGACATAATCATAATTTCAACAAAAATCATAACCACCAGAAATCTAATATATCCAAACTCCCCATTCACCACACATTAATTTACTGAATGCCAAACATTAGTCATATACCCACACCCAAGTGTAAATAAGCTTGGTTTTGCTTTTGAAAGTCTCATAGACAATTTAGGGACATGGACATGTAAACCAGGGCAGTAAAGATATGCCAATAAAGACAGGTGTACAATCCTATAAAAGCAGAGCTAACTTCTAGAGAAAGTGACAGAAAAGGTTTTACCAGTTAATCATAAAGAAAGAGTGGAATCTTTGAATGTGTTGGACAGAACGCATTAAAATTGCATGTCTAATGTCATGCTGGTATAAGAGAGTACTGTACTTCTCAAGAGCTCTCAACATGGTAGCAAAATGACTGTAACCACTTTTTTAGGGTAACGTTAATCCAGTTACTATAACTCCCTGAAGGTATGTTCAAATGGGGGAAATTTTCTCCATCTCCACTATCTCACTAATATCTTCCTATCCATAAAGAATCTTGTAAATGCTTTCTAAAATCAAGATATACTTGCTAATGATATTGTCCTTAATTGCTGTTGTGTGTTCTCAGTGAACCCATGATGATTCCAAGTGATCATAGAGTAGGCTGGAGCTGGGCACAGTGTTCTCAGGTGTGGCAGTAAAAGGTATGTCCAGGACATACATTTTTTCATACCGATAAACTTGAAAATGTTGTATTACTACAAAATACATAATATAATGACTTTAATTTCAATTTATACATTTGTTGCATGTACTTAGGACAGTTTTATCATATTTCCAAAAGTTGCAAAATCTACTTGGTAGTCTGAAATGTTGAATATTAGAAGTTATTTTAGGACATCTTTCTTCTCAAAGATAGATTTATAATAATGACCACTGACTTTCTCAATCTAATCTAAATAGCAATTTATTCATTAAACTTATAGAGCTTCCTCTCTTTCTGTCTCTCCTTTATTTCTCTCATTTTGAAAATGAAGAAATATCCATATCCCTTGTCTTTTGCCACCCAAATTTCATTTTCTGTGATTATAGAAAAGTTCCTGAGTGGTTTCATGATCAAATCAGTACTCTAGAATCTGGAGATTTCAACCAACTTAAAATAAGAGATGTTCTTCATTGATGGTTCTAACTGAATCATCTCTATATAATTTGCCAAATGGTACTTTTCTAACTCATCATTTATTCTACATTTACCAGATGACTTTTGACTGTTAGGAGGAGCTTTTCATTTTCTTTCATTCATTTATTCATTTGTTCATTTATTCAGTTATTGATTTGTAGCTATATGAATTCATGATTTTTATTTTATTCACTGTGTCAAATATATAACTATTATATTGATTTTGATACTCAGTTTGTGTGAGATTTGGATAGTGGGAACCTCTTCAAGCTGTCTCGAATCTTTTTGACCCATCTCCATCATTCTTTGAGCACTTGCTTACTTTCTAGCAAGATGTTCCAGGTTTGTCTTACATTTTTCCAGTCCTAGATGTGAAATCAGCCATTTCTCCTAGGAGTCCTGGCTCCTTTAAGTGAAGAGTGGTATTTAGAAGTCAAGATAATTTGTATGTGTATGTGTATGTGTGTGTGTGTGTGTATACACATATATGTGTGTCTGTATATGCATACATATATGTCCATATCTATATCTTTGTGTATGTGTGTATATATGTATATTATAAGCATGCATATTAATGCATGAATGCATACTAACACCCCATTTCTAATTTGACATAATAGGATTCATTTTAGTTTAGCCAATTTCTATGTCTAAAATCCTTTTTTATAACAATGAGAAATGTTGTTTTCATTATTTTAAACATATTATTATTTACTTCCTCCATCAGTTAATGTGAAAATTTTCATGTTCTTTGTCTTCCTATGGTGAAGATGTGGGATTTTTTTTTAATTGAAGTCTAATTGACTTAAAATTGTATATTAGTTTCAGGGATACAAAATAGTGATTCAATATTTAATATATAATAAAATGATCACAATGATAAGTCTAATTACCATCTGTCACCATACAAAGTTATTACAATATTATTGGTTATATTCCCTGTGCTGTACGTTACATCCCTGTGACTTATTTATTTTACAACTGGAATTTTGTACCTCTTAAACCCCTTTACCTGTTTTACTCATCCTCCCACCTCCCACCCAGCTGACAACGACCAATTTGTCCTTTCTGTCTGTGAGATATCACTTCACACCTTTCAGAATGGCTTTTAACAAAAAGACAAGAAATAACAAGTGTTGTCAAGGATATGGAGAAAAGTGAACACTTGTGCACTGTTGGTAGGAAGATAAATTGTTGCAGCTGCTATGGAAAACAGTATGGAGGTTTCTCAAAAAATAAAAAATAGAACGTCCATATGATCCAGAAATTCCCTTTCTAGGTACTTGCCCGAAGAAAATGAAAACACTAATTTGAAAAGATATCTGCACCCTAGTGTTCAAAAGAGCATAATTTACTATAACCAAGATATGGAAGCAACCTAAATGTCCATCAACAGATGAATGGATAAAGAAGATGTAGTATTTACACACAGTGGAATATTATTAAACCATAAAAAATGAAATGTTACCATTTGCAAAAACTTGGATGGACCTATAGGGTATTATGCTAAGTAAAATAAATCAGACAGAGAAAGACAAATTCCATATGATTTTACGTGTATGTGGAGTCTAAAAAACAAAACAAATGAACATACACAAGAAAACCCATAATAGTTTTTGTTTGTTTGTTTGTTTGTTTGTCTGTATGGTAGTTTTGAGAAGGTATGTCAAGATTAGATTTTCTTACCTACCCAGAATTATCCTTTGCTCATTTTTCAATTATAATTACCATCTAACGTTTAGCTTTGTGGATCCTTCTATAGTTTTTACTAAAACTTATATTCATTTATCACATCATATTAGGGCAAATTTCCATGAAGATCAAATCTTTATTCCAGAAAAGAGCTTCTACCTTGAATCTCTGTGTATAGTCTTTCCCAGGAAAATTAATGTATATATATGTACTCTCTTTCCCTCCTTCCCATTCTTCCCCCCACCTCCCTTTCTTTTTCTCTTTCCTCCCCACTCACCCCTACACCTCTCACTAGGAGAGGCAAGCACAGTGTTGAACACTCCCAATTTGTTCTCTCTGCACTTAACCTGGCCCTTCAGACACTTAGAAAATGAAAGTGCATGGTTGTGTCAAAGGATCCTCGACAGACATTTCCTCCTACTGGCTTCTAGCTAAAGGACCCTATCCCTTCAACACTTCCTTCTATTATTACCTGGGGAGGTTCCCATCCCTTCTTTATTCAGAACACATCTACCTAGGATGAGGGGAAAAAAAACAAAATTGAACCTTTTTATTAACATCTTAAGTGACCCATTTAATTTTATAATAGTTATTGTTCTATACTAAAAGTCTCTAAAACATTTCTTCTTTCTGATGAAACTTTAACCACTTTTAAAAGAATGCATATAGTAAACATATCCTACTTCAAAGAAACAATTAAGACCATGAAATATGTAATATATTATTTTTTCAAATTTTTCTTGATTTTTGAATTTTATTTTACTTTTTTTTACAGCAGGTTCTTATTAATTATCAATTTTATACATATTAGTGTATATATGTCAATCCCAATCTCCCAATTCCTCACACTACCACACCCCATCGCCACTTTCTCCCCTTGGGGTCCATATGTTTGTTCTCTAAATCTGTGTCTCTGTTTCTGCCCTGCAAACTGGTTCATCTGTATCACTTTTCTAGGTTCCACATATATGCGTTAACATACGATATTTGTTTTTCTCTTTCTGACTTACTTCACTCTGTATGACAGTTTCTAGATCCATCCACGTCTCTACAAATGACCCTAGATGTTCCAAATAAAAGATAAGACTTTTATTTCAAAAGTTTCAGTGGAATTAAATAGGTTGTCAAGGTTTTGAACATTTTTGTTTAAATTTCTTTTAATTTGGTAGTGATATTAAAATTTTTACTTATATTTTCAACGTACTTTTCCAATCACCAAAATGCATTTTAACAGGTGACTTCTGAAAAAGCTTCAATACATTAAAATAAAGTTGAGATTAAGAAGAGCAATTATAATTTACATGAGGCAATTTTTCCATGATGAAAACAGATGGAAAGATGCAAAATAATCACAGGGGCATAGAGCCCTAAGATGAACCTCTGCTTTACATTAGTCTTTTATGTTGTTTTTTTATCTTACTTCAGATGAGTAAAGAATTAATAAGTAGAGAAATTGTTTTTATGCTTCTAGAAAGCTGACTTATTTTAAAATATAGTGACTGTACTGATTAAATCATATTAAAAGATCCAAGACAAAGTATAAAGGATTCTTTTTTTAACATCTTTATTTGAGTATAATTGCTTTACAATGGTGTGTTAGTTTCTGCTGTAAAACAAAGTGAATCAGCTATGCTTATACATATAACCCCATATCTCCTCCCTCTTGCACCTCCTCCCACCATCCCTATCCCACCCCCCTAAGTGTTCACAAAGCACCGAGCTGCTCTCCCTGTGCTATGTGGCTGCTTCCCACTATCTATTTCACATTTGGTGGTGTATGTATGTCCAAGCCATGCTCTCACTTCGTCCTAGCTTACCCTTCCCACTCCCCGTGTCTTCAAGTCCATTCTCTATGTCTGTGCCTTTACTCCTGTCCTGCCCCTAGGTTCTTCATAAACATTTTTTTTAATTCCATATATATCTGTTAGCATATAGTATTTGTTTGTCTCTTTCTGACTTACTTCAATCTGTATAACAGACCCTAGGTCCATCCACCTCACAACAAATAACTCAGTTTCTTTTCTCTTTATGGCTGAGTAATATTCCATTGTATATATGTGCCATATCTTCTTTATCCATTCATCTGTCAATGGACATTTAGGTTGCTTCCCTGTCCTGGCTATTGTAAATAGAGCTGAAATGAACATTGCAGTACATGACTCCTTTTGGATTATGGTTTTCTCAGGGTATATGCCCAGTAGTGGGATTTCTGGGTCATATGGTAGTCCTATTTTTAGCTTTTTAAGGAACCTCCATACTGTTCTCCATAGCAGTTGTATCAATTTACATTCCCACCAACAGTGCAACAGAGTTCCCTTTTCTCCACACCCTCTCCAGCATTTATTGTTTGTAGATATTTTGATGATGGCCATTCTAATTGGTGTGAGGTGATACCACATTTTAGTTTTGATTTGCATTTCTCTAATGATTAGTGACGTTGAGCATTCTTTCATGTGTTTGTTGGGAATCTGTATATGTTCTTTAGAGAAGTGTCTATTTAGGTCTTGTGATCATTTTTGGATTATATTGTTTGTTTTTATTTTATATTGAACTGCATGAGCTGCTTGTAAAATTTGGTGATTAATCCTTTGTCAGTTGCTTCATTTGCAAATATTTTCTCCCAGTCTGAGGGTTGTCTTTTCATCTTGTTTACGTTTTCCATGGCTGTGCAAAAGCTTTTAAGTTACATTAGGTCCCATTTGTTTATTTTTGTTTTTATTTCCATTTCTCCAGGAGGTGGGTCAAAAAGGATCTTGCTGTGATTTATGTCATAGAGTGTTCTGCTTACGTTTTCCTCTAAGAGTTTTATAGTGTCTGCCCTTATAGTTAGGTCTTTAATTCATTTCGAGTTTACTTTTGTGTATGGTGTTAGGGAGTGTTCTAATTTCATTCTTTTACAGGTAGCTATCCTGTTTTCCCAGCAACAATTATTGAAGAGGCTGTCTTTCCTTCATTGTATATTCTTGCCACCTTTATCAAAAATAAGGTGACCTATGTACATGGGTTTATCTCTGGGCCCTCAATCCTGTTCCAGTGACCTATTTTCTGTTTTGTGCTGGTACCATACTGTCTGGATTACTGTAGCTTTATAGTAGAGTCATAAGTCTGGGAGCCTGATTCATCCAGCTCCAGTTTTCTTTCTCAAGATTTCTTTGGCTATTTGGGGCCTTTTGTGTTTCCATACACATTGTGAAATTTTAGCCAGACTCATCAAGAGAAAAAGGGAGAAGACTCAAATCAATAGAATTAGAAATGAAAAAGGAGAAGTAAAAACTGACACTGCAGAAATAAAAAGGATCATGAGAGATTACTACAAGCAACTATATGCCAATAAAATGGACAACCTGTAAGAAATGGACACATTCTTAGAAAAAGCACAATCTTCTGAGACTGACCAGGAAGAAATAGAAAATATAAACAGACCAATCCCAAGCACTGAAATTGAGACTGTGATTAAAAATATTCCAACAAACAAAAGCCCAGGACCAGATGGCTTCACAGGTGAATTCTATTAAATATTTAGAGAAGAGTTAACGCCTATCCTTCTCAAACTCTTCCAAAATATAACAGAGGGAGGAATACTCCCAAACTCATTCTATGAGGCTACCATCACCCTGATACCAAAACCAGACAAAGATGTCACAAGGAAAGAAAACTACAGGCCAATATCACTGAAGAACATACATGTAAAAATCCTCAAAAACATACTAGCAAACAAATCCAACAGCACATTGAAAGGAGCATACACCATGATCAAGTGGGGTTTATCCCAGGAGTGCAAGGATTCTTCAATATACGGAGATCAATCAATGTGATACCCCATCTTAACAAATTGAAGGAGAAAAAACATGAATTTCTCAATAGATGCAGAGAAATCTTTTGACAAAATCCAACACCCTTTTATGATAAAAACCCTCCAGAAAGCAGGCATAGAGGGAACTTACCTCAACATAATAAAGGCCATATATGACAAATCCACAGTCACCATCATTCTCAATGGTGAAATACTGAAACCATTTCCACTAAGATCAGGGAAAAGACAAGGTTGCCCATTCTCACCACTATTATTCCACAAAGTTTTGGAAGTTTTAGCCACAGCAATCAGAGAAGAAAAAGAAATAAAAGGAATCTAATTCAGAAAAGAAGTAAAGCTGTCACTGTTTGCAGATGGCATGATACTATACACAGAGAATCCTAAAGATGCTACCAGAAAACTACTAGAGCTAATCAATGAATTTGGTAAAGTAGCAGGATACAAAATTAATGCACAGAAATCTCTAGCATTCCTATACACTAGTGATGGAAAATATGAAAAATAAATTAAGGAAACACTCCCATTTACCATTGCAACAAAAAGAATAAAATACCTAGGAATAAACCTACCTAAGGAGACAAAAGACCTGTATGCAGAAGACAATAAGACACTGATGAAAGAAATTAAATATGATACAAACAGATGGAGAGATAAACCATGTTCTTGGATTGGAAGTATCAACACTGACAAAATGACTATACTACACAAAGTTATCTACAGATTCAACGCAATCCCTGTCAAACTACCAGTGGCATTTTTCACAGAAGTATAGAGTTTTTAATGAGAGTTTTGATTTAAAAGTATTTTTGTAGTATTAAGATTTGACCTATATATATATATCAATAGATTATTTTATATGAAACCTACAGTCAAATCCAAAAATGAAACTATAAAATGTTGCTGGTGAAACTTTACTCTAAGAACTTCTTAGCCTGTGTTATAACAATTGAAATTTTGTGAGAATTTATAATACATTTTAATGCAATTTATTCCTTTTTCTTGTAACACTAAACCAGCATTCCTGAGCAACTCTTCTTTGTATGTAATGGCATTTGTTAATCAAATAATTATTAATATTTTCTATTTGAAAAATGAATAAAGAGTCCTGTATTAAAATTTTATGAAGTTAAACACTCTAATATTTTTTAAAAAATAACCATTTATAAAATATGATATAAATCTTACTCTCTGTTCTTTAATAAGTTTTCATTTTTTAAGAGATACAGGCATGTTTAAGTATACAAGCATATGTAATAAAAAGTAAAAACAGTAGTTTGAACATTTGCACATAGAAAAATATCAAACTTAATATTAATCTAAGAGGATATTGAATACTCTATGATATGCATAGTTTACTTTTAATGTTTCAATTTATCTACATCTTTAAGATGCTGTATTTTAAGGTGTTGTACATTCTGTGTACCTCAAACAAAATGAAAAGAAGGAAAGTATGCATATGGATTGTTCTTCTCTCTGCAATTTTTTGGAAGAGTTCGAGAAGGATGGGTGTTACCTCTTCTCTAAATGTTTGATAGAATTCTTCTGTGAAGCCATCTGGTCCTAGGCTTTTGTTTGTTGGAACATTTTTAATCACAGTCTCAATTTCAGTACTTGTGATTGGTCTGTTCATATTTTCCATTTCTTCCTGGTTCAGTCTTGGAAGGTTTTGCTTTTCTAAGAATGTGTCCATTTCTTCCTGGTTGTCTATTTTATTGGCATATAGTTGCTTGTAGTAATATCTCATGATCCTTTTTATTTCTGCAGTGTCAGTTTTTACTTCTTTTTCATTTCTAATTCTATTTATTTGAGTCTTCTGTTTTCTACCTAATATATTTTCTCCACAGAGTAATTATCTTTAAAATAGTCTTTTATGTCATTATTATAATTTTAGTATAAAAGGTCAGAGATTTAATCTGAAACAATGGTGCTATGGCAAAGTATTCAGTTGACTAGAAGTCATTCAGCTTAATAACTGGTTTCTAGGTAAAAATTTATAGAAAAATGTACACATTTTGATCTGTATTTAAATGCACCTTAACCAATCATTTTCAACTTTATAACAGTAAAGCACTGTTAAAATCATGAACATCACACACCATAAAAGAATAGTGATAATGATTTTGTTATAATAACAGCAGCCAGCATTTGAAAAAAATTATTCTTCTGTATTCTTTGAATGGAGCTGTCACTATTACTCTAATTATTCTGGTGAATTCTCTATTTAGCTATACTTTTTCAGTAGGTTGGCATTATTGTTACTGACCTAAGTGAACTGATGAGTATAGCTTAAAAGGACATTATCTCTATGGAATATCAAACATAAATTATCAAGTGTCAAAAATGTCAATTCCAGTATCCAGTTTTGCAATGACTTTGTATATGAATTGGGGCTGTCATCTACATGCTGTCATAGCTCAAGGAATTCGCCTTTAAATGATGTCATCAAGTATTAACTGTTTCAGACCTCAGATCCAATAACCAAGAGGAAGGAAGAGATTAAAAAATATGGAGGTAATCATGAAGTGTTTTGCAATAAATATCATTTTCAACATGTTTCTTGTTATAGTGTCTATAGTTTAATTCAATTTATACTAAATATACAGATACAAAAATTGGTTTTAAGTGAGTTGTTAGATTATTTCAATTTTTTAAAATATCGTTATTGGAGTATAATTGCTTTACAATGGTGTGTTAGTTTATGCTTTATAACAAAGTGAATCAGTTATACATATACGTATGTCCCCATATCTCCTCCCTCATGTGTCTCCCTCCCACCCACCCACATCCCACCCCTCTAGGTGATCACAAAGCACCAAGCTGGTCTCCCTGTACTATGCGGCTGCTTCCCACTAGGTATCTGTTTTACTTTTGTTAGTGTATATATGTCCACACCAATCTCTCACTTTGTCCAAGCTTACCATTCGCACTCCCCATATCCTCAAGTCTATTCTCTAGTAGGTCTGCATTTTCATTCCCGTCTTGCCCCTAGGTTCTTCTGACCATTTTTTTTCTTTTTCTTTTTTTTTTTAGATTCTATATAAATGTGTTAGCATATGGCATTTGTTTTTCTCTTTCTGACTTACTGTATTCTGTATGACAGTCTGTAGGTCCATCCACCTCACTACAAATAACTCAGTTTCGTTCCTTTTTATGGCTGAGTAATATTCCATTATATATATATATATATATATATATATATATATATATATATATATATATATATATATATATGCCACATCTTCTTTATCCATTCATCTGTTGATGGACACTTAGGTTGATTCCATGTCCTGGCTATTGTAAGTAGAGCTGCAATGATCATTTTGGTATATGACTCTTTTTGAATCAATGGTTGCCTTAGGGTATATGCCCAATAGTGGGATTGCTGGGTCATATGGTAGTTCTAATTTTAGTTTTTTAAGGAACCTCCATTCTGTTCTCCATAGTGGCTGTATCAATTTACATTCCCACCAACAGTGCAACAGAGTTCCTTTTCTCCACACCCTCTCCAGCATTTATTGTTTGTAGATATTTTGATGATGGCCATTCTGACCAGTGTGAGATGATATCTCATTGTAGTTTTGATTTGCATTTCTCTAATGATTAATGATGTTGAGCATTCTTTCATGTGTTGGTTGGCAATCTTTATATCTTCTTTGGAGAAATGTCTATTTAGGTCTTCTGCCCATTTTTGGATTGGGATTTTTGTTTTTCTGATATTGAGCTGCATGAATTGCTTGTATATTTTAGGAGATTAATCCTTTGTCAGTTGCTTCATTTGCACATATTTTCTTCCTGTCTGAGGGTTGTCTTTTCGTCTTGTTTATGGTTTCCTTTGCTGTGCAAAAGTTTTTATGTTTCATTAGGTCGCATTTGTTTATTTTTGTTTTTATTTCCATTTCTCTAGGAGGTGGGTCAAAAAGGATCTTGCTGTGATTTATATCATAGAGTGTTCTGCCTATGTTTTCCTCTAAGAGTTTGGTGGTATCTGGCCTTATATTTAGGTCATTAATCCATTATGAGTTTTTTTTTGTGTATAGTGTTTGTGTAGGAGTATGTTGTGTAGGTGTTGTAATTTCATTCTTTTACATGAAACTGTCCAGTTTTTCCCAGCACCATTTATTGAAGAGGCTGTCTTTTCTCCACTGTATATTCTTGCCTCCTTTATCAAAGATAAGTTGACCACATGTGCATGGGTTTATCTCTGGGCTTTCTATCCTGTTCCATTGATCTATATTTCTGTTTTTGTGCCAGTACCATACTGTCTTGATTACTGTAGCTTTGTAGTATAGCCTGAAGTTAAAGAGCCTGATTCCTCCAGCTCCATTTTTCTTTCTCAAGATTGCTTTGGGTATTCGGGGTCTTTTGTGTTTCAATATAAATTGTGAAATTTTTTGTTTTACTTCTGTGAAAAATGCCAGTGATAGTTTGATAGGGATTGCCTTGAATCTGTTGGTTGCTTTGGGTAGTAGAGTCATTTTCACAGTGTTGATTCTTCCAATCCAAGAACATGGTATATCTCTCCATCTGTTTGTATCATCTTTAATTTCTTTCATCAGTGTCTTATAATTTTCTGCATACAGGTCTTTTGTCTCCTTAGGTAGGTTTATTCCTAGATATTTTATTATTTTTGTTGCAATGGTAATTGGGAGTGTTTTCTTGATTTCACATTCAGATTTTTCAACATTAGTGTGTAGGAATGCAAGAGATTTCTGTGCATTAATTTTGTATCCTGCTACTTTACCAAATTCATTGTCACTTCTAGACAAATTTACTTCTGGTTTTAATGAAATCCCAATCAAAATCCCAGCAAGTTATTTTGTGGATTTTGACAAACTGAACCCAAAATTTTTATGGAAATGCAAAAGACCCAGTATAGCCCACACAATATTGTAGAAAGAAAAAAAAAAAGTCGGAGGACTGACACTATTCAACTTGGAGACTTACTATAAACCTCTGGTAATCAAGACCACATGGTATTATTAAATAACAGATAAATAGACCAATGGAACAGAGTAGAGAGCTTAGAAGTAGAGTCCAATAGATACTGTCAACTCATCTTTGACAAAGGGGAGGAAGGCAATACAATGGAGAAAAGATGGTCTCTTCAATAAATGGTGCTGGATAAACTGGACGTCCACATACAAAAAACAAACAAACAAACAAAACCCAATCTAGACAGAGGCATTATACTCTTCATAAAAATTAACTCAAAATGGATCACATACTTATTGCAAATGAAAAATTATAAAACACCTCAAAGGTAATGAAAGAGAAAACCTTGATTTCCTTGGGTAACGAAAGAAAAATATCTAGATGATATTGGGTTTGGTTATTTTGTAGATATGACACCAGAGGCATGATCTATGAGAGAAAGAACTGATAAGCTTGTCTTCATTAAAGTTTTATAAAATCTGCTCTGTGAAAGACAATGTCAAGAGGATTACCTGACAAGCCACAACCTGGAAGAGTGTATTTGCAAAAGACATGTCTAGTAAAGGACTGCCATCCAAAATATACAAAGAACTCTTAAAACTCAACAATAAGAAGACAAATAACCCAATTTAAAAATAGGCCAATGACCTTAACCAACCTCAACAAAGAAGACATAATGAGGTCAAAGAAGCAATGAAAAGATGCTCCACATATGTCATCAGGGAAATGCAAATCAAAACAACAGTGAGATGCCACTACACACCTATTAGAGTGGCCAAAATCCAGAGCACTGACAACACCAAATGTTTGTGAGAATGTGAAGAAACAGAAGGTCTCATCCACTGTTGGTAGAAATGAAAACTGGAATAGTCACTTTGGAAGACAGCTTGGCAGGTTCTTACAATTTTTTTTACTAAACAATATGTTGCATGTATTATTCTGATATTTTTTTCTTCCATTCAATCATATTTTCAATAAATATTTAAGTAATATATATTATTAGGTAGTTAATTCATACTAAATAATTATATAGTTTTCTTTTATTGTTATATTACATTTTTGTTTACTTAGAATATCTCTAAATTTTCATCACCATAAACATATCACAACTGTGTAACCTTGTACATATCTCCTTGTACCTGTATTTAAGATTTCTCTAAGGCATATACCTATCCATAACTTTATGATACTTTTCCCAACATAGCTCTTTATCCTCCCATGAGCAGTGGATTAGATTCGCCTTGGAAAGACAAAACATCTCACTTTGTTTCAGTTTTCCTAATTATCTGTTGACTGTTTGTTTATTTCTTTACCCTTTGAATTGCTTGTGTGTGCTCTTTGCCCATGTTTTTTTCATATCCTCTCACAGATTTCAGTCAATGCTTAGTGCTCAGTTTTCTATGGCTCCTACTCAGGTATTACAGAAAGCTTGTTGCCTCAAACTCAGGCTAAAGCAAGCTTGTTAGGCCCTGCCCAATTACACACTGAAAAGATAAAAGGGTGCTGTGTTGATGGCATTTTTTTAAAATAGAATTTATTTTGTAGATTAGTTTAAAGTTCACAGCAAAATTAAGCAGAAAGTAGAGTTCCCACATAGCCCGTAACTGCATACATGCAAAACTTCACCCACTGTCAACACTGCCCCCTCCTAGCAGAGTGGGACATTTATTATAAATAATGAACCCAATATTATCACTCAAGTCCATAGTTCACATTAACTTAGTCTCCATAGCTTTGCCTTTTCCAGAACGTTATGTAGTTGGAATAATAATAAATGTAAACTATTTTAGATTGGCTTCTCTTATTCAGTAATACACATTTAAGATTCCTCTGTGAGTTTTCATAGCTTGACAGCTCGTTTCTTTTTAGTACTAATACCCCATTGTCAGGATGTACCACAGTTTATTTATACATTCATTTACTGATGGACATTTTGGCTGCTTCCAAGTTTTGACAATTATGAATAAAACCACTATATAAACATCTGTTAGTAGTTTTTTGAGTGGAATATAAGTTTCAACAAATACCAAGTAGTGTGATTGGTGGATCATACTGTAAATTTTGTAAGAAACTGCTAAACTGTCTCCCAAAGTGGCTGCCATTTCATTTTTAAGCAGAGGGAAATTGTCTTGGGGTTTCAAATATCTCCTATTTGTTACACTATCATCCTCAAAGGATGTCTCTGAATAGAGCCAGGCCTTAGGCTGGGGCACCTTTATTTCCTTCCCTAACTTTCTGACCTCTGGGGGGGATCTCTGGAAAAAGATGCTGGCACTGGGCAGTGCACCACTAATCTGGTGATCAAAAGCTATATTCAGAAAGCTCCAATATCTATTTCATGTCTGAAGAGGCTGTATTTCAATCACAGCTCAGTCAGAATATTGTATTGGCAGCAGTTTTTCCTAATCATGTGTTGAGCTTGAGGATTAATATGCACAAAAGCTCTTTAGTGATCTGTATGTTGGACTGTTACCTTGTTCACCAGTAGTAGTTGGTTATTTTCCATCAAGATTTTTAGGATTTTCTCGGTTTTGGAAACACTTTGCTGTCATCAGATAGATTGAAGGGTCAATATCAACCCTGTAAATGAACTCATCATTCTTGTGTTCATGAACCCACCACATGGTTCTCTTTCAAGCAGAAGGCATTTTGAGTGGCTTCCTTCCGTTTCTCTTTGAGATCTTATTCTGGAATTGGGAAAGTGGTCTTCCAGAGCCATGTAATGAATTCATATGGAAAACCTTCATTTAGACTTGTAAGTTATTTTGGTTCTAGTATACATTTGATCCTGGTCTCTGCCTCAGAGCTATCTCTCAGGCCTCATGCGGGGCAAATTGGAAATGCCAGGCAGCTGATACCTCACGCTTCAGTCTGCAAATAGTAGACATATTTTCCAAGTACTAATTTTTGCTTCTGTTTAGTTGATAGCATTTTTTATCTTAGTTCTTTACCACTTTTTCTGGTCAGAGCTTTACCATAGGAAGAGAGCTTATTTGCCCCACACATTCAGGCTTGGCCATGAGTCTTTCTTTGGACAGTGATCTATAGGTAAAGAAGAAGGATGCTATTTCTGAGCCCAGGGCTTAAGAGACTTTGCATGTTTCTGCTCGTTCTCTTGAATCTCTGCCACTTCATGAGAAGAACATGCCAGTCCAAAGAGGATGAAAGACACTTGGAGTGGAGCTTTTCAACTGACATAACAGACTTGCAAACACACCTCCCCCATCAGCTGTATTACACAGAAACCTGGGTGAACCCATTGTATATTAGCTAAGCTTTAGAAGACCACAGATATTAAAATAATAAATGATTGTTATTTTTAACCACTGAGTTTTCAGTTTTTGGCTAAACAACAGCAGCAAACAACCTGTATAGTAATTTTGAAGGAGTTCATACCTCTGTAGAGAGAGGATAGACATGGCTCAGAACTATAAATCTCTGAATTCACTTTAACCTCCCTACTGGAAGAGGCAACAGGGACAGGCTCCCCTGTGACTTAGGGAATATGCACTTCTCAGCATACAAGCCTTCCTTTAAATACTTCTGAAAGAGTTGACTTATAAACTGTTGCCAGTTTTCCCCTGCCTCTTCCAAGCATTTCTCATTGGTTTCAGATCATAAAAAGAGTTAGATTGATGAGAGATGGAAACATTTAGCTAGAAACAGATAGCCTTATGCCTTGAAAGAATTGCATAAAACCCCAGAAATCTGTATTGTCACAAAATTGGGGAGAATGTGTGGGATTGGATCTAAGGTGATCAGACCAAGGGAGAATAAATATGACTTAAATGAGCTGAATTTATTGATATGGATGGAGAGAAAAGATTTAAGATGCTAATATTGGGTGTGGTGTCAGATAGGCTGTCTGATCAAAAACAGAGCTTAATTCCAGTTTAGGTCAGTAAGGTAGAAGTACCAGAGTTCATAGGCTCATTGTTAATGGAAATGTCTGAATGTATCAATTATCTGTAAGCTGCCCAGGTACCTCTTACTTTCTATCCCCACAGGATATGGAAGGGCATTTCTCCACTCACAAGACTGAAATAGGGTGGGTAAGGGTCACTACTCTTTCAGTGAGCTTTGTGGTGATAGCCCTTTAAAGACTGGAGGGGACAATGTGGCTTGCTGCAGGGAAGCTAGGGTCCCTGGTATGAATGAGAATAATGGGATCCAAGAATAATGGGATGAAGCCTGTTAGATAGGCTTGACTACCAGATACAACAATGAGCAAATAACCGTATAAATCAGAGAAACAGAATGATGATCAACAGATAGATTCACAGATACTCTGGGCAATGGCTAGTTGGTGATGACTTTCTAGAAATGAAACATGAGGACAGAATGCTATGATGCTACTTTATGTATATATAGAATGAAATATATGGATCTGCAGGGCAGAAATGTAATTCCAGTTGTCTTTGTTGGGATTCCTAGGTGCTTACATAATTTCAAACCTAAGCTATGTCACAGATGCATTCCCTCAACTGAAGGACGCCCCTTTGCATTAGGATCTTGTGATATAGTCACAGATGTTCCCTATATCATCCTAAAGCCTTCTTCAGAGGGAGCTGAGACCTTTTATTCGTATGACTATTCAATGATGAAATTAAAATGTTCACACTTTTAGGAGTCATTGAGTTCAGCTCCCTCTGAACTTATACTTATTTTTGAAATACCACTACTTCACCTATAGGAGTAAAAGATTATTCAGATCTGCTAGATGGGTAATAAATCTGTCTTGTTTTGTTTTATTTTGTTTTGTTTTTCACCACAGTCCCAGAATGTACAGTGTAGTTAATATATTTAATAATAGAATTTTCATATTGGAATAGAGCTATTATGGAGGAAAGTCCAATTGGAAGATCTTGTAATGTTCCTTCAGACTTATCAAGATTTTAAACTGAAAGCAATTCTGTATCCCTATCGGGCTTGTAGTAATTAGTGTTCCCTTGAAAGTCTTGAGAGTTGCAGGATTGGATTCAAGCATGGCCCTATCTACTTCACCAGATTGGACAGTGCAAGGCCAGAGGGCCATAGAAATAATGGAAGATTATCAGAAACTTTAGCAGATTGTGATACAAATTTTACAGCAATTCTAGATGTTGAAACTCTATTAAAACACACAGACATAGCCCTTGGTACCTGGAGAGCAACTGTGACCCGGCTAATTAGTCTCTTTTTTTATCTTAATCAATGAATGTCTAGTTGAATTTGTTCATTTTATTTTTTTGGAAAGATATTTTGAAAGGCTCAAATAAATAAATAAATATCAATTCTACTCAAATTGACCTACAAATTTGATTAAATTCCAATTAAACTTCTACCTGGTCTTTGTTTGCTTGTTGGAATGTAAGGATTTATGCGGAACAGAAGAAACTGTCAAAAGTAACTAAATCTTCTTGAAGCAGATTAAAAATATGAGATGTATTGCACTATCAGTATTGAGGTTTTCAAATGTAAGTAGTAAATATTTATGGTACTGAAACGTGCACAACTAATTGAACTAAGGAAACAGAATAGAGACAGAGAAATACACATAGTCATGTATGGGAACTTGATCTGCAACAAGAAAGCATCGCCGATCAGGCAGATCAGTGAGTAAAAATGTACTCATTCAACACGAGTAGCAGGCACAACTGGTTAGTCACATGGAAAAAATGAACTTATGTGCTTCCCTTACACCACACAGCTCACACACACACAATATTCAGATAGATGAAGATTTAAATATAAAGGGCAGGTCTTTTGTCTCCTTAGGTAGGTTTATTCCTAGGTATTTTATTGTATTTGTTACAATGGTAAATGGGAGTGTTTCCTTAATTTCTCTTTCAGATTTTTCATCATTAGTATATAGCAATGCAAGAGGTTTCTGTGCATTAATTTTGTATCCTGCTACTTTACCAAATTCATTGATTAGCTCTAGTAGTTTTCTGGTAGCATCTTTAGGATTCTCTATGTATAGTATCATATGATATGCAAACAGTGACAGTTTTACTTCTTCTTTTCTGATTTGGATTACTTTTATTTCTTCTTTTCTCTGATTGCTGTGGTTAAAACTTCCAAAACTATGTTGGCTAATTGTGGTGAGAGTGGGCAACCTTTTCTTGTTCCTGATTTTAGTGGAAATAGTTTCAGTATTTCACCATTGAGAATGATGTTGGCTGTGGGTTTGTCATATATGGCCTTTATTATGTTGAGGTAAATTCCCTCTATGCCTACTTTCTGGAGGGTTTTTATCATAAACGGGTGTTAAATTTTGTCACAGAGCTGGAGGAAGCAGGCTCCCTGACTTCAAAATCTTCTACAAAGTTACAGTAATCAAGACAGTATGGTACTGGCACAAAATCAGAAATATAGATCAATGGAACAGGATAGAAAGCCCAGAGATAAACCCACGCACATATAGTCACCTTATCTTTGATAAAGGAGGCAAGAATATACAAGGGAGAAAAGACAGCCTCATCAGTAGTGGTGCTGGTAAAATTGGACAGCTACATGTAAAAGAATGAAATTAGAACACTCTCTACCACCATACACAAAAATAAACTCCAAATGGATTAAAGACATAAATATAAAGACAGACACTGTAAAACTCTTAGAGGAAAACATAGGCAAAACATTCTATGATATAAATCACAGCAAGATCCTTTTTGACCCACCTCCTAGAGAAATGGAAATAAAAACAAAAATAAACAAATGGACCTAATGAAACTTAAAAGCTTTTGCACAGCAAAGGAAACCATAAACAAGATGAAAAGATAACCCACAGAATGGGAGAAAATATTTGCAAATGAAACAACTAACAAAGGATTAATCACCAAAATTTACAAGCAGCTTATTCAGCTCAATATCAAAAACACAAACAACACAATCCAAAAATGAGCAGAAGACCTAAATAGACGTTTCTCCAAAGAAGATATACAGATAGCCAACAAACACATGAACGAATGCTCAATGTCACTAATCATTAGAGAAATGAAAATCAACACTACAACGAGGTATCACCGCATACCAGTCAGAATGGCCATCATCACAAAATCTACAAACAATAAATGTTGGAGAGGGTGTGGAGAAAAGGGAACCCTCTTGCACTGTTGGTGGGAATGTAAATTGATACAACCACTATGGAGAACAGTATGGAGGTTCCTTAAAAATAAAAAATAGAACTACCATACAACCCAGCAATCTCAGTACTGGGCATATACCCTGAGAAAACCATAATTCAAAAAGAGACATATACCAAAATATTCATTGCAGCAATATTTACAATAGCCAGGACAAGTCATGGAAACAATCTAAGTGTCCATCGACGGATGAATGGATAAAGAAGATGTGGCACATATATACAATGGAATATTACTCAGCCATAAAAATAACCAAAATTGAGTTATTTGTAGTGAGTTGGATGGAACTAGAGACTGTCATACAGAATGAAGTAAGGCAGAAAGAGGAAAACAAATACTGTATGCTAACATACTTGAGGACACAGGGAAGGGTAAGGGTAAGCTGGGATGAAGTGAGAGAGTGACATGGACAAACATACACTACCAAATGTGAAATAGATAGTGGGAAGCAGCCGCATAGCACAGAGAGATCAGCTCGGTGCTTTGTGACCACCTAGAGGGGTGGGATAGGCGGGGTGGGAGGGTGACGCAACAGGGAGGGGATATGGGGATACATGTATACGTATAGCTGATTCACTTTGTTATACAGCAGAAACTAACACACCATTGTAAAGCAGTTATACTCCAATAAACATGTTAAAAAATATATAAAGGGCAGAAGCTTAAATATTTTAAAAGAAACATCTTTTAATCCTAGGGTAAAACATTTTTAAACAAGATTTAACAAATCAAGCCATACACAAAGTGAATGAGTAATTCAATTACATTAAAAATAAGTTTTAGTACTCACAATTTTCATAAAGGAGGTGAAATGTCGAGCCACAAACAGTAGAATATATTTTCAGTAGTATTGGGTTGGCCAAAACTTTCGTTTGGGTTTTTCTGTAAAAAAAAACCCAAACAGACTTTTTGGCCTACCCAGTACATACAACTAAAAGAAGTATTAATTAGAATATATAAAGGTTCTTACAAATCAATAAGAGTACATTAATGGACAGATGCCATAAATAGGCATTTCTAGAAAGAAAATGAAATATCTTGAAGTGTATGTGTGTTCTCACATATGGGAATGCAGAGGAAAACCAAAAGGAGGTATAATTTACAAACAGCAGATAAGCCCAAATGGAACATTTTGACACTGCAAATAGGAATATTTACTCACTCTCTTAACAGTGTGAATATTCCATTTTCAAAGTGCATTGGGAAAAAAAAAAACATGATATAATAAATATGAAAGTGGCTACCCAAAGGTCCAAATATTCTCTGCGTATGAAACCTAGAGTGACATTTGTATTTGCATATTTGGAGAAGTATTCGAAAACCTTAATAGTATTATTATTTCTAGGAAAAAAAGAGACAAATAACCCAAATATCTACAACCAGGAGAATGATAAATGCCATTGGCATATATTTAAATGGAATATACTACAATAGTTAAAAATGAGCAACAGACACATGCACTAACAGATAATACAGAAATGTCATCTTCAACAAAATGGATTGTTTCGGAAGGCGATACACAATATTATCTCAATTACATTAATACGCAAACTAAAGAGTGTTTTGTTCAGGCATACATACAAATAGTTAATTTATGTATGCTAAAGGCAAGGACAATAAATATAAATTCAGGATATTCAATATAATTGGGTGGGAGAGTGGAGGAGTACTTGAGGACAAACAGAAGAGTATCAGCAATGTTCAGCTTCTTATGTTGAATAATGGGCACATGTGTGTTCACTTTATTGTTTGTTATACTTTACATATAAAAATAACTGATTCAGAAAAAAAATGTAGCCTCTAACCTACTTGTCAGATCCACAGAGATTCCATTATTTCGGCAAGGTTCAGAGGAACACTCATTAGTTTCACATAGAGGTCCAGAAAACCCAGGTCTGCAAACACTCTTTTTAAACAAGAAATTTAATAACTCCATTGTAAAATTTTAAAGCTGAAAATTCAAATAACCATAGCACAGCAAATTGTTAATAAGCAGAAGTGTTGTTCAATGTGTCCACTGACATTATAAATATGCATACATTTGGATACATCTAGATGCATGAACATGTATATAGATGTTTTTTGGTTTTCTCTACCTGAAATTGTTGAGCCCGACTTTACAGTCACCACAGTTCTGACAAGGAAGGGGGAAGCACTCATTCATGTTAATTTCACAGTGTTCACCTTTAAATCCTGCAAAGAGAGAGAAGATGGGTAGAGATGAGCAATCATAACTTTAGAGTGTGAAAATCGGAATCAGTAGTAAAGAGTCTGGAAAATATGCTCATAATGGAAGTTACAAAAAAAAAAATGGGAGGGAGAAAACACCTCATCTCTGAGTTCTTATACTACTCTATTTCAAGTAATGTCTGAATAAAATTATGCTAGTTTCTAATTAAAGAGTTCAAATGAAAGAATCAAGGGAGGACTACTTTACTGAATCTCCTGTGGAAATAGAGTTAATGCTAATGTTGTTGTTTTAAGGTCTTTAAGTGTTTGAACAAAAAGAACTGAAACTATCTGGAAAGCAAATGAATTAATGTGACGACGAATCTTAAAGTAAAATTGAGCTTCAATGATCAGATTTATTCAAAGCAGTTAGTAGATGAGGCAAATTTAACTGCTTTTGATTCATAGCTAAATAATCAGTCATCCATTTAAACCCATGCCAGTTATGTTTAAAAAAAGCAAAGAAAAAAAGGAAAGAAAATTATAGACTTATAAAAGAGTCAGTTGTAATTATTTCAACATATCTGTGTCAGAAAAAAATCAAATTTATATCACTATTTAAAATACATTAAATATTTTAATATTTATGATGACCACTTAAACAATTATTTCCATGGCTATAGAATAACTAAGTATAACAACATATATATATATGTATTTTGCTGCTAATATTATTTTTATATTTTTCTTGATAATATTTTTGATATTTTGCTATATTTTGCTAATATTTTGCTATATTTTTCTTGCTAATATTTTTATATTTTTCTTGCTAATATTTTTTCTTACTTTTTCAGTGCTATAACTAAGCACCATATAATTGAAGTGACATTATAATGCCAATATCTACTCAGATTTTTTAGTTTGAGGAGCAGAAGGTCATTCAAGTTACCCTAAGAAAACTTTATTAGTGGCATACACATAGACTGGGATTGGAATTGAGAAATAGGGGAAAGAGAGGACAGTCTATCTACCCATGAATTGCCATCTTGCTCCCACTGTACGTTCTCATAGAGTTTCTTCCTCATTCTGTCTGCAAATATCTCTTCACGTACAAAGTGTCAGATTCTTTTTATGTTGTCATTACAATATTGTAATATTGTCATGCAGATAATGTAACACAGTTTCCCTTGTCTCTGTATCATGACCTTTCAGCTTCAGCACTTACTGCTGACTGGAAAATTCTCTTCACATTTCCTTACTCGGATTCCCATGAAATAAGCTGGGACTGGCCAGCTTTATCTTTTCACATCACACCATGCCACAAACCCCTGCCGTGCTCTGTGGTGTCTGCCATCAGGTCAAAAGCCAAACCCACTTCCAGTTAGAGTTTGGGAAGTTGATACTATGTCTTTTGAAATATGGCTGCCTCCTTAGCAGGAGATAATATGAAAATTTTAAATGACATAATCCAAAAGGAGGCAAGTATAAAGGAACAAAGTACAGATATGACAAGTAAAAAGCAAATAGCAAGACAATTTATTTAAAGCCATATATAGCAATAATTACATTAAATATGATTTTTAAAAAACATTTCAGCTAAAAGGCAGAAACAATCAGACTAAATAAAATAACAGGACTACATGATATCTAAAAGAAATCCCCTTTACATGTAGAGACAACAATAGGTTAAAAGTAGAAAGATGGAACAAAGATGCCCCATGAAACACTAATAAGAAACCTAGAGCTTCCCTGGTGGCGCAGTGGTTGGGAATCCGCCTGCCGATGCAGGGGACACGGGTTCGTGCCCCGGTCCATGAAGATCCCACATTCCGCGAAGTGGCTGGGCCCATGAGCCATGGCCACTGAGCCTGCGCGTCTGGAGCCTGTGCGTCCGGAGCCTGTGCTCCACAATGGGAGAGGCCACAACAGTGAGAGGCCCGCATACTGCAAAAGAAACCTAGAATGTCTACGTGACTAGCAGACCAGGCAGTCTTCTGGAAAAACACTGGTATTAATTTGTGTTACTTTTTCTTTCTCAATTATCAAATCTTTCAAGTTAAACTCTGAAGTTGCATGCTTGTAATTTTATTCATGCAGTAGATATTGTATCCTCAGCATCCAGAACAAAATTCTGTTATTATAAATTAGTTATTTCCAAGTTAATATGGATCTCCTAATTTTAGGTGAACAAGTTATTATTGCAACACACTTCAACACAATTTGTCAATCACTCTTACTGTTATATTAAATTATAAATGTCATAGTACAGTTATAAATAAATAATAAGCTATTTCCTTAAATATTTTACAGTAGTTAATTTTTTTTCAAGTTAAAGATTTAGAAAGTTGGATGCATTCCACCATTTCTACTTTTAGCATAACTAGTGTTATCTGGGACACAGGGCATTTTGACCTTAAGTTGCTTTTTAGAAGTGTCCTTTAGTGGCACTGGAACTCAGGGGCACTGACCAGCTAGAGGACTGGAGTGTGCCTCCCTGAGTTCAGCTGAGCTGATGGATCAGAACATTCAGCACCTGGGAACTTGGACAGCTCAAAGGATAACCTTGGTTTCTGTGATTTTGCCTCATTCATTTAGTTTGACATTTCTGAGATGGAGTTTTGTTACCACCTAGCAACATATGTCAATGGACTGAGGAAATGAGATTGCTGAAATGCAGTGGACATTGGAAGAAAAAATAAAGTAGATGTGGATCACATTTAAAATAAGCCAAAGCTTTGCAGGGAAAGTGTAAGTTTGGGGGATTTAAAGGAGTGAGATATATATATATATACTTTGTTCCAAACTAAATTTTCCATAGTCCTTGGTTTTAGAAATTGATACATATTCATATGAAGGATATTTGTTTTGAATATATGCAGTGACAGCTAAAAGTCTGTCAAAACTCAAAATACAATGAATTAATTCTATGCTATTCCTCTCCTATTTATTCCTATCCAGATCTATTCAGCTAACTATTTTATTCACTTCAATAGAGTTCTTCACACACAAATAATGAGAAATTCTCAAACAAATGTTCTCTTGATCTTTTTCTTATACTGTCTTACCTGTGATTGTTGCAGCAAATGCATGTGACTGATTAATAAATCCTATTTTTACATTTAAATTAGTTACTAAAACAACTGCTCAAATCCAGAACTAAATCAATGTAGATTACAGATATAGTATTTTTAATCACTTAATATTTTCTCAGTTCTAACAAATGCAGCCTTTTAATACTTTATTCTCTGGAGGGGATGGCATAGAACAAAGTACACTAACAATAGTTAGGTTTTCATAAAACTTTTTTAGTAAGCATTTTATCATTCAGGGCTATACTTGACAACTCTCACATTAGAAGTAATATCAGCTGGAGTAATTAGAAATGAAGTAAATAGTGACAATTAGAGTGTATTTTCCATGTATTCAAACAATGTAGTGTAAAAAAATACATTTTAAGACAAACACACAAAAAAAGTATTAAAATGAATTATTTTAATGACTTCCCTGGTGGTCCAATGGTAAAGAATCTGCCTTCCAATGCAGGGGAAGCTGTTTGGATCCCTGGTGGGGGAACTAAGATCTCACATGCCTCAGGGCAGCTAAGCCTGCGTGCCACAACTACTGAACTCTTAAACCTCGGCCCGAGAGCCCACATGCCTCCACTACACAGCCCACGTGTTCTGGAGCCTGCGTGCTACAACTAGAGAAGAGAAAACCCACATGCCACAATTAGAGAGAAGACAGTGTGCCACAACTAAAGATCCCACATATGTCCCACGTGCTGCAACTAAGACCCAACGCAGCCAAAAAATAAATAAAATAAATATTAAAATGAATTATTTGCAAAAGCATTAGAAATTTTTATTTCTCTTTAATTACAATTTTAGGGCTTCCCTGGTGGCGCAGTGGTTGAGAGTCCGCCTGCTGATGCAGGGGCACGGATTCGTGCCCCGTTCCAGGATGATCCCACACGCTGCGGAGCGGCTGGGCCCGTGGGCCATGGCCGCTGAGCCTGCGCTCCGCAGTAGCAAGGGCCACAACAGTGAGAGGCCCGCGTACCGCAAAAAATAAATAAATAAATGAATAAAATTAATTTCCCTAGATGTTAAAACTTTATGGAAACAAAGAGAGATCTTTCTTGGCAAGTCAGAAAAAAAGTATTGTTTTCTTTATTTTTTAAATGACATAATACAAATATTAATATTTTCTTTAAAAATTAGCCAATATTATAATATAGATGCAGACTTAATTTTAAAAACAATGATATATGAAAAGATAAAAGTAATATTTTCAGTAGACCCTAAGGTTTTTTCTGTTTTTTTTTTTCGGTACGTGGGTCTCTCACTGTTGTGGCCTCTCCTGTTGCGGAGCACAGGCTCCGGATGCGCAGGCTCAGTGGCCATGGCTCACCGGCCCAGCTACTCCGCGGCATGTGGGATCTTCCCGGACTGGAGCACGAACCCATGTCCCATGCATTAGCAGGCAGACTCTCAACCACTGTGCCACCAGGGAAGCCCAAGACTCTAAGTCTTTTAACATGATTTTAAAGTAAACTTTTAGAAAATGAGTATAAAAGCTAATGTTTTTAAATGTAATAAAAATTTGACATATTTTAAAGTTAATTGGCAATAATATATATTTTCTTTGAAGAATTTTCCAGATATAAATTTCAACAGCTGTTTAAACCTAATAGATATGCAGTACTACATAAGCACATGTTTTTAATTGTCAAAATGAGTAATTTTTAATTTAGACAAACCATTCATCAAGTGACACATTTATTTGGTGCTCAGAATTATGCACCTCAGGTAATGTGGCTTTACCATAAAGATAGTATATATACGGGATTAATAGACATGTTTAAATGCAACTTCTCGCTTCCTCTCGTAATAGAAATCCATCAAGCTTAGAATCCCAATTGTAAATCAATAACACACATAAATTATCTGACTCTTCCCTTCACTACAAGTGAATCCTTGTATTGTAGCGAAGGAGTCCTTTCCACATTTTAGACCTTCATAAAGTTCATTTAAAGAAACTGTTGCTTCTTTCACCTTGGAGACCTATGGATGAAGTGGCTACATTTGGCAACTAAGCCCTTTAAATTAAATTAGAAATATTTGGGGGTGGGGTGGGGGAGGGAGGGATTGGGAGCTTGGGGTTAGCAGATGTAAACTAATATATATAGAACGGATAAACAACAAGGTCCTACTGTATAGCATAGGAAATGATAGTCAATATCGTGTCATAAACCATAATGGAAAATAATATGAAGAAGAATATATATATATTATATACACAATATATATATTATATATTATTATACTATATATATACTATATATATAGTATATAATATATATATATATATACACACACATATACACGTAACTGAATCACTTTGCTGTACAGTAGAAATTAGTACATTATAAATTAACTATACTTCAATAAAATAAATTAAAAAAAGAAATATTTGATAGGGTGATGTTCTTGCCTATAAAATGAGAAATAATTCAAAGTAAAAAGAGAAAGAATCTTAGAGAATATTAGAAAAGAATTTTAAGAATGCAATATTTTATGTCCCTCACTGTATAAACACACATATGCTGACACAGAGACTCTACTATGTGCTATACACGTGGACTTTCACATGCAGTTCATCCAAAGTCACCTATACCTCTGTAACCCTCATGTCATTTTTATACTCCATTTCTACCAGCCTGAAGTTCAAGTCAGTTAATTCAACCTCTCCTACTTAATTAGCTCTTTCCTCTCACAGTTATGCATTAGACATTACTCTTGATCACATACAGTATAAACAAAAATGCTAACTTTGATAAGAAATGGGATTTACAGGTAGCTTAACCAGTAAGGATACCAGGTAGTTTGCAGAATTAAAGAAAAAACTATAGGAACTGCCAGGACACGTTTTTTCGCACACACTCCTCTCCTCCAACATATAGATCTCCATGTGAAGGGAACATGGTGTTGGCTGCACCAACTGAAACATTGGCAGAAAGAAAAAGCTTCTCTCAGCATCAGTTCCAGGGAAAGGCTCTGTCTGGGACTATTCCAGGTCCATGCCCACCCCTGAATCAACTGTAATTGCCAAAGGGATGGGGTTCGCTCTGTGTCTTAGCTTGAGTTATTCTGCAATAAGAATTGAGATAAATTATTTGCATGCAAGTACCTTATTTGAGGTCCCAGGGATTATTGCAAGGGGGTGGGGGAAATAAAAGAAGGAAGAGAGTGGTTTAATGAGAAGGTTATTGCTGTGGACAACCAAGGACCCAGGCTGGTGGAGAGTCTCTTAGAAATCATTTGCCACATAACTCAGAGTTGACACAGTCAGCAAGAAAGCTGAGGTATACATCCACAAATCCTCTTTGCTTGTGCATATCTCTGTTGTAAATGGGAAAGCTCTTACTACTTCGTACTCTAATGGTTAGTTAAATTATGTATCTCTTCCTTGAACTTAAAAGCCTTGAGGGTGTGTCATTGCCACTTTTAATTTCTCCATAACCTATCTCAAGACTTGACACATGGTAGGAAATCCATATATGTTTGTTGACTCAGTTAATAAGGAATACAATTTTTAGATTTCTAAAACACTACCAACATGCAGTTGCAAGATTCACATGTGTCGTGTACAGAGCACAGTTTAGAGAAGAAAAAAACATATGTAGTATAAAATAAATTGTGAGCTGTGTAAATTTATTGCACACTAAATCACCAAAGCTAACACTATAGGGGAACCGAGAATAAACCACATTTGTTTCTAGGAATCTTATAAAATTATATATGTCTTTCTGTTCACTATTTTTATATTTATTAAAACACTGATTTTTTTAATCAGATAAACTTTAAACAAATAGGATTATTCTCTGCCTATTTTCCAATAGAAAATGTTCATTGTTCATAGGGAACAAATTAACTCACCTCAGGTCTAATCAGAAGGCAGAAGGATTTCCCTTACTTTCTGTTGCAAAACATGATCACAGTAATTCTGGTGTTTTACTACAGTAGCTAATATTGGACCAAATGGATTAGATTGTTGTTTTGCCTACAAGTGTCAGTCACATGAACCAAAATACTTTACCGGCTGAGCAATTGATTTGGCATAAATCAAAGTATTAACATTTTTTTTTTTTTTGGCCATGCGGCTTAGTTCCCTAAACAGGGATAGAACCTGGGCCCTCAAGCAGTGAAAGCACAGAGTCCTAACCACTGAACTGCCAGGGAATTACTAACTTCAAGGTAAATTTTAACACCATTTATAATTTAGTTGTCTAGTATGTAGTTATATTATCACCATAGCTCTGAGATTTTATTTATACTTATATTTAAATTGTGATAAAATTTATAAACTGATTAAAAGTTGTGAACAAAATTTCAGAAATGTGTATGCTCAACTCTCAGATGTTAAGCCTTAACACTCTTGTCTCATGAACTTGCCATATTCTAGTCACTTGACAAACACCAACAATTTAAAAAGAGTTCTAGTGCACCTTCCAAATCCTGTCTGTCTAAGATGTTAAGTCTTGGGATTCTTTGTGGTTTACAATTTCAGTACTTTTAAAAATGGAATTTGATCAGAATATTTTCTTAAAGAAATGATATGATGGCTCTGAAATAGAACTTATTTTAAATAACAGCTATAAAATTAAACCACAGCATAGTGCTTATGGTATCCAAGAGTCGACCTCTTTTTAATATTCTAAGGTAGTTTTTTAATGTTGCTGACTTTAGCTTTGATCTGCTACAGAGGTTGAAGAATACCAGTAAAGGCAATAGTAAGTAAACATTTTTACAATAGTTATGTTATAAATATGTTTAAATAAAAACATATATATAAAAATATGTTTATATATAAAACATTTATATGTATACTTATATATTTACATATAAATAATATATTAAACATATATACAATATTACACATGATATATTATATAACATATAATATATATTATGTATTGTATAATAATATAACATTATATAATATATAATATATATATAACATAATATGTATATAATATAATACATTATATTAAAAATAATGTATATTATATACTATAATAATATATTATAATATATAATAATATAATATATTATACAATTTAATTTAATAATAATGGGTGATATACTATATATTATATAGTATAATACATATTATATATAATGTATTATATTACATCTTATAATATAATATTGGGCTGGCCAAAAAGTTCATTCTGTTTTTTCTGCAACATCTTCTATATTATATAATAATTAGTAATGTATTATGTTACATATAATATATTATATAAAATATATATCATATGCATTATATTCATAACATATTAAGTATATTAAATATATTATTATATTTCTATATAATACATAATTTATAATATTATTATAAATAATATAATATAAATTATAAGCATATTTTATGATGTCTTTAGTATATTATATACTTTTAATATATATTATATATAATATATTAACTATATTATTATAATATAACATATATCATTATATAATATATGCTGTATAATATAACATATATTGTTTTTTAATATCATTAAATATTATTTCATAGAATATGGCATATATTATATATAATATATTATATTATTATAGCATAATTATATTTATAATTATATATAATATATTATATTATAATGTATTATATGTATAATTATATAAATATATGTTATTTATATCTTATTATAAATATTATAAATTATAATATATAATATATTATATTACATGACATCTATTATATATTATATAATATATTATATAATATAACATAGATTTTACATTATATAAAACATATGTTATATATATTTTATATATAATATGTAGTATAATATATAATATATTGTATTATAATATATATTAATATATTATATATTAACATATATAACATATCATTTTATTATATGTTATATACAATATATATTAAATACTAATATATTCTATATATAAGATATATAAATGATATATATTGATATATAAATTATAATTAATAATTATATTTGATATATAAATATAATGATATATAAATTATATATCAAAATGATATATAATGATATATAAATTAATAATATATGTAAAATTATTATAATTACATTATATTATATACCATTATGTATTTTGTATAATAATATGATATATTTATATATTTATAATATATAAGTATATATTTATATATAACTATACATATATATGTTTATATATATAAAACTTTTTTACAGTAGTTATGTTATAAATATATTTATATATAAACAAATATATATTGTTTATATATAAAACATATTTTTATATATATAAAACAACATATTTTAGAAATGATGTGCACTCCAGCAATACTTTGTGCTGAATAATAATTAAAAATGAATAAGCAGAAGATTCACTGTGCCCACATGCCACTCTACCCAAAGCACTGCTTTGAAGAGTCATAATCTCTGAAGCCTTTTGTAGAATGGTGACGTTCCAAGAAAAAAAGTGATTTTGCTCACGTACTATGGCACAGTGTAAATTTTCCCTAAGCTATTTTTGTGAGTGCTCTGGAGTTCAGCAATCTTATTATTGTTTGCTAGGAGACAAGAAGCTTTTATGATATCTCGAAACTTACTTTCCCCTAATCCCGCAACAGGAAATTAATCTTACAAGATTATATACATTTATTAAATTCATTTATGAATTGAAAATAAATTATTAAAATATCATTTGAAAAAACATGCCTATCTTGTAGAAAATTATCTCTGGTGAAAATGGAGGTGGTTTTATTCATATTGAGGAAATATACTGCTGCTCCTCAAGAAACATTTGTCTATTACTTATATTCTTAGAATATATTAGTAGCATAGGTAAAGCATCATGGAATAATTCTGTGGAGTAAATTAGCTCTTCCCCTGCTATTGACTATTTTTTCAAAAATTTCACTTTCAATCTTTGTTAAAAAGAATAGTATTCTATTATCTACTTCATAATTACTGTGGTTTTCATGATGTTGGTGCTCCCCTCATGTTTTGTTTTAGCTCTATGTTTCTGCCTCATTCCTGGAAACATTTACTCATATGCTTTATACAACTGTGTTATATGCTTTATAGAGCCCATGTCAATTTTACAAAAATAATTACTAATGGATTTCCAGATTCTAGTTCTAATCCCTCAGAAGGCCCAGAAGTTTCTGCCATTTACACAGGTTCACGGACTTGCCTCTACGTATCATTATAGAAGATTACCTTATATCCTCAGGAAATCTTCGAGGATTTGTAGAAACAAAGGGGAAATTACTTTGACTAAGACAACGAATGAACAAATACAGTCTAAATTGGCCTTTTTTGGACAGAAGATTAAATGAGCATTGTCCTTATCTTTAAAGGACTACTATTCTAGTAAAGCCAGTAACAAGGAAAGAGATATAAACACATAAGTAATTATTAGAAAATAAATAGCTGTTTTTTTATATATATATTATGTTTATGACACATTCCAGTTATGCCAAAAATCGACCATGGGCTAATTTTATGGCAGAAGCATTCCCGCTGAAGATGGTAATAGCTTTTGCATAGCCCACAATACAGGAGCAGCAAACATTTACTCAGAGCTCCTGCAAATTAACCAGACCTCTTCCAGTTACAACTGAAGAGATCTCAATCAATCATCTTTAATGATAATAAATTACGTTATTGTTTGATACGACCCAAGAAGCCAGAAGCAGCCTGGCTTCAAGTGTGACAGGGTCCAGGGGCTCCAATGATGTCATTTGATCTGCCCATTCTCTGTCTCTTACATGGGATCTCTCTTATTGTACAAAGTAGCCACCAGAGTCACATGATACTAGTTTAGCAATCTAAGCAGAAAGAAGTGATGCTCCATGGGAAAAGATATAGTGAAGCATTTGATTACTGTAGATTGAACCTATGCCCATTTCTAACCACTGCTGTTGTTAGGAACACTACATGGAGAAAATTATTCAGGAAAGAAAGACTGTTAACAAAGAATAAGAGAGGATTTCTGAAAGAACTTAGTTTTAAAAAGAACCAAAGTTATAAAGTCTCTCCTTTCCCCCCATGCTATTCAGGTTAACTTTTTATATTATTTCCCCAGTATGTTTATATATCTGAGTTTGGAGTCAGATATTCCCCCATATATAGATCTTTCTCTCACCCATTCTTAAGAAGCTACTAGCCTATATGGACAAAACAAACAATGAGATCAAACATTAAAACAAATATAAGCCCTTACCTTCTCTGCAAATGCAATAATGATTTCCATCTACCAAAGTCAAGCATGTTGAATTGTTTTGGCAAGGATCACTGAGTGGATCGCAGGGGTTATAGTGTTGATGGCAAAATTTTCCAGTATAAAAGGGTGGGCACAGGCACACAAATTGCCCAGGGATGGAAGATTCATGACAAAGACCTCCATTCATGCATGGGTCAGAGTCACATTCATTTATTTCTTCACTACAATTCTGTCCAGTCCATCCAGATGTACAGTCACAGCTGAAATGAATATTTAAGAAATATTAACCATACTATTTCAAATTCTTTCTTCACATTTTCAATGTAATGACTACATTGAACGAATGTGTGACATTTTCTCATTTATAACAAGATTAATAAATTACACATATTTTAAAATATTGTTTGCCTAATTTCCTGAGACAACTTAATGTATGTTACTGCCAAGCTGACTTTATTGGCTGATAGAGATTTAAGAAGCATTTGGTAAATTTCTAACATAGGCCACTGAGACGTATCTGAGAACAACAAGGCTGCCAATTACAATTTTAGGAACTGTTGAGCTGAAATAACAATTGAGAACATTTCCTCAAGTATTTCTTTCATGTAAAATAATTTTCACAGATAGGATCACTGTTTATAAGCCTAAGATGATATTTAATTCAATTGCTTTAACAACATGTGATTCTTCAAATCACCAGAGTATTTATCACAAGGTGATACTTTATGTTAAGCAGCTGTTTTTGTTTCAGTTTTTGTAAGCTTTAAAAAACATCTTTTCTATTAATATATGAATAATGTAGGAAAATTGAAGAGAAAGCAAACAAAAAAAGTAAAGAATTCGGATGTTTGTCTATATATCACAGACTCTAGCTCAGTCTCTCTCAAATTTCTCTTGGAAATTTTGATTTCAAAAAGCACTTTAGCCAAACATTTTCCATCAAGCCAGGCTAGTTCTGCTCCTAAGAGCAGGAGGATTCTAACAGTGTAGGAAAAAGCGTTTTCCACATGAAGTATTATTCAAATAAGGTAAATGAACAGATAATAATGAAATCTGCAGACACAGAGTCAATGTGAGTATTGTTGATCTACTGACTGAATGGACATCAATTTTACACTGAGGGCAGGTTCAGCGAGAGAGCAGGTGTCAGTCTGTGGGCAGGTAGAGCCCCAAATTGTGAGTAAATGTACCATCGGCAAGTAGCACATCATGGGACAAGGCACAGAAGATACTAGAAGAACTGTTTTTAGAGAAAAAAAATTCCGTTGCTGATAGTTTAGATAGTTAAGATAACTTTATAAAAGTATTACATTGCTGAAAGATCTAATTTGTTCATGATAAGCAATATCTTGCTTAAAAGAAAGAGGAGAGGAGAGGAGGGGAGAGAGAGGAGGAGGAAGGAAGGAAGGAAAGAAGGTAGGAAAGAAAGGAGGGAGGAAGGAAGGAAAGAAAGAAAGAAAGGAAGAAAGAAAGAAAGAAAGAAAGAAAGAAAGAAAGAAAGAAAGAAAGAAAGAAAGAAAGAAAGAAAGAAAGAAAGAAAGAAAAGAAAGAAAGAAAGAAAAGAGAGAAAGAAGAAAGAAAAGAAAGAAAGGAAGAAAGAAAGAAAGAAAAGAAAGAAAGAGTAAGGGAAAGAAAGAACCTCATGTTTAGACCATTCCATATTAATAAATACAGAAGATACCAGTACAGTGAGAGGAGAGAGCTGAATGACTGGCTTGCACCTGTTCATGAGCTTGAATTCTAGATAGATATAGTTGCCATTGAAACGAATACTAAAATTAATAGGGGGTAAGATGATTGGAGTCATAATTGATTAATAATATGTCTACTAGTTCAATAAGATTAAATCCAGTCTAAAAAAAAAGAAAAAACAGTGGATTCTACAGCTATTATTTTTTTTTTTAATTTGGTAATGTGCAGAAAGAGATTGCTACCATGCAAATTGAATATTTCTTTGTAAGGTATGTTTGCATAAGGCAAACTTTACAACTGAAACAATTCATACCTTTGAAATAAAAATATATATTTTGAATATGTTATTTCCCTTAAGAATGAGTAAAAATAATTGATACTTTCATTTTTCTTTCTAAAGAAATAATGACATTATTTTGGTGACTATCCATCCTCATTTCCCTAGACAGTCCTGGCTTAGGCCTATTGTTAAATATAATTATTTACAGGGTACTCTTTCACTTACAAAAGTGTCTCAGGTGCTCTTCTGTTCATCTTTGATTATCTCCTATGTCACTTAGTAAAACTGAAAATTTTCCAGAAAAGGCAATACTATCACTTACTTGCTAATCCTGCACCTGCCTTCACTTGCTCTAAAATGTGTTTGCCACACCCTTTAAGAATTCAACACATATATTACCTTGTATTATGAACATTTGCATGGCTTTCCTCCACTATTAAGCTCTGATTCCTTGATGTGTAAGAATTGTCTGAATCTCCATACTCTCAGGTATATAATATATGTTGAAAATATTATAAATATTAATTAATATAAGGTCTTTAGTTAGAATCATATAGATGAGCTTAATGAATTTGATAATCTCAGCAAATTGTTGTAAAGACTAAATGAGATAATGAATAAAAAGTGTATATAGATCCTGACATCAACATTGCCCAGTTACCCAAAGTGGTTACGAGGTGCTGTCACAGAATTAAAAAAAAAAACATTTTTTACCCTATTTATGCCTAAATAAAATATGCATCTCAAAAATGAGTATTGCTTAAATTTCTAGTGCTAATTTTCATTTTTCAAATTACATCCTATTTGTCACAACTGTCAAATATATTACACAATGTGATACTTCCAATAAAACTTTGAAATTAGTAGAACTATTCTTACTCTTACTATACAAATGAGATGGCTTGAAGTACAAAGGATACAAGTGATTTATCCAAAGTCATATGGTCATATGGTTAACAAACCTGAGCTCTGAAAGCCAGACATCTTCCTCCCAGTTTCCCTCTTTTTTTTTTTTTTACAGGTTTCAAATCCATTATAAGATCATTCAACATTTGTGAAATAACACTAAAGTTAGGCATAACCAAATCTCAGAAAAGTAGCTTCAGTGCATTTATTTTACTTGAAATTACTTTTAAGGGGGTGTTGCACAGATATTTGTTTTTCTTTTTCTTGTATTCTTTCATGAGTACATAATTGCAACTTAATTATTTTAAAAGAGTTCCCTGTGTATAACCTTCAATGCTTAAGTATTTAGCATATGCACTGAAGGTTTGTTTTATCGTCTCAAATTACAGGTGGCCAAGATTTCATGTGGTGTCCTTATGCGGATCGAGGCTTTGGTGCATCAACAGAATTGATGAGACCAAAGCCTATGTAGGTCAGTGGATATATTGTAGAAAATAAGGTTCCAAGGAACAAAGTCATTACTAGTAATTAAAAATCAGACTATACATTTATATATTTGAATCTGCTTTTGAACATACCAGAGAAGCTAGTCCTTGGTGGATGGAAAAATATATTTTATGTGAGAGCTTCAATCTGGTTCCTAGGTGTACCATGAAATAATTTAAGGATTCAGTATGATCTGGCAGGATATTTCAAATGCACAGCTAGAGGCAGAGTCTTTATGGATTAAAAAACCAACTAAACAAAAACACATACTCTATGAGTTTTCAAATATACAATTTCAGTAGTAAATATTTGAAAACTAATTTAGTGTGTACTTAATGGTAGACTAATATATTATAATTTGCTGTCTTTCCTAGAGAGAGAACCAAAAATCCACTGGCATAAACACATTGGATTCCTTCTAAGTAAGAACAGCATTTCAATTCTTAAATGTTGATTTAAAGAACCAAAGCTAATAATAGAAAATAAAGTAGTGTCATTGTAATGAAATAGGAAAAAAAGAGTATTCATGAAAGAAATAAATTAGCTTAAAAAGTTTTAGTAGATTCCAGCTTCTGAATACTTACCATTCTGCATGCTTACCTTACCATAAATATTGATATCCAGTGACTAAATATTGTTCAGCAATATTTATCTATGTTTTACACAGGTATACCAGGTTTTAAGGCTACAGTCTTATAAATACAAATCTAAAAATATATGTAATTTAAAAGGATCTTTTCATATACAAACTAGTTCACTTATTGTTTGTTACAGCCATTACTTATATGCAAAATAAAATTCCAAACAAAACTAGCAGGTGAAAAAGAAATGATAAGACTGTGAATAATAAAATAGTACTATTACTAGAAAAAGGAAGAAATAAAAAATATGGGCTACTCAAACTAAGTCATTCAATCTTTATTTTTTTGCTATATCCATTCGCCTGTTTGTTCATTCATTTAATTATAGCATCAGCGGTACCATCAACAAAACTATATTAATAATGAATCTTAAGATGGTCACTACTGTTGACTTAACCACTGCAATTATCTTGGAAAAAAATGGGAAAGCATTTAGCTCATTCAGATTGGTAACATTTATTTCAAATAAACTATTTTATTGGTAAACATTAAAGTCAGAAAACAGGATAAAGTCTACTCTGAAGAACAACATGAAAATGTTAAGATGTAAAAACATACGAGTGAGACAGTCTGGGACCTGGGACCCTTTGCTGCAGTGCTTGCACCTGGACAAAAGTCTCCTCAAGCAACAAAATACAAAGAAACTATAAGCAACTAAAAATAACTGCATTCATGTGCAGTGGGAGCAATTATGAACAAGAAGATACAAAAAGACCAAAAACCAACTGCCACTCCCGAGGTGTCTGGAGCAAAAGCAAGTACTGCGCATTGCCCTTGCACTGAGGGGTGGACACACCACCTAAGCCGCCCCTCAGCCCAACCCACAGATCTGCCCCCACCCCTACCCCATTTATTTTTTTATTTTATTTTATTTTTTTAACATCTTTATTGGGGTACAATTGTTTTACAATGGTGTGTTGGTTTCTGCTTTATAACAAAGTGAATCAGTTATACATATACATATGTTCCCATATCTCTTCCCTCTTGCATCTCCCTCCCTCCCACCCTCCCTATCCCACCCCTCCAGGCTGTCACAAAGCACCGAGCCAATATCCCTGTGCCATGCGGCTGCTTCCCACTAGCTATCTACCTTACTACATTTGTTAGTGTGTATATGTCCATGACTCTCTCTCGCCCTGTCACAGCTCACCCTTCCCCCTCCCCATAACCTCAAGTCCGTTCTCTAGGAGGTCTGCGTCTTTATTCCTGCCTTACCCCTAGGTTCTTCATGACATTTATTTTTCTTAAATTCCATATATATGTGTTAGCATACAGTATTTGTCTTTTTCTTTCTGACTTACTTCACTCTGTATGACAGACTCTAGGTCTATCCACCTCATTACAAATAGCTCAATTTCGTTTCTTTTTATGGCTGAGTAATATTCCATTGTATATATGTGCCACATCTTCTTTATCCATTCATCCGATGATGGGCACTTAGGTTGTTTCCATCTCTGGGCTATTGTAAATAAAGCTGCAATGAACATTTTGGTACATGACTCTTTTTGAATTTCGGTTTTCTCAGGGTATATGCCCAGCAGTGGGATTGCTGGGTCATATGGTAGTTCTATTTGTAGTTTTTTAAGGAACCTCCATACTGTTCTCCATAGTGGCTGAACCAATTCACATTCCCACCAGCAGTGCAAGAGTGTTTCCTTTTCTCCACACCCTCTCCAGCATTTATTGTCTCTAGATTTTTTGATGATGACCATTCTGACTGGTGTGAGATGAATGGGCAGAAGACCTAAATAGACATTTCTCCAAAGAAGATATACAGACTGCCAACAAACACATGAAAGAATGCTCAACATCATTAATCATTAGAGAAATGCAAATCAAAACTACAATGAGATATCATCTCACACCAGTCAGAATGGCCATTTAAGTGACTGGTTCGTCCCCCTCAGGGAGTGAGAAGGACACCTGTTGCTTGTTTTTGCCACAGCAGAGTCCCAGTAAAGCCTCATCTGTCCTCTTATCAATTTCTATTGATAAAGAGTGCAAGGACCCGACCTGGTAACAGGAGAAGATTGTTATGGGTGGAATGAATAGAGGGAGCTGGCCTAAAACGTTACAGCAGGGCAAGGTTGAAAAAAACAGCAACAGCAATGCTGAAACTTTTTTTGCATCCTACCCTAGAAGATATTTAAGCTTTTATTGTTGTTTTTCAGTACCATAGTAACACAATCAGATTGTTACAGAGTAGAAAATGGACTAAATTAGGAAGAGGTTGGTAGCATGAAAATCTTTTAGGAAGCTATTGTTTTATTGCTGATAAAAGATGACAAGAACCTAAACAATGGCATTAATAAGGTATACCAGATTTGAAGTAGATTTCTGATGAAGGCTTGAGAACACTTGATTATAAGCTGATGAGGCTGAGTGGGTAATGGGGAGGATTCTGTGGCTTTTAAATTCAGTGTTGAAGAGAAAATAGTGCCATCAGGTGAGATTGGGAATGGAGTGATGGGGAGGGAGAGGAGAGGGTACTGATGCTTAATACACTGTAACTTAAATTAACTGCATAATTTAAGATGCTGTCTTGTGTGCAGTAAGAAATTCCAATAATGGGACTCTGTGGAAAAATCAAGGCTTGGGATAAAAATTCAAGGGCCATTCTAATAAGTATTACTGGGAATAATTTATCATCAATGAAGTTTAACACTGGCCTTTTTTACTAAAACACAAAGTTAATTTATTAAAAATATAAAATTAGCCACTCAGTATTACACGATACATTATTCAATATTTTATGGAATCTCTGAATGTGAAAGAATAAGCAGGAAAGAATCCTACTAGTTTGATTACCTAACAAGTGCTTGATAGATAGAAAACAAACCTTTTTTTTTTTAATTTTATTTTTATTTTTTGAGAGTGAAGACCTTATTATTGAGTATATATTCTAAATGAAAGAATTTATATTTTAATATTAATAGGAAAAGATCTTTTCTATCCAGTCTATCAAGCCTCACTGTATATATATATATGTGTGTGTATATATATATATATATATAATATATATATATACACATACATACACATATATGTGTGTGTATATATATTTTAAAGATATATACTTTATAATTTGCAAAGTATACTATTCTTTATCCATTGTAAATAAAATCTATATGTAAGTTATCTATCTATACTGGAAGAATTTTCTATATTTTTAAGCAATGTACATTTTGATGCAAATGAACTATTTGGATATTTCATTGGTATAATTCTATTTCAATTATCTATGTTTCCAATATTCTATATGATTTCATCTCCTGTTCTTTGTAAGAAGACAACTGATCAATAGTGATTTTTGCAGTTGTTGAATTCAAGATGTTCTCTAGACAGGTGAGCAGCCCTGAAAAGCAATACAAGGCTTTGTTCAAGCTTCAGAGCATCCTCATCTCAGAGCAATAAGCTGCAGAGCCAGACAAACAGAGGCAGGAGCTTCAGTGGGTCAGGCCTCTTGTATACTCACTCAGAACCTGAAATAACTCTGATGAAACTCATGCTGTATTTGGAAGAAAACCCAAGTTTATACCTTAAATCTGGGACTAGAAAACCAAAGCCAACCATGTTCCTTCCAGACAGCAAGAGCAGTTGAACATTTTTGCCATTGTGATTATAACATGGAAACCATAATGATGGAGCACTTACCACTGAGACAGAAGATCAGATTGCAGTAGATTTTTTAAGCTACAATGAGCATAAGAAATTAATCTTGAAAGTGACTTTAACAATAATCTGAATAAAATACGTATAAAAAGGCTGACTACAAGACCATTCTGTGAGTTTACCTGTCGATCTAGGAATATGGCTAAGCTATAAACATGAGTAACACAATCACTTATATGACTCATCTTTAACCATAAACTCAGTTTATATTTAAAATATATAAATTTAACATCTTTAAATTTTTGTATTTTACATTTCATTTTTTGCTTTGATGTTACGTGTGTGTGTATAAACACAGAAAATTGATGCTGTGTCAGTTTTCCTGAGCAATTAATTATTACTTCTGGCCCTTGTTTTTTCCCAAAATAGATCCTTTGGACAAGTTAATGTAAGTCTGCTTTTAAATATAATTTCCTACATATTCATATTTTATATTTGCACCTTTATATTTACACCTGCAAATTTATATTTGCACCTTTTTTACTCCTTAAAATTGTACTTAAGTATATGTATGCATGTGTATATGCATTCATAATGTTTATAAACTATACACATGCAACTTGTTCAAATTGTATTCAAATAACACTTGAAAAATACATATACATCTTTTAAATATGGTGTAAGAATAAATAAAAACTCTAATGTATGTAAGTATTTTTTCTTTCAAGTACAATTTGAGTAGGAGACAGACAAGTAGAATACAAAACAGGCTGCAGTGTGTTACTTTAAGGAACTAAAGTACTGAGATATGGAACTTAAACCAATTTATGAATATTTTGCAAAATAATTCCTAAGTACACAGTATGTCAGAAGTTTTACAGGGAGAAACATTTTAACTCCACATTTAATAAACACCAGACTTTAAGTCTCAGAAGGAAATTGACTGAGCAAGAAAAAGCCATAGCACTTTTGTACATTTAGAAATTGTACTATAAGCGAGTAGGAAATGAATAAATCTTTGGTTTGTTGTTGGGACTAGCATTACAATAAATGCTATATTTGTTACCATATATATATATATATAAAATCTCCAAAAGGAGTAATATGCATCACAAATACACTAAGTACCAATAATACACACTTAGTTCTACACTGTATGCATACAATTCGATTAATTATGAATAGCAGCACATTTTTGCTTAGCCAACGATAAAAATATTTGAAAATAAACTTACTTAAGAAGGAAGTTAACAAGTATTTAGACATATAGAAATTATTATGAACCTATTAATATTTTATTAAAATGTAAGATTTAGAACATTTCCTTTTTAAAAAATATAGAAAGCACCCATATTTATCTATTTTTAATGGAAGTATGAGATTATAAAAAGAAATAAGAGAAACAGAGATGAGGAAGAGAGAAAAAGGGAGAAGGAAGTTGAGGCAGAGAAATCTCTTCCAAGAAATGTCACTCAAGGGCCACCTGTCTCACAGGGGCTACATGGAAAGTATGTATACCTATGATCCTATTTCCTTCTTGGAACTTTGTAGTCAGTCTTGGAAGCTTGTAGAAATTGATGGTCCATATTAACTGGAGATGATATACAAGAATGCTCATGGCAAACACTGGAGAAAGAAATCAGAAGCTAAGAGAAATGAGCATGCTAAACGATGGATGCTATATAAGGTCACACAATGACCATATTCTGCAGAGGACCCAGACACCATCCTTCTTATCAAAGTGATAAGATATATAGTTTTCAGAGGTGCTCCAGCTTCACTGAGAAGCTTAGTGTTGGCTGTTCCCTGTAGTCCAGGTCTGATTATAGGAGATAATGTTACCAAAATTGGCATCCCATAAGTAGTAGGGATGATAGGAAATTTAAAATGACCAGGTGGTGGTTCATGACCATCAGAGAAAGTAGGGCACAATTATAATTATCACCAAGGTTAGAGAGGCCGTCAGTGTCCAAGATCCGCAGAGAACTATGGAGACAATAGAACACATTTTCTCTTGGGGCAGAGTAGATTGGATGAATCAAGCATGGATAATTAGGAGTTTGAGGGCAGCCCTCCAGCTAAAAATGATAATCCCTTGCCCAGTTTTCAGACCCCAACTTCACTGATTGAAGGAGAGGCTAAGTGCCCAGGAAAAAAATACCCTACAACATGATAGCAAGATATAGTAATGATTCCACCAACAAGACCTATGGCTGTTGACTTTTGTAACTACATTTATGAGAAAGAGTGCCAAACATTTCGAGAATGTTGGACTTGATTTCAATTTGTTATTGATCTCTAGGTTTCTGAAGCTTCATTGCCCTGACATTAGAATGGGGGCACATGGAAGCAAGGTAATAAATGCACCTGGTCCAGGTGTAGCTCACAGCAGGTCCCCTGGTTCCAGTTGTCATTCCCCCAGTCCCTGAATATATACTTGAATTGGGCTTACATTTTAGTTGGTAGAACCCTCACATCATTTCTTTGCTTGGGGATTAGAACTATAGAGAATGCAAATTGGAAGTCTTGGAACCTGTCTCCTCATTTAAACTCCCACTCTCCAGGCAATATCATAAATTAAAAGCAATATAACACTGCTGGGAAAAAGCAAAGATAGCACCAGCTCTGAGGACAAAAGGAGGGTCCACCATCATTTCTCCACTCTACTCACCAGATTGGTCCCTTCAAAAAACAAGCATCACCTTGGAGACAGCGGAAGACTACTCAAGCTCAACCACGTAATAGCTTGACTGCTGCTGTTTACCAAATGGGGTACATTTCATCCAGCAGATTAGCACTGACTCAGATACACACTATGTGGCCAGGAATGTGGAGAATTTCTATCCCTATCAGGTAAGATGGTCAGAAACAGTGTATATTCATTTGGAACAGAAAACAGTATACATTTAAGGTCTTGCCTCAGGGCTAAGCTATCTTTTCCACTCTCTGTAATAATATAATATAAAGGAGGGTAGACTGTCTGGGCTTTCTGCAGATTGTTGTTTTGATCTGATGATGTTATTTATTATTATTATCTTAGTGAATGACAAATGAATGAATAACAAATGGCAAATATGATGAAGGCCTGTTGAAGATGGATGTGCTCTGGGTGGTGAGAGATAAAGCCTATGAAGACTGGGGTCCTGTTACATAAGGGAGGTTGCTAGAGATCCAGTGATCTGGAGCATGCCCACATATACCATCCAAATTAAAGACAGATTATTGCATCTTTACCTTGTGCAGTGAAGATAAACTGTTGCATCTTATACGTTGCACCACTAAAAAGGAAGTATGACACTCGGTAGGCCTCCGGATTTAATGGCAAAAATACTGCTCTTACCCATTCACCTAGGTAAATAGATGCTAGAGGCTTTAAATGAGTCTCAGAGTAGAAGACTTGGCAACATGTTCAGGCTGAAGTGCAAGTAGACTTGCCTGTTGCACCATGAGATTCAACAGGCTCTGTAGTATGAGAGGTGTTAGTGGTACTAGTGATGACAAAAGATATCTTACAAAGTTTATAGAAAGCTCTGGTAGGTGAATTATAACATAGACTCTACGTTTAGAGCAAGACCAGAGAGATTCCAGTTGATGGTAAAGAGAATACAAAGTGTATGGGGGAAGGGGGGATGAATTATATTAATTATGGCCTTTGGACCAGATGCAAGAGTAGGTGTTATAATTCATCCTACTAATCTGTCTCTTATAATTTATCCCAGGAATAAAAGTTAACCAGATTCCTGAAGTAGTATCTTACAGAATTTATAAGAAACAAATATATATATCTGAGGGTGTAAGATATGGTTTCTATTTATCTATCTACCTATCTATCTATCTATCTATCTATCTGTCTATCTTTCTATCATCTATCTCTCTATCTTTATAGGGAGGTATGATTGATACACACAAAAATTTGCACATCTTTAATGATGAGTTTGTACATATGCATACACCTGTGATACCATCACCATTATCAAGGTAGTAAACATACTCATCTTCCCCACAAATTTCCTTGTGTTCTTTTGAGTGTGTGTGTGTTTTGTGGTAAGAATACTTAACATAAGATTCATCCTCATGACACATTTTAAAGTGCATCATAACTATATCATTAACTACATGTTCTAGAGGATGCTGTCCAATCTGGGACTGCAGCCCTCATTTCCCTGGCTCCTGGGAGTATGGATGGCTGACAGCTATGAGAATTTCCCTCAGTTGGAAAGAGCCATTTCACTCAAAGTCTCTCCCCTTTTCTTGGGATAGCTCATACCCAATGATTGCTCAATGCAGGGAGATAAATGCCAAGCCCCCATTCCTCAAAGTGAGACAACTGTACAGGACCATCTCTGCTCTAGAGTGTCCAGTGGGATTGGGAGCCTCTGGGTCTTTCCATGGCAGTTCATCCTCTTGCTTCTGCCCAATTCTTCATCTTTTACTCTCCCTCAGCTATTTTATTTTTCAAAAACCTTATTGTGATATAAATGATGTACAAGAACACTGCACATATATCAAGAGCACTCCACAATAAACCTCCAGCATGGCAATTTCCATCTCAGAGTTTGATCCTAGGGAGTTTAAACCTGTGATACATTCACCAGGAGTGAATGCCAAATGCTTTCATTTTACTCGTAAAAATACATGCATGCGAGACCACAAACATATATGTTCAAAGTTCTTCTCTGTTTCATTGTTTACAATGGCAAAAAAAATCTAAATAACATTAAGAAGGCACTGGTTATAGTATCTTAAATAAGCAATTTAAATGATATATTTTTTATGTAATAAGGTAGAAAGAGACTCATTTTAAATAGTACTATATAACATATAATCGATATAATACATAAATTTGATTCCAATAGTGTCATAATGTTTGTATATATGTACTTCTGTATATTCAGAAAAATTTAGAAGCTTACAAAGGCAGTAAGAAACGTGGAATGAAACATACTCAGAGGATCAGATGTTTTGGATTCAAGTTCCTTATTATAGTAGCTTTGTAAACTGGAACAGGTTATTTCTCAGTCTCAGTCCCTAAAAATTGAGACAATAAAATATCTTTCTCAAGTAGAGACTAATTTAGCTACTACCTGTAAATTATTTAGAAAAGTACCTGGATTAGAGTGGGTGCTTTGATTAAGACCATTATTATTAAATATGGATATATTGAGTATTGGGTTGGGTAGGAGATTAAAAATTTTATGTTTTTCTTAATACAATTCTGTACCAGCAAATTTTTCACTTAGCACATGCAATACCCTTAAAATTAAATAACTTTTTTTCAGTGGTTTGCTTTGCCTCCTAATTTCAAGTCCTCCTTTTATTCTGTAGCATGTGTTATCAGCCCATGATTCTTGTTTATTCCTTTATTTGTTCTGTTTCATCTTTTACATATAGATATCCATCTATGCATGGTATTTGTCCATAAAAAAGGTGACTGAATTCTCTTTGGACCCCCTCAATGCCCACGTGATATGATGGAATTCAATCATTTTAACATCATTCATTGGAAATCTGATTGATATCGATCTCATTTTTCCTTGGCAGGGCATCTCTGGGATTGAGTGACAGCCAAGTTGTCATCCATCAGTTGACTTTCTGCTTAGCTTGGCATCATCACCATAGTGATGATGTGGATGTGCTCATCTTTTTTTCTGGTGCTTCTCTTCTCTGTGGCAAGAAGAGAGCTGCTGCACAAGAGAGAAACCCCTTTTCCCTCCAGGTTTCTGCTGCAATAAACTTTACACAAATCCTAAGCTTCCCAGAATAGCAACTTCTGAATGCAGCTGACCTACTATAGTGAAAGAGATTCTGGTCTCTAGTCCTCAAACATCTAAAATAGAAGATAAGATTAGTGCTTCTCCTGGATCACCACTATTTTTTTTGATAAAGAAAATGTATCACTTTATTGTCAGCATTCCTCAGAGTAAAGTATAACTTAAGTATATGACATAAAATTTTTCTAAAACAAAATGATAATAAAAATTGCAACAACTGCTTTCTAGTACTCCAAAATGTAGAAGATTACGAAAAGAACAACAACAACAACAATTCAGTTAAATTCAAAATAAACATATTGAGGTCTTACTTAGTAGAAAACGCAGTACGGTATCTTTTGAAGGATGTCAGAAAAACTAAAATCAGTGTTCTAATACAAAAGAGTTAATGATTTTATCATAGCAAGTAAATATAATAGCTATTGTTATAAGTAGAGGCAATAAGGGGCCCAAGAATTTCTTATGAAAAAGACAAAACTAGTGTGAGGTCAAAGATTTTGAGACAATTCCATAAAGGAGATGGTGAGAAAAACTGATCTGGAATGAGAGATACAGTTTGGACATATGAAGGAATGAAAACAGGGAGGCTTTGGGGAAAACTATAAACAAAGCAAGAGGGTTGGAATAAGCAAGTCAGGACCATAAAGATGTCTATAGTATCAGACATCAAAACTTTGCAGGCTTGGACTTTGATGTATTGGATTAATAAGGAGTTCCATAAAGCACAGTGTTTTTGTACTTTCAATTTACAAAGAAAACCTGAGTATTATGTTTACATTCCTCCCATATTTAGGCTCTCTTGTCTCTCCGTTTCAATGTACTTTCATCCTAAATATTTGAATGTCCAACAATAACTCTTCTGTATTTAAAGGAGCCAAATCTTGAAGGACATTTGAAGGAATTTAAATATCTATCTTTGATGTTGACTTCCTAAGATTTCTTGAAATATTACAAACATGAGGAATATTGGAAGAAACTCAGTAAGAGTGCTTATTGAAGGTCCTTTTTCCCAATCCTTTTCAGGTGACTTTCAGGTGATTCAGGCTTTCCCTCTGGATGCCCCAACACAGCTGTTGTCAGTGTCTCTGCACTGATCTGTCTTCATGTGCATGTCATGTTTGTGATGATGAACCATAAGATATTGATTAATTCCCAAATTTTCACAAGTAAAATATATTATATCCCTACTGGTGAGTCATTTCCAGAGTAGTATTAACTGGGATTTGAGATCAGGGTCTGGAAGCACATGATTGCATAAAGGAGTGCATTAGGTAAATGGCTTCTTTCTTTTGCTGTTTCTTCAACTCTAAAGACTCTAATAAGATGTGATGGATGGAAGTATAAAAGTATATTGTTATAGAATTCATTAAGCTGGGACAGATGGGGTTGAGAGAAGAGGAAAGAAGGAAATAAATCAAACTATTGGTCTTATATGGTATATCAAACCATGGACAACACTCCCAAGTCTTTCCTGTGGTTGCAAACTTTCACTTTTGGGTTTATCCTGTATGGGATTCTCTGTGCTTCCTGGGCTTGGTGGCTATTTCCTTTCCCATGTTAGGGAAATTTTCAACTATAATCTCTGCAAATATTTTCTCAGACCCTTTATCTTTCCCTTCTTCTTCTGGGACGCCTATAATTGGAATGATACTATGTTTAATGTTGTCCCAGAGGTCTCTGAGACTGTCCTCAATTCTTTTCATTCTTTTTTCTTTATTCTGCTCTGTGACAGTTATTTCCACCATTCTATCTTCCAGCTCACTTATCCATTCTTCTGCCTCAGTTATTCTGCTATTGATTCCTTCTAGTGTATTTTTCATTTCAGTTACTGTGTTGTTCATCACTGTTTGTTTGTTCTTTAGTTCTTCTAGGTCCTTGTTAAATATTTCTTGTATTTTTTCGATCTGTGCCTCCATTCTATTTCTGAGATGTTGGATCATCTTTACTATCATTACTCTGAATACTTTTTCAGGTAGATTGCCTATTTCCTCTTCATTTATTTGGTCTTGTGGGTTTTTACCTTGCTCCTTCATCTGCAACATAATTTTCTGTCTTCGCATTTTGTCTATCTTACTGTGTTTGAGGTCTCCTTTTTGCAGGCTGCAGGGTCGTAGTTCCTCTTGCTTTTTGTGTCTGCTCCCAGTGGGTGAGGTTGGTCTAGTGGCTTGTGTAGGCTTCCTGGTGGGAGGGACTGGTGCCTGCGCTCTGATGGGTGGAGCTGGATCTTGTCCTTGAATGGGCAGGGCTGTGTCACGTGATGTGTTTTGGGGTGTCTGTGAGCTTAGTACGACTTTAGGTAGCCTGTTTGCTGATGGGTGGGTTTGTGTTCCTGTCTTGCTTGTTGTTTGGCATGAGGCTTCCAGCAGTGGAGCCTGCAGGAAGTTGCATGGGGCTGGGTCTTGGAGTCAAGATGGAGACTTCTGGGAGAGTTCTCCCCAGTTAATATTCCCTGGGGCTGGTAATTCTCTGAGGATCCAGCATCCTGGACTTGGTGCTCCCACTCCAGAGGCTCAGGCCTGACCCCCAGCTGGGAATCAAGACCCTACAAGCTGCACGGTGTGGAAAAAAAAATAAGGAGGGGGAGAAAACAAACAGACTAACAAAACCCAAGACAAATGGTAAAAGCAAAAGCAAACAGACAAAAACAAAAGAAACACACACACATACAAAAACAAAGAAAACAAAAAACAAGAGAACAACCAGACAAATAAAGGAACCCAAAAGCAAAATCAAACAATTAAAAACAAAACTAACAAAAATAAAAAAAGAAGCAAAGCAAAAGTGGAATGCAAACTAAAAAAAAAAAAAAAAAGAAAGAAAACAAACACAAAAACAATAAAAAACAGATTAAAAACAAAACAAAATAAGGAAAAAACACAGAACACTGAAAAGGTAAAGTAAAAATAGAAAAATAAAAAATACACTAAAACTGAAAAAATTAAAAAATAATAAAATGGACTTGAGGACACAGGGAGGGGGAAGGGTAAGCTGGGACAAAGTGAGAGAGTGGCATGGACATATATACACTACCAAATGTAAAATAGCTAGCTAGTGGGAAGCAGCCACATAGCACAGAGAGATTAGCTCAGTGCTTTGTGACCACCTAGAGGGGTGGGGTAGGGAGGGTGGGAGGGAGGGAGACAAGAGGGAAGAGATATGGGGATATATGTATATGTATAGCTGATTCACTTTGTTATAAAGCAGAAACTAACACACAATTGTAAAGCAATTATACTCCAATAAAGATGTTTAAAAATATAAATAAGTAAATAAAACAAAATAAAAAAACAACAACAGAACAAAACAAATTATAGTAATAATATTTTTCTGGGTTCTCAGCTTGTCCCCACTTTGAGTCACAGCCAAACTCTGCCTCCCTAGGAGACCCTCCAATACCTCTTGGTAGGTCTCTGGACTCACTGTGGTAACTGTGGGGACAGCTCAGACTCTGACCTGGCCCATCTCTCATGTGTACTTGTCCCCATAGACCAGTTTCAGTTTGGAGAACACTCATATTCCATTCAGGTATTCCATGTACACTGGGTTTACCAAGCTGATTGCGGGGATTTAATCTACAGTGCCCAGAAATATTTTCATTCCTCTTCCTTAGTCACCCTGCCCCTGGGGCTCTGCTGTGGTTTTAGCCCCACCTATGCATGTGGGCCACCCACAGGGGTCTTCTCCCATTGCTGCCCTGGAGCACTCGGGTCTGCCCCAGTGAGGACAGGGTGCAGAGGGGGCACAACTGTCGGGGTCATGGGAGCCCGGTGGCAACAGGTTCATGGGGGTGGAGTTGGCAGCCATGAGAGATCAGGTCCCTCCAGTGAGTAGATGAGGATCACTACCCTATGCTGAAAAGATTTTTAGAAGGCAGCCCTGTAGTTTTGTTTACTGTTTGTTTTTCAGCCTGATCCTTTCACACCATCTCTTGCTTATGTTCCCAATATTTCAGGCAGGAAGATGATGTTACTCCCTGTTGCCAGGACTGATGCAGTCTTCCTTTTCTCTTTTACTTTGTTGTTCACTTAAAAAGGACATAGGAAGAGTAATTTAGATAATCATGATGAATTTGACATAGAATTTTCAGTCAACTATGTCATTAGTGATTTCATAGAGATGTTTGGTTTTAGTTATGAAACATTTCAGGTATTTATTAAAGGAAAGTTTATTATTTCTTCACATATGCTTAACAGTAAGATATTTGACTTCCTACAAAGTGACTCATAGGTTCTCTTCTGTAAAGATTTTGTAGAATGGTACCAATGATTTGATGTCCTTTGGGGATGCCTTCACCAGTGAGTAAAAGTCAAGTCAATCTGACTAATCACAGGAGAATAGTTGTACAGTAGATGCAATAGAGCAAATTTTGACCAATGCAGTATTGAAGCCTGAAAAACTGACCATATCACTCTGCTGAGAGAGCACTTCACCTTTCAGAACTTGCTTGTAAGTAAATAATAATGTGTGTGTTTTGTTTTGAATGCCAGACATGCATAAGATATCAATCAATATTTACTCATTCATTTTCCTACAAATATAAAAGCATACTCTAATTTTGAGTAGCATATTGTTGGGTTTAATTTCTTTCTTCCAGATTTTCTAAAGGAAATGTTTAAAATTTAATAATGTTGACTGTATAAACACTATTTATGTCTATGTCACATCAAGGATTAAACTTCAGAATACCTAGTAATTTATCAATCCCAGTACAATTAGAAGGTGAAATTGTGAGGTTAGTGAAATTGTGTGGTAGGAGCCCCACCAGCTGACTCTCTCTGGAACCCATTCTTCAGTCATTGCAGGTGTTTATGCTGTTGTCCAACTCATCAGCCTGGTTAAGGTCTCATCCTTTGGAGCTTTCTTGTTGTTCTTTCCCCTCAGATCTCATGTATCTATCCCATTTCCCTAGTAATTTATTCAGTGCCTGACTAATTAATGTGGTATTCTTAAACATGACTAAAATAAAATATTTATCCCTTTCTGACACATTTTCACCTTAATAAAATCCTCCAGTGTCTCCACTGAAATGTGGTTGCCGCATTTGCATTAAAGCCAGTCAATATGTTAATGTTTTTAAGGATAATGGCTGTCTCTATACCAAGTATTATGTCCATTTTAATTGAAATAAACAGATCCTCTAATATTTATGACAATCTCAGTTTACTGTTTTTTTCATTTTCTTATATCTATAAAGTTGTTATTGCTAGAGAACACAAATTTATTGGAATTTTTGAATGCTTGCTTGATTTTTCTTTTTATATACATAAATCTATACAATGTTTTGAGTCTAATTTAATGCCTTTCATTATATTCATCTGTATCCTCCTAAACTTTAAATATACAACCTGATTTCCCCATGTCAGTCTTTTAATTTATTTGTTTCTTTGTTTGTTTTGGGCTGCATTGGGTCGCCACTGCTGCACGCAGGCTTTCTCTAGTTGTGGTGAGTGGGAGCTACTCTTTGTTGTGGTGCTACTCCTCATTGCAGTGGCTTCTCTTGTTGTGGAGCACAGGCTCTAGCCAAGTGGACTTCAGTAGTTGTGGCAGGAGGGCTCAGTAGTTGTGACAGGAGGGCTCAGTAGTTGTGGTGTACAGGCTTAGTTGCTCCTCAGCATGTGGGATCTTCCCAGACCAGGGCTTGAACCCATGTCCCCTACATTGGCAGGTGACTTCTTAACCACTGTGCCACCAGGGAAGTCCCAAAGTCTTTTTATTTTTTATTTCAGATTGTAGATACTGCAATCTACAACTGGGAAAACCTGCAGATGTCATCAGTTAACTACATAGCACCCATTCTCCCTTGCCTATTTCTTTATATAACTGACTTTATTCAGGAATCTACCCCCTCTTCTGTATTTCATGTGCTAAATGGGAAATTGATGCTGTGCTGTTCCCCATGCCAAGGGTGAGTCTGATTGCTCCAAGACAGTGAATTTCAACTTTGGCTACACTTTAGAATCAACCACTAACTTCTGAAAATTCTGAAGCCCAGACTGAACCCCAGGCCTATTAAATCTGAATCTCTCAGCGAAGGATGCAGGTTTTAGTTCCAGAGTACAGCCTTGTTTACTCACCTCCTAAAGTATCTTGTTTAGGAACCCAAGACTAAACTAATTAGCATTGACATTTGGCGTGGACCTTTGACACATGCAAGTCAATGAGTTGTGACATTTGCTGAGGTCTTGTAAGAAATATGCTTTCTCACTCTAATAAAGCAACCAGAAATGATGCTGTCTCTCTTTCAATGATGCCCTTGGATACACATGTGGAGCCAGGATGTTTAACATCACTTTTCCACCATGTACCCAGACCATGGCACAGCCAAGCGGATCTCAGAGAAATGAGGTCATTTCCTACTGACATTGCTCTCCTTATCTCTGGACTTCTAGTTAAATGAACTGGTGATTTGGTTATTGGTTATCAGTTAAACCAGTTTGAACCATTCTTTCATATACTTACAGTTGAATCTATCTATCTATCTATATCTATATTTGTATCTATAAAATTATATAATTCTGGAAAATAAAAAAATAATTTTTAAAAACATCTTGAATTTTTATTGTGAAATTTTAATTCATAGTAACATGTTTCATTTGTGTGTGTGTGTGTGTGTTTGATCACTAGATCGAAGGAGACTCATTAAAACTATTTTAATAGTTCAATGAATATAGCAAACATTTTCAGCAACTGGTTCAAATTCTTCAGTTCTTTAAAGGTCACTGATTAAAATATGAGAAGGGGTTGTTTTGCCTGATGGAATGAAGGTAGGGCTTTAGGACTGAAATCAACACAATCTGTAGACATTAAAAAATCCATAGATCCACAATTGAGTAAATTTACATCTGGTCCCTTCTATTGGCATTGCAATGTCTGAAATATGGGCACAAGTCTACAATTCTAAATTTTATTTAGTTTTCTGTCCTATATTTCAGATGCTACAAAGTAAAATATTGATTAAATAAATCTGTTTTTTGACTATTAATCAGTTTATTACCCACTTATATCCCACCATTATTAAGAAAGAGGATAGAGGCACAGTGGTTGAGAGTCCGCCTGCCGATGCAGGCGACACGGGTTCGTGCCCTGGTCCGGGAAGATCCCACATGCCGCGGAGTGGCTGGGCCCGTGAGCCATGGCCGCTGAGCCTGTGCGTCCAGAGCCTGTGCTCCGCAACGGAAGAGGCCACAACAGAGAGAGGCCCGTGCACCGCAAAAAAAAAAAAAAAAAAAGAAAGAAAAAGAAAAGAAAGAGGATATTCCCAAGTTCCCAAGTTATTTGAAGATCTTTATGAATCCCTGCCCAATCATATTTTTCCATTATTTCTTCAGACATAATCATTGTCTTGAAATTTGGTTTATCATTCCAAATATTTCTTCACAATTTAATCTGTGTATGTATATTCAAATAATAAATGGTTTTGTTTGGTGTCTTTTTTTTTTTAATTTTATTAAAAGAAACATGAAACCAAACATATGTGTTCTTTATTAACTTAAATTTTTGTTCATATTTCCTTGCATTCTTTTGCATTTTCTTTTTGATAAATGTCTCAAGATACATAAAACCATTGACATATTGTATCTTAAAAAAAAAAAAAAAAACTACTGTTTTACAATGTCTGCCACAATGAATCGTGATAAATTTTGACATTATGATGTGTTAATATACTAGCATCAGCAAGTGAAACAGAACTTTGATTCCAGCATGTGACAATAATCTAGCGAAAGAATGCCTAAAGATAAACTATGGTCTGCTGACAAAGGATAGTATAAATTCCATTATTATATCTCCCTAAAGTTGGATGAAAAGTTCTAAAGGAAAAGTAGGGCTTTTGACCATGCTGGGTAATAAAATTAGGGCTAGAAATGTGGAGTAGAGAAAATTAAAATTTGTGAATTTTCCCATGTGCTAAACACTATATTTGGGACCATATGCACATTATTTCAACAAGACTGAAAAATAAGCACCACTCTTCTTAACTTAAGGATGATGAAACTGATCATCAGTGATGACCCCAAGTTGCTCAAGAACACATGGCTAAAAAAAGACAGGCTCCAAAATGGAACATAAACTTACATGTAAAATGCAAAACTATACAACATCTAGGATATAACACAGGAAAAAAACAAGGCAATCTTGGGTTTGGTGATGACTTTTTAGATACAATACCACAAGCATGATTTATAATAAATAAATAAATAAATAAATAAATAAAGTTGGACATTAAAACTAAAAACTTCTGCTCTGAAAAAGAATCCATCAGGAGTATGAAAGACAAAGCACTGATTGAGAGACATTGCAAAATATATATCTGATAAAGGACTTGTTTCCGAAATAAACAAAGAACTCTTAAAACTCAATGAACAACTCAGTTTAAAAATGGGATTTTTGATACTTCATCAAAATATTGAGCAGATAATTAATCAATGAAGATATACAAATGACAGATACACATACAAAAAGATGCTCAGCACCCTGTGTCATTGGAATTCCAAATAAAACAACAATGAAATATCCCTACACACCTACTAGAATGACAAATTAAAAACATTGATAACACCTAATGTTGACAAGGACTGGAGGCAATAGAAACTCTCATTCATTGCTGGTGGAAATACAAAACCTTACACTTGGTTTGATATACAATCTGGCAGGTTTTACAAAGCTAATCATACATAAGCTTATCACAAGATTCAGCAATCTCATTCCTAGGTATTTATTCAAATAAGTTGAAAATCTATGTACACACACACACACACAAAACCCTGCACTTAGATCTTTACACTAGCCTGTTCATAATTGCCAAAAATTGGAATCAACTAAGTTGTCCTTCAATAAGTTGATGGTTGAAAAAAAAGTGTTATTCAGCAATAAAAATAAATGAGTTATCAAGCTATAAAGACATAGAGGAAAGTTAAATGCATATTACTAAGTGAAAGAAGCCAGTCTGAAAAATAATACATAATATATGATTCCATTTATATGATATTCTGTAAAAGGCAAAACTATAAAGACAGTAACAAGGTCAGTTTTCCCAGGGGTGTAAGGGAGGAGAGGATGAATAGGTGGAGTATAGAGCATTTTTTCGGGCTTATATGGGAAATCTATTTTTTACAAAATTTTGTTCTGTAATCCTACAACTGATTTTTATATAAAGTCTATATTAAAATGTATTCAGAAAAAATGTCAGGGATAGAATTGAACCCAGATCAACACATGCTTATTGAGAATAGAAAAGCCCAAGCTGTATGTTAACAGAGAAGAAACAATCAATCCAGTAAGGATACATTAAAACAAGAAAGAGTGAAGCCAAGTAGAGATAGATGAAAGTTAATAGAAAGAATGTGGAATTCTAAGAACAAGTGAGCAAATATATAAATACTGAGGAAAGCAATTTCAACTTCATTAAGTTAAGAAGGGCTCGACAAGGAAAAAATTCTCTTTTTCAAAAGAGCTGTTTCTCTAAAAGAAAATAACTGGGAACAAGCCCATACTTCAAATGAAATGAATAACAATAAGTGTCTGTGACTAAAAGTTGCTGCTAGAGGATCCACTTATTGAAAACCATAAACCAAATGTCCAATAGATTTCTCAAATATAAGCAAGTGTATGTAGCAATGAGGACAACAGTATTTAGTAGTTAACCAAAATATACCACATTTCAAACCTGAATTTCTTTTAATGGCTAGGTGTATGCACATTTCTTCATTATAACAAGTAATGGAATAATAAGGTCACTAGTTTATTTATTCACAAGTCTTCACTGGGTGTTTGCCTTTACATGCACCATCAAATATGAGGCAAGAGATGGCTGAAGGTTTTCTAATGAACGATTGCTGAAAGTATCTAGATTGTTTTGTTTTTATTTTGCATTTTTCTCAAATTTTATAATTTCCAGGGCTTTGTATGAAACAAGTCACCATTTCAAAAACAAATCTTAAAGTACAAGCAAACAAATAAAACTCATTCTAAGACAATAACACTTTTAATCTAGACTTTTTTTTTTTTTTTTACAGCTTAGAAAATTTATTAATCTAGACTTTTACTAGAGTTCCGTATGAAATGAGATGATCTAACACTCAAAGATTTTTCCTACTTTTTTAAATAATAGAAATAATATTTAAATATATTCTGACACAACTCTGTAATAAAATTCAAGACATTGTATGTATGGCTATGTTAAATTATAAAATTCTGGGCTGCTATGGTTATGAGAAATGTTTTAATACATGGAAGGTGTTATTAACTTGAATTAAATGCCCCTAAAAGACCTTGAAGTCCTAACCCTCAGAACCTCAAAATGTGGCCTTTGGAAATGGGGTCTCTACAGAAGTCATCAAGTTAATGTGAGCTAATTAGTGGATTAGCTTTAATCCAATGTTACTGATGTCCTTATAAGAAGGGGGACTTTGGAGAGAGAGCTGGAAAAGTACACAGGAAGAGTGCCAGGAAGAGATGAAGGCAGAGACCGGGGTGGTACAGCAGAAGCTAAGGATCACAAATCATCACCTAGGAAACTAATACAGAGGGTACACGGGGAGTTTTTCAGGTGGGAAAAAACAGGAACTTGATTCATTCTGAAAAAAATATCATGGAGCCAGATAAAACTAGCTTTCCTCCCTCCTTTCAACCCAGCTTCAGTGACGTAAAAGAATTCATTTATTCATTCAATAGTGGTTCTCGAATATCTTATTAGTTTATCAGTATCTTCAAATATGATTTAAGATGAAATGTAACAGTCTTAAAACAAGAAACAGTGATTTTTCCCTTCCCTTCCTTTGTGCTATTGTTGTCAAAAAGTAATTTTACTTAGTAAATTCTAAAGCCTATGTGTAATGTTATAATTGGTCATAGGATGTATTCATCTGTCCAGACAGTATGCTTATTCCTTGAGCTATTCTTTTTTTGATGAAATTGAAATTATGTGAGGTTCCAACTCTTCCACTAAGAGAAGGATAGCTATTTAATCTTGCACAAATTTGTTAGAACTACAGTGGTGGCTGTCCTCATTGGTAGCTGTGGGATAGGCAGTGGCAATATATGTAGTATTTTATATTCAAAGCAAGATTAGTTGACAGTGATGTAAAACCATGGATTTGGAATCACACAGATATTGGTCTGATATTTGGATTCACTACTTTCTAACACTGTGATTTTGCTTAAATTACTGAAAATTTCTAAGTCTTATTTCTCTCATATATAAAATGGGCATATCTAAGCCTCACTAAAAGATCTTTTTCTAGCACAAAATAATATAAACTAGAAGTGACTGATACAGATAGTCTCATTAATTGCCTGTGTGAATGTAATATTAAATCTGTCCAAAAGATAATTTGATAAAATCTGTCCAAATCTTGAATGTTGAAAGACTTTGATTCCTCAATTTCACTTCTAGTAATTTATTGTACAAATCTACAGATATATGCCTGTAACGAGACACATATAAATGATTTCTCCACATAATAGTTTATAACTGCAAAACATTTACATTCTCTGAGTGGTCATTATGTTATACCCATAAAATAAAATATGGTGTAGCTATCCAAAAAGAAGGTGAAGGATTCACATACCAACATATATATTTTTCAAAATTCTGGGTTTTGTAAAGGAAAATTCTTTCATCTCCTAATGGTGAGTACCATAGATTGCTGTTGCTTGGATTAAAATTCTGTTATTGTTTTATATTTATATTGGCACTTATTTTACTTGTACTTTAACATTTTGTTCTCCTATGCATAAGCTAAGCAAAGGAAAAAAATGCAAAACTCTCTAGTAATACACCATAATTTTGTAGTTTTCATTCAATATGTTGGATACATGTAGATCACATAGATTTTTAAAAATTATACTCATAAAGTTTCAAACTTTTTTTCAGTTATTTCCATTAAAAATTTTAAAACATGTCCTTAAAGAAACACAAAATGTCCCAATGCATAGCGCTTCAAAATTTAAGACATCTAGGACAAATTTGCATAAATTATAAGCTGAGAAAAAATTCTTATGGTCAACTGGGGGCAAACCGTGTTTTCTGCAAGCCCACACTGTAGTGTCCATAAGAAAAGCAGGCCCAGGAATCAACACAAATGACAATTACATAGGCAGCAAAGGAGCCAGATGCTATTGGCAAAACGTGCTCCAGACTGTGGCATCTGGGTCCAATAACTGCCATACTGAGCCCCATCTGTAGCTAAAGCTGTTGACAGTTTGCGGGGAAGAAAAATCAGAAATAAAGAAGGTAGTTAAATTCTAAACCATGCCAGGAATAGCAGAAGGCATGTTGCAGTCAGCATTCAAATTACATCCCTAGCCCAATTTGCTTTTTAATATCTTGAAACTATGTAAACACTAAATTATGTTAACTCCAGTTGTTTAGAGATGAGCATATATAGGTAGTCCAGTAACTTAGGAAACACAGATTACTTAAGAGATTTGATGTTCCAGTAAATTTTTATTTCTTAATGTTTTCCTCTCAAGGAGTATAAGTATATAGTCAAGGAAATACAATTCTTTTTGATCTATTAAAATATATGCTATTTTAAACATTTATCATGATGTATAATATGAATTCCTTCAAATGGTGTGAAAGTTAAGAATCTTTGCAATTTTTGATGTTTTTTAGACTGACTTTTCACTAAATATAATAAGATAGTCATTGTGTACTTTACTGAGACTCCTGAAATTTTTGCTGAGTGGAAATTTGTAGGAAAGCTTCAGAGGGCCCTAAACTTAGCTAATAAACTCTTCCTTAATTACAAAATAATAAAGTAATCTCTTTTTAAGTGTTCTTTACTTGCTGTATACATATGTGTGTGTGTATATATATAAAAGAGGATGAGTTGATATCTATATGATTCTAAGGATTCATCATTTATAAGATTCTACTCTATTCTTATTCATACATATATTTTGAAAGCAAGACAAATGTTGGCAATAATAAGAAAGTGTGATTTAGACTTTACTATATATCAAGAAATGAACTAAATACTTCATGTACAGATTTTATTTAATTATCATCATAAGCCTATGTGACATAATGATTATTATTTCCACTTTCTGGATAAGGAAATTGGAAGCTTAGTAAACTTCCTTAACCCAATTCATACTCATCGTTAGCAATAGAACTAAACTTTGTATCCTATATCCAGACACTCTGACTCTAGAACTGTCTCTCTCTCTCCCTCTCTCTCTGTCTCTTATTCTCTCTGTAATATAAAATATAATTTGGTAGAATCAGTTCAGTATGGTGGAGAAAGACTTTGAAAATCTAATCTTACACAAAAGGAAAAAGAACCCTGGAAAAACATAGTCGCAGTCAACTTTTTCGGAATTCTGGAAATAAACTGAAGGCTTGCAACAATCTGAAGAGTATTTATTGAAGAAAAATGGCTAAATCTCACAAGCACAGTCAGCTTTGTGGTGGTTTAACTCGCACTATTCCCATCTCTCTTTCCCAGCTCTGCAAAATATTCAACAACCAACAGCATTGCTGTTATGGTATCTGTGAAACGAGCTACCTAACAGCCATTAGGGGGGCAGGGGTAGTGGAGTTTTGAAGCTCACTTAAAAGGTCCTCCCCTGGTAATCTCACCATTTCATTGATCTGACGTCTCTCTGAATGTGTCATTCTCTGGAATAGACTTTATTTGACCTGAATCAAAGCTCATTCTGTTTAAAAGATTCCTACATAATGGGCATTTGTTAAAAACAACCAGTGGTGATTGATTAACATTGCAGCTGCTAGAGGTCACCAGACACACAGAGTCTCTCAGTAAAGCCTGGGGACTTACTAGTTCAAGGAAATTTTTAAAATCTGTTAAATCTTTAGCTAACCACTAGGTTAGCTGAGCAGAGACTTCAATAATTACATATGACAAAAAATAAATAATTTATACAACTATTCCAGGAAAATCACTAAATAAACAATAGCAAAAAACAATTACAAAAAAAAAGAAGAAACAGAAAACCAGTAACAACTGAGAAGAAGCAGGATCTGATTTCCAGATTTGCCACATTATATTATTTAAAAGGCTAAGTGTTCATTTAAAAAAATTATGAGTTGTACAAACAGAGAAAAGTATGTTCCAAACACAGGAATTAGAACAATCAATAGAAATTATCCTGAAGGAAGCCTGCATATTGGACTTGAAAAATATATTAAATCAGCTATAATAAATATGTTCAAAGAAAAATAGAAACCATATCTAAACCATTACTAAAAGTATGAGACTGATGTCTTGCCAAATTGAGAATGTCAATAAAGAGATATGAATTACAAAAAAGAAATGAATAGAAATTCTGGAATTGAAAAGTACAAAACATGAAATTAAAAAATCACCAGAGAGGCATAATATCAGGTTTAAGGTAGCAGAAGAAGGAAGCAGTGAATTTGAAAATCAATCAATTAACATTATTGATTTTGAAGACATGAAAAAAAAAAGAAAAATGAACATAGTCAGATACCTGTAGGATATCATCAAATACATTAACATATACATGTGAGAGTTCCAGAATCAGATAAAAGAGAGAAAAAGGTAAAATATTTGAAGAAATAAATGTCAAACTTTCCAAACTTGATGAAAAATATTAATCTGCATGTCCGTGAAACTCAACAATCTCCAAGTAGGATAGACTTAAAGAGATAAAAGTCTAAACATATGATAGTCAACATGTGAAAAGACAAAGAGAGAATTCTGGTAGTATCAAAAGAAAAGTGACTCATGTACAGGGGATCCTCAGTCAGATTAACAACCAATTTATCAAAAACAATGTAGGTCAGGCATATTTCAAGTGCTGAAAGAAGAAAAACAGTCAACCAAGAATTCTATGTCCCTGAAATCTATCCTTTAAATTAAAAGAGAAATTAAGATATTCCCAGATTTAAAAATAACTGTGAGAGGGACTTCCCTGGTGGCCCAGTGAGTAAGACTCCACACTCAGAATGCAGGGGGCCTGGGTTCCATCCCTGGTCGGAGAGCTACATCCTGCATGCATGCCACAACTAAGAGTTCACATGCCACAACTAAGAAGTCTGCATACTGCAACTAAAGATCCCGCACACTGCAACTAAGAACTGGGCCAGCCAAAATAAATAAATAATAAATAAATAAATATTAAAAAAATTAAAATAAAGGCTGTGCCATCCTGTGGTGCCACTGGGGTCCCAGTCCCTCACAGCATTGGAGGGATCCAAGGGGCTACTGCTGCTCTTTCCAGGACTACATAGTCTATTTAAAAAAACAAAACAAAACTGAGAGAATTCATCACTAACATACTGCCCTATATGAAATAGTAAAGGGAGTCCTTTAAGCTAAAAGGAAAAGACACTAAACAGTAACTTGAATCCACACACACAAAGAGCACCAGTTATAGTGAATATATAAATATAAAAGACAGCATAAACATATTTTTTTCTTATTACTCTTGTCTTCTCCTATCTCATTTAAAAGACAGTGAATAAAGCAATAATTACAAAATTGCATTGATGGATTTATAATTTATAATAGCCTAAGGTAGGTGGGAGGAAATGGAGCAATAGTGGAGCCAAGTTTCTGTATACTATTGCGATTAAGTTGGTGTCAATATTATGTTGACTGTTTTAAGTTAAGAAGTTAACTGTAATTGATAAGATAACCACTAAGAAAATAAGTAAAAAATGCATACTAAAAGTAGAAAGGAAATTAAAGTGTAACACCAGAAAATATCTAGCACAAGAGAAGGCAATGGTGCAGAAGCAGAGGAACAAAAAGACCTAAAAAAATAACATATTTTACCCTATTTTATCAGTATTCACATTAAATGAAAATTGAGTTTATAATGCTACTAAAAGGTAGAGATTGGCAGAGTGAATTTTAGAAAGTAGTCTGATTATATGCTAACTACAAGAGAAAAGCTTTATATTCAAAGTCACAAATAGATTAAGGATAGGAAAATGCACACTATGCAATCTATAATCAAAAGACAGCTGAGTCAACTATAATATCAGGCAAAATAGACTTTAAGACAAAAACATGTTACTCGAGACAAGAACATTTATATTTATATCTATCAGTAAGATCTAACAATTACTATCATGTACACACCTGAAAGCAGAGTCCCAGTTAAATGAATCAAAGAGTAACAGATTGAAAGGGTAAATAAACAATTCAATAATAGTAATTGTAAACTTCAATATCCAATTTCTATAATGAATAGAACAAATTGGCAGGAGACGACAAGGATATATAGGACTAGATCAACATTATAAGCCAACCAGGACTAAAAGACAGACTATGTAACATCTACCCAACCACAGCAGAATACAAGTTCTTCACAAGTAGGTATAGAACATTCTCCATTATAGACCATGTGTTAGGTCATAAAACAAGCTTCAGGAAAACTCTTATAAAATATGTTTTCTGACCACAATAAAAGTAGAAGTTAAAATCAGAAGAAAATCTGAAGAATTCACAAATATGTGGAAATTAAATGTCACACTCCTAAATAACCAGTGAGCTGAAGATGAAATCACATGGGAAATTAGAAAATATTCTGAGATGAATAAAAATAAACACACAAAACACCAAAAAATTATAAGGTGCAGCTAAAGCAGTGCTTAGAGCAAAATTTATATTTGTAAATACTGGTATTTAAGAAGTACAGATTTTTAAATCAATAATGAAACCATCCACCTGGAAGAATAAAACTAAATCCAGAACCAGAAGAAGGAAATGATGAGATTAATGAAATAGAGAATAAAAAGAAATATATAAAAGCAATGAAATTCAAAGTTTGTTCTGTCAAAAGACATTAAACTAGATTGACCAGGAGAAAAATAGAGAAGATTCAAATGACTAGAATCAGAAATTAAAAGACATTAACAAGTACTGACAAGGATGTGGAGAAATTGACACCCTCACACATTGCTGGTGGGATTGTAAAATAGTGCATTTACTTAGACAAGTGTTTGGAACTTTCCTCTAAAAGTTGAACATAGAGTTATCACATAATCCAACAATTCTAATGTTAGTTATACACACAAAGAATTGGAAAAATATGTGCATACACATACTTGGGCATACTAGCCAAAAAGTAGACAACCTAAATGTCTGTCAAATGAAGAATAGATAAACAAATGTATTATAACCTTATGATGTAATATTATTGACTATAAAAAGGAAAGAAGTACTGTGACGTAAACCTTGAAAACATTATGCTAAGTGTGATGAATCAGTCACAAAAGACCACATACTGCATGATTCCATTTGTATGAAATATTCAGAGCAAGCAAATCCATAGAGACAGAAAACAGATTAGTCATTTTCAGGGCCTAGAGGGGAGGGGGAAAATGCGGAGGGACTGCTAATAGGTATGGGTTTCTTTTGGGGTGATGAAAATGTTATAAAATAAGATTGTGGTAATGCTTTTACTTTTCTGTGAATATACTAAGAACTCCTGAATTGAACACATTAAAAGGGTGAATTGCATACCTCAATAAATTATACAAAAGATAACTTGGTAACTCCTAAATAGTGAGTCATCATATTTATATATAACACATATACTAATTATGGTCTCCTCATTGATAGTGTATTTATTGAATGTTTTCTTCCCCTTACAAACTAGTAAAGCCAATGTTAATATAACATGAACATTTGTATTAATACATTTTCAGGTTTAAAATCAAAAAGAAGAAGCACAGTCAGAAAGCTTACTTCATCTGGACTTCTATTTTTATACCAAGAAAAAAATGCAACCCTACATCTTGGAAATACAATCAGCAATCTTTGAAAAATCTGAAGCATGATAAAGTGACTAAGAGTGTTTGTGTTAATTTAAGAGGCAAACTCTTCTGACACGTTTATAAATTTGTCATTAAGAGTTCACAACTAGTGGTGTCAGAGTTTCTAGAAAGACTGATTATGTCTCATGAATATTAAAATAAAGTGTATTTTAATTAAGCCTTCTAGACTTTATTGCTTGTTTTGTTTTAGATCTTTAAGGCCTCTTAATCAAATGGCAGTGTTTTAATCTAAATAAAAGTACCATCATGCTGGATAATAAATTAATACTTGTGTCTTCTCATTCTGTTTGATTGACGTTATGAGGATAACATATTTTATACAAATAAGTGATATATTTCACATGCACATACATGTATTTCCTGCCCCCCCTCCACAATCAAGGAGAATATATTTCAGGAAAGAGAAAGCAGCAACTAAATCCAGAATTCCCAGGAGCTGGCCAGGAACTAGAAGCTAGGTTACCAGGTACATGTTGCTGTTCTCCTGTTGAACATTTTATAGACAATTTCAAGAACATCAAAATGAGACAAGGCTACTCTGTGACCCTGATGAATCATAACAAAAATAAGCCTAGGGCTTCGCTGGTGGCGCAGTGGTTGAGAGTCCGCCTGCCGATGCAGGGGACATGGGTTCATGCCCCAGTCCGGGAAAATCCCACATGCCGCAGAGCGGCTGGGCCCGTGAGCCGTGGCCGCTGAGCCTGCGCATCCGGAGCTTGTGCTCCTCAACGGGAGAGGCCACAATAGTGAGAGGCCCGCATACCGCAAAATAAATAAATAAATAAGCCTACCCCACAAACATATCTGAATACAAACAAAAACATGAACATTATCTAAACCACAAGAATGGCAAACCTTCCCCTAAAATGGCTATTAAGAAGGATCGCTGCCTCTGTAAACATGTTGGTTTCCTCCTCTGTCTAGTTTTCCATCCTTCTACATGAGATTCATTATAAACCCAATCACAGAATGCTTCCCACCTCCTGACAATATCCCATCCAGGCCAAAACCCCACTTTCTTAAGCCATCCCAAAATTACGTGTCACGTACACATACACAAATGCATAAACTAATTATCTCCAGAAACTTAAGAGAGAGCTGAATGTTTAAAAGGATATCTCAGAGTCTGAAAAGTATCCTGGAAAACTCATATTATATATTGTAGGTTATAATTAATAGAGCTATTTAAGAAAAATAAAATAAATGGATAATTATGAAAAGTTTTTTTTTCCATAGCCTAACAAAAGTTGATTCTTTCTCCCACTACATAGATGGATAGGCAGTAAATATTAATTTGTGATAATATATCAATTTTAATAATTGATAATATCACAAAAATAACGCTGGGTTTTTACATTTTTGTATTTTTAAACTAATGTCAACTATTGTAATTGGGAGTTTTCCTATATTACGGAAGTTATTCGTTATTTTTCTTACAGCCTTTGAAATGCCAGTCATTTCAGAATTCCCTTATAATGAAATAAACTGCCTACTGTTGACTAGTCTAAGTCTTACTTCCCATTTCAGTCACTAAACATGAAGAACATTTGCAAAAACTCTTACGTGCTTGAGATGATTCAGAATTATCAATTTTAATCACAAGACAAAAGACAGTTTATGAGTTATTTTAGAGGACGTCCTGAAACCACTTTGATTTACCCCTGGAAATATAAGTATATAACTATATTTGTATTAAATTATTCTGCTTGTGTGATAAGAAAATCTTTGTAGTTACAGCACGCCTGATTTTGCATCTGCTTAAGGGACCTAGTGCACACACCAAAGAAGTCAAAAGTTAAAAACTATTTACAACTATATATTTGGTTATTAAAGTTTTGGAATAATAGAAGTGGCTACTCAGAATTTCTATTTAGTTTCTTCAAACTTCTCATCTAAAAATCAGTTAATAATATAATTGTAGGGGGACCTTGAAGATGGCGGAAGAGTAAGATGCGGGAGACGAACTTCCTCCCCACAGATACACCAGAAATACATCTACACGTGGAACAACTCCTACAGAACACCTACTGAAGGCTGGCAGAAGACCTCAGACCTCCCAAAAGGGAAGAAACTCCCCACGTACCTGGGTAGGGCAAAAGAAAATAAGAAAAAACAGAGACAAAAGAATAGGGACGGCACCTGCACCAGTGGGAGGGAGCCGTGAGGGAGGAAAAGTTTCCACACACTAGGAAGCCCCTTCATGGGAAGAGACTGCGGGAGGCGGAGTGGGGAGCTTCGAGCCGCGGAGGAGTGCACAGCAACAGGGGTGCGGAGGGCAAAGCGGGGAGATTCCCGCACAGAGGATCCGTGCCGACCGGCACTCACCAGCCCGAGAGGCTTGTCTGCTCACCCGCCGGGGCAGGCGGGGCTGCGAGCTGAGGCTTGGGTTTTGGTCGGAGCACAGGGAGAGGACTGGGGTTGGCGGCTTGAACATAGCCTGAAGGAGTTAGTGCACCACGGCTAGCTGGGAGGGAGTCCGGGGAAAAGTCTGCACCTGCCGAAGAGGCAAGAGACTTTTTCTTCCCTCTTTGTTTCCTGGTGCGCGAGGAGAGCGGTTTAAGAGCACTGCTTAAAAGAACTCCAGAGACGGGCGCCAGTCGCGGCTAAAAGCACGAACCCCAGCGACGGGCGCGAGCCGCGGCTAAAAGCGCGGACCCCAGGGACAGGCGGAAGACACTAAGGCTGCTGCTGCCGCCACCAAGGGGCCTGTGTGCGAGCACAGGTCACTATCCACACCCCTCTTCTGGGGAGCCTGTGCAGCCCGCCACGGCCAGGTTCCCGGGATCCAGGGACAACTTCCCCGGGAGAACGCACTGCGGGCCTCAGGCTGGTGCAATGTCACGCCGGCCTCTACCGCCTCAGGCCCACCCCGCACGCAGTGCCCCTCCCTCCCCCGGCCTGAGTGCGCCAGAGCCCCCGAGTCAGCGGCTCCTTTAACCCCGTCCTGTCTGAGCAAAAAACAGACGCCCTCCAGCAACCTACACACAGAGGCAAGGCCAAATCCAAAGCTGAGCCCCTGTGAGCTGTGAGAACAAAGAAGAGAAAGGGAAATCTCTCCCAGCAGCCTCAGGAGCAGAAGATTAAAGCTCCACAATCAACTTGATGTACCCTGCATCTGTGGAATACATGAATAGACAACGAGTCATCCCAAATTGAGGAGGTGGGCTTCGAGAGCAAGATCTATGATTTTTTTCCCCTTTTCCTCTTTTTGTGAGGGTATATGTGTATGCTTCTGTGTAAGATTTTGTCTGTATAGCTTTGCTTCCAACATTTGTCCTACGGTTCTATCCGTCCCTTTTTTTTTTCTAAATAATTATTTTTTAATTCAATAACTTTATTATACTTTATTTTATTTTACTGTATCTTCTTTTTTCTGTCTTTTTTCCTTCCTTCCCTCCTTCCTTCCTCCCTCCCTCCCTCCCTCCCTCCTTTCTTTCCTTGGCCTTCTTTCCTTCCTTGTTTCTTTCTTCCTTCCTTGCTTCTTTCTTTCTTTCTTCCTTCCTTCCTTCCCTCCTTTCTTTCTTTCTTTCTTCATACTTCAACTAATTCTCTCTATGTTTTCTCCCTTTTATTCTGAGCCGTGTGGATGAAAGGCTCTTGGTGCTCCAGCCAGGAGTCAGGGCTCTGCCTCTGAGGTGGGAGAGCCAAATTCAGGACACTGGTCAACAAGAGACCGCCCAGCTCCACTTAATATCAAACGGTGAAAATCTCCCAGAGACCTCCAGCTTCACTCAACGACCAGCAAGCTACAGTGCTGGACAACCTATGCCAAACAACTAGCAAAACAGGAACACAACCCCACCCATTAACAGAGAGGCTGCCTAAAATCATAATAAGGCCACAGACACCCCAAAACACACCACCAGACGTGAACCTGCCCACTAGAGAGACAAAATCCAGCCTCATCCAACACAACACAGGCGCTAGTCCCCTCCACCAGGAAGCCTACACAACCCGCTGAACCAACATTAGCCACTGGAGACAGACATCAAAAACAGCGGGAACTACGAACCTGCAGCCTGCAAAAAGGAGACCCCAAACACAGTAAGATAAGCAAAATGAGAAGACAGAAAAACACACAGCAGATAAAGGAGCAAGATAAAAATGCCCCAGACCTAACAAATGAGGAGGAAATAGGCAGTCTACCTGAAAAAGAATTCAGAATAATGATAGTAAGGATGATCCAAAATCTTGGAAATAGAATGGACAAAATGCAAGAAACAGTTAACAAGGACCTAGAAGAAATAAAGATGAAACAAGCAATGATGAACAACACAATAAATGAAATTAAAAGTACTCTAGATGGGATCAATAGCAGAATAACTGAAGCAGAAGAACGGATAAGTGACCTGGAAGTTAAAATAGTGGAAATAACTACTGCAAAGAAGAAAGAATGAAAAGAACTGAGGACAGTCTCAGAGACCTCTGGGACAACATTAAACACACAAACATTCGAATTATAGGGGTTCCAGAAGAAGAAGAGAAAAAGAAAGGGACTGAGAAAATATTTGAAGAGATTAGAGTTGAAATCTTCCCTAATATGGGAAAGGAAATAGTTGATCAAGTCCAGGAAGCACAGAGAGTCCCATACAGGATAAATCCAAGGAGAAATACGCCAAGACACATATTAATCAAACTGTCAAAAATTAAATACAAAGAAAGCATATTAAAAGCAGCAAGGGAAAAACAACAAATAACACAGAAGGGAATCCCCATAATGTTAACAGCTGATCTCTCAGCAGAAAACCTACAAGCCAGAAGGGAGTGGTAGGACATACTGAAAGTGATGAAGGAGAAAAAGCTGCAACCAAGACTACTCTACCCAGCAAGGATCTCATTCAGAATTGATGGAGAAATTAAAACCTTTACAGACAAGCAAAAGCTGAGAGAGTTCAGCACCACCAAACCAGCTTTACAACAAATGTTAAAGGAACTTCTCTAGACAAGAAACACAGGAGAAGGAAAAGACCTATAATAACGAACCCAAAACAATTTAGAAAATGGGAATAGGAACATACATATTGATAATTACCTTAAATGTAAATGGACTAAATGCTCCCACCAAAAGACACAGATTGGCTGAATGGATACAAAAACAAGATCCATATATATGCTGTCTACAAGAGACCCACTTCAGACCTAGAGACACATACAGACTGAAAGCAAGGGGATGGAAAAAGATATTCCATGAAAATGGAAACCAAAAGAAAGCTGGAGTAGCAATTCTCATATCAGACAAAATAGACTTTAAAATAAAGACTATTAGAACAGACAGAGAAGGACACTACATAATGATCAAGGGATTGACCCAAGAAGAAGATATAACAATTGTAATTATTTATGCACCCAACATAGGAGCACCCCAATACATAAGGCAAATACTAACAGCCATAAAAGGTGAAATCAACAGTAATACATTCATAGTAGGGGACTTTAACACCCCACTTTCACCAATGGACAGATCATCCTTAATGAAAATAAATAAGGAAACACAAGCTTTAAATGATACATTAAACAAGATGGACTTAATTGATATTTATAGGACACTCCATCCAAAAACAACAGAATACACATTTTTCTCAAGTGCTCATGGAACATTCTCCAGGATAGATCATATCTTGGGTCACAAATCAAGCCTTGGTAAATTTAAGAAAATTGAAGTTGTATCAAGTATGTTTTCTGACCACAACACCATGAGACATGAGATATCAATTACAGGAAAAGATCTGTAAAAAATACAAACACATGGAGGCTAAACAATACACTACTTAATAATGAAGTGATCACTCAAGAAATCAAAGAGGAAATAAAAAAAAATACCTAGAAACAAATGACAATGGAGACACAATGACCCAAAACCTATGGGATGCAGCAAAAGCACTTCTAAGGGGGAAGTTTATAGCAATACAAGCCCACCTTAAGAAGCAGTAAACATCTCGAATAAACAACCTAACCTTGCACCTCAAGCAAGTAGAGAAAGAAGAACAAAAAAACCCCAAAGTTAGCAGAAGGAAAGAAATCATAAAAATCAGATCAGAAATAAATGAAAAAGAAATGAAGGAAACAATAGCAAAGATCAATAAAACTAAAAGCTGGTTCTTTGAGAAGATAAATAAAATTGATAAACCATTAGCCAGACTCAACAAGAAAAAAAGGGAGAAGACTCAAATCAATAGAATTAGAAATGAAAAAGGAGAAGTAACAACTGACACTGCAGAAATACAAAGCATCATGAGAGATTACTACAAGCAACTCTATGCCAATAAAATGAACAACCTGGAAGAAATGGACAAATTCTTAGAAATGCACAACCTGCCAAGACTGAATCAGGAAGAAATAGAAAATATGAACAGACCAATCACAAGCACTGAAATTGAAACTGTGATTAAGAATCTTTCAACAAACAAAAACCCAGGACCAGAAGGCTTCACAGGTGAATTCTATCAAACATTTAGAGAAGAGCTAACACCTATCCTTCTCAAACTCTTCCAAAATATAGCAGAGGGTGGAACACTCCCAAATTCCTTCTACGAGGCCACCATCACCTTGATACCAAAACCAGACAAGGATGTCACAAAGAAAGAAAACTACAGGCCAATATCACTGATGAACATAGATGCAAAAATCCTCAACAAAATACTAGCAAACAGAATCCACAGCACATTAAAAGGATCATACACCATGATCAAGTGGGGTTCATTCCAGGAATGCAAGGATGCTTCAATATACGCAAATCTATCAATGTGATAAACCATATTAACAAATTGAAGGAAAAAAAAAAAACCATATGATCATCTCAATAGATGCAGAGAAAGCTTTTGACAAAATTCAACACCCATTTATGATAAAAACCCTGCAGAAAGTAGGCATAGAGGGAACTTTCCTCAACATAATAAAGGCCATATATGACAAGCCCACAGCCAACATCATCCTCAATGGTGAAAAACTGAAAGCATTTCCACTAAGATCAGGAACAAGAGAAGGTTGCCCACTCTCACCACTCTTATTCAACATAGTTTTGGAAGTTTTAGCCACAGCAATCAGAGAAGAAAAGGAAATAAAAGGAATCCAAATCGGAAAAGAAGAAGTAAAGCTGTCACTGTTTGCAGATGACATGATCCTATACATAGAGAACCCTAAAGATGCTACCAGAAAACTACTAGAGCTAATCAATGAATTTGGTAAAGTGGCAGGATACAAAATTAATGCACAGAAATCTCTGGCATTCCTATATACTAATGATGAAAAATCTGAAAGTGAAATCAAGAAAACACTCCCATTTACCATTGCAACAAAAAGAATAAAATATCTAGGAATAAACCTACCTAAGGAGACAAAAGACCTGTATGCAGAAAATTATAAGACACTGATGAAAGAAATTAAAGATGATACAAATAGATGGAGAGATATACCATGTTCTTGGATTGGAAGAATCAACATTGTGAAAATGACTCTACTACCCAAAGCAATCTATAGATTCAATGCAATCCCTATCAAACTACCACTGGCATTTTTCACAGAACTAGAACAAAAAAATTCACAATTTGTATGGGAACACAAAAGACCCCGAATAGCCAAAGCAATCTTGAGAACGAAAAACGGAGCTGGAGGAATCAGGCTCCCTGACTTCAGACTATACTACAAAGCTACAGTAATCAAGACAGTATGGTACTGGCACAAAAACAGAAATATAGATCAATGGAAGAGGATAGAAAGCCCAGAGATAAACCCACGCACATATGGACACCTTATCTTTGATAATGGTGGCAGGAATGTACAGTGGGGAAAGGACAGCCTCTTCAATAAGTGGTGCTGGGAAAACTGGACAGATACATGTAAAAGTATGAGATTAGATCACTCCCTAACACCATACACAAAAATAAGCTCAAAATGGATTAAAGACCTAAATGTAAGGCCAGACACTATAAAACTCTTAGAGGAAAACATAGGCAGAACACTCTATGACATAAATCACAGCAAGATCCTTTCTGACCCACCTCCTAGAGAAATGGAAATAAAAACAAAAATAAACAAATGGGACCTAATGAAACTTCAAAGCTTTTGCACAGCAAAGGAAACCATAAACAAGACCAAAAGACAACCCTCAGAATGGGAGAAAATATTTGCAAATGAAGCAACTGACAAAGGATTAATCTCCAAAATTTACAAGCAGCTCATGCAGCTCAATAACAAAAAAAGCAAACAACCCAATCCAAAAATGGGCAGACCTAAATAGACATTTCTCCAAAGAAGATATACAGACTGCCAACAAACACATGAAAGAATGCTCAACATCATTAATCATTAGAGAAATACAAATCAAAACTACAATGAGATATCATCTCACACCAGTCAGAATGGCCATCATCAAAAACTCTAGAAACAATAAATGCTGGAGAGGGTGTGGAGAAAAGGGAGCACTCTTGCACTGCTAGTGGGAATGTGAATTGGTTCAGCCACTATTGAGAACAGTATGGAGATTCCTTAAAAATATACGAATAGAACTACCATATGACTCAGCAATCCCACTACTGGGTATATACCCTGAGAAAACCAAAATTCAAAAAGAGTCATGTACCAAAATGTTCATTGCAGCTCTATTTACAATAGCCCGGAGATGGAAACAACCTAAGTGCCCATCATCAGTTGAATGGATAAAGAAGATGTGGCACATATATACAATGGAATATTACTCAGCCATAAAAAGAAACAAAATGGAGCTGCTTGTAACGAGGTGGGTAGACCTAGAGTCTGTCATACAGAGTGAAGTAAGTCAGAAAGAAAAAGACAAATACCGTATACTAACACATATATATGGAAGTTAAGAAAAGAAAAAAAAAATGTCATGAAGAACCTAGGGGTAAGACGGGAATAAATATACAGATCTACTGGAGAACGGACTTGAGGATATGGGGAGGGGGAAGGGTGAGCCATGACAGGGCGAGAGAGAGTCATGGACATATATACACTAACAAACGTAAGGTAGATAGCTAGTAGGAAGCAGCCGCATGGCACAGGGATATCGGCTCGGTGCTTTGTGACCACCTGGAGGGTTGGGATAGGGAGGGTTGGAGGGAGAGAGATGCAAGAGGGAAGAGATATGGGAACACATGTATATGTATAACTGATTCACTTTGTTATAAAGCAGAAACTAACACACCATTGTAAAGCAATTATACCCCAATAAAGATGTTTAATATATATATATATATATATATATATATATATATATATATATAATTGTAGTATGGAACATGTGGATAGTAAATGTTGTAAAATTTACCAATAATTTGACTAAAATAATCCAAACTCATGATTAATTTATAAGAAACAATTTGAATTTAATTTAATAGACCCACTAAGGACACGTATTGTGGCACTGATTTTGCATGGAATGACCTGAAACAATGCTGAAATGGCAAAAGCGTGTTTTCAAGAAATAAGGGTATTCGTAAGATGAGCCACATCTGGACATTGCATTTCCAAGTTAAAATTTGTTTATTCCTTTTTTGACTGGATATCTGCACTTTGGTATTTGCAAATTTTAAATGAACGTGACACTATCTTTTCAGGAAATGGCTCTTCACCTTAATACCATTATTTTAATTAATTGATGTAAAGTGAAAACAATGTCTGGATATATCCCAAAGACATCGTGAATTCCAAGTAATTTTGTAAAGAAACAATGAATATATTACTCACCGGTAGCCATTGTCAAGGTCAGTACAGGTGGAATTGTTCTTACAGGGATTCTTTTTGCAGTCATTGAATTCTTGTTCACAAAAATATCCTTCCCAACCAGAAAGGCATTGGTGGTTCTAAGGGAATATGAAAATTATACAACCTTTAGGTCATTTCTTATTACTCTTGGTTATTTTGATCTCTGTCAATTTATTATTTTTTTCAATTTTTATAGAATGTCAATACTTGTCAAAAATTACTTTACCGCAGTTTAAAAACTATGTGAATGGTATTCTTTAGTATCTAATTCAATAAAAGTTAATATTTATGTGTCAAGCTCACAATACAGAGCTATTGGTCTTGTTAAAAGTTAATATAAAGTTAGTGTATTAGTAATATGAAGACTAGTGATTGTGTAAAACTAAATAACTAAATGTGGTACTTGGCAACTAGCTCATGAGTTAAAAAAATAACTACAACAAAATAAACCTGACAGCTTTGTGATGTTACTTACAAATAATTAACTTATGTAAGTGTAGTATTGTTCATTTATTGAAATTGTAAAACTTTGCATATTATTTTTCTGAAGAATCGAATTGGTCTATAACAATATTCAAAATACTGGAAGCAAAATTGCTTTTCCTGATTGGGCAAATAGAAAAACAACCCAAAAGACACCTCAAATTATGGTGGGACAGTAATTTGTACATTAAAAATAATGTTGAAGACTAGAGCTCTTTTCAAAAAGTTAGAATTTGGGCTCTAATGTTTAGCAATTCTAGATTTAGAAATATGAAAAATTGTAGCATCAATGTTAGGTGTTATCTTGATCTTCTCTGTTCAGTACCAGTAGCCACTGACCACCTGTGGTTATAGAGCATTGAAATGTGCCTGGTCCCAAATGAGGCTGTAAGTATAAAATACACACTGGATTTGGAAAAGTTAATATTAAAAAATATATATATAAAGTATCTCACTAATAATTTTATTACATGTTGTAATGGTAATAATTTGGATATAAAGAGTTAAACACACGATTGTATTATTAAAATTAATTTCATCTGTTTCTTTGGACTTTTTTTTAATGTGGCTGCTAGAAAATTTACTGAACACACATAGATTTTGTTACATTTCTAATGGAGAGAGCTGTGTCAGGTGATGCCAGCCCAACTTTTCACTTGGGAATGGAGTTGAGTCTACATAGTTCTGTGAACACACAAGAGCAGGAGCTCTCTGAGATGGGAAAACATGTTCTGGTGTAATATATTCCAGTACCTTGAGAAGGCCTGGCACCAGTGGATGCTTAATACCTGTTGATTGAACAATGGAAACAATGATAGGAAAAATAATGTAAAATATGAAGTTAGTACACAAAACAGACTTCACAAAGATTCTATACCTTTACTATAGGTAGACAGAAAGTTCGTAGAGTTCAAACATTCCAGTCAACTAACTTTTTTCACCAGAGAAACACATACATTCATGCTCAATGTAGATGCATTTAGGTTACAATAATCTAAATGTATGAGTAGCTCCACTGAGGTCCCAGCTTTAGTTTTCAGCTGCTTGTGAAAAGCAGAGGGATGAAAGTGGCCATACCAAGACCAGATTTTACTCCTGAACATGTGTTCATTCTCCACTCAGAGTTCTCACTCTCAGTACTTATGGTTTGCTGGATTTCAGCAGCAATTTTTTCCTGTGTTCTGCCTCTATCATTGTGAACTTCCTCAGAGTTTGGCAGTATTCAGAAAGTTTTCATTGATTGCATTTAGCTTATTTCTTTTTCCTTCTCTTTTGTGCAAGCGTTACAAAGAGGACTTACATGAAAATTGAAGGTAATGATCATATTTTGTTTAATGCATATGCTATTTGAAATGGAAGCAATTCTATAACAGGCAAGACTAAGCATCTGCTGTAGTGAATGGGGGACCATGACCCAACCTAGTGAAAGACAGAAGGGCAGATCAGGATGCAGGATGGATGTCCGTAACCTGTGGACCATGTGAGGTGCCCTTTAGTTATTTCTGGCAATTCACCTTCAAAGGGGTGTTAATTGTTTCTGTTAAGACAAATGCATGAGTATACTGCTGGTTTTTATTTTGACGTATCAGTAGTAATTTGAAACAAATTCAGTGAGTGAGCAGAAAAGCCAAACAAATTTCTTTGCCATTAAAGCCATATATTTCTTATTGGTATTCTTGATGATTTAATAATGAGTAGAAAATTGCCATGCATTTAATGATCTAATTATCACTAAAGTGTCAGGTACCAAAGCAGTGATCTCCAGATATGATGGAATCTGTATGAAACAGAAACAAAGTGATCAAGGAAATAGACATTTTTCTAATATTAAACATGAAAAAAATATAAATGTTGCAGAGAGCAGAATATTAAGTAGAATTAACCCATAGTTCAAGTATTTCTATTCATCTGTTTCTTACTTGATTCAGAAGCATTATTCTGAACTTAGATATTCTTAGTGCAAAGCACTTTCCCAATCAACACTATAAAGTTAATTAATTCCAGTAACTTAAAATAATAAAGCTGACACACTACTTTTAAGCCATATTACCTTGGCATTCCATAATTATATAATAATATTTTGAGTTACTTTTCCTGAGGAGGAAAATGTATTTAAATATGTTTACTAAAACGAGTAAAAGTTTGTATAATTTGTGAGGTTGATGTCACATTGTTTTTACCTCTTAATGCAAAGTAGACATTTGTCTTCCTGCCAAATTCAGATAAAAAAGTTTTCATAGTTTGAAAATACATAGTGAGTAGGAGACAGGAAAGACAGAAGATGATAAAAGATGACACAGATCCAACTCAGTGAACTACGCAGCCAGTGAGACAAAGTGGTCGAGTTTGGTAGGTATAATAACTACATATATAACACACTCTATATAATATTCTGCATGTAACTATGTAGTAGCAGTTTAGTTTTTCAGGCCATGAGATAGATATTTTAAATCCTTGTGATCAGTGACAAATATACAAACGTAAGAAGGTTAGCATAATTCTGAATATAAATTTTGAAGTCTGAGAGATGACATTTGAACACGAGCTTTGTGGCTTATTAAATATCCATACATGTATGGGGTATTGAATTTCTATTGCTGTGTAGAAAATTACCACAAATTTAGCAGCTTTAAACATAAATTTGCTGTCTCACATTTTCTGTGGTTCATATGTCCAGACACAGGTGAGTCAAGTCCTTTGCTTAAAGTCTCACCGGGCTAAAACAAGGTATTGACTGGGGTTATGATCTCATCTGAGGTTTGGGTTCCTTTTCCAAACAGTGGTTGTCAGTAAAATTTATTGCATTGTGGCCCTAGGACTTGGGTCTGGTCACTTGCTAGTTGCCAGGCATGGACGGCTCTCAGATCCAGATGGTGTCACATCCTTGGCACATGGCCTTGTCTTCTCAAAGCACAGTGGGGTGGCTTGTTCCTTCAAGGCCAACAGGGGAGCACCTGCTTCTGTGTCTTGTCTCCTTTAAGGACCCATCTAATTAGGTCAGGCTCACCCGAGATAATCTTACATTTGATAAATCAAAGTCAGCTGATTAGGGACCTTAGTTACACCTGTAAAATCTCTTTTTCCATATAAAGTAACATAAATGGTAGTACTATCCCACTATTTTCACAGGTCTTACTTATGCTCAAGGAGAGTAGGTTTTACAAGACATGTTCACTAGGAGGTGGAGATCTTGGGGCCATTTTATAATTCTGCCTAACACATCTGCTAACCTACTTAATTTATCTAAGTAAACTATATAAGTTATCTAAGCCTCAGGGGCATTTATACATAAAGTACCAATAATGTCTACTTCATATGCTTATTTTGAGCATTGCATGCAGTAATGATTTGGCTTGGCCTAGTAATGACATGCTTGGCCTAGTGACCAATAATCACCACTAATCAATAGCAACTATTCCTTCCAGGCTTGCCAGACTAGATCTGACAAGGTCAAAGTACAACACACAACAAGTACTGCACTTGAACATAATTATCCATATCTACATTATTTCTTTGTATAGTAAGACCCCTACGTACGAATGAGTTCTGTTCTGAGAGTGTGTTCGTTAAGTCCAACAAAGTTAGCCTAGGTACCCAACTAACACAGTCGGCTATATAGTACTGTACTGTAGTAAGTTTATAATACCTTTTACACAAATAATACATAAAAAACAAACACAAAAATAAAGAAAACATTTTTAGTCTTGCAGTATGGTACCTTGAAAAGTACACTAGTACATCACAACAGCTGGCACTTCTTAGCAGTACCTGCTACATCACTGCTGCTTTTACACTTTCTTCTGTACATCCTGGGCTTGAAATAAAGATAGTGTACTACTGTACCCTACACAGTAAAGGATACAGTAAAGTAGACAAAAACACAACCAATTGTAGAGGATCCACGCACGTGACAAAGTACGCCAGACACATGAACTAACTTATGCAACTGGACATGCAAATGCACGTCCATATCTTTGAAAGTTTGAAACTTGAAGGTTCATATGTAAGGAAATTACTGTATGAACAATTTTCATTATTTCGTTATTTTTATTTTATTATTTAAAAGTATTTACTTTTCATTATTTCTTTTATGAACAATTTTTCATTACTATTATTTATTATTATTATTTTACATTACTTCTTTGTATGAACGTACTGAAGGATAAAGATTATCAGACTAGGAAAACAAAGATGAAAGAAGAGGAGAGAGAGAATCCAGCAATGTATCGATTACAAACACAATCTTAAACAATATGGACAAATTTCAGATAATAAATTAGGAAAATTGATCAAGAAATAGTGGAAAATCTTACTAAATAAGTAAACATTTTTAAATGCACCAAAAAGGGAGATTGACAGTATGCTTACAAAGACAAATAAAATTGCTTCCAAATCTTTAATTCTTCTCTTATGTCATATAGGTACAGAAAACAGAAAAGCAGGGGAACTACCCAACTTAAATTTTGAGACTAGTAAAGTCTAGATACCAAAATCTGGCAAGCATATAACAAGAAATGCAAACTCAGTCAATCTTATGTGATCAAAAACAGTAAAATTGAAAAAAATAATTTTAAGTAATTGAATCTAAGAGTGCCTTCAAGATTTGTTCTATTATGAGCTGGTAATTTGTTTTTGTCTTACAGAAATAAAAGTATGCTTCAACAGAAGAAACTCTATTAAAGAAGGAAAAAATGGTTTGACCATCTCAGATTCAGAAAAAAACATTATATAATTCAATACACATTCATAAAAATTCTCTTATCAAATGAGAACTTTTCAGGAATGTCCTTATATTAATAAAAGCTATTTACCAAACAAACAAGCAAACAACAACAAAAAATCCTGCCAAACCTCATTTTGCCAAAAACAACTAGAGAAACTGAGTAAAATACATAGAACAATGATTGAATTCTGAAAAGAACAACCAAAACAGATTGTATCTCATAAATTCTGGAGAGAAGGGAAGCAAACTAAAGTAAGATCACTCTTGCCCTTGATTTTAATGCCAGGACATTTGCTTTCTTAAATTCAGGCAAATAGAAGCAGCTGGAGCTTGCAACAATTTTCCTGGAATGAATATATATATATATATATATATTTGTGTGTGTGTATATATATATATATATATATATACACACACACAAATATATGTATTCAACTCTGTTGAGGAGAGAGGTCCATGAAGAGAAGAACAAACAAATGATCCCAAATGTTGAGGAGCAATCATTTGGAGACATTTGTTGCCTAGGGTGAAACTACCCAATGTAAGCAGAAAGCAGCTAAAGTGAATAGCAAAGATTCAGTAGTCTTGTGTTCCAGGAAAGGTCGAGGTTGGAGTTTAGGGCCTGTAAGATGCAATGGTCCTGCGAAACACTTTTTGCTTTCATGGAAACCCCAAGGTCTAGAAGTACAACAAACCAGCCAAACTCCCAGCCCAGATCATGCTAAAACCCCACTCTACATTTTAGTTGAGGTCATCGATCTGTGCTCTGTTGTCCTGCCACAGAAATGAAGTGCTCTTTGGAGGAAGTTAACATTAGAGGAAATTTTTCAATATTTGATAACAAAATGTCTGGTATTCAATAAAAAATTAAAGAATGTTGATGACCAAAATTCAAGAGAAAATCAGACAGTAGGAACAGATTATTCAGATATTGTGTTACTGGATATTTTTAAATGACTATGATTAATATATGTGAGAATATAGAAGACAAAATAGAGAATTTCACTAGAAACCTGCTATAAAAAAGTAAAAAAAAAATACTGTGATTTGGAAATAATAATAATTGAAATTTATTCCATTATTTTAATAAAATCTTAGTAGAGGATTAGTAGTAAATATCCAGACTGAAGTACATAAAGACAAAAGAATAAAGAAGTCAGAAAAAAAACTGTCAAATATGGGAAATAATAAAAAGAATTGAAATATTAAAGAGGGAGAAGAGAAACTGGATAAGAGCAATATTTGAAAAAATTACTGCCTAAGAATTGTCCAAAGATAACAGAAGACAGTAACCAGAGATTTAGAAAGATCTCCAGACCTATGCTGGATTAAGCACAAAGAAAACACTATCTAGGGTAAAACTGCTGATAATGAAAGAAAGAGTAAATCTTAAAAGCAGCCAAAGAACAAAGACACTTACTTTCAAAGGGACATCAGGTCTGACAATTTACTTCCCAACAGTGGAAGCAAGAACCCAGTAGAACAATATGATAATGGACTGAGAGAAATTAATTGCCAACCTAAAAGTCCACCCCTATGAAACATATCCTTCAACTGGGGAAGAAGAAAAACTCCTTTTAAGAAAAAACAAAGCTTGAGGATTTACTGCAGTATGTAAGATTGAAGGGATTTGATGAGAGACAGCCAGGATTTAAAATCAAGCTCCATGAATTATTAGCTAAATAATAATAAGCCTGCTACTTAATCTCAAGGAACATCAGAAATAATGGTACCTGACTGATGAGGATGGAGGATTAAATGAGTCCTTAGGATAGGACTTCATATGATATCTGACTCACAGTCAGATACCAGTAACTTAACTAAAATGTTCTCTTACCCGTGACCTTTCCAGGTAATCTAAACTACTCTTGTGCATTGGATTCCTGCTTCTCTGGCATTCTTCCATCTGGAATATCTTCACTTACTTCCCGTGACCTCTGCCCCAACTTTTGAAATTTGGTTCCTCCCTCCAGGTCAAAATAAATGCCACATTCTACCTGAAGCTTTGATCATTTCCTCCAGTATACTTCCCTTTCTCACAATTACTGTTTTATTGTTCATGACACTTTTTATGTATACTGGTTACATACGTGTTCCATCTTATGCTTGGTACTTACCATATTTTAAAATAACTTACTTATTTTATTGTGTATTTTTCTAACTTGTAAAATATAAAGTCAAATCTGTTTTGTCCACCAATTATCACTATCTTGAATACTATCTTATATTTGACTGAAAGAATGGATGTTAAATCATGGAGTATATATGATATTAATTGTTAATATGTAGTCCAGAAAATATTTTATTTATAATTTCTAGATATTCAGTCATCTCATTTTCCTAACAAGAAAAATTATATTTTAGAATTCCTTTAAATAGCCCTTCCTTACAATCAACTAAAACTAGTTCTATAAATGAGGATTGAAAATCCCAATGAAAGAAGCATTAGACTGACTCCATTATGAAGTGTTTACATATTGAGGTAATTATATTTGATTGTCTTAGCCACAAAATTCATCTTACTTTATGAAACTTACTTTTTGATTCCTGAAAATTTAGATACACACTAAAAGAATAAAAATTTAAAAAACACTTATATTGTTGTCTTTTTCTAATTCATTACTCATATGATCCTAGGAAGAAGGACAAAGATTTAGTTTTTCACTAATAAAATGAAAAAAATTGAAAATCCATAATGAGTTCAGTTCTTGTAAGAATAAAGGGCTCTGCCTGTTGACTTATTGTCCGTTTCCTTTTAATATTATTTTAAATACTTAGTCTAATCTTTAAAGACTTATAGAATTAACCATAGACATAAAGACTTCCAAATACTGGATAAAGTGATACTCAGGGTTAGACATGAATATGGTCATCTTTATTCTTAAAAACAAACAAGCAAAACTATGTTAACATTACTTCTTTCAGCTGGAGAAAATGATTTATCTTGGTTCTTTAAATCTAAAATGAAATAATATGTATTATTCTGACAGAAAGTTAATGTAATATTTAAAAACAATTTCTATAAAAAGTTATAAATGTTGAATCTGATTGAACATATTCTGAAATAAAGCAATGGAAATATATGTTAAATTGAGTGATAGTTGCAAGGCAGAACTGTTTTAGAAAAACACAATTTCTTTAACTTGGGAAAATCTAATATAAATATGTGAAGAATATGAAAAGCCACACATTAGATGTGGATATTAATAGAGCATAAATGAAACTATGCTGATCTTTTAAAACACTTTCTAAAGGAAATATAAGCCGCTAAGAAATTTAGTCACTGTTTTCATGTAAAGATACTTTTTGCTAGTGATAAAAGAGCAAATTAACATTTTAGTGCCTATTCTAAATGAGAAAATGACATTAAGCGCAAATTTCCACTTTTATTTGCTATATTCTAGTCAATCTACTCATAAAATTCATATTATATTCTTCAACATAATCTCAGCTCTTTGTCTACTCTGCTATTTTGCATCTGCAGTCTCTATTAGCAATCCATTTGTGATAATGTAGCTCTCTTATTGCATGTCCTACTTTCAGAAACTATTTGTGATACTTTCCAAAGGGTTCCCCTACTTTTAACAGTGCTTTTTGTTTGTTTGTTTTTAAAGAAAGAGTTTAAAACTAGAATAAAAGAGCTTAGGCTACCAGCACCAGAATTTTATTCCTCACTGATAACATAGCTATGATGGGAAAAGAGTTTACCTGCCATTGAGGTGTACTGTTCCAGCATATTCTTATATCTTCAATACTGCTTTCCATACTGACTCAATTTGACAACTGGAGATATAATCTATCACACAAAACTTTATCCCCAGGGCATAGATAGTACTTAAGAATACAAAAAACATAAACTTCTGAGGAACTGTCACCAACATAAAGGTGTCAGAATATGAATGCAATTCTGCTACGGATAGTTTAGATGTTTGGGACAATTACTTTTTGGTCTGAAAGTCAAATGACAATAATACAAGCACACCATGAACTAAAACTCATTTTGCCCCATCAGGCTTTTTCTAAGATACATTGCAGAAGGATGATATGTAATTCCTTTTCTCACACTCAGTTTTCTAGCACATTAGAAAGCCCATAGCACTGTACATCTTTTATTGCTCCAAACTGTCTTAAACATTAGATTATTTGGCTCAGTTATTTTAAAGATTTTTGTTTGTTAATTGTAAATAAGAAACTCTCATACAGTCACATTTCCCTAGGGTGTGTAAATAAATAAAGCAGTGAAAAGCAGTTGTGCTCTTACTGAGCAGGGCGGGGAGCCCAGAGCCCTGCTGGTTTAGCTGTCCTAGCCTCTCTCTCCACACCAGCCCCTAAGGACAGCATTCACCCACATCAGAGTCTCAAAACGCAGATTGAAAACCACTGATCCATTCAACTTATTCCATTTTATAATGAGAAAGCTGAACCCGTAGAGGCTAATTGCTCAAACTGCTGTAACTAGTTGACGGCAAAACAGAATTAGAGGGCTTCCCTGGTGGCGCAGTGGTTGAGAGTCCACCTGCCGATACAGTGGTCACGGGTTCTTACCCCGATCCAGGAAGATCTCACATGTTGCGGAGCGGCTGGGCTCATGAGCCATGGCCGCTGAGCCTGCGCGTCCGGAGCCTGTGCTCCGCAACGGGAGAGGCCACAGCAGTGAGAGGCCCGCGTACCACAAAAAAAATACACAGAATTAGAACTCATGTCTCCTGACTCTTTGTCTAGTATTCACAAATGTAGCAAAAAAATCAGTTAAAAATGTCTGGTAAATTAATACTTTCAGAAATATATTTTCTTAAATATACCATGAAAACAATCTGAGAATTTTGTTAAGGTAACTTTCAAATCATGTATGTTGAATATTCCCTTTTAATATATGAATTCATTTATATATATATATATATATATATATATATATATATATTCTCTTTTCTCTGTATATTATTAAGTAGCTAGATAGTCTAGTTGACACCAAAATGATTCTGTACAAATAGCAGCGACCAATAGTCGTTAACTTTACCCTCATAATAGAGATGCTAAAGGAGAAAGCCCGGAGGTTAACAGTATAACCAATGTTAATCGCTTATAACTGACGTTCTAACACGTAGTTTGAGTTGTACATGCATGGAATAAGGAGATCTACCCTGGCTCTACAGGTGATTTTCAGGTTGGATATGGACAGCTTTCATGCTCACTGAGCTTGATGGTGCCAGGCAGTAGCGACAGTAAATATCATCACTTTGACTGAAGAATGCAGCCAACAGTCACGAGGTGTTTGCAGCCTCAGGATATATGAAAATCAGTGTGGCTGAAAGTTTTCAGACCATGAATATGGAACTCATTTCCAGCATAGTGACCCCAAGGGAAATAAGCATCTCTAACCATAGAAAAGTAAGCCAGGCTTTTACACAGCAGAAGTAGAAGCAAGTACCAAGCAAACAATGTAATATTTGCCTATTGTTTTAGATACTTTCAATAACTCCTTGCAATAGATCATTTTATCACTTGGTAAAGTAAAATAAACTAATGAATATGACAAATTGTTAAGATATTTCAAATATGGTTTTACAGTTATTTTGACTATTTTATATTATGTAAAACTTTTTGTTCTTGATATTTTAAATTTATTAGGATTTTTAACTTAATTCTGTAAAATTAGGTGGAGGTTTTCTTTAGTTTTTAAACAGAAAGTATTTATGTGTAACACTAGGTAGATAGATGATAGATGGATAGGTAGATAGATACAATATATTGCATATAATTATAGATATATCTAGCACATATAACAATAAATGCATATAGTATATTTCAAATACATTTTACATTATATATATAATCTGAATCTAAAGCTTATTTTCAGAGTTATTTAGCAAATACCACATATTATAGTGTTTCTGCCTCTTTTTTCCCCCTTTTTTAAACATAATTATTTCCTAACAATTTCCAAGAGGAATTCTAGCACATCACAGTTAGAAGAGCACTGGTTAGAGTCATAATGTAAGACCTAATGTAAGTCATAATTGCCATGACCTTAATGATTATTGAATACTTTGTTTATCTGTAGGTTGCAGTTCTTTGATAGGAGAGCTGTTTCGTCTTATGGTTAACCATAATGATTTTATCGCAGGTTAATAAGCTACCTTTGCAACAGAATTAGTAGCAAGAAGGGTGAAATAAGAACTCAGCCACAAGTGTTGTAACCAAGAAAGCAGCGGGCAGGAAGGGCTAAGACGGTGTAACAATGCTCAGAAAAGTGTGAACTCCAGTTTCAGATAGCCTCTTGTCATCAGCCTGTTGGGATCCATGAATCCAATAATAATTTCAAGAAACAAATGTGGTATTCTCAAATGTCATTAACTATGAAAGCAAGCCCTCTGAGATGTGTTTGGCATTTTAGAATTTAATATTATTGATTTGATCACTACTGCCCTTCCTCCTCAGGTAATCAGATGGGTCTTTCTTCTTTTGTTTCTTCTTTTTCTATTTATTCGTTTATTCATTTTGCGTGTGTGTGTGTGGAATCAGGGAATAAAGGCTGTGTTTTCATTCTATCGATAAGTAAATATTTTCTACATAAATTAAACCACTTATGGGTTCTTATATATCTTCCACATATATTAAACCATTGACATAATGTGAATGGAGACAGGAATGAATCCCCTGGAAGGGTCAAAGTGTTTGGCCTGGTCTAGGAGGCTGCTGCATGTAGGCCACTGAGAAACTCATCTAACTGCTCCTAACTGGTCATAATATTTATATAAATAAACGTGGACTAGGTCACTAACTCTTTCAATCTTAAAATGATCATGTTTTTTATTGCTCTATTTAAATTTCCCAGAAGATCCAGGTGTTAACAAGGACAGTGGCTCTACTGCGCCTAGTGTTCTACCAGCTCTCTAGAGCATTCCTCGTGATTCCTTAATTCCCGTTTAACAAAATTATGTTCTGAAATGACAGCTGGGAACACAGTAAGTTTTTCTTGGAAGAGCCACTGTTAAAGTATACCTTTGTTTCTAATCACTTAGACCAGTTCATGAGGCAAGATGTGTTTTTAAAAACACACAGAGAGAAATATCTTATCATGTCATAATAATCAATATTTATTCACTAAGAACATCAGATAAATTAATCTTAATGTGTTTTAGTTAAACAAAGTCAATAGCCATTGTCATATACAGAAAGGAAGCAGAGTCTCCAATGACCTTGGATTTGAAGTTTACAAGTACTTTTTCAGGTAGTTTCTTTTTATTCTGTTAACATAAATATTTATAATAAGAGGGAATTTCTAAGTATGAAACATAAAAGTAATTTGTTAATATGTGATAATACTAAATCACTAATAACTTTATAATCATATATCATATAATCATTTTCTTTCCAAATCATGTAACATTTTAAGCAATCATCTTAAAATTTTAAGACAAAAATAATTTTGGAAGAACATGTTTTTTCTTTGTCAGAAGTTCTTTCTCTAGGTGTGGTAAGCTACTATCCTGACTAAAAGCCTACCTTCCAAAGATGGTTACTATAAGTATTTCAGCTGATAGTGTTATGGAGATTCCCTTGTATGTTATTTGTTGCTTTTTTTCCCCTTACTGCTTTTAATATTTTTTCTTCTTTCTTTCTTTCTTTCTTTCTTTCTTTCTTTCTTTCTTTCTTTCTTTCTTTCTTTCTTTCTTTCTTTCTCTCTCTCTCTCTCTCTCTCTCTCTCTCTCTCTCTCTCTCTCTCTTTCTTTCTTTCTTTCTTTATGGCTGTGTTGGATCTTTGTTGCTGCACGTGGGTTTTCACTAGTTGTGGTGAGCGGGGGCTACTCTTCATTGCGGTGCGTGGGTTTCCCATTGCAGTTGCTTCTCTTGTTGCAGAACATGGGCTCTAGGCGCAAGGGCTTCAGTAGTTGTGGCGTATGGGTTCAGTAGTTGTGGCTCACAGGCTCTAGAGCACAGGCTCAGTAGCTGTGGCACATGGGCTCAGTTGTTACGCGGCACGTGGGATCTTCCCGGACCAGGGCTCGAACCCATGTCCCATGCATTGGCAGGCAGATTCTTAACCACTGTGCCATTAGAGAAGTCCCTAATATTTTTTCTTTGTATTTAAGTTTTGTTAGTTTGATTAGTATTTGGTTTGGCATGTTCCTCTTTGGATTTATCTTGTTTGGGACTCTCTGTGCTTCCTGGACTTGGGTGACTATTTCCTTTCCCATGTTATGGAAGTTTTTAGCTTTAATTTTTTAAACTATTTTCTCAGGCCCTTTCTCCTTCTCTTTTTCTTCTGGGACCCCATAATTCAAATGTTGGTGTGTTTAATGTTGTCCCAGAGGTATCTGAGGCTATCTTAATTTCTTTTCATTCTTTTTTCTTTATTCTGTTCCACAGCAGCGATTTCCACCATTCTGTCTTCCAGCTCACTTATCCGTTCTTTGGCCTCGGTTATTATTCTGTTATTAATTAATTCTAGTGTATTTTTCATTTCAGTTATTTTATTGTTTATCTATGTTTGTTTGTCCTTTAGTTCCTCTAGGTCTTTGTTAACTATTTCTTGTATCTTCTCAATCCATGCCTCCATTCCTTTTTTGAGGTCTTGGATCATCTTTACTATCATTACTCTGAATTATTTTTCAGGTAGGGTGCCTATCTCCTCTTCATTTAGTTGTTCTTATAGGGTTTTATCTTGCTCTTTCATCTGCAACATTTCTTTGTCATCTCATTTTGTGAAACTTACTGTGTGGTCTCCCTTGCCCAGGCTACAGGACTGTAAATCCTCTTGCTTTTGGCGTCTGCCCCCTGATGGGTCAGGTTGGTCCAGAGGCTTGTGCTGTTACCCCTTGATAAGGAGTTGACCTGATGTTGTAGTGACAAGAGCCTGCCCTAGATATTGTGTGGGGCCTCACCTTTGCTCTGTGGTTGTCACTGCCCTGTTGGTGGGGGCAGGGGGTCTGCTTCCTAGCTGTTGGAGTAGAGGTCCCAGATCTATTACTGAGCTTTGTTTCTGATCCTCAGTGTGAGGTAGGTGGGATTGGAGCATTCTCACTGTGAGAGAAGCCACTGACTCTTCCTCCTCTGCAGCTGTTCTCCTGTGAATGTGCTCTGTTGTGTTCCCTTTCACCCATTGTGAGGGCTCACGTAGTACACTGTTGTTGGGACTGCTCTCAGACCCACCTTAACTGTGGGTGTGCTGGCATTTGGCTCTGGTGTCTCTCAGGTGTTGTTTTCACCAGGCACCAAAGCAGATCCACTGAGGTCAGGTCCTAGGGTTGCAGTAGTCATGCACCTGGACCCACTGTGGGAACTATGGATGCAGCTTAGGCTTTGGCCTGGCCTGATCCCTGCATGTACATGCCCACAAAGCTGCTAAAGCCCAACCCATCCCTGCTGCAGGGGCACTTGCTGTCCTTACAGATGTTTTGCAGGCACTGAATTTAGGAGCCATCAGTGGAGGAGTAACTCCATGGTTCACGCAGCTGCGAGGAGGGATTTCAGTGCTTCTTCCTTAGTCACACGGCTCCTGGGATTCAGCTGTGGTTTCGGCCCCACCCCTGGGTGGATTTCCTAGTGCAGGGAGCTATCCATGCCCTCCCAGGACAGCAGGGCAGGTCCTGGTACCCACTGATAGATTTCCTAGTTGTGGGGGCTATCCATGCCCTCCTGTGACAGTGGAGCAGGTCCTAGTACCCGCTGGTGGAATTCTTTGTGGCAGGAGCTCTCTGCACCCTTCCGGGTAAGCAGGGGTGGGTCCTGTGGCCCACTGACGGATTTCCTAATGGTGGAAACTCTCTGTGCCCTTCAAGGTCAGCAGGGGCAGGTTCTGGGGCTCACTGATGCAATTCCTAGTGGCAGAGCTGTCCATGCCCTTCCAGTTAGTGGGAGTAGGACCTGGTGTCTGCCCACGAGTTTGGAAGAGGCATCCAGTGCCTGCCTCTGGAGCCCAAGATGGTGACAGCAACTCACACCTGCCCCCAGAGCTCCTGTAGGTGGTGTCCTGTTGCCTGGGAGTGCTCACAATGGTAGAATTTCTTATGGTGGTCCCGCCCCTCTCCTTGTGCGCCTCCCAGTAATGGTGCTTTGCTTCTCTGGTGGGCCCAGGCTTCTTCCTAGTACACCCTCAGTTGCCATGGGCCGACCTCTTCAGGTTGCTTCTGCAGCTAACCCTGGTTCTCTCCCTGGGACTAAACTTCGGAGTCTGAGCTTCAGCCCCCGACTGCCACCCACACCGACAGTGGGGTGTCTTAGGTTGGGAAGCACAGGGTGGCAGTGCCGACCGTCTGTGCAGGTTACTCTCGGCTTTGCCCTCCACAAACCGGTTGCTGTTCTCCCCTTTTTTAGACTCCGAGACTCACCCTATGTCCGTCTAATTTATCCACTGGTGAGGAGCCTTCATAGGGTACGGGAACATTTCCTCCTTCACAACTTCCTCCCTGGGGCACAGGCCCTGTCCTGATTTCTTCTTATTCTATTTTGTTTTGTCCAATCCAGTTACATGGAGGTTTTCTTGTCTTTTCAGATGTCTGAGGTCTTCTGTCAGTGCTCAGTAGCTGTTCTGTATGAATCGTTCCACTTGTAGATGTTTTTTCAATGTTTCTGTGGAAGATGGTGAACTCTGCTTCCTACTCCTCCACCATCTTGCTCCTGCCCTTCTTTATCACTATTATTGAAGATTCTTAATAAAGATACTTTCAAAAATATAGGAAATTAAATATACGTCATTGGGAGTTTAAATATTTTTAAAGTCCAACTTTCCTTAGTGAGATATTAAATAAGATTTTCAAAAATAATATGTATTTATGTAAATCGTAAATTAATTTTTACTTCCACCATTTAATTCAAAAGCAATTATGATCTTTAACATCTTTCTGATTTCTTTTCCCTAAAAGAAATTAATAATTTTTTATACTGAAATTATTATGCAGTATTCTTTATTCATTAAAGTATCTCAACATTTTCAATTGATTTCATTAAACTATTAGATATTTTATGGCTTTGTTTTGCTATTAATAAAATGTGTCAATTTTAAAACTCACATTAAATTATAATAATTATATTTACTTTTATTTCCCTTCCACTGGGATTATTCAAATATGATCATTTTTATTCAACATTTATTGATAAAATATTTTATATTTGGTAAGGTGAATATTGGAAATTTTCTATTACAGTGGCTAGTACTAGCAAACAAATCACCAAAATATACACTTTTTTTCTTGAATGGATGCAAAGAATTATAAAGTTAGCTTTTGTCCCTAAGACGCAAGGGCATGGAATGTTTATACTAATAACATTAATAACATTTGAGCTCATAAAAATTAATTCTACATAGAACCATTTGTCCTCATATTCAAGAGTAATAAATGAATGTTATTAAATCACATTGTCATAATATTAATAAAGAAAAACACAAGAGAAACAAAAAAATATATAGGTTTTTTAAAATTCCACAAATATTTACTGAATGCATATGATATGACTGGTATTCTAGGTGTTTGTGATTATTTAGTGAACAAAACAAACAAAATATCTCCACTTGAATATTTGCCTAAAAAATTACTCTAGTGTTCATATAGATACATCATTCTATTGACCATAAAATAACATAAAAATATCTATTATCTGTAGGTCTTTTTGCATAAAATATGCAAAATATTTATGCAAATATTTATGCAAAATATTTTGCATAAAAATATTTCCTTACAGATCATGTAAGGAAATAAATTGATATATTTTTATAAAATGGCTGATGGCTTAGCCATCATTGAATGGCTCAGCATACATTGAAGAATAATGAGATAAATAAAGATCATTCAAACTTTTGATTCTTAATTTTAAATGAAGAAGGTAAAATTAAGGGACAAAACATACCTCAAAAAGGTGAATTCTCTAAGTCTAAATTACTCACAACTACCCATGAGTTTCATACACTTTATTAAAGTTTATCACTAACTTTTTCCACATTTATATTATTACCAAGTCTCTTTTGAAGTATTTTGGCAATTGCATTGATTTTATATGCAACTTGACTACTTGATTTTTAAAAGGTTGTTTGAGCAGGAATAATTTTAAGACACAGACACATATATATATTCACACACACACACACACATAAATAGAACCATTTCTAGAGTAGAACATATGTTATATATTAGATTTGTATAGATTGTGAAGCAATTTATGGCTTAGCATTTGTTGCTGAAAGTTCTGTCCTCTTTAAAAATCTGGGACTTCATATAGTAATTTGTAGTCTACTGGCTGCTAAAAATTTGTGTGTGTGTGTGTGTGTGTGTGTGTGTGTGTGCGCACGTGCACGTGTGTATGTTTTGAAAATAATTCATTCAAAATGCTTTTTTTAGGAGTTTCCTTTTTTTTTTTTTAACTAGGTTGAGAAATGGGTACAAACTACCAAGGAATTTTACTCAATCTGGTCAACAGAAAGTTACTTAATGTTTCCCTTAGGGAAAAGACAGAATTAATGATATCTTATAAAGCAGAATTTATTCTGGGTTTTTGCTTCATTATTTACCTAGAAAAGTATCCAGAAAATGGAAGGGATGATTCATTTTTCCAATATGTTAATAGTTTGATAGATTACTTCTAGCTGTGAGAAACTAGACTCCAAACTTATTTGTTACTATGTTCTGTCAAAATCCCGCAAACAGAAGAACTATGGGATTTCTCTTAGGCTTTGTCAAATGTCCAACATACCTGATGTTTTATTTCAGGAATGAAATACAGCATATTCTCTTTAAACTGCCAAGCCTTGGAACTAACACCATTAATAAGAGTGACTTTAGAATGTAAAGTCAAATATCCATTCCTCTTTATGTGAGGATACAGAGGTCATGCGGTCACTTTGCTAGTGAAGACAAGTACCTATGACAATGTGCGCTCCCTTGGGAGGCTCCAGGAAGAACCTGCTTCCTTGGCCCCTTCCGTCACCTTTAAAGTCAACAGTGTAACTTCGTGCTTCCATCCTTACACAGCCTCCTTCTGTTTTCAAATCTCTGTTTCTCACTTCCTTTTGGAAGTGTATTTGTGATTTCATTTAGGGCCCATCCAAATAATCTAGGATAACCACCTCCTCTCAAGACCATTACTTTAATCACTTATGAAAAGTCCCTGTTACCCTGTTATAAAGTAACTCGCACAGTTCCAGGGATTAAGTCCTGGATCTCTTCAGTCTGCCTACTGTCCATCTGTCTACCCTCTGGCATTCTGTACACAAAGCTAGACCTCTGGTGAGCACATCAAAAACAAAACCTGGTTTTCAAATTAAATTCCATTACATTCTACATTTCATTCTATTAATCTATTAAATTATTCTCATTTTTCCTTAGATATTTATTTATAGTCAGCTACCACTACCATACAACAGGGTTATTACGTTTAGCATCAGTTATGGCATTTATTTTCTATTTAATCTATGTCTCGGACCACATTCATTCCTACTTCATAAGACCCAGAGTAACCTTTCTAAAAATCAAACACAATCATTTTACTCAGCTCTGAATAAGACCCTGTTAGCTGCTACCACTCATGGGACAAAATCTAAACTCTATGTTTTGGAATAAATTGTCCTTTCTAGTCTGACACCAAAACTCCATTCTCTTTTTTTACCACTGCTCAACTTTCCACCCAGTATACCAGGCACTCCAACTACACTGAGAATTACCACCATTATAAATGTGCACTGTAAAATTAACTCTAATTCTCTGCTTGGCAAGCTCCTATGCATCCCTCAAGAAGAAGCTAAGCTTCATGAAGATGTTTTTGTTTGTTTGTTTCTTTCTTTCCCTTCTGCAATGCAGGAGCAATGGCTGCTCCATCTTTGGGTCTCTACACTCATTCATATCTCTGTTGTATCTCTTGTTGTGTGTTATTTACTTTTTAAAATTATCACTCTATCTCTTCAATGTGAATTTGGGCGTGTGGAAAGTACTGTGCCCAGCTCATCTCTGCATCCCCAGAGCCTAGAGCTTGGCAGGAAGCACAGACTCCCCAAAGGTGATTAGCTGAAGGAACGAGGCCTTAAGAGCAAGTGAGAAAACTACTGCCCATAAAAACAGCCTAATGATGAGCTCTCTCCCTCTCCTCAAGATGCTGCGGTGCTTTCAACTAGATCTCTCCCAGAAATAGTCACTGACTGAACATGAAATTAACTTCTATTTCTGTTTTTTTTAAATATAGACTTTTACTCCTTATTTCCCACAGAAAAATTTTAAAAATATATAAAACATCTGCTGAAACATACATTTGACTAAGGTTTGCTTGACTGGAATTTTTTTTTTTTTTTTGCGGTACGCGGGCCTCTCACTGCTGTGGCCTCTCCCATTGCCGAGCACAGGCTCCGGACGCGCAGGCTCAGTGGCCATGGCTCACGGGCCCAGCCGCTCCACGGCATGTGGGATTTTCCCGGACTGGGGCACGAACCCGTGTCCCCTGCATCGGCAGGCGGACTCTCAACCACTGCACCACCAGGGAAGCCCTTGACTGGAATTTTTAAACTACCTACTGATACAGTTGTTATATCAATTTTCCACAGCCTTGCCAACTATGGAGATTTTATATTTTCAAAACCTACTTTTCTTAAAAGAGTATGTTGCTAATGCTTGTTATTATTTCAAAATATAGTTATATGACTTTTTCCGTTCACACATTAAATAAAGGAACATGTTTGCAGATTTCTCTAATTTTAAAACTTCTGTATACTGACTTAAATATAACTCTCTCAATCAATCTGTTTTTTTCTTAATTGAAGTATAGTTGATTTACAATGTTGTGTTAGTTTCTGGTGTACAACAAAGTGATTCATATATATATATATATATATATATATATATATATATATATATATATATTCTTTTTCATATTCTTTTCCATTATGGTTTATTGTAGAATATTGAATATTGTTCCCTGTGCTATGCAGTAGGACCTTGCTGTTTATCCATTCTGTATATAATAGTTTTCATCTGCTAGTCCCAGAAACAGACTCACAGACATAGAGAATTTCTGGTTTTGAATTATCGTTATCAATGAGAGAGAAAGAGAGTGCCTGCTTGCTTTGCACAGAGGCATGAAACAGTATTTTTTCCTAGAAAATAAAGTAAAATAATCACATCAGCTAGGTCACCTAGGCTACTCAATTTAGCTTCTCACATTCTACTTACTAAAGGCTGGGTTGCTTGGTTAATGTTTATTTACCTTACTGGTCAGCCCTCGGGGCTGTTGCTGTGGGTGCTGTAATGGACCACCCAGAGTCCCCTTCCTCTCTGAAGCCCTCCTCTAACCCCTGCTTCCAGGTGATAATCTACAGCTGGGTCCTTCCCTAGGCTTTGTCCTTGCCTGATGAGAGCTGCTTTGGCCAATGTTGTGTCACACCGACCACCTGCCAAGCCATCCCACATCCAATTACTGGTTTATACAGAGGTACAAGACCAAGCCCCTTGGCCTTCATTCGGGACATCTCTGAAGGGCACCCCAGCTTGAGTGCTTTCTGTGGGATTGCCTAAGATCTCGGCTACAGCATCACAGCTCAGCTTGTCTTTCTGTCCATTTCTCTTTCCTTTACTCCCTCACAGATATTGCTCCCAGAGGATTTCACAACAAACTCTCTACATGAAAAATCTCATCTCTTAAACAGTTTCCTGTGCAGTCCCATCTAAAAGAGGTAGAGCCAAAGTGGTTTAGCACGTGGACTGAAAAATGGCATTTTGGAGCTGGCTGTGAGCCACCTGGAGAAAACGGACTGTGGTGGCTGTAGGTGTAGTGTGAATGAACCCAGAACCCAGTGTAGTAGTGCAAGTATTCTGTAAGATGTTACAGCAAAACCTGAAGGAACTTTTTGGACAATCCAATACTATCCCTCCCTTTGTTGGAAGATGACACCAAGATCACTGTCTTGCAAGATAACATGCACCTGCACTCCACTAGGACTTAACCCCGCCTAGCTGGAGGTGTCAAGATCACATGACAAGACTTCCAGACCACATCTTCCTTCACATAGAGGTCACTGGCCTAGCCCCACACTTACAGAGGCAGTGAAAAGTATAGACAATTGTACCAACAGTGGATCCTCAAAGGACTAGTGGAGTCTCACCTTGGCACCACTCAGTTTGGGACCCTGTGACTTTAGTAAAGCAGCTATTTGCATAGGAATGCAATATATGTTGACTATGAATGGTAATGTTAAGTATTCCAGATCTTCTGTGTAATTACTTTATAGTCAAAGCCCACTTTCCCAATTCACCTCTAATTTACATGAATCAAAATTAAATGAGTGATTGAGAAGAACTGCAGATTGAAAAATCTGTAGACATTTTAATTACTAAATATTTTTCTTATATCACATATCATTTAAAAACATGATATTATGGGCTTCCCTTGTGGCGCAGTGGTTGAGAGTTCACCTGCCGATGCAAGGGACATGGGTTCGTGCCCCAGTCCGGGAAGATCCCACATGCCGTGGAACGACTGGGCCCGTGAGCCATGGCTGCTGAGCCTGCGCGTCCGGAGCCTGTGCTCCACAGTGGGAGAGGCCACAACAATGAGAGGCCCACGTACCGAAAAAAAAGAAAACAAAAACAAAAAACACATGATATTATGCAATAAATATGGATCAGATTTCACTACTATTTCATGCTGCTATTATATATGTCTATGTATTAGTATATACATATATGTATATGTGTATATTATATATATATATAATAGTATATATTTTATATATAGTATATACTATATGCTGCCATATATACATGTATATATGTTTGTGTACCTATAAATATATATATATATATATAGTTATAGTTATTTTCATAAGAGGCAAGAATAGTTAGGTTTGAAAACTCAGTTTTCTTTGACAAAATACACCTGTGGGAAGCTCAGCCTTTCGTAAAACACGAGTATAGAAGGCATCTTGTTCAGTCAATTAACAGATACTTACTGACACCCTTCCACATTCTAAGCACCAGGCACACAGTAATCAGTAAGGGAGAAAGGGTCTCTCAGATCACAACACCATCAGGCTCACAATCTGCTAGGAAGACAATGAGAAGGAGGAAAACACACACACATACACACATATGTACACACATACATGTGCACACACACACACACACACATACACACACACACACACATACACACTGTGTATAAAATCACCAGAGTCTGTGCCATGAGGAGATATAACAGCTGGTCCCGAGAGTGTTACAACACATGTTTAACAAAAACAAATAATTTAGCTTGGTGGGTTAGGTGATATTTTTTTAATCACATTTTATGGTAAAGAGTTTTTCTGTGTGTGTGTGTGCGTATGTAAGAGTCCTGAGGGAAGGGCCTGCATACTGCTTACCATTCTACCTTCAATTCAGAGCATAACATTTTGAGTTTTGATTATATTTGAATCAGCATACAAGCTGATCTTGCAAATAAACCAAAAGCAATTGGTTTTGCTGTCAGCAAATGATGTCAGCAATTCATGAAACATTTATCAACTGAAGTCAGTGCTAGCTTCTGCCCTAGGTCTTGAAGACTCAAACTGTATACTAAAGTATGATTGCAGAAACCAAATGATGAGTATTTATTTCCCAATATTACCTAAATTGTTTTCATAAATATGCACCTTGTTTTTCATTTTTTTAATGAGCTTTACTATCATTTCCAGGTGAAAGTGATAAAATGCCCTTTTGTCTAAATATGGATATATAAAATTAAAATATAGGATAGAATAAAATATATTAAAAAATTCCTCTTTTCTTCTCAAAACCATATCAAGTTTTACATAACTAAAATGTAGGGAACAAACATACATTGAGAAAAGTATATTAACAGTAGCATGAAAAAGCATTTTGCATTTAATTACATCATCAAATTAAATATACAAGCATTTTAAATAGTCATAAGAATTCATATGTACATTAACACAATATTTAGGTTTTTAAAAATATTTATGTAGATTAAAAAAAATAGCCTTAAGGAACTGCCAGAGACATTGATTCAGAAATTGTATAGGCAGCCTAAGCAACAGAAAGAAATCCTGGCTAAGTTAACCAAAGGAAAGAAAACATATGACAAGAGAGAATTTATTTAAAGATTATTAGGAGGACTTACATAAAGTAAGGGAAAACAAAAGCTCCATAATGTAAAATTCAAGGCAACTCCTATGATCTCAAAAGGTTAACTTTGGTGACTTGATCTAATCACCTGAGGTACTTGTTAAAAATGACAGATTCCTGGGCCCCAGCCCAGAAATACCAAATCAAAATACCTGGAGATGACCTCTGAGAATCTGCTTTTCAACACCATTATGAAGGGTACTTATGCTCTTTATTATTTATCATTCGAGTGACTCTGCTCCAATATGCTGTTTTTCTACAAAAGTCAAATATTTCTGGGAGAAAAATCTTCCCCTAACCTGCAAAACAATCTATACACTCTTTTTTTCTTATACATATTACATTCTACTTTAAATTGCTATTATTTATATGAACATAATTTTCTCTCACTTTTCCCATAACTTATAAGTGTATTGAGGTCAGCAATATTATCTTTTTAGTCTATGTATATCTCACAGTACAAAGAATGAAAACTTTTAACATATAAGTCCTTAAAAAAATTAATTGAATTGAATGAAATTAACTTCCCATATAAGGGTGATAGCTTTGTGGGTAAGAATACTATGTTGAATGGATATTTTGGTGTGTGTGTGGCTCTAAAATTTTTTAAATTAATCATATTTTATATGTAGTAGTGTGTATATGTCAATCCCAATCTCCCAATTTATCCCTCCCCCCACCTTCTCCTTCCCCACCATAACCATAAGTTTGTTTTCTGTACCTGTGACTCTATTTCTGTTTTGTAAATAAGTTTATTTGTACCATTCTTTCCACATATATATATATAAAATAGATAACTAATAATGACCTACTGTGTAGCACAGGGAACTCTACTCAACACTCTGTAATAACCTAAATGGGAAAAGAATCTAAAAAAGAGTGGATATATATATATATGTATAACTGATTTATGTTGTACAGCAGAAACTAACATAGCATTGTAAATCTATAATAAAATTTAAAAAAAATTAATTCTAAAGGCTCTTAGTCCATTTTATGTAAGAGAAAAAATATATGGCAGGCTAATAGTTAAACTCACTTGAAACCACATTTTCCCAAAGAATAAAAGGCAGAATCAATGATTTTGTCTCTCATATATATTTAGTAAAATATACTAAGTCCCTAAATCTTTTTACTTCTCTGAAAATGGCATTTGAGATTGATTGGGTTGGGAACTGCACACATTTTATTATTATTTATCTGCTTACCCTGTCATCTATCTGAGAATTTCTAAGGCTGATTAAAAAATTTACTGTTTATTGGTTTATTGAATAAGACATAATAATAATAATTTTGTTTCCAACAATGCCCATCTGTATTAGTTTGCATGAAAAAATCAGCTTTCCTTACAAAGGAGTGCATGATTATAAATAATGTTTAATTCAGGACTCAAAGCAACAATTTATCCTCTCTGTGAAATAAGGAGTATTTCCCAAGAGGAAAGACCTCTGGTTATTCCGAAAATGTATGTGTCTACAACATATGAGATGGAGACATCTCTTAGGATATTTTTTTGTTTTAAAAAGTTTTTCTTTCTCTATTGCAATTCCAACTTCCCCATATATATCACATTCACATAAATAATTGTCCTTTAAAACTAATAAACCCCTGAAGAAGAACTGACTGTTAACAAATGGTCATTTACTGAAAACATAGCTAAAGTGGATGTTACATATAAATGAAGGGTTGTTAAGATCAGAGAGGTCACATAGTAAATTTCTGTACCTTTTATAAACTCCTAAAAATCCCTCCTTTTGATTTTCCTACTTCATAAAATTTCCTTCAATTTACTAAGCAAAGCATAATCATTCAGTAATACTTATACTGAAAATAGATTTTATGTTAAAGAAATATAACTTAGAGCCAAATATTGTATTAAAATTTGGAGAATATTTATATGCTATTATAATTTTTATAAATGATTTGATAAAACTTTTTAAGCTATATTTTAAGTAATAACTATAGATTAATTATTGCATTAAGTTCAAGTAACATTTTTAAATAAACTACTTAAAGTGAAAATCGTATTTGACTATCTTTATACTTATTATTTGCTTTTAAATGCATGCATTATAGTGAAACACGTGCGTTTTAAAATAAAAAGGAAAAGAACTAAGAATACAAATAATTATTGCTGAAAACCAGGTGGTGATGTAAAGAAGCTGTCAGATTAGACATGTTCAGTTATATTTCACAGTTGCTTTTTGGGAAACATTTCTTGTCAGTTGTTTAAAAATCAGTATGTGATGAATATAAAATGCGGTATGCTCAAAGTGGAATGGCTTATAAATTTATAGTATTAGCCTATTTCATAATGCAAAGACCTATTTTTAGCATAACCATCTTGTCAACTAATATTTACTATATGTTATGAGATCCATCTCCATTCATGTAGAGAGAAAAGAGAGGTATGATTCCGTCTCAAATGTGTTTCAATAATTTTATGAAGCAGCCAATGTGAAATTAAAATGAGATGGAAATAAATTTCCCAAAATATGTAACTAAAACTATATTAGCATATTAATTAATATTACAAGTGCTAAAATCATGGTAAATCTGGCAGGATGACTTAGGAAAGTTAGGTGACTATCTCCTATGGAAAAGAAGAGAAATCACAGTCGCTTTCCTAATGACATCTAATAGTGTAAAACTAATTGGGAAATACATTACATTTAGTACTATTTTTCTTTGTTTTGGGGGGCTAAGAATTTAAAAGGAGAGTTCATAAATACGGGATGTTTCTCAGGCCTTGCCTGGGAAAGATTGAGATGAATCTATCCCATTAGAGTTAATCAAAGGTCCTAGGAAAGCACTTACTTTAAAACATATAGAAGTGAGGAGAGCTCACTATGGACAATATTTGGTAGCAAAGAATCCAGGCTTTCCCCACTGTGGTGTCCCAGATGAGAATATTACTCAGAAGCAGGAAAGCAAATTTGAATCAGGACGTACCCAGAGGAAAAAATTCAAGGTCAAACCCACTGTGGTTGGAAGAAGAAGTTCAAAATCCTAGATGACACAAAAGCTTGATGGCTGTACTTTTCAAACTTTAGTGAGATTAGAATTTTGTGGAAGGCTTGTTAAGGTTTTTGGGCCTCACTGCAGAGTTTCTGATCCAATAGATGTGAGATGAGGCTTGAGAATTTGCATTTCCAAAAACTTCTCTGGTAAAGAAACACATTTTGTCTTATAGGATCTTAAGACCTTATCATTAAAGAAAAGAATAGAAATGAAAGTAAAAGCAGTGTATCTTCCACAATTGAGGTAGATGCCCTACCAGAAAAACAAACCACCACAACAAAAAACACCACCAAGTTTTGGAGACCTGAAGCAAAGAAAGCTAAGATGTGAAACTAATTATTTAGAACAAGCTTAAAGATGGACATTGGCTTCAGCTGGGAGGTTTTCCAAGTTTCCAGGGGCAACCAGATCAGGGCATGGATCCTGGAAGCATCTGACTATAAGTTAAGAGTGAGGGGAAAAAGCAAAGATCAGTTGTTGACAGGTAGGTCCTGTCAATTATACCAGTGACAGAGTAGAATATGTTAAGGGGGATAAAGAAAATTAAATAACCCATGAGGACCAACGTCAAGGTCAAAAAGTTGAGCAAAATACTTATTGTGTATATATATATATATATATATAAAATCAAAATGACTCCTTTTGATATGCAATAAAAATATGTTTAAGCAATATAGTCACATGAACAGTGAAGGATATTTTCAAAGATATATAGTTACCTAGGTTAATTAACAAACATGCATTACAATTTTGAGAACTGTAAGCTGCCATTCTTGGGCCATCACAAGTTATTTTCCATATAAGATGAAGTCAACACCATTGTGGGCATTCCTTGAGATGTCACTATTTAAGAGCCATGCAGTCCTCAGGGACCCCACCAAACACTTTGGTCCCAGGTAATCGTATATAATAGAACACATGTCAAGTAAAACAAATGACACATTTTGTTTCCATTGTTTTTGGTTTTGCCAATCAAGAAAAACAATACAGACAGGATATCTTCCCTGTAAGGGGCAGTAACAGAAAATGTACTACAAGCTTATTCTTTCCCTCCACATAAAATACAGCAATGCTAAATTTTATTATTATTTCCATGTGCTACAGTAATGTCCAATGATTATGGAAAAATGATCTTAGTTTAAATCCCACCCTACTCCCTCAAGGCACTAAAAATAGTGCAGAAAAATTTCAGAGGAGCCAAGTTAAAACTAGGTCATAAACAGAATATGTGGCTGTTTCATGAAATAGCCCAGAACATGTGATAAGGATGATCATATTTTTAAATTAATCTTTAGCCTCAAGATAATTCTCCAGAATGCCACAATAAATATATAATATATTCCTTTATATGCTGTATTTTTATGGTACATTATTAATGAAACATGAATTATTAAATGTGTATTTTAATAATTCATATCACAGCATGTCTGATGGTAACAAATATAGTTGTTTTTATGCAGCTGCATTAATGCATGTATTTTAATGTGTCCCTATCTCTTTTACGTTAAAGAGTGATGTAAGTTTATATGTGACATATGCTTTGTTAAGTTTTATGAATTAGACAATATAAGAATATCAAGAGGAAAAGTAGACTCAAGATCATTAGCAATGTCAAATTGAATGGGAGAAAGCATTTTAAAGTTTTATAAAACTAATGACTTCTCAATAGGCCTAAGGCTTTAATAGCTGGGATATAGTTTCTAGTCTTCAATTTCATTAAAATGTACGTGGGAAATGGTCCATTTGAGTGAGTTAAGACAAAAATTTCTTGAGGTTCATGATACCCTTAATTTAGAATGAGAATAGGTCTTGAAAGAGCATAGGGCTTTACAGATAGGTACAGCTCTCACTGTAAAAACAGGAAAACTCAGATCCAGGTAATTTAAGAGATGCCATACTTTGTCCATAGAATCAAATCAAAAAGGTTTGATTAGTGAATCAGTAACTACAGAATTGCCCTAAGGTCACAGAGCCAGTATTTCTGAGCAAATACTACATATGTACTGAATTTCAGAACACAGATCTTTCTACTGTGCTCAGCTGACTAATTCAGAGCTTAATTTTCCTCCTTTTTTAATTCATCCCTTCAGCACATAACTATTGAGCGTCTATTTTAATCCAGGTGGTGTAGTAGGCTCTGTAGATTCAAAGATGACTGATTAATGACCCTGGCTCTCAGGAAGCTTGTGTGGGGAAATAGGACAGGTAAGCTCCCTGCATTAGAATGCAGTGTGGCAGAGCAAAGAACTAAATGCAAGGAAAAGAAAAAACTTTAGTCAGACTTTGTCAAACTTCTATTCAAAGTCCTTCATTGATTCTCCTCCTCTTTCAGAGTAAAACATGGAGCCTTTGTGAGAACCTACTAGGTCTGTGGTCATCTGCTTCCATTCCTTCTTTCTGAATCATCAACTCTCAACCATCCTTTCTCACTCTAGCCACACTCACCTCCCTTATTTCTTGCAGACCCGAACATGCTCTTCCTTGGAGAATCTGACACCTGCTGTTCCCTTCACCTTGAGCACTCTCCCAAGATCATCCATATGGCTCACTCCCTCACTCACTTTTTTCAGCTCTTTACTTCAATATCTCCTTTTACTTTTCCTGATCACCTCACAAAAATAGCAATTACTTCCATATTCTACCCATATATTTCCTCATATTGCTCAGGAAACTGTAGCACAGAAAAATGACATAATTAGACCAAAGTTACAGTTTATAGGTGGTTGAGCCACAATTTGAACACAGCAGTCTGGCTTCAGTCCCGAGATCTCAGCTACTTCATTTTACTGCCTCAATAGTAGTGGAATCCAAAGAAATGGAAGAAATATTGCTGACCATTTTTAAAGGGATACTCTCAAGAAGGTTTCCTCTTGGGCTAGAAGAGAGTGATGGGATGTGTCATGGAGTAAAGAGGGCATTATAAGTGACAGATGAAGGAGAGAGCTTGCCCTGCCAAAGCTGTTGTCAGATGATACCAGCTGCAGTGACTCCAAAGAATTACAACAACAAATAAATCACCTCACTCTAGTAAGAGGTACCTTGTTAAACCAGATAATCATAGATTTTAGGAATATCAGCCACAGTAGTACCTGTAGCAAAAAAAGGGGAGCAGAGAAGACCAAGCCAGCAGCACTATCTCCCCTTTCTCTCTGCAGGGTTTACGTAATTAGTGAGTGTAGTTGAAATGTAAATATAAGGATTTAGGAAGCACAACTCATGTTATACTTTTTCTATCTTTGATTACGTACCACCATATGGTATCTTTTTCATCTTGGTCAGTACTTAAAATCAAGTATTTTCACAAATTGAAATTAGAAGCTGACTCAGATGACTATGCCAAAATTCAACAATTAAAAATAGGTGATGGCACATTGAATTACACTGCACTCATGAGTCCATATAATAAATTTAAAATAAACAAATATTTCAGATTAATAATAAACAATATAACATTTAAAATTATTTTTATTTACTGTATTATATTTTTATTGATATTTCGTGTGCATGTTTTTATAATTGTATTGGTGGAATAAGTCATGTAGCATGTAATTTACACATAATTCATATTTTAGAAAAATGTGAACAAAATATTTTATTTATTTATTAGGGAATCAAAATCAAAGAGGTTTGGAGACTGTTTACAAAAGTTTGACCCAATAGTGCCATGGATATCCATTGTCATTGAATTCAACCACTATGGGTATATACAGAAAATTTTAAAATGATTTTGAAGAGTTTTTAAAAAGTTAATTTTATTAAATATTAATAACCTAAAGTAGATATCATTATTTAGAGTTAATGGTAGATGTCTTAGAAAATGTATAAACATAATTTATACAAAAATTTTCCAACCATTTCATTGCAATGAATTTATACTTAATAAATTAGAATTTTACAGCAAAACCCCAGATGTAATTATTAATAATGTATAACCTTTAAAATAATGTATAATAAATAACATATAATAATTAATGTTAATATAATAATAACTAATTAAAATATGTTTGTATGTGATTTACATAGAATATTTTTCAGCTCTTTGTTAACAAGATCTAAATATATTTAGGAAGTGTTTTTTAAAAAGTCCTTGTAATGCTTGTCAGTACCAGAGAAATGGCTGTCAAGCATAGATCTATTAAATAAATAGATATCATATTATGAACTTCATGTCAGTTTTACTTTTCCTTCACATTGATATTCTGGATCCTTTAAAAGATAAATTATTCATACTACACCTCATCTTTTGATATACTGCAGAGTATAACTACACAGGAATTAGCTCTGAAAGAGGTCATCTACGGGCCAAATGTCAACAGGAATCTTTGCTGCCTACACAGAATAAGGTACACTGTGAAGTAAGAGAGACTTACTTATCTGAACCTGTTTCAGCAGAGTGTACTTTTTCTCTAGTGAAAACATAAAAGAAGATAGATCACTGCATTATGTCAATTAGTCGACTCATTCTTCAGCATGAATATAAGAAATGAGGAAGCATATGAGCTACTTGTGTCAGGATAAGCAGATAGATAATAAATACATATACACTCATTTGAGTCTACTACAACACTAAAGTTCCCACACTATGCACAAAAATTGTGCTCAGAAAAGTACATTAAAAGGATAAGATGAAAAAAATTGCTGGCCACAAAATTTAAATCATTATTTAAAAGATATTGTGATTCTACTATGAAACCTGTTTAAAGATTCCACCCTTTTTTCTTTCCCCTGTAGTTTCATTAATGAGGTTACTGTAAAATGGACATGCTGATTTTCTACCAGGAAAAGAACATTTTCTTTGTTATTGTTTCTAAGTTTTTTATTTATGTAAGGGTAACTTCCACAGCTTGGGTCTTGGTGGAAAAATATCCTGTAGCCCAGTCTTTAAATGGAGAGCTCATAAATCCCTGGAACAGAGGAAGATCAGTTTGGAACAAGCTTTCACTATTTTGTAGGGTTCAGACACCAGCACTGTAGACGTTTGGTGGAGGCCATCAGGTACTAGTAAACTGAGAAAGCACCAAAGGGGAACAGTGTCTAAAGCACGGAGAGGTCACCAACTCCAGGAAGGCTTTCTATGTCACAACTGGCCTGGACTTACCAAATACCCTGGTTATTCAAAAGAAGATGGACATTCTGATTCAAATATGCCATTTTCCTGATATTAAATTTGGAAGGTAATTCAAACATAAACCATTACAGAACAACTACCAGAACCCAACTACAGTCCTCTCAGGACAGATTTAGTCCCTAGGCCTCCACACAAACCACCCTTCTTCTTACTCTTCCAAGGATGGAGAAGAGATGACCCCATTCTGGACTAATTATCCCACTGGATGACTTATCTTCTAAAGGAGTAGATAAGTTATTGAATGATCAATTGAAAACTAAAATATATGAGACAGTATTTTCCATATAGTTTTCTGGAACAGAATATACTGGTTATGGCTCTTTTAGTAATAAAATTCAAAATAACTTTTTTAAAAAATTGCTGTTTTTTTCCTATTTTTCTAAACTGTCTTCAAAAGAATGTGCAATAATTTTGCAATTGGATTTTAATGTTATTAAAGTGTTACTTAGAGAATTTCAAAAGGTAGCTCAGCACTCTGTATAGTAATCAATTTTAGTATACAAGAAAAATAAGACCATGGAATTATTTGAAAACATAAAAAAAAATTAGCTAGTATAAATAATTGTTAGATAAGACATAACTTTAAATTGGAAAATATATAATTTCTTATAAACTTATTTACAATGTATTTATGACATTTTGCACAGTAAAGAAATCTGAACTACCTCTGCATCTTACACTGCAGCCCAGGGTCTCTTTTGCTGGTGGGCTTCTCCCTCTGATGTAATCCAGGTTTTAGTGTCATTCGTCCCTCCAGCCCACTCCAATTGTAAGAAAACAAGTTTCTGCTAGCAGAAATGTTTCTTTCCTAGCTTCTGGAAATTTCAAGTTTTCAAGAATTTTTCAGATTCTCTCTCCCTTTAACAAAGAAATGATAAACTATTTGTAAAATTCATGGGATCTATAACTCTTGATCAAGATCAGAAAATGAATATATATTGGTTCCTCCCTTTACATCACATTTATTAATTTTCTGGTATATCTTTTGCATTTATGTGACAAGGAGTATCTCCTGTTTTATGACTACACAGATATAGGACAGTCCTTGTATAAACTGGTCCAGTAGGTAGCAGTTAGACTGATGCAATCACAGGTCATCATTGAGAGCAAAAGCAGATGGCCACTAAAGACTGCTTTTGTCAAAAAATCACCAGGAGCCTGTGAAAAGGTCTTAACCCACAGAAATATTATGACTTTGCTTAGGGCTAGAACTTCTCCTCTTCTGTCTGCCTGTTAATTGCATGAACAAGAAGTAACAAATGATTTTCAGGTCTGACTAATTAAGCCCCTCAGTAAGCACCTCAGGCTCTGGCCCCACTTGTTTGGTTAAGTCACCAGTCTGGAGAAATGGGGAGATGCCCTCCTTATTTAATTCCTGCCTTTTATGGTTCTCTGCTCCCCTCCACAATCTAAGCAGTTCTAGAAGAATTTACTTGGAACAATTTTGTCTTCTTTTATCTAAATTAAGTCAAACTTTTTATCTAAGGAGGAATAAAAAAACAAACATTTTTTTTTTTCTACAGGAACATCTCAATAGGCATATATAATGATTGATACGTAACTTGCTCTACAATAAGATCTGATTGTATTAGGGTTTTACAGACATCTATACATAAATCATAACAACACTGATTATAGTTTGGTTTTGAATTTTGATTTGCATGAGTTATTCATTCGTTTCCCCTTAGAGACAATAATAAGGGCCAAATTACAATTGGACAATTATGTAACAAATTGAAAATGTTTTTCTACATTATATTCCCTTGGATTTTTATAGTCTTAATTTTAATATTGTTTTATATTTGGTTTAAATTCATTTATTTTTAAAAGTGTTTAGTTTGTCTTAGGATGCCAAAATATACTTAAATGTCAGACTAAAGAGTTAGTGTATTTGTGGATATATTTATTACAATTCATCGCACAAAATTTAAGAAAAAAAATTGAGAGGACACATGAAAGAAATCCATTGATTAGCTAGTTAGATTGGCAAATTTTAAGAAAAAAATTTTCCTCTCTCTGTGTCCACTAGAACACAGTAAGAACAAACTCCCTGGTGGCTTAAGTGCAGTAATTGGTACCACTTCAGTGTGACCAGGGGCTCATATCCTTAGAAACTGTTTTCAAAATCTTTGGATTTTTTGATGTTTGATGATCAGTATATTATTCCAATCCTCAGTAATGAAAAAGAAGCCATGGGGCAGTTACTTTTCTCTTAGGAATTTTTCTTATTAAATTGAGGGGTTTGTAATTAAAATTAATTTCTTTTGGTAAATTTTGAGTTTATTAAAAATATTTATAGCTGGATTAAAATACAATACCTTAAAACCTTTTCCCATTAAAAAACTCATTCACTCTTATGTGTATACAGAACATTTAATAAAATATCTTAAAAGCCAAATTTTGAGAAATTTTACACTTCAAAATTTAAATTTAACTTATTTAGTAAGAACGCATCTTCAATAAATAGCTCTAGTATTCAAGCTTTAATTTGTATAAATACATTTTTATGTTATCACCTTGGGTAATTTCTGGATTGAAGTCATTCACTTGACATACTCCCAGTCATCTGAAGAATGAAAATTGGACTTCAAAAATCTGCGGCAAGGCAATAAATCCCTGCTTTAAGAAGTGAGGGACAGCAATGTCCTCTGAATTTTTCCTCTTAGACTCCTCTCACCTCATGATACTACCACCAACTCTCACTTGTCTCTCAGTGCCTATCGCTAGACTCCTCCTTAATTTTCCATGCCATTCCAGTAATGCTTCATGCCCGTGACCTGGCTGATTCTGATTCAGCCCATCTCTCTCTTACCAAATGTAAAATAGCATAGCAAGTTCTAAAATGCATTGTACGACAATTACAGGGTTATATCTCACTCCAGTCACTATAGCCATTAAATGAGTTTGCCAGCTGAGTATCCCACCAAAGAGGAAAGCCGTCAATTTTTATAAGATTGTGAATGTTTTCCATACTATGTTTCTGGTTCAGAAGTAAACTATTCTCTAGTAACCTGCTTGTAAGCCTAGGAACTGACGTTCCTGTGTTCCATTACCTCTCTTACGTCCAGGGCACTTGTACCCAGATGCTGTAAGTTTCTCTTACTGAAACTACTGATGAAATGACTGTATCTTTTCTTACCAATATTCCCTCTACAGCTCTGGTTCTCTGTCAAGCTTTAGCAAGAACAAATGAACAGCAGTTCTCAGTTTGCTCCAGGCTGCTTATAAAATTAAAGGTCCAATTTACATCACATAGGATTTGTATCTGAAGCTCCCATTCAAATCTTGGAAGAAAATCTCAGTTGGGTAGCAAGAGGTTGGCTTCACACTCTCAAACTCCAAGTACCCTGCAAATATCAAATCATAATTTAGTAGAAACTGTGTACAGTCATCCCTCGGTATCCTCCAGGGATTGGTTCCAGGACTCCTGAGGATATCAAAATCTTTGGTTGCTCAAGTCTCTTATATAAGAGGGTGTAGTATTTTCATATACCCTACACACATCCTTCTGTATATTTTAAATCCTATGTAGATTACTTATAATACCTAATACAATGAAAATGCTAGGTAAATAGTTATAAATACTAAACGCTATGTAAATGGTTGCCATTGGGAGGCAAATTCAAGTTTTGCTTTCTGGAACTTTCTGGAATTTTCCTTTCTGAATATTTTGTCTCTTAACTGGTCAGCCTACTCTTTCCAAACCAATGTCATCTAACAGCCACTCCTTTGATGACTAGGGCCTTTGGACTTGCTTGTCAAAACCAGCTAAGGAGATTACTTTTTCCATAGAAAGTTTCCACTTGAGAGAGAAAGCAATGATTAGCGTCCTAAGTCTCTACTTTAATCCTAAATTTACTTTTTATTATTCTAGCTCTACATTCTTTTCAGTTCCAGTTAATCTGCAGATAAGAAGCTGGCGCTTTAATTTTAGTCTCTGGCTGCATTACCTCTGAACAGCCCATTCCCTGAAAGGGTCTGTCCTCTGAGTGCTGGCTTCCATCCAGGTGAGCACAGGCTGGATGCTGAGTGCTGCTCGAGCCAGGCAGCCCAGTGACCACCAGAAGCCTGTGCTTATGCACTATGGCTCTGCATGTGAATCTTCGGTGATATACTTTAAAAACACAAAGCCTAACACCTCGTTTCTATTTCCTTAATTAGAATCCCCAGGAAGTGAGTCCCAATTAGCAGGTATTTTCAGAAATGGTACAGGTGATTGTGGTGTGTTATGAAGTCTCTGAAATACTGATTTGATCTCAGGATTCTCATCGTTTTTAGTTTTGTGAGTCCTGTGGGCAGCTGAACTCAGGCTCTGATATTTACAGAGGCTCAGCGAGGCCTAGAAGAGAAGGAAAATACGGGAGATGCACAGGATCTGCAGACCATTCTAACTCTGCTTTACATCACAGTGTGACCATGAGAAACCTGGTTTATTTCCAAGAGGCTTGTGTTTTTCTTTGTAAAATACATCTTCTATGATATACCGATAAACTATAAAAGCAGTCCTAGAAAGGCACACCACAGCACAGAAAATAGTGGGATCTACATTTTCTGACATGCAATTAGGTCTTGATTATATATATATTTTAAGAGTGACAGGATCAGTAATAACACTCTAGACCTATATGTCTGTATATATGTTCATATACTCATTCACACTTACATCTATGTCAATCACATGGGATTCTCTTGAGTTTTTGTTCCAGATTTTTTTTAAGTATAGAAGATGGATTTTTCATCTTAGTCTTTTAAGTGTAGCACTTAGATGACAGGAGATCTTCTTTCTCTGAGAGGGCAGAGAAGGCCAGCAACTAAATCAGGGGAACTAACCTGGAAGGCTGTGGCACTAAAATTTAGGTGGAGTTAGCCAGATTAAAGGCTTGATGTCTGAAGAGAGACAGATGTCTGAAGAGAGACGGGTGGACGTGTTCTGCTTTGTGTCCATCAGATGCAGAGCATTTCATCAGAAATGTACCAATCTCACATCAAGTCTTAAAGGATTGCCCGAGAATCCCAGCAGCCTGAGATCATGTAGAACAAAAGCTATCAGCAGTTGCCAAATCCATAGAATCTTGGGATGAGTACAGACTCTATGAGATTCTTGTGTGTGTGTGTACGTAATATGCTTTATATGTATTTCTTTAAAATTTGTATCAGAGTATAGTTGATTTACAATGTTGTGTTAGTTTCGGGTGTACAGCAAAGTAAATCAATTATACATATATTCACTTGTTTTTTTTTAAGATTCTTTTCCCATATAGGTCATTACAGAGTAATGAGTAGAGTTCCCTTTGCTATACAGTAGGTCCTTGTCAGTTATCTTTTCTATACATAGTAGTGTGTATATGTCAATCCCAATCTCCTAATTCACCCCCCCTCTTACATGATATTGCTTATATGTGGAATCTAAACAATTCCACATACAAAAGGGTACAAATGAACTTATTTACAAAACAGGAGTAGAGTCACAGATGTGGAAATCTATGGGATTTTTAGTCTATGAGAAATCTAAAATAAGCTAAAGAGATAGAGATAAAGACCTACCAATTCAATTCATTCATCTATCCTTTATTTTCTCTGTCTCTCCCTCTCTCTCATCCTCTCTCTCTCTCCCTTCCTCCTTCCTTTCCTCCCTGTCTCTCTCTTTTTCTGCAGCCACAATTAAATCCTCCCACTCCTCCGCAGAATAAAAAAATATGGTTTATATTTGTTAATTGCTTTATACGTGGCAGGCAATGTGTTAAGTATTTTACATTCAGTATCTTATTTTATCATTATAACAATCCTGCAAAGTAACTGTTATTAATATGTGCATTATTATAATGAGCTGAGTGAGGCTTAGAAAGGATAAGTGACTTGTTTGAGGTGGCACAGCTAGGAAGGGAAGCTGTGGGCCTCAAAGACCTGTCCCCTACGTGCAAGCAACCTTTGGTTGTGAAAGGCATGCTGCACAACCTGACCCATTATAATCGAGAAAATGCAAAGACCTCTCTCTGTTATTCTTAACAAAAGCTTTTCATCAGTTTACATAAAGAAGCTATTTATCTGCTAGCTGTAATTAATCTGTATGTATTATAACCAAGACAAGTTCATATATGAAATAGTTAACCTGGGCTCCAGAACTTGATGCTGGAAACCTCTTGATATCTGTTTAAATCAGGATGGTTGGCAAATGGCTAAAGAACAAAGACATATTCTCTTTTGTGTGTATGCACTGACATGTGTATGCACATTTGCGCACATGCTTGTTTCCACATATGCATATCCACTCTCTTATTCAAAATTTCCTACACTCTTCACAATTGATAAACTCCTCACAGACAAATGGGGGATTGGGATGACACAGAGTTAGAACACAATGGAGCTCTTCATTGATGGAGATGAAGGATTTACAGTTCTTTGGTCACTGCTCTTGTCAGTTAATAATATACTGTTAAGTCAACCTGTTCTTCTGAAGGAAGATGTGTGTTTTTTCTCTTATTATCTTAAAAACAGTATCTGAACACAACATGAAAGCTTTCTAAAAAACAGTTTTATATAGACTCAACCACTTAAAAATGGCATCCATGTAAATGGTAGAAAGAATATTTTTTAGGAAAAAAAAATAAATTACTGTGTAACTATTCACTAAATTCTCAGAAATAAATTGTGAAGCCCAGAATTGAGTCCTAGTTATAGTGACGTAAATACAACAAACAATAATATAAAAGTACAATGCTGGTATTGAAATACTTTGACGCTTAACCTGTCTGATAATGCTTTGGAAATAAACCTATTTATTGATGTGTTTTGGCTAATGTTGGCAATGGAAATTGTATTCAACCAATTCTAAATCATTTTTTAAACTGGACTATTTCTAGGAACTGTGAACTGTCCACTTTTACCGGAGACTCTGAAAATGGAAAATTTCTCTCCGATTAGTTACATTGTTAGACAACAGTTATGAAATTCACACTGCTCCACAGATTTCTAAACCTCAAAACTCAACCATCTGTAAAATTCACTTCTCTCTAATGAATCTTGGAATAAGAAAGAAGGAAAAATATGTCTGAGCTTCCAAAGTAGATATCATAAGTCCAAAGTATTAAAGCTCATGTATTTCTTTACTCAGGTGGATCAACAAATCTTTTCTAGGATCCATTTGTTTTTACTTTGCATATAATCCTAACAAATTTGGTTATGTATTTCACTACCATGACAGACTGAAAACAACAGATTAGAGATGAAGAAATGGGGTGCTTCAGACAGACATATTAGCTGATCAAAATTGACAATTGAGGGGAAAACATTGAAACAATTATACAATCATCAGATGAATGAACTAAAATTCTATATTCCTCTTGGATTATACAAGGAAAACAATTCTATAATCTACCATATTGTAGAAAGGAAAGAAAACTGACACCCATCACATTGAACCACTTTCCTAAATGTAATGTTAAATTATTCTCAATAAATTCTTAGACTAAAATCTGTGTAATGAAAAGTAAAGATCTGGGTAACAAATTTTTTTAGGCAAATCTTATTCTACATAAACAAAAGTAGGCTGTTTGGAATGGACATACCCAAAGGACTTCATTTTGTGTCACCTAATCACTACAGTGCATTTTTAACCATGAGTTTGGTTGTTAGCTGATGCATCATGATTTAGATTAAACTTTTTTGCTATATATTCATTACTGAAGGCCTTGTAACTAATCAATTTAATCAAAAGACTTAATTGAATTTTGGGATCGCATTAAAATCAATTAGCCATTGATTATTTTTTAATGCTCTCAAAATGATTTGAAGCATTATATCCAGGCTTTATGAAAAGTTATAATTTCATTCACAAATTTTCTGATTAGCAAATGTCAATACATAAAGAGACTGACACTTCACTGTTATTGCAAGTGAGGCGAAAACAATATATTATTATGTGCTTCAGAAAAGAACTGGTATGAAAAAGTTAGATTTATTCCCTTTGTCTTAAAAACAAAAGCACTGAAGCCTCTCTAGCCTCGGGGAGGCGGGGCCACTCTCAGAGTTAAGTGGGGCCAAGGCCAAGCCACCGGTGTTCCCCCGAAGGCCACGGACAAGGACCACCCCTCCCCTCTGCATATCTTGTTGTGATACCTCGGCACCGCCAAGCCGAGACCATCATAGCTCACCCCACTTCAGGGGCTGTTTTTCCTGCCAGTTTCCATAGTCAACAATTCCAGTATACTCGTGAAAATAAAGTTCTAAGCCTAGAACAGAGAAATTTATGAAGAAAATGGGTTTCTTGTCATTAAAAATTTGGTGACTGATGCTGATATTCAACACTTGAGGGATGAGTTTGACAGAATCTGCAAAAAGGTGAAACCACTGGGATTGATGGTGATGAAAGATGAGACCATTGCAAAATCACAATATATGCCAAGTGAGAAAGTGACTACCAAGGTCCAAGATTTCCAAGAAGATAAGGAACTCTTCAGGTATTGCACCCTCCCTGAAATTCTGAAATATGTGGAGTGCTTCACTGGACCCAATGTTATGGCCATGCATGCAATGCTGATAAACAAACCTCCAGACTCAGGCAGAAGACATCCCGTCCGTCACCTTTTGCACAAGGATCTGCACTATTTCCCCTAAGACCCAGCAATAGCATCTTTTGTGCCTGGAAGGCCATGGAGAACATTGACCAGAGCAATGGCTGCCTGGTTGTGCTCCCAGGGACACACAAAGGTCCCTTGAAACCACACGATTATTCCCACTGAGAGGGAGGGTTTAACATCATATTCCACGGGGTCCAAGACTATGACAGAAATAATACCCGGGTGCACATCATGAAGGAGAAGAGAGACACCATTTTCTTTCATCCTTTGCTTGTCCCTGAATCTGGTTCAGAACAAAAGTCAAGGATTCCAGAAGGCAATTTCCCACCATTTCGCGGATGCCAACCACCACTACATCAATGTTAATGGCACCAATCAAGAAAACATTGGAAAGGAAGTCTTAGGGTTAGTCAGTAAATCTATGGAGTGAAAGACGTCAGCCTGAAGGATGTTTGGGAATTTCGAGCGCACATCGTGATAGGAGAATCAACCTTTGAAATAGCCCTTTGCTAGAACTCTTTTAAAGAAAACCAAGATAGAATAAGGTGTCGGAGAAAAATGTTTTCTCAATGAGATGAGATAATCTTCTCTATTCACTTGTTAATAAAATCAAAGTGCACGGATCTAGTACTTAATTGCATAGGGGTAATTCTGCAGTAAGGTGGGGTGGCTTTAATGGATGTAAAAAACAGTTAAAGTGAAATATTACTGTTTTAAGGAAAACTTGGGGTTGGAACTAATAAAAGTGATGTATAATTGAAAACAAAACAAACAAACAAACAAAACAGCCCAAAAGACAAAAGCACTGAAACAGATGGAATAATCCAAAAGAGAAATCATACATTAAATGTAAGATGCAATGAAATATGCTGCTAAAAACACAGGGGATAAATCTCTCGTTTTTTTTCAGACTGTCCTTTATTGCTCATATAAGGTGCTAAACTGTGAGTTATCAGTACACATGAAATAGTAACCTCTGTACTCCACCCCAAATACCAGAAAAGTTTAGAGCTGGAAAGTGCCATCTGGATATCTAGTCTAGTGATTCTCGATAATTTGTGATTCCTTGTGATTCTCAAAATCACAAGGAATCACAAATTATCCAGGTGTCTGGATTCAGCAGCTGAATCAGAATTTTAAGCAATTATTCCCTGGTTAAGAACAATTGAGTCCAATTCTGTCATTTGATTGAAGAAACTGATAACCCAACTAAAAAGTCCAGTAATAGATACTTGCTTATATATATTCTGATACTTAAATAAAATGGAGAACTATATTGCCTTTAAATTTGTTTCCATATATAGTGAATTTGAGGAATGTTCTAATACTTCTTAATTTTATGGATCTAATAAGTTAAGTGGCTTGTGGTAAATCATAGAACAAATACATGTCAAAGCTAAACAATCTCCAAACTTCCTCTTTACTCTTTAAATTACCAAAAACTTGCAAGATATTTAACGTAATAAAGTTTAAAAATGAACAAGAAAAAACCTCATTATTTGGAAGTTTAATAATTTAGGCGATATTTTATAGGAACTATGACTTAAAAACAATATTAATATACAACATAGCCATAGTAAAGATGGCTCATGAGAGCTAGAACATTTGACACTTGACAAATTTTTTCATACTCCTATATAACAGAGCAATTTTTGATAATGAAATGTGTAACTATCTTCTTTGGCTACAAAATTGGAATTTTTCTTTGCTCCATCAAGGAGTATTTAGGCAGTTCTTTGTGTTCTGACGATTCTGGAGTTCCAAGCGCTGACACTGAGTCAGAGTCTTGGTGTTAATTTCCATCAAATGAGATTAAAGCAAATCTTCATGGAGAGGGAGGGTAGCAAAAAATGAAGGTTTTGTGTCTGGACATAGAGCAGTTGGACCGATTCCACTCTGATGGAGGGTTTGCAATCCTTGAGAGAGAGCAGAACATTTTAGTGGTTCCAACAGATTTGCTGAAGGGGCAACTGGGACCTGGTCACTAATTAGCTAAGCATCCTGCACTTGGGTGCAGGGGTGCAGAGATGGTACCAGGAGCCAGATTTGGTAGGAAAGGATTAGAGTCATTTGGCAGATTAACCTGTTTTTGAAAAGGGCATGGGGATGACACAATGGGCATTTCAGTGGCAGCCAAGATGAACTGCAAAGCAGGGCTATTGCCCTGCTGACTCTGCCACCCCAGCTTCGACTCTATAAAATAAAAGGAAGGACATGGGCAACTCTCAAATGACCGACATGAGTTTTGCAATCATATGGTGGGGAGGGTAGAGACAATTTTATTTTTCACTAGAAAACACGTAAGTTCAGTTTGTTTTTTTTCACCTGACTGTTTGGGAGAAAATTTACATCTGTAATATGCCAGTATATATAATATGCCTAAGTTTTAAAATAGTTGTATATGAACAAAATCTTTCTTCTTTCCACATATTGGTTCTACTGCACTATTTTTGTTTCTCCTGCTGTAATCAAAATTAAGTATTCATTATTCATATAAGATACAGAGGAAATGAAATTAAAATGAGAGGGAAAATGCTAGAATAATTTGATTATACATATTTAAATAAGCATAAGGAAATAGTCATTCTCAAATACAAATCTAAGAAAGTTACATGAGGGAATAAATTTTACTCTACCCAAATTTAACATTTGTATCTTATTATGTGCTATGTATTCAAAATTTTCTTGTTTTTCTCCAACTGTTTTTTGTAGGTTCACTGAACCTTAAAGAAAGGGAAAGAAGAAAATGGTCTTGTTGTTACAAAATACTTCTCATCTTGGTTTCAAAGTCTTCTGATTTTCTGCTTTTTATCTAAAGTCACATTCATGATGCTACATATAATCATAAGGAAATGCTGCAGATTTGAAAATGTTCATTTGAAGCTACAGCCATATCAAGTTCAAAGAAGAAACACGCCTCATGTCAATGGCATTGCCTGGGTTGCTTTGGGGAGTTCCAGCCACACCACAAGTAGGCTGCTGACTCTTATAGTCAGGTACGAGTGCCTTAGACTGAATAAAGTCATCCTTCTGTTTATTACAATTATTAAACATTTTGTAGAAACTATGTACTCTATTTCTCTTCCACTTTAAAGGCTTCAAAGAGAATTTCACAATTGTCTTTACTAATGAGTCAGTGAAAGAAAGAAAATATGAAACTCAATTTGGATCTTGCTTTATTTTGATTACTTCTGTTGTCTGCTTTAGCCAGGTTTCATTTCAGAATTATGAACTTTTAGCTCTTTTTGCCTGACTTAGTGTCTTTGCAATGATATTTTGCTTCAATTTATTATTATACTATTATGTACTCTTTATTCCTTATACAAAGATGCTATATTTAGCATAATATTGGTGCAATAATTAAGTTAGCAGGCTTGGGTGCTCAAACCCTATATATTCTAAATGAAGGGCAGGCCCTTTACTGGCTCCTGGAAGACAACCTCTGGGCCTTGGAATATCCTGCCTGGTAACAGTTGTGTTAGATACCTGACACCTTGGGCTAGGCCCAATAGTTTTGCTAATGATGTGATTTATGACGAAAGCTTTGTTTTAAACCTGGGACTTTGGTCCAAGCTGTATCAATTTGAACAGTGCAGGAGGTGGAGCATGGTTAGCTGAAGTCCATGTCTTGTGACTGACCTGAATTAAAACCCTGTACACCAAGGCTTGAGTGAGCTTCCCTGGTTGGTGACACTTCATTCATCTTGTCACACATCATTTCTCAGAGAATTAAGTGTTGTCCACCAAGCTCCACTGGGAGATGACACCTGATAGCTTATGCCTGGTTTCTCCTGGACTTTGCCATTTTGCTTTTCCTTCTGCTATTTTTAATCTATAAGTTTTCACTGTAATAATCTCTTACCAGGAATAAATCAGTTTTTCTGAGCCTTTCTAGTCACCTATCAAATCTGAGGGTAACCTTGGGGCCCAGACACAATATCTAAAAGCTATCAAATGCTTTGAACATTCTTTCATTTTTTAAACGATCTGTTGTCTCCATAATATCTTCTCTTGGAAAGATATCACCAATCCAATGGTATTTTTCTTCTTATAATTGATATATAAATTATAGTTAAGAATTAGGTAATTTCAATGATCTCCTTGTATATTCTAATACATTTAAATCAATTAATAAAATATGATAGCAAACTTTATGTAGTTTGAGAATTTTATTTCCTTTTCAATCCTGATGTCTTCTGTTTGTTTGCTTGTTTTTTATTCTTCCCTGCCCCTGGTCTTTATTGAAGTATAATTGACAAATGAAGTATATAATGTGATGGCTTGATATATGTATACATTGTGAAATTATTAACACAGTAAAGTTAATTAACACATTGATCACCTCACATAACTACCTTTTTAGTGATTGTAATGAGCATGCTTAAGATATACTCTCTTAGCAACTTTTAAGTATACACATAGTATTATTAGTTATAGTCATTATTAGATTATAGTCACATTAGATCCCTAGAACTTATTCAGTTTATAACTGAAGACTTATACCCTTTGACTAGCATCTCATAATTTCCCCCAACCCCCAATTTCTGATAACTACCATTTTATTCTCTGTTTCTGTGAGTTCCAATTTTTTTTAATTCTTATTCTTCTTTATTATATTATAACAATTTCTGGAAGTATGAGTCAAGATTTTAAACTAATACGTGTCTAGAGTTAGTCTGAATAGCTTCTTATGGGCAACTTATAAAATGGATAAATGAGAGAATACTCTACTTAGAAGTTCTGTTCTTGGATATGATGCAGCTCCTAAAGTTGCAGTCCCTGACTTGTCAAAAGACTGTCTTAGTGTCACACAGATAATTTCTCTCAAGGTCAGGTATAGAAATGCAATCTTATGATTATAGATATGAAGCTCTTTCTACTATAATAAACTTCTATTATTGCTGAAGTTATGGCTGAAATCATAGACTAAAAGTTTAATCACATTATAGAAATTAGATGATTTACCTGCAAATCAAAGGAACTTTGATTCAAGCTATACTTAAAAATGTATCATAAGTGATCTCACATAATTAGATCCAAGGTTGGGCAGGCACATGGGGGTTCAGTCAGGAGATCAACAATGATCTCCTGTCTCTCAGCTCTGCTGCTTTAAAGGTCACTCATCACTAGACAGCACCTTGTCCCTTCCTTGGGGCCTGAAAAGAGCAACTGCAATTACATGTCTAAAATACAGATGTAAGAGGGTCTAGAAGAGGTATGTACCTTTTACATATCCTATATGCAGGTGAGGAAACTTTTTCCTGGAAAGAATTCCACTCTTACCTCAGAGACCAGCATAGGGTGACAAACTCAGGCCTACAGGAACCCCCCAATGTGGGATGGGATTGAAAGACTTAGACGAAGAATCTGGAATGAAGCAAAAACAAAGCAACTGGACCACACACATGCCTAACAGTGGCTAGACTACCCCTGCGCCATCGATGCGTCTGGTCACGGCTATCCAGACCTTAGTTATAATTCTTCATTTAGGTGTCTGCCTTCCTTGTACAAGGAAACAAGTAGCCACAAATTATCTTTTTATTGTTAAAACAATGTCAGTACACTGATAGTTGAAATGTGGATGAAAACAGATCTGTTTTTCAAAGCGTTTTTTCCTAACTTCAACTAGTGTAGTCCTTTTGTGAAAGCCAGATCTGATGCTACAGCCTCAGCTCTGAGCCTGCACTGGTGTCACAGCATTAACTTGTGTTGCCTGTCATATATTTTCTAAAGCAGGTCCATGAATCCACCTTGAGTAGACATTTTTTTTTATGTCAGGCTTCCTGAAAAATGAGGAGCCAGAGGGCCAGAGGGGATCCCATTGATTTGCCAACTGTGTCACAGTCTAAGGCAGAATGGCACATGCTTGTGACAAAGGCGATGACAAATGGATATGTACCGAAGGGACAGCACCAACGCAGATGAATGAAGGAAATGATGGGGATACAGCAAGCGATGGAAATCAAAATAGAATGCAAGATTATCAATGACGATGAAATATATAACATATGTGTATACAATACCTTGAGTTAGATGAAAGTGGTTCCTATAAGATTAACAGCATTTTTAGAATAACTTCTGAAATCTTACACAAACTCAGTGTCACCAAGAGTAGTGAATCCAAAGAGTAAACTACTCATTTTATAATATTTACATTAACCTATATATGGTGGTAAATAGAATATCCTTTTACTACTAAGTTAAGAAAATATTGCTTGAGTTTCTGTTTTCTAATCTTTATAAGTATGCACATGTATATATACACATACCAACATGCAACAAAGGCAAATGTCAGCTATACCTGTAAGGGTTAATTTATGCTAGCCCACATTCAGATATATTAATAATATTCATGGATACTAACCAGACGCAGATCTTTGCAGGTAGAATTGTTCTCATGGGCATTTAGGATGCAGTCATCAAAGTCGTGTTTACACCTCAGACCAGCAGAGCAGAGACTGCATAAACAGGAGAAGCCATCAACCACTGAAAGCAACAGAAAGAAAACTCTTAACATTCCTTTAATCATGGTATAATGTTAATTACCCTAAAGAATGTTGTATCCATCTGAATGCATTTCACTTTTAACCAAAGAAAGTGTGAATTTTTATATTTTGTACTCCATTACACAATTTTCTACAACAGTTTCTAAATAATTATCTTGCTCAGTTCTGTTAACTTAAAAACTTGAATTATTTGAAATGAGAACAATCACGATGAATATATGGTAACAATTTGCAAAGCAACAATGAAAATATCCCGTTTTCTCTCTATCTCTTTTGTTTTGTCAGTAAACAATGCCTATGGTAAATGGGTCACTTTTGTATCATTACCTTTTACCAGATTGTTTTAGGTTTAATAAACAGGAAGTTAACTGGTTTATAAAGTTCTTTGTGTGACAAGGTACTTTAAAGTGCAAAGTGATCTGAAAGTTGAAATAGAACTACTAAACCTTAGTTAAAAAGAGCTTTCACATTTCACCATAATCTTTTAAAAGTAATGATCAGAATCTGTCCTCTATTTTACCATTAATGATGGAAAAAGAACAGTCTCTGAAGCATCTCAAGGACCTGATGGCAGCTTGATCATGGTTGCAGCAGGCGGGATTGGTGCCTGGGTCCCCACCATTCCTGAGACCCACAAAGCAGTCGCACTGACTCTGTGCCGCATGCCTGTTCCTGATCCTACTCTCATTAAACGAGTAGGTCCTGGGTGGAAACAGCTTTGTCAATGCACTGTGTGGCTTCTAGGTTTCTGCAGCCAGGATTCTGCACAACAAATGTAACTGTGGCCTTGAAGGAAAGCAAGACAGCCCATGACCACCAACCAGAGTCAAGGGAGACAGAGTTGACAGCTCTTTAGACAAGATTTTACTTTTCTTTTACTTTACTTTTTTAAATCAAGAAACCTAGTTTTTAGCATCTCATTGAAAATAAATGATTAATAAATATACAGCTATAGCTATAAATAAATTAATGAAATAAAATGGTATCTGTTGGTGTATCTTTATATTGTATATAGGACATTAGGTATGTTAACAAATTAAACTCAAATGCAATACAATATGTAATTAAGACATTGTGGAGTACCATGAGTCATAATGATATTTTTTAAAATGTTCATGATTATAAGTCATGTTGGATACTGATGCAAATTGGCAAGTAAAAAACAGCTGGAGTCAAATTAATGTCAGCATAGATGCAGATGTTCTCCATGTAGATAAATGATAAACTCTTTTATAAGAAAACTTACAGCAAAAGATAAATTGAAATTAACAAAGGGTCTGAAAGACAGAGTTTACTTTCTGAATGTTAACTATTCTGGGTTAGGAATCTAAGAAATGAGCTATGGGCCCAATGAGAACCTAGAAAATTAAATTGGTTACCGTAGGGAAAATAAACAAACATAATTTGTTTAAAGTTTAAAACAAATAAACAAATTGTTTTTCTCACGTCTAATTTGTTAACTATGGACTATGTGATAAATCACCATTTTATCAGAAAATACTTTTTAAGCATATTGACTTGTTTTGTTGTTATTATTTTTACCAGAAAATACAGTCACTGTATTTGTATCAGTCTTTGCTTATAAATATTCCATACTACTATTTTGAATTGAAATTTTCATCAGATAAGACTTCTATTAATCTGTATGTATTATTCATTCTATACTTAAACATGAAACATCATACTTTAGTTGTACTGAGTCAAAGTTTCTGGTAACATAAAACTTTGTGGTTAAAATACAGAGGTGAATATTTTAATAATGTACTGCCAATGTGATGAATAACCACATAATTTTTGAGATTTATAAATTGACATATACATATTAATAATTGTTTCTCATATATAGTCATGTAAAAATACTACTACTAATGTGAATTCAAAATTTTGGCTTCCCATGCTATTTTATTTTTGAGAAAGTGTTAAGAATACAGTGTCATAGTTTTATGCTGATATCAGCTTACATGTGTGATATAATTTTTAATAAATGTTTTAGTTCTCTAGTAGTTAAATCTCCTTGGACATTGTCCAAAATATATTATGGATAATGCTATTATAAAATATATCAATATATCAGGTATCCAAAATTCACATTTCCATAGTATATAATGTATGATCTCCAAAAATTTAATAGGTAGCATTGTATTATATGTAACATATTTGGCAATTGTATTTTCTTATAGTATAAGAAATTAAGAATTAAAATATTTACAGAGACTTATAAAATTATATATATATTTATGTCACTCAGAACATATAAGAAGTGGCCATATATAACCATATATTACCCTGATACTAGGGCGATCTAGATCTAAAAAATTTGTTGACCTCTCTCTCAGGCATACAACCATGCCTTCCTTATTTCTAGTGAGCCCCAGAAATTTGAGAACAATTCCCAACACCCCCAAAAGCCTTTGGGTTTGAACTCAGAAATAAGATAATAGTGAATTATTTCAAGGTAATCTGAGAATTTCACACATTTTAAAACACAATCTTTTAAGTACCAAAATCTAAAAAAAAAAAAGACAGTAATATTGGTTTAAATCAGGAGTAGCAAAGAGGTGGCCCACAACCCCAAAATATATTTTGCTTAGAAGACACAGTGTTAGAACAATTAATTCTATATTAATATCTATGTAGATATTACAGTTTGCTAGGGCCCCACCTCTGCCTGTTATTTTAAACCTGGGGTTCTTCACCCAATTAAAAAAATTATTACACTTCTTAAGGACATGCATTTGCAGATATTTGATTTAAAAATCACACTTTCATTTAAATGATACCATTTAAAAACAAAATACCTTTCTATCAAAATGTGCTTTTTCATACATTACTTTATTTTAACCATTTATTCATTTAGTGAGGGATCATGTAAAAATTGCAAAAATATATTTTAAAAGAGGTTAAATAAGGCAAAATAAGATGGACATTTTTTCCCAACTCCTTCTAGCTCACTGTCTCTTTCTTTTTCATTTTTTTTTCCTCTCTCATGGCTCTTAGCCATATCCACTTCACAGGGCTATTTTATGCCTTGATTTTCCTGTGTCCTAATAAAATTATCCATTATTGGCATGCTATTCCACAGAATAATCTATGTTCCAACATTCAATATTTCTTTTTTCCCTTTCCTTCCATTTTTTCTTTTTTTCTTCCTAACTCTTTCTTTTTCCTTTGTAAATTTATATTCCTTCAGGAATACATATTTCAGTAGGAAAAAGTATGTGTGTGTGTGTAATAGATGGGCTAAAATAATTTTAAATCATTGTAAATAGTGCTTTCCCGTACCTACACATAAATACTTCAAAAAAATCTACCATTAAAAAGCAAAGAAAAATGGTTAATTCTCACACCAGAACATAGAGGTCACATCTCATTAAATTTTCTCATTTGTTACCATTATGACCCACATAAATATAAATTAATTTGTCAGAATTGGAGTGTTTTGTGAAAATAATTGGCACTCATTTTGATATTGAAGGCCGATAACCTTCACTAGATAGCCATGGTTGCATCCTGAACTTTTCCATTCCTCCATCAGAGAGAGTCTTAGTTGACTGCTCTATAAGAATGGCTGTGGCTGAGTGAGTTCAAGGTCATAACCAGGTCCATGCAAGCAGGACTGACAGTGATCTCACCCTGGGGACCTGCAAAGCCCTCCCACACTGACACTGGTACCCAAGGGGAAATGCTTCCAGATCCATTTTCTCTCTACACACAGATCCATTCTCACAAGGATTACTAGTTTCACAAGGTCCAAATTCACAGTGAGAAACTCAAAGGAAAGAATCAGTGTCAGTGCATATCCAATGAACAAGTTCCCTCTGGCATATTTCTGCATAAATGCATCCAATTTAGTCTCTAGGCAATGACTCATAATTATCTTCCATATTATCATTGCGATCCTCTCTCTTTCTCTACATTACAATTTAAGAAAGAAATGTTATTTATGATTACTATGCTTCATCTAACAAAGTACCAGCAGGCAGCAATGTTAAATGACAGCATTTTTAAAATACTATTTTGTTTCTTCATACTTCTCACCTCTTGTTCAATAATGTTCTCTGAAGACATTGCAATTAAGAAAGTACATTATTAATGATTTGATGCTTCCTTATGTTTTATTTCTGGTACCCTGGAGGTTGCAATCATTATAAGTTTTGCTTGATAGATTTCTTGCTACTCTCAAAACAAATAAACAATGAAAAAATGTCACTGTAATAAGCCTTCAATCTTAAGACCAACACATCAGTCCTGAAACTAAATTTTAAGTTTTACTCAGATAATATAGAGAGATAAAGTGATTGTCATTGGATGAAATGCACACAAGTATTTGGAGATAAGAAATAAGCCGACTTGACCCAAGGGGATCCAGATGAAATAAAAAGTGAGGCGTAAACATCATCAAATTGTTCATAAAGCAAAATCATTATTTGGGTGTCAGTTTTCCAGGTATAGTTAATATATATGGATATTAACTTTTTGGAAAGTATTTAATTAATAACATTTATTCTCCAAATTGTAGCATATAAGTATACATATACGTTCTAAAAGTGCCTGGCTGAATACCTCAGAGAAGAGAATGTCCTGTAATCATTATGTCCTTTAACTGCTCAGCTTTTATCAGTAATTTTGCAACTATAGGGATCAGGGTATAATACAGAGAATTGGGATATGGGATAAAGTTTTCAAAGTTTAAAAGTACAGTGGCAATTGATAAAACTATGGTGGTCCCAAAGGGCCCTAGAAACTACTGAAGACAATGATCTACATACAGTGAAAAACCCCAAATGATAGTTAATGTCCAAAAAATAAGAGCAATAGAAACTGGACCAAGTTGAATAGAAGGATTTCAAGTTTCCAAGGATGGTAAAAAGAACTAAAAATACAACACTACTTCCAAATAGCATAGAAATAAAGATTCCCTTCAACAAAAAATACATTAAGTGGATATTTTTTGCAAGAGCTATGGTAGGCAGTATGGAGAATTCAAATAGGAAAAAAGCCTGTTCTTTGTCTTTAAACCATTATGATGAGATTGAAGTGTACTGCAAATGATACATTTCTGGATACTATTTTATAATAATGAAAGTATATTTATTTGTAAAATAAGAGAAATGACATTGAACAAACATATGCCAGAAACACATGAAAAAATGAATTATCCTTAAGCTCTCATGCACACACTTTTGTTCTAATTACCTACTTCTAAATATTTAATTGTGAGAAAAGGTGTTTTGCTTTGCTAGTAGGAAGTTAATTTAGCTTGTCTCTTTCATAAATAATTTCATGCATATAATCCATTCAAGTGCTGAAGAATAATATATTCATATTCGAGAAAATACTCATACAAGAATCTGTTTTACAGAATAAGCATGAGTTCACTGCACCCTCAATGCCGTGCTGACTTGTATATTTATTTCTTATACAAATATTAAATGAGTCCCTACCATGTGGCAAGAAGTGTGGTAGATATTGGGGTTATAAACAATGAGTGGTTTAAATCAATGCAGTGTCATGACGGGTACATGTGGTCAGTTTCTCATGCTAAGGAGTCATAGTGGTGACTGTAATTCTGTGCTGGCAGAATCCTAACAGAGCCCCCAAGATCCTCACCCCTAGCGTACCTGGGTTGTAGAATCCTCTCCCTTTGAGTTGGGTGAGATTTGCCAATGTGATGGAACATCACCCCAATGATTATATTACATTATATTGTGGAAGGGATTTGTGGATATAATTACTGTCAACTGATCAGACAAGTTGGAGTTAATCAAGAGAGAGATTATCTTGGGTAAGTCCCACCAAATCATGTAAGACTTTAAAAGACTTTAAGACTTGAAAAGAAGTTCGTTCATTCTCCTGCTTGTCTGGAAGGAGCAGAATGAAGACTGTGTTTTGGAGAGCGCCACATGGCAGGGAAGAGCCTGTGGTTCCTAGGAGCTGAGAATCTTCAGGTAAACAGCCAGTAAGAAAGTGAGGCCAGAGAACTGACCTCAAAACCACAAGAAACTAAGTTCTACCAACAACCAGTGAGCTTGGAGAGGAACCTGGGCCTCAGATCAGCTCACAACCCAGGCAAATATTTGACCTCAGCCTTGCGGGACCAGGAACAGAAACTCAGCTAAGTCACACCCAGACTTCTGACCTGCAGAAGTTGTGAGATGATAAATGTGAGTTGTTTTAAACTGCTAAGTTTCTGATAACGTGTTATATAGCATAGAAAACTAATCTAATCACGTATAAAGGTAACTAAGGCATTGTAAGTGACACTGGAAAGCTTCCTGAAGAGGTAATATTGGATACACCTAGAGGTTGTCATACTGAGTGAAGTAAGTCAGACAGAGAATGACAAATATCATATGATATATCTTATATGTGGAAGCTAAAAATAAGGCTACAAATGAACTTATCTACAAAACGGAAATAGAGTCACAGATGTAGAAAGCAAACTATGGTTACTAGGGTTGAGAATGGGGGGAGAGATAGATTGGAAGATGGGGATCGACATATACACACTACGATATATAAATAGATAACTAATAAGGACCTACTGTATAGCACAGTGAACTCTACTCAATACTCTGTAATGGCCTATATGGAAAAGAATCTAAAGAAGAGTGGATACATGTATATGTATAACTGATTCACTTTGCTGTACACCTGGAACTAACACAACATTGTAAATCAACTATACTCCAATAAAATTTTTTAAAAAATAAAGTGAGTCCTAAAATAGTGACATACATTATCAAGGCTAGATAGAGGGGTAGGGAGGGCATTCTACAAAGAGATGAAGACCAGAGGTGAGAAGTCCAGGGAATTGAAATCAAATAGTTCTCAAGGGAAAACAAAGCAAGGAAGGAGATGAGTTTTACTGTATTTCATTGATCATAAGAGGCCATTGACTAAGAGACTTTATTGTATGTGCCATTAAGGGTACTGTAGTAAACTGAAAAATGCCTTCCCCTCAAAGGTATCCGGGCCTTAATTCCTGGAGCCTGTGAATGTTGCCTTATATGGTAAGCAAGGATTTGCAGATGTGGTTAAAATAAAGATCTTGATATGGTGAGATTATATTGGTTTATCAGGTGGGCCCCAAAAGCAATCACAAGGGTACTGCAAAGGAGAGGCAAGAAATTGAAAGACAGAAAAAGATAGGATGATTAAAGCAAGAGGTTGGGCTGATAAAAGGAACGCATCTCAGCCAAGGAATTCAAGGAGTCTCTAGAACCTGAAAAGGTAGGAAAGTCTTCAGAGAAGCCCAGCCTTGCCAACGTCTTATTGTAGACTTCAGGCCCCAGAACTATAAAAAAGAAAATTTGTACTGTTGTAGGTTTGTGACAATTAGTTACAGCACTCAAAGGAAACTAATGCAAGGGTGTAAAAATTGCCAGTTAAGTTCTGACAAAGTGATTAATATATCATTATTGTAAAAATGCACCCCAGTGTCAAAGATGTTAATGTCATTATGTGATAATGTTAGTGAATATGTGAGAAAAATGAGGATGTGTTAAATGAACTTCACTAATTTGAAATGATAGCTCTGTAATTTGAGAGAAGATCATAAAATGCTTTATGATCCACAGGACTTGGATCTGTACATACTGAAAAGCTGTTAAAACCTTAAAAATGACCTTAAATAGTGGTAATGAAGTATCCTTGGCCTTTTTATACTGAGAATCACATTGTATTTCCAAGTTGTACTTAAATACATATATAATGTTTATTTTTCCCCTGAGGTTTTGTTTCCTGAAAACTATATGCTGTTAACACAATTTACAATTGAGAAACCAAGATAATATACATTTTATTTGCATACGTCATTGGTAGGAAAAATTAAAAACCTATTTTCACTAGCTTCTTTTTACAACTATGCCTTCAATTTGCAAAATCATAAATGCTGAGCTTTCCACTAAAATTGCATTATTAGTAGTAATGTGCATTTAACTGAACTATTTTTCCTCTGGCTGAAATTTGCATCAATCAAATTAGTATGTTACATTTGAGTATATGCATCATTTTCAGTATCAAGTTCTTTATGATGTTGTTAAACTTCTTAAAGAAAAACACTATTTTTAAAAGGTCTCAGTGAATGTAGATGTTTATAAAAATGTGAAGATGCTAAGCCTGAGTCCATATTAGTCTAGTAGTTTGCATTTTAATTTATGATGATTTATATAAACTTAAAGAAAACTGACGTTTAAAATTTTAAAGTGATAGCAGAATTCAGATATTTATAGAAATGTGGCAATGTTATAAGTTAGTAAATAATAGGCTAGGGGCTACTTTTCTGTCCTATAGGAGTCATGTAGGAGGTGTGGCAGTAATAAAGGCATAATGTCATCCACTATAAAGATAAATGACATGGAAATGAAGTCATCCAACTTCTGCGATCTGCAAGAAAAACTGGAAAGAATCAGACTGGATATTATAAATTTTGTCTCTGCAATGAGAGCAAGTGATATATGGATTGAGTAAACAGTAGTGCCTAATGAAGCATACCTCAAAATATTAAAGAATTACTTTTTATATCCTCTTAAAACCCATTATGAATCTACTATCCAAATTCCAAAGCGCTTTTTAATAAACAGAAAAGCTAGATCATACTATATGTCTTTGATGGATATTAGGTGGTAATGTATTTGTTGTGCATTGTAAATGCCCAAAAAAGGCTACTGTTACCTATTAGCCAGAAATTTCATGCAGTTCAAGGAACACTGAGCCATGATTTTTATGGGAGATATGATTTCTCTCATAATCCTCATTTACTCGTAGTAAATGATGTAGATGTATTTTACAAATCATAACTGTATATGAGAATTTATAATTTTTAAAAAACAATAATAAAATTGTGTATATTCAGGGTGTACAACATTATTTGATGTACGTATTCACAGTGAAATGATTACTGTGATCATCTAATTAACATATCTTCTCACAAGGTTATCATTTTGTGTGTGTGTGATGAGAACTCCAGAAATCTAGAGTATTACTAACTACAGTCATCATGCTGTATAATAGATCTCTAGATTCATTCATCCTACAGAACCACAGCTTAGTTCCCTTTGACCAACATCTCCACATTTACCCCACCTTAGGGCCCCTAGTAACCACTGTTCTACTCTCTAATTTTTGTATCTTACTTCTCAGATTCCATATATAAGAAAGATCATGTAGTGTTTTCCTTTCTGTCTCTAGCTTATTTCACTTAGCATAATGTGAAAGGTTCATCCATGTTGTAGCAAATGGCTGGATTACCTTCTTTTTTTTTAAGGCTGAATATTATTCATATACAAACCACAATTTCCTTATCCATCCATCTTTCCACAGACACTTTGATTATTTCCATATCTTGGCTATTGTGAATAATGCTGCAATGAACCTGGGAGTACAGATATCTCTTTGAGGTACCGATTTCATTTCCCTTGCTTATGTACCCAGAAGAGGATTGTTGGATCATTTGGTAGTTCCATACTGTGTTCCATAATGGAAATATGCCAATTTACATTACAACCAACAGTGTACAAGGGTAGGTTCCATTTTCTCAAAATCCTTGCCAACAGGTTATTTTTTATTATTTTCGATAACAACCACCTTAACAGGTGTGGGGTGATATCTCATAGTTTTAATTTGCATTTCCCTGATGGTTAGTAACATTAAACACCTTTTTATGTATACCTATTGGCCACTTGTATGTCCTCTTTGGAAAAACATCTCTTCCTTTTCCCATTTTTAATTGGATAGTTTGTTTTTTTGCTAATGAAGGTGTAACTTCCTTATAAAGTTTGGATGCTAACTTTTCAGATACATGGTTTACAAACTATTTTCTCCCAATCTGTAGCTTGTTTTTTCATATGCTGCATATTTTCTTTGCTGTGCAGAAGCTTTTTAGTTTGAGGTAAGTACACTTGTTTATTTTTGCTTTTGTTGCCTGAGTTTTTTCATTTCATTTTATTTTTTACTTAAGAAAACAGGTTGACACTTCAGGCTGAATTCAAACATATCAATTCAATTATTTTCAGCTTAATTTTATAATTTACTCTCTTCAGATAATTTTTATTATTCTTTAGAAACAACATACCTTCAAGTAAGAATGAATAAAGTATTAAAATCCATGTTTAGATATGGTCTTTTAATTTCTTATTAAATATGTAACAAAATTATTTTATCTCCTATAGATATTAATAAAATACTTTGTGGGTAATTAAAGTGAGAGAGAACAAAGCAGCCCCTTCCTGGGGCTAGCTGAGCTGAACTGGCTCTAAAATCTGGCTGTGCTATTCTGCTGAAGGTAACTCATTTCATGGAATACCATTATCAGACAAGGTTTCTCTGTGTCCATGAGATGAAAATAAGATCCCTCCATGCCCATGTCTGTCCAATCACAAAGCAAGAATATTGTCCAACCACAAAATGGTTCAACACTCCTCCTTCCTGCCTTTTCTGCTGCTTCTTTTTTTAAAATAATTTTTAAATTTTTATTTATTTATTTATATTTTTTATTTTTGGCCGCATTGGTTCTTCATTGCTGTGTGTGGGCTTTCTCTAGTTGCGGCGAGCGGGGACTACTCTTGGTTGCGGTGCGTGGGCTTCTCATTGCAGTGGCCGCTCTTGTTGCAGAGCATGGGCTCTAGGCTCACGGGCTTCAGTAGTTGTGGCTCACGGGCTCTAGAGCACAGGCTCAATAGTTGTGGTGCACAGGCTTAGTTGCTCCACAGCATGTGGGATCTTCCCGGACCAGGGCTCGATCCTCTGTCCCCTGCATTGGCAAGCAGATTCTTAACCACTGCACAACCAGGAAAGTCCTTCTGCTGCTTCTTTAACCAATTACAGCTTTAGCCTGATCTGTTCTTCCTATCTTCAAGTTAAGTATTTTAAAAATACTCCACCTTCTAACAACACTCAATGTAGAGTAAAAACCAAACTTCCTGGAACCATCTCCAAATTTACTAAACACAAGCCCAAATGCCATAATAAACCCTAGCACTAAAATGCTCCCAAATGGTCCATGGCATGCTCTTTCCCCACTGTGGGGAGCCAAGAAACTCAACTCTGTTCAACTACAGTTGAGTTTCTGGTGGTCTTTGGCTGTGAGGGTCTCAATAAAAGAGACTTTTACTTAAAGCTAGAAATAAGAGACCACTTATGTCTACTGTCTCATATTTGAAAATATCTACAATGTTACCACAAATGTATAATACAGGGTGCATGAATTTGCTAGGGCTACCATAACAAAGTATGAGAAACTGGGTGGCTTAAACAATAGAAATTTATTGTTCTCACATTTCTGTAGGCAAGAAGTCCAAGATCAAGGTGTCAGCAGGGTTGGTTGCTTCTGAGACTGTGAGGGGGAGTCTGTCCCAGGCCTCCCCCAGCTTCTGGTGGTCTGCTGTCCATCTTTGGTGTTCGAAGGCTCACAGAAGCATCACCTGATGTCTGCCTTCATCTTTACAGGTCCGTCTCTCTATGAGCATATGTCCAAATTTCCTCTTTTTATAAGCACACCATTAATATTGGAGTAAGGTTTTCCATACTCCAGTAAAACCTCAGAGTATCTTAACTAATTGTTTAGGAAGTAATTCTATTTCCAAATCAGGTCACATCCTAAGTCACTAGGGAGTTAGTATGTTAATACATGAATTTGGGGGGAACACAAGTCAACCAATAACAATGTGCTTTGATGTCAATGAGGCATAAGGCTTTTTTGTTTATAAGCTTTTTAAAAGACCACGTTCTGATCCTTCACTGAAACTGCACCACTGAGGATGTAAGTTCCTGAAATTCTTCTTTAATAAAGTCTACCTGGTAATTTCTATTCAAGGCTTCTTTTGTTGCTCACATCCTGACAAAAATTTTTGTTTCACCCTGAATGCATATGTTTGTCATTTATTAGTTCTGATTTTTTTGTTTGTTTTTAAAAATTGTATTTTTTTTTTCTTTTTGCCATCTTAGCTTAAGTTTTATTCTTTAAAAAAATCACAGGTAAAAAAAATATCTTTTTGTGTATCATTTTTAATTCTGGAAATAAAAAAGAAAGCTTATTAGATTATCTCAATGCATACAGATTGAGGAACAGAATAAATGACAGAGATGTAAGACAATATGAGACAAAGCAAGAAAGTCTTGCTTTTTTAAGATTTTATTTTAAGACAATGTAAATTTTAGATTAAGACAAATCCATTGATAATAATGTCAGTCTAACAGGAATATTTTTAATCCTTTATAATACATTTTTATGAAGCTAGATACCCCATAGAAGCATGGATGAAATATTCATATCCCTTTCCCCTTCTTCATCACTTGTGTTTCTAAAGAAATATAATTGAACATCATCTCTCTTAAGCCAGTCTCACCACCACTTTCATTACATTTGTCCTGTTATATATTTTTTTGTTCCATCTATTTTACAAAAAGTTCAGCCATCCACACAATATAGTCTGTGGTTAAGAGGATGAACACAGGAATCGAAATTGTATACTAGAAAATATCTATTTTATACAAAGAGAAGACAATAATTGAGGATACTGGAACAAGAAAAGATCAAACACATAGAAAAAATAGCAAAATTACAGGTATAAATCCTACATTATCAGTAATTATGTTGAGTGAAAGAAGCCAGTTACAAAAGATCACATATTGTACAATTCCATTTATAGTAAATGTCCAGAATAAGCAAATCTCTAGAGGAGAAGAGCAGATTGGTGGGTGCCTAGGCTTGGGGCCAGGGAGGAAGATGAGGACAGACTGCTAATGGGTACAGGGTCTCTTTTAGGGGCAATGAAGTGTTCTTATATTAGTTTTCAGTGATGGTTGCTCATGTCTGTAAATATGCTAAAATCTGCTGATTTGTTCACATGAAACAGGTAAATTTCATGGTATATGAATTATATCTCAATAAAGCTATTAAATTATAGAAGGATAATATTTCGTTTTTTAATAATTTTAACTGATATTCCTGCTATACTTTGATTGGTCTCAGGTCATCCCAAATGGAAGGGAATCTTTTTTTTTTTCTGTATGCGGGCCTCTCACTGTTGTGGCCTCTCCCATTGCGGAGCACAGGCTCCGGACGCGCAGGCTCAGTGGCCATGGCTCACAGGCCTAGCCGCTCCACGGCACGTGGGATCTTCCCGGACTGGGGAAACCCGTGTCCCCTGCGTCGGCAGGCGGACTCTCAACCATTGCGCCACCAGGGAAGCCCAGTACTGCTTATTTTGATCCCAGGATACAAACTTCAAGATGCTGGCTGTTAGTCTGATGAGGAGCAGGTGAGCTTGGGCCCAACAACCCCTTGCATCCCAGTGCTGTGATATGTTGCACAACGTGGGAAATACGATTCACTTAAAATTAATAGAAAGTCTTTGCTCTGTAAGCAGAACAGTAGCACTTATCAGGGAACACATTCTAATAGTTCAGCTAGGTCCTTGCCTTGTCGTTTTCCCAATCCCATATCCTAGTACCACTGACAGGATTAAAGTTTTCAAGAATATTTTTCCTGGGACAAGCAATTTAAATTTAGATTCCAGATTAAGATATGGGACACAGTGATTCAATAAATTAAGCAATCTTAAGTAAAAATAATTGGTGAGGGTAAGTTTGAAAAACAGAACAATACTGGCTGAGACTAAAAGAGGCTCCTATTGTCACATCCCTCAGCCTTCGTCTATAACATAAACTTTAATATCCCAAGTGGGCTTGTTTTGTCATGAGATTTTAAAAACTAATTTTACTTTGGAAAATAAATGTGAATTGGTAGCTTCTGTAAATTTCTACTCAGAGTAAATTAATACAGAATAAAGACGACAATGTCATAGAAGTATTTCTGGGGCTTGTACGTTTAGGGAGCTTTGACTCACTAATGAGTCTGTATAAGGCAAACCCTGACACAGGATTTGGGTAATATAATAATGAAAACCACTTGGACCTGAAAGCAGACCATGTACTATTTTAGGTAATTTACATTTGCTGACTCATTTTATCCTCACAAGGAATCTGTGAGTAGGTGTTATTATCCCCACTCTTAGGGGAGCCATCCTTTGACCCCAGCCGCCAAGCCCCAAGGTTGTGAATTCAGTCATAGCGCAGTGCTCATCCTCATGTTTCTCAAATCTGCTTTTTTTTTTAATCTAAGGAATTTCAGGTATTTTCATGTTAATAATTTTAAATTAAAAAATCTACTTTTGTTTCATATTTAATCTCTGAGTTGCCCATCAGTTGAGCATAATAGGCTCTGGTGAAAATTATTACTTTTTTAATTCTTGTGATTCTATGCAAGCAGCATATATACATGGCTTTTTAAAAATATCCCAGATATTAAGTTCTAGGGACAAACATTCACTCTTATTTGAGAGTGCTCTGAAATGACTTTAAATAAGCTTGAAAAAAGTTAGCTAAACCTCTAGGCATTCATTGACTATTAACAGTCAAATGATTTCAGCAATTTCACGGCATAAATGCACAACTAGGGTGATTAAGGGCAGTGAATTTAGGATAAAGCCTAAAATTGAATTGAACAGAAACAGATGAATTCCTATATCTTACTCCTATACAATAAAACTCTTCTTGTATGCAAAAAAAATTACTATTTATGAGAAATTTTGTCATGTTTAAATTTCCAAGAAATAATATTTTTCTGAATATCTTAGAGATTAAATTATTCAGTAGACTTTACAGAGTATATTTATGTCCATCATAACATTGAAAATAAATGTGCATCATCCACAAAATATACATTTGTTAAACATATTTGGCCATAGCAAATTTTAAGAGCACTGAGTTCTCTTAAATCTATTATATCAAACATGTAAACCATCAAATGTCAAAGATGAAGCAATTACATGTTACCTACTTAAAACAACATGGGGAAAGGCATGCATCATACCTACTAAAATCTCTGAAGCAGAGAAAGTGAATTGCTTTTAAATAAATGGGTCTTAATGAATGTATAAATCTGGATGATTTCTCTATTAAGATATACATGATATATGAATCTGGGCTTCTTATCTATTTAACTATTATAAATTTAGAGAATATTAGCTATTCAAGAAAGAAAAAGTAAGAATTCTTTCTTTCAGCACATACACAGTGAGTGCACATGATGTAGATTTGGTAGTCTGATGGAGATAAGTGTTCAAGTAGATAAAAAGAAAAACAGGGGGGGACCTTCAAGATGGTGTAAGAGTAAGACATGGAGATCATCTTCCTCCCCACAAATACATCAAAAATACATCTATATGTGAAACCACTCCTATAGAACTCCTACTGAATGCTGGCAGAAGACCTCAGACCTCCCAAAAGGCAAGAAACTCTCCACGTACATGGGTAGGGCAAAAACAAAAAGGAAAAACAGAGACAAAAGAATAGGGATTGGACATGCACCTCTGTGAGGGAGCTGTGAAGGAGGAAAAGTTTCCACACATTAGGAAGCCCCTTCACTGGCAGAGACTGGGATTGGCTGAAGGGAAGCTTCGGAGCCACGGAGGGGAGCACAGCATTAAGGGTGCAGAGGGCAAAGCAGACAGATTCCTGCAAAGAGGTTCAGTGTCGACCCAGCACTCACCAGCCTGAGAGGCTTGTCTGCTCACCCGCCGGGGCAGGTGGGGGCTGGGAAGTGAGGCTTGGGTTTCAGAGGTCAGATCCCTGGGAGAGGACTGGGGTTGGCTGCATGAACACAGCCTGAATGGGGCTAGTACACCACAGCTAGTCAGGAGGGAGTCCAGGAAAAAGTCTGGACCTGCCTAAGAGGCAAGAGACCATTGTTTTGGGGTGAAAGAGGAAAAGGCATTCAGGGCACCACATAAACAAGCTCCAGATACATGTACAAGCCACAGCTATCAGCATGGATACCAGAGATGGGTATGAAATGTTAACGCTGCTACCAAGAAGCCCGTGTGCAAGCACAGGTCACTATCCACACCTCCCCTCCCAGGATCCTGTGCAGCCTGCCACTGCCAGGGTCCCAGGATCCAGGGACAACTTCCCAGAGAACACACAGGGTGCCTCAGGGTGGTGTGATTTCACAATGGCCTCTGCTGCAGCAGGCTTGCCCCGCATTCCATACCCCTCCCTCCCCCCAGCCTGAGTGAGCCAGAGCCCCCTAAACGGCTGCTCCTTTAATCCCCTCCTTTCTGGGCAAAGAACAGATGCTAGAGAGTGACCTACATGCAGAGGCAGGGCCAGATCCAAAGCTGAACCTCAGGAGCTGGGAGAACAAAGAAGAGAAAGGGAAATTTCCCCAGCAACCTCAAGAGGAGCAGATTAAATCTCCACAATCAACTTGATGTACCCTGCATCTCTGGACTACCTGAATAGACAGCGAATCATCCCAAATTGAGGCGGTGGACTTTGGGAGCAACTGTAGACTTAGAGTTTGCTTTCTTCATCTAATTTGTTTCTAGTTTTATGTTTATCTCAGTTTAGTATTTAGAGCTTATTGTCACTGGTATATTTGTTTATTGATTTGTTGCTCTCTTTATTTCTTCTTATATATATATATATTTATTTTTTTTTCCATTTTCTCTTTTTGTGAGTGTGTATATTTATGCTTCTTTGTGTGTTTTCTATTTTTTTTTGGGGGGGGGGGGTTATGCAGGCCTCTCACTGTTGTGGCCTCTCCCATTGCAGAGCACAGGCTCCGGATGCACAGGCTCAGCGGCCATGGCTCATGGGCCTAGCCACTCCACAGCATGTGGGATCTTCCTGGACAGAGGCATGAACCCATGTCCCCTGCATCGGCAGGCAGACTTTCAACGACTGCACCACCAGGGAAGCCCTTCTTTGTGTGAGTGGACACTAACACAGCATTGTAGAGCAATTATACTCCAATAAAGATATAAAAAAAAAAGAAAGAGAAAAATAAAATAATTCCAGGCAGTTCAACCCTCAACCCTAAACAGCAAATAACTTATTTGCTTACTTTTTCATATCTAGTAAGTTTGGTTGCTCCCATATGTGTGGAGTATAGGTTATTATGAAGCCACAGACTTCCTTCAGTGAGGCCTTAATGAAATAAATGATCTTGTAGGGTCTCCAGCACCCCTGAGAGTTCGTGACTCCATGAAGATGAGCATCCAACATTCAGGGAGATGTAGGTCCTGGAGGGAGTGATTTAAAGGAGCAATGGACACACTATCCTTCACTGTTAGGGAGTAGAAACCCAAGGAGGCTGAGTGGCGTCCAAAGAAGGGTGAGTGGAGCCAGGCACACTCTTGTTAAGAATGGATCAACATCCCATCCCTGAGAGGTCCAGAGGTCATGCTGGGGTTCTGGTCAGTGCTGAGAACACCCATTGTTAATACAATGCCTGTGGAAACACGTGGCTTAGGATGCCCCAGAGCTGGATATGAGTTGCCTGAGCCTGGTTCAGAGCTGCTTCTTGTGGTGACTATTCTATTGAAGACCCATGCATGACTCAAGTTAGTTACCAGGGGTAGGAAGAGCAATCAAGGATGCTTCCACAGGACAGCTCACACCCTGGGTAATATGATTAGAAAATACTATTCGAATCATCATTAGAATCTATCATTAGAAAACCATTAAAGTCTGCATGATTAGAATATATCAAATATTACTAACTATAAATTAACATGATTCCTTTTGAGAACAAATGTATCAATTTATTCAATCAAATGTGTCAGCAGTTTCCTCCCTTGTCCCACAAGAGAGTTGTTACTGAATATTTGCGAGGATCTCAAAGACATGCTCTATTTAGTATCACATTTCATAACATAATTTTACTGTAACTCCTCCTATGTTTCCGTTGTGTGCCCCCTTCCCCTGTCTGAGCTGTATGGCACCTTGTTGGCCCATCAAGGAGCCACTCACTCATAGGTAGGACAGGTGTTTTCTCATTTCTTTTATAGGTCTATAATATAAGGTCACGGTCCAGGAAGAATGCTAAGTCCATGCTATATGCCCTAGCCCTCACTTGACAGGACATTTTATAGGCATGGACATTCACCAGAGGTTGAGGTCTTTCTGTTACTGCATCTCTGTCAGACAGAAGTATATTTACTTATAATAAAATGTCCAAAACTAGTGTGTCTTATACAGCAGCGGTCCCCAAATTTTTGGAACTGGGGACCAGTTTCTTGGAAGACAATTTTTCCACGGACAGGGGTGGGTAGAGGGGTACAGTTCAGGAGGTAATGTGAATGATGGGGAGCAATGGGGGCAGCAGATGAAGCTTTGCTCACTCAGTCACCACTCACCTCCTGCTGTGCAGCCCAGTTCATAACAGGCCACATGTATACCTGTTGGGGACCCCTGTTACACAGCACAGATGTTTCTTTCTCTTTCTCATAAAAGAAGTCTGGGAGTAAGTAATCTGTGGCTATTATGGGGCTTCTCTAGAAACCTTCTTCCTTCCTCAGTTCATCTGCTCTACCATCCTGGGGCACAGTTTCCATCTTCAAAGACTCCTCATGGTCTAATATGGTTGCTGGTTCTCAGCCATCATATCCAAGTTCCAGGCAGCAGAAAAAGCAAAGTTGAAGGGCAGAAATAGCACATCTCCCAACTGGGTCAGCTACCTTTAAAGAATATCCCTGAATCCCATCCAGCACTTCTTAGTAATTCTTAACTAAAGAATTAAGAAATAATAGATCCTGGCCAGCAACTGATATCTTTGCCCAAGTATCTTCCTCAGACTGTGCTTCTTCACTAAGAAAAATGATAATAATTAAACCTCACCAGAGAAGATATACAGATGGCAAGCAAACATATGAAAATATGCTGTACATCACATGTCATCAAGAACATGCAAATTAAAACAACTGTGAGATACCACTTAACATGTATTAAAATGGCTAAAATACAAAAACACTGACAACACCAAATACTGGTGAGGATGTGCAACAACAGGAACTCTCATTCACTGCTGGTGAGAATGAAAAATGGCACAGCTACTTGCTAGACAGTTTGGCAGTTTAAATAAACATACTTTTGTCATATGACCCAGTAATCAATTTCCTTGGTATTCACCTAAAGGAACTGAAAACTGTGTCCATATGAAAACCTTCACACAGAAGTTTATAGCAGCTATATTCATAATTGCCAAAAGTTGAAAGCAACTCAAGATGTCCTTGATTAAGTGAATGAATTAATATAATGATACATCCAGACAATGGAATATTATGCATTGCTATAGAGAAATGAGCTCTCAAGCCACAAAATGATTTGGAGAAACCTTGAATGAATATTACTTAGTGAAAGAAGTCAACCTGAAAAATCTACATACTGTGTGATTCCAACTATATGACATTCTGGAAGAGAGGAAATTATATGGAGACAATAAAATTATTAACAGTTGCCAGAGATTAATGAGGAAGGAGGACTAATAGGCAGAGCACAGAGGATTTTTCAGGCAATGAAAATATTCTGTATGATACTATAATGCTGAATACATTTGTTCAAATACATAGAAGAGAGAGTACAGTCCAAAAGTCTACCTAACACTTTGGAAATACTGTCAGGAACCAAGTACCCGTTCAGATATCTCTGACTAAGCCATCACCACATGGACTGTTCCAGCCTTCCTCACTTATTTATTTACAATGTTTTTCTCTGACAGTAAGCTGTTTGGTTCCCATTATCTACAATTTATTTACTTACTTGTTCAACCCTAGTAATTTCATCCAATCATCTAATACCACTGGCCATATTCTAGTATAGTATAATAAATACGTGCATGTAGGGTACAAGGTAGAAGTCAATGCCATTTTTTTCCCATATAAATACCTACTTATTCCATTACAATTTGCTGAAAAACTTGCATTTTCCTGTTGAATTGCTTCAGATCCTTTGTTGAAAATGAACTAATTGTATAAGTATGATTCTATTTCTGGAATCTCATTTCACTTTCATTGATCAATTTTTCTCCCTCCCTCCCTCCTTCTCTTCCTTTCTTCCTTTATTTCTGGTAAAATATTCTTTTGATATTAAGTCAAGAAGTCAGATATTACAACTTCCAAAAGACTTGTTCTTTTATTCAGTAGATTGTTTTGCGATAGTAAGTTCATACATTTCCCTATTTTAAATCAAGTTGTCAATTAAAAAATAACACACACACGTGTATTATAGCACACATTGCATTGAATTTATAGATATATTCTTCCAAGGTATGATCAGGTTACATTATTTCCATCTGTATAAATATTTTTAAATTTTTCTCAGCAGTGTTTTACACTTTTCTGCATACACATTCTTAATTTTAATTCAGTCCTAAGTTTCTATGCTTTTGTAGCTTTTGTATAAGGGCTTTTTAGAAATTTCTATTTTCTAACCTCAACACAAGCCTGATGCTATGACAGAAGAAGACTTGGAGGAAAGTGTGGATTCTGCATGTAGATGGCATGTACATACTCTGTGGTCATGTGCAGACTGAGCAGGGAAGGACTGTGCCCTCTTCCTGAATCTGGATGAGCTCTGGGAATCGTCTGCCCTACACAAGTGTTACTTACTAATTTTGCAACAAAATTCTTAAGAGGCTGGCAGTTTCTTGTTCCTTCCCCCAAACATTTGCTCTAAGAACAAGGTTTCTCAGTATCAGCAGTACTGATATTTTCACCAAATCCTTGTTTGTTGTTGTCTGTTATAAAGTGTTTTATGGTATCCTTTGCCTCCACCTATACAGTTTGCTAGGGCTTCACCACAGCTTGGGGGACTTAAAAAGCAGAAATTTATTATCTCACGTTTTGGAGGGGCAAGAAATCCAAGATCAAGGTGTTGACAGGTTAGGTTCTTTCTGAGGGCTTTGAAAGAGAATCTGTTCCATGCCTCTCTCCCATTCAATATTCGGATTGCTAGCAGTCTTTGATGTTCCATGGTTTGTAGAAGTATAACCCAAATCTCTGCCTTCATGTTCAGCTGGGGATCTCATTCAGTGTGTGTCTGTTTAAATTTTCCGTTTTGATAAAGACAACAGTCATATGGATTAAGGTCAATCCTACACCAATGTGACTTCATCTTAACTACTTATGCCTGAGAGGACCCTATTTCCAAATAAAGTCACATTCTGAGGTACTAGGGGTTAGGACTTCAACATATAAATTTGAGAACACAATTCTACCCATAACATAACCACTAGATGCCCCTCTCACCCCTCCAGTCCTGACAACCAAAAATACTTCTAAGGTCTTCCCTGGTGGCACAGTGGTTGAGAGTCCGCCTGCCAATGCAGGGGACATGGGTTCGTGCCCTGGTCCGGGAGGATCCCACATGCTGTGGAGCGGCTGGGCCCGTGAGCCATGGCTGCTGAGCCTGAGCATCTGGAGCCTGTGCTCCACAATGGGAGAGGCCACAACAGTGAGAGAGGCCCGCATACCGGAAAAAAAAAATTTATATATATATATATATATATATATTTCTAGGATTTGCCAAAGGTCCTCTGGAAGGGCAAATCATCTCTATCTGAGTCCACTGTTTAAAAAATATAAATATGATTACCCTTGGACTACCATGTTGTAAAGAAGCCTAAGCTAGTTATATGGAGGGCCACAAGGACAGAAGGGTGGTCAACCAGCCCCAGTTGAACAAAGGGGTAATCAGTGACTATTTTAAGAAATTAAATACCACAATCCAATCTCTGGAAACTATAAATCACACCTCTGATGTGAAAGATATATTCTTTTCATTCACAAATACTCTGCCCCATTGGAATTAGCTTGCAACCCTAGCTTGCAGTCTAGGCCATCATTTAAGCTCACATGTCAAAGAAGCTACTTGAATACATTTTCTCTGTTTTAGTGCTTGCATTTGGCTTGTCCTGACTTGGAGACAATTTGATTAAAAGACAAGTTATCTGCTCACCCACACTGTCAATATACAAAGCTGAGGAGGAAGGTACAGTGTAAAATCTGGTCCCCAGTCCTTCTGTGAGCCCTGCTCTGCCCTAAGCCCTAAGCAACGACTTTCTCAGCTTCCTTCCTGCCAGACCCATACACTGCTTTGAATTAGTTCCTCTCTACCTTGGGGTGAGAGTTAGGCGTTGTTCTCAAGGTGTTTAGAAATGTTTTTTTTCTAGCTGAGGGGACCTACATGCCTCTGCCTTAACTTACTCTATAGTCTTAACAAAGGGTTTTAAAGCCATGCACCCTTGATCTTGCCCGTGAAGCCCAATTTTACTGGCAATATCCTAGATTTGATCATTATCCTGAGCCCATTTTGAAAATCTTTGCCAGATGGAGAGCCTGGAAATAACAATCATATTTATTTTCCAGCACAGCAGTCCTCGGTTAAAAATAGTTTTTCTAAAATCTGGTTGAAAACAGCCTCATCGTTAGCTCATCTCCTTCCCCTCCTAGTTTATCAAAGTCCATTAAACTACACTATTGGGTAATTTCAACATTGTGCCCTGGAATCTTCTTTGCCAAGTCTATGAGGTCACTGTGCATATCTTCTATCTGTCACTTTAGCACGGGTAAGGATCTTGCGAGCTTGTGGTCATACGTGATATCCTTCTCCTTGTCGAGCCTCTGATAGTTTCCTCACTGCTCTTCTGGACGTCATTAGAATTGCCTCACTGTCCTTGCATCCTCTTCCCCAAATCGCCCCCATGCCACATTTATTATGTTTTAGTTATGAGAGCACTTCTAGATAGGAATTTCTGTTTCAATTATCTTTACCTATGGAACAGATCACTGAGCCACATAGAGACTTACAACAACAACCTGTGCAGTTTGTGGGTGGTCCCCACTCTGCATGTTGCTTTCTGGAATCACTGATGAATCAATCTTTTATTACTGTGATATTCACATTCTACTTCTGGTCCTGAATGTATTTTTTCTAAGATGAATATGAAACCAAGCAGGACCCTGTGGTCCTTGCCCCTACCCCTCCCGCCCACCAGTGTCCTCCGCCTGCCTTCTGTCTGTGGAAAAATTTTAGTCAAAGAGTAAGTTTGATCAGAAAAGTGAGAAAATGCAGAAGCAAGGAAAACAGTCCAGCAAAACCAAATAATAATAGTGTGCTCAGTAAGCAAAGTCAAGGACCTTTATCTTCTCAAGGGCTCTAGATATAATTCTGAACCACATACTTTGAGCTTTTTTGTAGATGCTGAAATCCCCACCAGGTGGAAGAAGTTAACTCCATGATGACCAGACTGTAGCCATGACATAACCTGCCACAATTCCGAGAACTGGCCTCAGAGAAATGGGAACAAATCAACCCTGGAACTGAAGACTAATTGTACTTAAGACAATCAGGATGATGCTGATCAGACGACTGCATGACCAATTTCAAGATGACTGTCAGAGCTGACTGTGCTGTTTCTGCATGTAGCCCCCTCCCTCTGCCTATAAAAAGCTCTTGCCTACTGATTGTCAGGGGTGGGGGAGGGGGTGTCAGCCTTTGGACAGGACTGCGCTGGTTGCTGGCATCCGAAATAAAGCAAACTTTTCTTTCTATCAGCCTTGCCCCTTTATTGGCTTTTGAGAGGTGAGCAGTCTGACCCCACTTTTGGTAACAAATATAGCTTCATCAATTTTTATGCTGTTTTAAAATAATATACATCTATCATTTTTTCAATTTATCTATGCCTTTATATTTATGAGCATTCTTGAGACTAATTAAAGTCTAAATAAATTGGACAATGTGAACCTCATTTGATTTGTTTAACTCATTATCATTCAATGTAATTGTGCTGTGATTATCATTCAATGTAATTATGCTGTGATTGAATTTTTGTCCACCATTTGGCTTTTGTTTTCAATTTGTCCTATTGTTTGTTTCATTTTTATTCTACTTTATATTTTCTTCTTTTCCTTTTTGTTAAATACTTTTATTTAAACAAATTTATTGGTTTTAATCATACCCATACCTATTTACATTATTTTTAAATTGTTTCCATTGGTATAGTCTACTTAGAGTTAATTTGTGCTATTTCACATAAGATATATGAATATCACACCAATATAGTTCCATTTGCCCCATTTGCTATACTATTGTTGTCATATCTATTATATATATTTATGCTATATTTCCCACAATTCAGAGTTGTAAAATTCACTTGAAACAGTTGTAGTGTTTTAAATAAGAGAAGAAAAATTATATATTCTAGTACATTTGCTTAGATATTTCCCATTTTCAAGGCTTTCATGTCTGCTTATAAATCTGAGTTTCCATTTGGTGTTATTTCCCTTCAGCTTAAAGAACTTCCTTCAAGATGTCTTAAAGTGAAGGTATTCTAATACTGAAATCTCTCTAGTAACATTTAATTTCATTCTTGGCATTGTGAAGATATTCTGTGTTGCCCTTGCATTCTGTTTTGTTTCTCTAAGTAATGATGCTATTAATTGTGGTATGATGTTAGCATGGCTGAACTAAAATTCCAAATTCTGCATCACTGGTTTGGAAGCAGCTGAAACTACTTAGCTCTTCATATTTTTATTGGTTGCTTTCCGTGGGAACCTTAGAATTTCCCTACATATGTGCTGTTCAGGCTTTAACCAGGATTAGTACCGTCGTATGAGATCTTAGTGCTCCTTTATATTTTCTTCCCTCTTTTCTTGGGTCACTTTTATGCTATTATGGAAGTCTCAGACTGTCCTCTGACTCTTCACACTTGAAAAATTGTAGCTTTCTACCATTGCTTCCACTGCCCATACAGAGCAGACTGAAGGTACCCTCAGGTGAGAAGCCATATAAGCACAAATTTTATCCAGTTAGAGTTTCTTTCATTTATGGGTTGACTCCTCTCAATGCCTGCCTGCTCCTGATCACTCTTTAGTGCTTTCAGATAGTTGCTTTTGTAATTTGTTCAGAGTTTACAATTGCCATCTGATGAATGGCTTGTCTATATACTATTCCACTGTTACCAGAGTCTCTAGGATTAATCTTACCCCTTTTGTGTGTGTCTTCTTAAGTCTAGTTTATCTCATATCTCTGAAAACTCTGATAATTGCCAACATAAAATCTTTACAGTGCATTTTTTCTAATCCCTTTATTCAGTATTATGCTTCTTCTTTCATGAACCAACGTCCTACTGCTATTGTCATTGCATTCCTTGTGCAATTAACAACCTTCCTATATTTTTATTGAGTGTAGCCTTTACCTTCTTGCTTCATTAAAACCATCTCCACTGTAGTTATGCCATACTGCTTCCAGCCCTCTTCAGGGCAGCAATTTTGTGTACACCACTGAAACTTCAAGATCAAGAAGCGGGGCTGAATTCCACTTATCATTCACTGGCACACACAAAAAAGTAAATTTCCCTAATTCCTGGTTAATCCAACTCTCTTATTCTCTCTACTTCAGCTGCTCAGCACTGATGGAGGAAGATCACACATATCTGAAGACTGATGCCAGCATAAATTTATGATCTCTACTTTTGACTGAACTTCAAGACTGCCTAAGTTTTCACAAATGAAGACTTTATTTTATTTTTTTGAGAAAAGAGGCAGAACCCAGTAGGATCAGCACCAGTACAATGATAAATTTATTCCTTTAAACAGCAAACCATGGGAGTGGCAAAAATGCAATTGGCCCAGATACATTAGGGATGGGAGCTCTGCCACCTTTGATTGTCTCTCTCTTTAGCTCTCCCCCATTATCTTTCTGCTTCTCCCCTTCTTCAAATTCTTATCTTTCTTCAAACCTCTTCCCCCAATTTGAGAAACTTTCTGCCAATTTTTGTGGATTACATTTCACATTTTCAATGCCAAACATAGTCTGAGCAGCATTTTCGCAAAGTCCCCTACCTAAATTCTAAGAATGGTCCCTGATTCTGGTTTAGGGAAGATGAAAACTCTAGTCAAAATAGCAGCTCCTGTAGAACAATATGATTACAAGGATCATTTTTCAATGAAAGTCAATGTATCAGCATGCAGGAAAATAGGTATTCAATTAAATGTGAAGTATTTTACACTCTCCTTGAATTCTCAATTATATTACTGTTCCCGTCACTCACAGAAAACAACCACACTTCTGAATTCCAGAGAAAATGGATGTCATCAGATGATAACTCCCCCAGATTTCTACCATAATCTCTACTCTGAAAAATATCTCCATCTGTTCTCTCCATTTGGTTAATTTATTATTTAATGATAGATCCGTCCCTCTTCCTGTCTAAAGCTAATGTTGCCACTAGATTTCTAGATCTTTGTCCTACCACACTGCCCTCTCTCTGTTGATTATTCTCTTTTTCCTAAAGATTTTTTCTTTACACTTGTATTAAGATCATCCCATGAGTACACAAAGCTTACTAAGTGTGATTGGATCCTGGCAGGAATGAGATTGCCCACTCGAAATAATACATTTGAAGCTATTTTAATAGAAGACTATTTACAAATGGGTGGCAGGTATACGAAAAACCAAAGGACACAGTAGAATCTTTTCTGCCAGTCAGCCTGAGGGGTTGAGTGGATTGTACTTGAACCCAAGCCAGGGAGGCTCTGTGGAGACTGAGGCTTGGGAGCGATGTGATGTGGTCGGTGAAGGGGCACAACAGCTCATGGGAACCCACAAATGATGTGAGGGAATCAACATCGGTGTCCTGCTCCTTTCCTCTTACTTTACAGGGGATCTCATTTGCCAAACTCGAATGAAAGCAAGAGAAATATACATAATATGGTTTAACTTCCTGGACACAGAGTAGATCTGGAAAGAAAACAGGAGATATCCATACAATTAAAATCTCAGAGAAAAAAAAAATGTTTCCTTTGTCTCACACTCCTCCCCTTTAGACTTATATATAGCTCCTTCCCCCTGACCTGGCAGACATTCCCAGGGAGTAATCTCATCTTGCTTCCTCCACTTTCTCATTTCATCTATATACCCTCCCCTGCCCAACTCCAACATCACCAACAACACTAAACTCCACTGAAACTTTTCTTATGAAAGTCTTCAATGCTTCTCTAGTAATACTTTTTTTCTGGGCAATTTTCACACAAAATCGTACTGGACTGTCCAACAATATTTGACACTTTCTTACCATTTCTTCTTACTGACACTCTCTCTTCTCTTCCTTTACCTTCTGCTTCTCATGGTATATTTCCTTGTCTATCCATCCCTACATTTTTGATTTTCCTCAGTGCCTGTCTTTCCTTTGTCATTCTTTCCTTTGTCACTTCCTAAATAATGTCTTAGAAACTACGGCCCTCCAGAACTCTCCTCTCTGCTTCAGGCACACAGATTAGGATGATTCAAGGGAAACTTCTACTTTAATAGTTTAAAGTCTTGCACACTCAGTATGTCCGAAGCACTGCTGCTTTTTGTCTTCATTAAACACACGGCTTCTACTCCTGTGGCCCCAGAGCAATAACTCCCTTATCCACCCTGGGTATCTGAGCATGATTTTTTTCTCTTCCTTGTTTTACACTTCTGAACATCATAAAAGCCGAGCCTGTTTGGGTTGTTACCTAAATATCTTCTAAAATCATCCAGTTACTTCAAACGTAGTTTTCATTTCTACACTGTAGACAACAGCTTGATTATTGCAAGCACTTAACATTTTTCTCTATTCCATATGTAACCCTTCTATAAAAGAAAAAGAAGAAATACAGTATAGGATGACTTCTCAAAATGTACATTTGATTAAATCTCCCAGATTTAATGAAACTGCATTGTCCCAAATATTCCTGAGATGGCATTTCTGATTTTGACTGTACCTAATACTCCAACCTCATTGCTCTCAGGGTAACTTTTGGCTTCACTGAACATCTTTGAGCACTTTGAATTCCCATGCTTTCTTTCTCTGGTCACTCTATGTTACTTTATTTGAATTTTCTTCCTGAAACATTCATAGTATTAAGATATGCATGACAGTTTATGAATCATCAACATGTAGTTCTTTCAATTTGAAGGGAAAAGTCCATTTTCCACATGCTGGAAATGAATTTGTCAACTCATGTGGATAGATTTGATCAATCTGAAAAGCATATATAGTGAAAAGGTGAAAGGATTGAGGACAGGGTGCTGAATAACACCAAAAATTAAGTGTGAGTAATATCCTGAAATCCAAAGAAGGGAATAATTTTAAAAAATAACAGTATCATGACTTTCCAATTTTGCAAAGACTTCAAATTATTATAAATATGTGCAAACCATTCTTTATCTGTAATTTTCAACTTAGTCATAATTTTCCCTAGTTGTTAGAGAGTCAAAGGTGTGTTGGTAATTTAATCCTAGGAATTACCAATTTCCTGTTGGTAATTCAAATCAAAAGTGATTAGTATAAAATGTAGGTTATATTGAAGCCTGTCTCTGAATCTGACAAGCTTGCCATTCTATCATTGCATGTGTTAGGTTACCAAGATGGGATGAATTCTACAATGTCTTATCAGTTGAACTCCATAGCACTTTGAATATAATATGTCCATACTTATAGTTAGTGGCAACATTTTTTCACTTGGTATGCTATTTTACAGAAGATGTAGTCAAGTGTAATTGCCCATACAAATTAAATAGTATATAGGTTATAAAGAAAAAGGATAGGGAGTGTCAAACTGATAAATAATAGTTCTGATCCATTAATAAGAAATACAATTGAAATCATATAATTAAATAAATATTTGACCAAGTTATGAAATACCACTGAATTCTAAAAACAGAAAAATAAATTAATAAATGAAGCCAAAAGAATCAATTCTCTTTATAACTAGTACCCATCCTCAACTCAGGTTCCCTTTATTCTTGCTGTCTAAATGGTCTCAGCATCTAAGTATTTATATCAAACTAAACATTATGATGTCATCACCAAGAAGGTGTCTGATACCGATTGTCAAACCAATATGTACTTCATTTTCTTGTTTTAATTGAATCTACACAGAACAAATGGGAGACAAGATCATCAACATCAACTATTTTTTTCAAACTTGTGATTTTACTTTATATTCCTCTCCCCATGGCAGGATACACAAGATTGTTTCAATGGGCATTTTCAGTTGGGTTTTCTCTAAGAAAATCTCTGCTTGTTTCCTCTGGGCCTCTCAGTTCTGATAGTCTCTATTTTCTAAGTTTAAAAAATAATAGTAAAAGGAATTTTGAAAAATAAAGCTAAGTTTCAGAAAACCATTGGCCTTTCTTTGGATCCCAGGGTGTACTTTTTATTTTTGGTTTAATGACATCAACGTTTTACAGAGCTGTAAAAATAATGTAAAATTTTGCACTTCTTTGGAACTTAAAATTGTATCACAATTTATTAATGTTTTGAAGTATCTGAAAATTATCTTGAAGTTAATTTTGATCTTTTAATATTCCATTGAAATAATGAACTGTAATTTACCGACCCACACATATTATTGAATCTGGAGGTTGATTTTGATTATTGGTGCATTTAATGGTATAGCAAAACCACCTTGTTGATTCAGCTTTTATTCTTCTGTTGAAATTTGGGTACAAATTTTAAATTATTTTTATGGTGCTTGATATGTTCCTTTAATTTTTTTGGGGGAGGGGAGGAACATCAACTATTAAATGTATATTATTTTCTATTGGATTATTATTATGAACTCAGTACTTTATAGTTCATCCCACTTATCTGACCCCTCCAAAATAATACTCATATTATTACTTTCATTAAAAGAATTAAAGCAAATTGACTTTTTGTTAGTATGGTCAAATTGTCTGTAGTTGCCTTTAAGAAATCTTCAGAACATTAGAGATTGTTGCTTGTATAGCCCTGCTGAAATATGTTGTCCTCCAGGAATGTTTAGTCTTGCTGTGGATTTTTTACTTTACAAGCACTTAAAAATATGTACTTAAATCTACTTTCTAATTACAAGTTCCCATCATAAAATGTCCTATCCACAAAACAGCATTATTACTCTGACTTTCAACACACTAAAGCATTTTTGTTGGGCTGAGTTTTCATTCTTTTTTTTTTTTTACTTTCTTTTGCAAACATGGTTAATGGCTGATTACCATTTCTGCTTTTTTTATCTTAATTACTACATATTTAGGGACAGGTGTCATTAAAGCTTTAGCAGACAAGACATTTGCTCAGACAATATTTCTATTCCACTTACTCATACCTAGCCTTATTAAAATGGCATTCTTATTAGTTTAAGCACTTACTTACTTGAGAACCAAACAAGAATTTACATCAAAGCCCTGTTTTCTTTGTGTTAGATTTTGGAAACTTTTATATTCTAGAAAAGAAAGGGTAACAACTTATTTCTCACCACTAATACGTGATGGATACAGAAAGACTATTGCTTTAAGAATGATATATGCAACATTATTTTCTTGTAGAATTCCTACACTTAATGAAATTCAATATGCAAATGGATCATTTTAAGAATTATAAAATTATCAATAGTTTAGTTTCCAGTAAATAATACACTTAAAATTTTGGATTTATCAGTCATAATTTTCTAGAGAATCACATTAACTTAGTGTCACTAAATGTTCAATGTAGGCAATTTGAGAGTTATGACCATCTTCATCTACTAAGAAAACACTTCAAATTGTGAAATAGGCTTTGCCTCTTTAAGTGCTTCACAAGCTAATTCTACCAGAAGCAGCAATTTCATTATATGTAGTCATCTTCACAACTTTCCTTTACTTCCATCATATTTCATGGACATTAGTTTTAGAATTTAAAACTGCTGATTGGACAAGAGCTGCCTTACTATTTAGCAATGATTATGGCTTTTAAACAAAGAGTAATAACTAGCATTTGTAAAACATGACCACATGAACAATTGCATTTAATTCTGGAGGGAAGATGAACAAGTGTACTTAGCTCCAGATGTGTGTGCGTATGTGTGTGTAATGATAATTTTCTTTTATATTTCATATGTAAAAGGAAAATTTACACATCGAGGCACGATTTATCCCTATTTATTTCACACATGGAAACATAAAAAATGCCCACTTAATATACATTTTGCATAGCAAGATAAATTACTATCACTGCATTGTTTGGAAGTGTTGGGCACAGAAGGCTCAGTAGAGGGCACTGGGGAGCACTGATTGGCCATGACAGTAGACTAGTGAAGGACAGTAGTGATCATTGGGGATGACTGATTTATATCTTTGTGCTTTAATTAAAATAGAAAATTGTGCTTTCCAAACTTGTAAAACATGTATGTAGTCTATATCCTCCTCTGTTAAATGAAAAGCATTAGGTTCTCTTCAGGAAAATCATAAGAATTACCTCTATGGGAAGGTGAAAACCCATTGGTATTTATTAAAGTTGTCTGTTCATTGCTGAAGAAAAATTCAGTTCAGAGTAAACAGAAAACAAAATAATAAAGGTCTTTACTTCAGAAGGAAATTCATTTTTTAATATTTATTTTTTAGGTTCAGTTTTTAAGGCTAGAACTTGCCAGGGAGCCTAGATTAAATCAAAACTAACAACTTATTAACCAGCAGATGAACCCCTCATGGAAGAAGGATTATATAGAGGAATTTATTTTCCCTATTTATTGTGCTTTGTAAAAAACAAAACAAACAAACAAACAAATTCTACAGATTTCAAAAGAGATATACAATATTAAACATTATGAGTGAAAGCTATACTATTTGTGGAGGATCTGTAATTATAATGCTAGAAAATAACACACATAAAAGCACTTCATTATTCAGCTCTCCAGAGTAACTATATAAAGATTTTTCTAATTCTTTTCCATTGTCCCCATAAATGGACTATATAATCACAATTGACCTTTTGGATAAATTCCTTTTTCTAAGTGTGTGTTTTAATAAGTTATGACTAACAATGAAATATAACCTCTCTAAAGGGCAAAATGTTTGAACTAGGGTATTATCTTAAAATAAACTATACCTTACAAATTCACATATATGGTAAACAGTAACTATACATATTTTTTAGATTTAAAAAAAATCTTATACATTTATAAATTCACATTTATATGTATTATTTTTTCTGGCATAAATTTGACTCAGGATGGAATAATTATAATATTAATTTAGTACAGTGGAGGAGAATTATATATTTCCTATAAAAAGAAAGACCTTGTACATTACTTTAACAAAATATATGTTACCACAGGTAAAGAACCAATAGATGAAACGTGGACTATACAACAGAAAGCCAGAACACATAGCTTACAAGATAGGTTATTTGAGTATTTTTCTATACCAAGTGTCAGCAAACATTTTCTGAAAGATCCAGATAATTAATAATTTAGGTTTTGCAGTTAAATGCAGTCTAAATCCTGCCTGAAACAGCCAATAACAGTACACAAAAGGATGTGAGTGGTGGTCATGAGATGTACAAACAGGGAGGGGTTCGAACATCCCCCATGGGACAGTTTGTTAACTGGGTCTAGTCAATACACAAAATTAACCTTACTGAATTATTGACTCAACTAAATATTTACTAAACTTAATCTCACTATTTTAATGTTTTTGCTGGTTTTTTTTTGTGTGTATGCTCTTTTCATTTCTTTTTGAAATAGATTGTGCAATTGCTAACAGACTTAGAACAATCAGAGAATAATTACTAAATTTTAAAAAAAATTACAAAAATTTCACATAGAAACTGAATTTATAACTACATTACACACAGTTTTTGAAAAATATTTTTATCCATGGGATTTTTAAAAATTAATTTTGATGATATTTTCAAGGACTACTTTATGTTAATTAAAGGAGTAATTCTTAGAGTAAAGGATGTTAGTGCTATAAAGGAGAAACCCTTTTTAATTTTAGTGGCCTAACACAAAACAAACTTTTCTGTTTCTTTGTTGTTTTTTCACTCAGAGCATGGGAATGTTCTTGGCCCATGGATATCTTTCTACATGAGAATTTATTTAGGGACCTATGGTCTTCTGGCTCTTCTCTCTAGTTTTTCAGATATCTCATTTCCAACAAGAATGAAGAAAAAGAAAGGGAATGAAGGGCACTGCTTTGTTCATTGCAGCATTATTTACAACAGCCAAGCCATGGAAATGACCTAAATGTCCACTGACAGAGGAATGGATAAAGAAGATGTGGTACATATACACTATGGAATATTACTCAGCTATAAAAAGAATGAAATAATGCCATTTGCAGCAACATGCATGACCCTAAAGATTATCATGCTAAGTGAAGTAAGTCAGACAGGGAAAGACAAATATCATATGATATTACTTGTGGAATCTAAAATATGATACATATGAATATATTTATGAAACAAGAACAGGCTCACAGATATAGAGAACAGACTTATGGTTGCCAAGAGTGATGGGGTAGGGGAGGGAAAGGTTAGGAATTTGGAATTAAAAGATACAAACTATTATATAGAGAATGGATAAAGAGTAAGGTCCTACTGTATAGCACAGGGAACTATATTCAGTATCCTGTGATAAACCATAATGGAAAAGTATATGAAAAGGAATATATATATGATTGAGTCACTTGCTATACAGCAGAAATTAAATGCAATATTGTAAATCAACTCTACTTCAATAAACTTTTTTAAAAAGGGAGTGAAAGATTTATAGGATATTTTTATGGATCAGACTGCAAGATAAAAACTTCCATTTTCTATTGTTCAGAACTCATTCACATGATCTCATGTATATGCAGGATAATTAAGTTTGTGCCACAAAAGGAAAGTAAGAGCCAAGCAGACAGATTCTGATACAAGTTTCCTAGCTGACAGATGTATAAAAATATAAAATGATTTAGAAATTATCAAAATTATGTTTTTATATAGCATAATATATTTCTAGTATAAATTTTACCACATTACATGATTATAAGAAAAATATTATATACATTATTAGGCATATTTGTTTTATAATAGTTTAACTTTGTTTTTGCTTTTTTTGTTTTGTCCTGTTATATTTATGGCTTTTTATGAAAGCTCATTAAACATTTTAATGTGTTCTACAAATGTAAGTCACTGACATTAATTGGAAAATTATTTTCTTTTCTTTTCTTCAGTATAATTAGTGAATTAAAATACTTAGTACAGGCAGACCTCTGAGATATTGTGAGTTTGGTTCCAGACCACCACAATAAGTGTAAATCACAATAAAGCATGTTCACACAAATTTTTCTGGTTTCCCAATGCACATAAAAGTTATGTTTATGTGATACTGTAGACTATTAATTGTGCAATAGCATTATGTCTAAAAAAGTACATGCATACCTTAATTAAAATATACTTTATTTCTAAAAAATTCAAACCATCATCTGAGCATTTAACAGGTTATAATCTTTCTGCTGGTGGAGGGTCTTGCCTCAATGCTGATGGCTGCTGACTGATCAGGGTGGTGGCTGCTGAAGGTTGGGGTGGCTGCAGCAATTTCTTAAAACAGGATCATGAAGTTAACCGCATCAACTGACTTTCTTTTCTGAGCGATTTCTCTGTAGTATATAATTCTGTTTGATAGCAGTTTACCCACAGTAGAACTTCTTTCAAAACTGGAGTCAAATCTCTCAAAACTTGCTACTATTCTTATCAACTAGGTTTACATAATATTCTAAATCTTTTGTTGTCTTCGACAATCTTCACCGTGTCTTCAGCAGGAGTAGATTCCATCTCAAGAAAAGTTTTTTATTTTGTTTTTTATTTTTATTTTTTTTTTGCTCATCCATAAGAAGCAACTCCTCATCTATTCAAGTTTTACCATGAGATTGCAGCAATTCAGTCACATCTTCAGGCTCCACATCTTGTAATTCTAGTTCTCTTGCTGTTTCCACTGCACCTACATTTCCTTCCTCCACTGAAGTCTTGATCCCTTCAAAGTCATCCAGGAGGGTTGGAATTGACATCTTCCAAACTCCTATTAATGTTAATGTTTTGACCTCTTCCCATGAATCATGAATGTTCTCAGTGACATCTAGAGTGGTGAATTCTTTGTTCAATTAACTTTTTTCAATTAGGTTTTCAATTAACTCTGCCAAGACCCATCAGAGGGATCACTACCTATGGCAACTATAGCCTTACAAAAATGTATGCCTTAAATCATGAGACCGGAAAGTCAAAATGACTCCTTGATCCATGGGCTACAGAATGGATGTTGTGTAAGCAGGCATGAAAACCATTCATCCCACTGTCCATTTCCATCAGAGCTCTTGGGTGACCAGGTGCACTGGCAATGAACAGTGATATTTTGAAAGAAATCTTTTTTTTTCCTGAGCAGTAGTCCTTAACAGTGAGCTTAAAATATTCAGTAAACCATGTTGTAAACAGATGTACTGTCATGCAAACTTTGTTGTTCCATTTACAGAGCACAGACAGAAGAGATTTAGCATAATTCTCAAGGGCCCTAGGATTTTCAGAATGGTGAATGAGCATTGGCTTCCAGTTAAGTCACAAACTACGTTAACCCCTAACAACAGTATCAGCCTGTCCTTTGAAGCTTTGAAACCAGGCACTGACTTCTCCTCTCTAGCTATGAATGTCCTAGATGACATCTTCCAAAAGAAGGCTGTTTTGACAAAATTGAAAACATGTTGTTTGGGGTAGCCACCCTCATGAATTATCTTAGCTAAATCTTCTGGATAACTTGCTGCTGCTTCTACATCAGCACTTGCCGCTTCACCTTGCACTTTTATGTTATGGAGATAACTTCTCTCCTTTGACCACATGAACTAACCTCTGCTAGCTTCAAGCTTTCTTTCTATATCTTCCCACCTCTCTCAGCCTTCACAAAATAGAAGAGAGTTAATAAGACCTTGTTCTGGATTAGACTTTGGCTTAAGAGAATGTTGTGGCTGGTTTGATCTTATATCCAGACTACTAAAACTTTCTCCATATCAGCAATAAGGCTGTTTCAATTTCTTATCATTTGTGTGTTCACCGGAGTAGCACATTTAACTTCCTTCAAGAACTTTTCCATTGCATCCACAACTTGGATTTTTGGTGTAAGAGGCCTAGCTTTCAGCCTTTCTCAGTTTTCAACATGCTTTCCTCACTAAGGTTAATTATTTCTAGCTTTTGATTTAAAGGAAGAGATACATGACTCTTCCTTTCACTTGAACACTTAGAGGTTATTAATTGGCCTAATTTCAATATTGTTGTGTCTCAGGGTATAGGGAGGCCTGAGGAGAGGAAGAGAAACTAGGGAATGGCTAGTCAGTGAAATAGTCAGAACACACACAATATTTACTGATTAAGTTCACCTTCTTATATTTGTGCAATTCTTGGAGCCCCAAAACAATGATAATAGTAACATCAGAGATCACTAATCACAGCTCATCATAAAAAATATAACAACAATGAAAACCTTAAAATATTTCCAGAATTACCAAATTGTGACACAGAGTCACAAAGTGAACAAATGCTGTTAGAAAAATGGTGCCAATAGACTTGCTTAGGGATGACACAAACCTTCATTTTGGGAAAAATGCAATATTTGTGAATAGCAATAAAACAAGATATGACTGTAGTCATTTCTATAATAGTCACAGATATTAATCAAAATAAAATTGTGTATATAAAATGTTAAACCATTTAGGATTACCTAAAATGACTATATTTTACATATTTTCTGTTTTCTTCAAGTGTAAATTATTTTGAATTAGAAATCTTTTATTTGTAATCATTCGTTTCTTCATTAAACATCTTTATTTTAGAATAGTTTTAGATTTACTTAAACGTCACAAAGATAGTGAAGAGAAACTAGACACTGCAACCAGTTTCCTCTACTATAAACATCTTGTGCTATTATGTTATGTTTTTCACAACTAATGAACTGATATTGATACATAATTTTTAATTAAATCCCATATTTGATCTGGATTTCCTTAGTTTTGACCTAATGCCATTTTCCTTTCCAGGATCCAATCCAGAATACCTCACTACTTTCAGTCATCATGTCTCCTGAGAGTTCCTCAGACTTTCCTTGTTTTTGACACCTTAACAGTTGTAAGGAGTATTAACCAGGAATTTTGTAGAGTGTCCCTCAATTGGGACTTGTCTGATGGTTTTCTCATGGTTAGACTGGGGCAATATGATTTCAAGCTGAAGATCATAAAGATAAAGTGACATTCTCATTACCTCATATTGAAAGTTTTGCTATTAACATGACTTATCACTGTTGGTATTAACTTTGATCACTTGGCTTAGGCAGTTTTTGTCAGATTTCTGCTCTGAAAAGTTACTCTCCCCCTACACCCCATTTCCATACTGTACCCTATGGAAGGTAGTCACTAGTTACAGCACAAACTTAAGGGGTGGGAAGTTATGTTCAACCTCCTTGAGTGCAAAGTATCTGTCCAAATTATTTGGAATAATTCTGTATAGAAGATGTGTCTATTATTCCTATTTATTCACTTATATATTCTATCATTTACTTTTATCAGTGTGGACTCATGAGTATTTATTTTATAATTTGGATAATAAACCAATACTCCTGTATTTTGCTGCTCAAATGATTCTGGTCATTAAGAGCATCTTCAGTTGGCTCCTGTGTTCCTTTGAGATACTCTCATGGTTTTGTTTTCTGAGTACTTCATTGCTTTCTAGTATTATAAAATTCTCCACGCCCATTTGTACATTCTGTGTCATAGTCCCAGAATCAGCTAGATCTCTAAGGAGATCTGGTTCCTTTCACTGAGAATGACATAAGAAACAAATATTTAAGCACTGGGAAAACTTTGTTATTTTTAAAATAAAATCTAAGTATTTTATTGATTGGGGTTGTTTAGACTATTCTCTATGCATCTTTAAAGATATATAAATAAATATGTATTCAATTCTACTACCCAAACATTATAAAATATTACCTACTGTATAGATTTTACATATATATGTTAGAAAATTATTTAAAATTACAATTAAATACTTGAAGAATGTTAATTTCCAGCAGGCAATGTGGTATTTATATGATTTATCTCATTTAATTCACATTCAAATCAACGAGGTAAGTATTTTTAATCTCCGTTTAACAAATAAGAACACTGTAATTTAGTGAGTTTAAATATATACTAAATATTTGAAGTTAGTCAAGCAATCATATATTTGATTAATGATTACAGAAGATACTCTCTAAGAAAATTAGGTACAACATATAAGAATATCTCAGTTGATAATATAAAGTTGAGCAGCATGGTGGTTAATTGTATGTTAACTTGACTGGGCCATAGGCTGCCCAGATTAAATATTTTTTCTGGTGTGTCTGTAAGGGTGCTCCCTGATGAGATTAGCATTTGAATCAGTGGACCCAGTAAAGTAGATTATCCTCCCATCTACTGAGTGAGCATTATTCAATCTGCTGAGGGTCTGAGTAAAACAAAAAATGAAGGAAGGGAAAATGTGTTCCTTTTCTGCCTGCCTGCTTGAGCTGGGACATTGGTTTTCTCCTGCACTTGGACTGGGATTCACGCCACTGGCCCCCCTGATTCTCAGGGCTTCAAATTAGACTGGAATTTCACCACCACTTTCCTGGGTCTCAGCTCGCAGACAGACAGCAGATCATGGCACTATATCTTATCATGGAGATTCATTATGAGGAACTGGCCCACACAGTAATGAAGGATGAAAGCTGTTATGATCATGTCTGTCTGAGTAAGTATATAGTTATAGATATATAGATATAACTCCCATTGTTTCTGTTTCTCTGGAGAACCCTGAATGACACAGTTTTTAAATTCCATGGCATAGAAAACTATACTAAAGTTCAAGGAAGTATCCAGTGATTGACTTTCTGTATACTAGTTTGCACAAAAATTTATCAAAACATATATTTTAGGGCTTCCCTGGTGGCGCAGTGGTTGAGAGTCTGCCTGCAGATGCAGGGGACACGGGTTTGTGCCCTGGTCCGGGAAGATCCCACATGCCGTGGAGCGGCTGAGCCCGTGAGCCATTGGCCTCTGAGTCTACGCGTCCGGAGCCTGTGCTCCACAACAGGAGAGGCCACAACAATGAGAGGCCTGCGTACCACAAAAAACCAAACCAAAACAAAACAAAAACATATATTTTACAGGGCAAACCATACATTTTACTTTTGAAAAAAAATATAACTCCTTGGCTGAAGCTAAAAAAGTATCATCAAAGTTGAAACAAAATTAAAAGTATCAGTTAATGGCTTACTCTATGTTAAGCACAATATAGCTATATTCAAAAATCAGATAAATGGTTACTTTAGAAAGAAAGAAAAAGCAAACCTTGACAATTTCATGAGAAATTGAATAATAGGAACAATATTTCAAATATAACATGATAGCCTGCTTATATTCTTCCTTATTATTTTACCATTTGCTTGTAAGATGGTCTTTCTAATAGAAAACTAAGAAACTTGACTGTTTTAGTGGGTATATAAACAAAGCTCATTTCACTCTCATTTCTGCCTAAGGGATAATTGGTTGGTCACTTTAGAAGCTGACTTTAAGGAAATGAAGGCCCCATAATGTTGTTGGGAGACTGAAATGAGATCAGACAAGAGACATAAATGCTCTTTAAAGTTAATTATGTTTGCTTTTTCTTCTCTCTCAGTGGTCATTACCTTTAAATGGAGCCACGCATTGACAGGAATGATTACCAGCATGGTCAATGCAGGTAGCTCCATTCTTGCGGGGATGTGAAGCACACTCATCTACATCTATCTATTTCATATCTTGTACCTTTGAAAAAAGTTAACAGATTTTAAGTTTCAATAAGTCAAACAGGTGCCAGGTTATAATTCTTAAATTTGCTCAAGCATTTTAACCCTAAAGGGGATGATGTTTGAGATGAAATTCATCAGATAAGAATGCCACATATATTAGTGTCAGGGCTCACCTTACTACAGACTGCAACAACTTCTCTTGGAATTACTAAATGCAGACTAATTGCTGAGTTGGTGGATAAAGACTGCTTAGATGTGAACTAATTTATCTTCTGATTTGGAGTCTAGAGGTAGAATAGATGTTTCAGGTTATTGAAATGCAAATCAAATGTTAAGCTAAAGGAAATTTAAAGAGGAACAAAAAGGAAGTACTAGTGAATCAATAACATCCTGACATACGTCCCCCAGGGTGAAATGCTCTTTATAAAGGCACAGTTTTCAAATGGTACTTACCAATAAAACCAGTGGGACAGATGCATTTGAATTTATCCATGAATTCTGTAGATGTAGTGTTCTGGAGGCAAGGTGATGAATCACATTTTTTTCTATTAATTTTATAAAGCAGGACTATATGGAAAGAAAGGAAAACAGAAATGTCCAGTCACTATATAGCCCTAATATTTCCTTTTAACTATTCTGCAGTGCAGATTTCCCATTAGTGCTCCACCTACAACTGTGTTGCTAAAACTAACTTTTCATATTATATCACTTGCATTGTTTGTCAGTTTGCAGAGAGTTAAAAAATGTAGCCTAAACTGACACTGAATTGATTATTGACTTCTGACAACTAATTTTTTGCCAATATTTAACAAAAATAGAAAAAAAAGACATTCACACATAACACATTGTACTTATAAATTAGATGAGTGGTAATCTTCCTAATATTATTAAATATTTTTTCTCTAATATAGTGAAATGAATCTGGGTTGGAGAAAAATTACTGTTACATATATCTAAATAGGAAAGAGCATGAGTAATTAAATAGAAAATCTATTTGCATTACTATTTTCACTGACAAAATAAAATATTAAGTGACAATATGACATTAGAACATCAAGTTAAAGTGAAGAAAAGGTGAACACTAACACTAAAAATGAATTTAAATCCACTGATTAATAGTTAACATGAGGGCTTCCCTGGTGGTGCAGTGGTTGAGAGTCTGCCTGCCAATGAAAGGGACATGGGTTCGTGCCCCGGTGCGGGAAGATCCCACATGCCGCGGAGCGGCCCGTGAGCCATGGCTGCTGAGCCTGCGCGTCCGGAGCCTGTGCTCCACAACGGGAGAGGCCACAACAGTGAGAGGCCCGCGTACCGCAAAAAAAAAAAAAAAAAAAAAAAAAAAGAATAATAAATGAAAACTTTGTTTATACCTTAAAAATATTTATTTGGTAATTTGCCTTATGCATCAACTTTGTGAAAAAAATATGTCACATTTAAAAACCTGGGTTTGTTCTTTGTAGTCAAGGATATACTAAAATTCATCTCTCCAGAAGACCTTGCTATCTGTCATGTAATTTTAAATCTTCTCAAGTTTTTGTTCATGATAAATAGTACATTAAGTTTATATAAGTGGCCACATATTTCCTGAAGATTATTATTCTTAAGAAGGTTAACCACATAAAACCAGTCTCTTAGGTTTAATAGGAAAAAAAAAAAAAAACACTGTTGGATTCATGGTTTTCAAAACAAATATGACTTTCTCATTGCCTAAAAGTTATGCAGTACTTTTATTTCTCAATCATTCTCATAGGAGTAGTATTAGGAACAGTTCGTGAGAGTTAGATATTGAGCAACATTTTAACTTGTAATGATGGCAGTTAGATGGTATGTGCTTGCATATAAGGAAAGTATTAAGAGTTCTGCTACTTTTTCCAATCTTGGAAAGTAAAAGTCTGTCTATTATTAGCATTTCCTCCTAATGTAAAACACACACACAGACACACACACACACAACTACATAAATATTTTAACACATCACAGTTCATCAAAATAAGTGATATACTGTATTGACAAGGACTCCTGTAAGAGTTACCATGTTACTATGGTAACAGAATGGGTGTGGTGTAAAAAAAACATTATAACTTTTAAACATAAGTGTAATGGACTTACAGCTAATAATTCTAAAAAACTGGCTCATTTACAAAAGCAAAATATTCATTCAACTCTAAATATATCTATTTCTGTGATGATGTGAAGATGTAGTAAGATAATCTAAGCAGGTATTATATGTTCAAATATTCTCCTGGAAAAAATTAATATGCATGTGTATGAGATGAATTGTATCTTCTAAAAATAAAGAATCACTTCCACCTCAAATTAACATTTGATTATCATAATTTTGGTTAGCAGGTGTGCCCACCCTGAAATCCATTCTGACACACGCAGGAAAAGGTGTGTGAAGATCAACACAAGTGCTACCATTTGCCCAGGCATCACTTAGGCACTCATCTACCTCAATCTCACAGTCTTAGTTAGAAACAAGCCAAGGATTTACTTCATTATAAACATGTCAGTGATGGAACTTACAACTGAGTCTAACATTATGTTCAGAATATACGAGATTTTCAACTTGTCTGCAAAAAATCAACACATTGCCTAATGCTATTAACTAGACTTTTACTCTTTCTGTTTTTGTTCTGACGGGACTGCAACTGTGGCTTGATTCTCATCTCAGTGAACCTAGGAGAGTTCAAAAAGTCCGTTATCTTCTTAAAATTAAACTCATATATGACTGTTTATACATAACTGTACGGTGTTAATCAAGTTGACTTTCCTTTGATGTCTTTTCCTTCAAAAACTGTCTGTTATACATATTGACATGCTTGTTTCTTTAAATTACTGTTGGTTCACAAATTGGCCTCAGTACACAGAGGGCAAGGAGAGATCAAAGAAAGAGGCAGATCTTTCCAGATTGGGAGGCAGCAGGTTGAATACGCAAGGGAACTCACTTATGAGGCTTGTCTTGTGTGCCACATGATGACTAGATTTCAGCACTCACCCACCAGAATCTTAAAAGTTTATATAGAGGCTGTAACTGGGTCTAGTGCAGATGGTCTTAACAGCACCTTACTGTCTCAAGGCTTCATCCTTGAAACAGCTCCTAATGTGGGAATAGTTGGCAGATCATACATTTCTAGGACAGGGGAGGGGATGAGGGGCCTCTGATTGCCTGGGTCCAGTTCTCTGGTCAACTGGCAGTCACATCCTCTTGATGACTTCTTCCAATGATTAATGTAAGCTAAATTATTCTCATTTTCAAAAATTACTTTAGATATTTCCTATGAGAAAAAGATGATAAAGGGCTTCCCTGGTGGCACAGTGGTTGAGAATCTGCCTGCCAATGCAGGGGACACGGGTTCGAGCCCTGGTCTGGGAAGATCCCACATGCTGTGGAGCAAATAGGCCCGTGAGCCACAACTACTGAGCTTGCACATCTGGAGCCTGTGCTCTGCAACAAGAGAGGCCATGATAGTGAGAGGCCTGTGCACCACGATGAAGAGTGACCCCCACTCGCCGCAACTAGAGAAAGCTCTCACACAGAAATGAAGACCCAACACAGCCAAAAATAAATAAATTAATTAATTTTAAAAAAAAGATATGTTTTTAGCAAAAATTTTTAAGGATAGAACATGTAGAGATTTGTCTTCTGTTTACTTGTGGTACTCATCATCTGAACTTCCTTGTACTTGGAGAATTATCTACTCAATGACTCTTTGATTAAGTTAGAGACCACCTCTCAATATAGAAGGTGAAAATGCAAGATATTTTATTTCCCAGTCTCAGATACCCCTAAATGTGAGTATGCAACATCAAGCTGGCTAGTATCATGGACCCACCATGAGATTTGAAAAGACGCTGGTGATGGATGAAAACGGGGAAGGATAATTCATTTTTTCCGCAGGTGGCAGCATCAGGACAATCACCCAGTTTTCAAGTGCCCCAGCATCTGTGTTCCTCAGTGTCAGGACATCCCTCCCATGGATGCTGTGATAGTAGACAGTGTGTCCTTGTCTGCTATCTGGCTTCCCTTGTTCATGTCAGATTTTCAAATCTTGTTCTAGATATTAACTTTAGCAGACAAAATCTCCAAAACAGCTGCTATAAATATCAATATGTTAAAAGTATTATAGGAAACTACATTTAAATAATTAAATTAAAATAGAATGACAAGGACACAATAAACATGGGATTCCAACAGGGAAATAAAAACTATAAAATAAATAAAGGGAAATTCTATACTTGAAAATTCAAATAACTGAAGAAAACAGTTTTCTAATTGGGCTTAATAGCAGATGTTATGGGGCAGAATAAATAATCAGTGAATTTGAAGATAGATCAATAGAAATTACATATCATAGTCAGAATCCACTAGCACCCACTGAAACACTAAATAACCCCATAAAAGTTAACTTTGTTTCCAAATCATTGGCTTTTGTTGCATAACATGAAGTTGGGTTTTATTCATATTTCTAGGCACCCATTTCTATCTTCATTAACTTATTTTTCTCTTTCTCTCTTTCCCACCTAGCCTCTTGGATTTTCCCAAGCATTAACCACTCATCCTGTTTTCCTTCTGTGTCCTCTGCATTCAGGACTTTTCTTACACTCCTGTAAACATATTCCTTACAACCATAGTTCTGGTCCTGGCTTTTGATTTAATTCCTAGTATTTGTGTCAAACTTATTTTTAGTCATATTGTTTTCTCAAATTAAACACCTCAAAGAACTAAATTCTTCTCCAATTAAAATGTTATTATCAGTAATATAATAATTCATATATACAATAATAGTTAACTAAATTCTCCTCAGGTGAAAAATTTAGGAATAATTTTAGATTATTTATTCCATGCCTGATACTTAGGAAATGAATGTATATTGGTAATCACAACACATATCAGTAAATTTTATTTGCAGAGGGAGTGTATTTATATACAAATTTATTTACTGCAATTTTATTCAATGTTATTGTCATGTTTTGCATTATAACCTTTAGCAAAGTGCCAGGAGCATGTCTTATTTAAAAACAAATGAGGAAAATAAAGCCATTATATTATGAACATGTTTATGATATTAATGTCATTAAAATAAAATAATAATTGAAACAGGGAACTTAACAAGTGTAGTTTTAGAAAAAGTTGTTTATTTAGTTTGTCTATTATATTAAAGACAACAGAACTATATAACCCCAGTATAATGAGGAAAATACTGTGTATTTTTCTATATATTCCAATATCTGGATGAACATTTAAAATTCAAAATTTGAATTTTTTATATTTATATATATTATATACTGAGTGTTATATATTTTATAACAAATTTCATGAAATTGTGTTGAAAGTTTTCCCATTCATATGTATATATATTTACATTATTTTTGCATACAATCATTGCATAATAGTTTATTATTTTCTTTATAAGTATAAAAATTTCTGATTTTCATATCTAAAGGTATTTAATTACATATTCTGACTAATGGCTCCATATTGCACAATTAACCAAAACACTTATTTTTCTACCCTCTGGAAAGTTCTGTAAAGTAAGGAATTAAAAAAAATAAAATAATCTTCAAGAAGAAAGAGATTGATTAAGGGAAGTTGTCTTGCATGGAATGGCTATTTCACGAATTTTACATTTATGAAAGCTAATGTGAGTAAGGTAATGATGAAACATGGACAAAGCTGAGGAGGCTCTTCATGGTTGAGTCCTAGAAACAGGTCAACAACTCCGTTACATTCCTGAGGAAATTCAATGGACAATAGAGAATTTTTTTAAAAGTTACACTCATTTTCCTCAGGGAAATATGGACAAATATTACATCCACAAAATGAGAATAACATGATGCATAAAGGAAATAATCAAAAAAAAAAACTTAAAAGACTCATTAATATTGACAGTATTATTGTGAAAATAAAATCTATTATAAGAGTAGGGAAATAGAGTGAGTCTCTAGAAACTATATTACAAAACTGTAGTAAAGGAAAATCTGAGAGAAAAATGAAGTCATATATAAAACCAATTCAAGCATACCATCATTCAAAGGAAGTACAGGGATAAAAGAAACATCAGCTAGTTGATAGAAGAAATATGCTACAGTTTATGAGACATGAGTTGTTATTTAGGAGCAATAAAAGATCTAGTCTTGTCGTTTCATTATCACAAAATTTCAAAACATCAAGGATAAACAGAAAATTTTAAATGTTTCTGGAGAAAAAAAAACACTTGGAGTAATGAAAATAATAAATTTGGGAGTTCAGTGACAAGATATCACATGATAATGGCTGGGAAATATCATTGTCTAAATTAGAACATGAAATCAGTGAGTGCTGAAGAAATTATTTTTTCAAGGATAGTTTTGTGGCTCCATTCCACATATAAAGTGGATGTGAAGCTGTACTACATTTGTAAAACTTACTAATAAATTAATTTATTTTTTATATACAAAGGAAGAAGTCAATGAGAAATTTGAGCATTTTAAAATGTACAAAGAAGGTCATGGCATGAATAAACAAAACTTTGACTTAGTTTGAACAATTGATTCAGTGTAAAAAAAGAAAAGCTATGTGATCTCAAAGGTAGAAATATTGTCCTTCAAATGGATTTAGGTTGCAACATAGGAAACTTCAGAAAAAAAATATAATTCAAGTGTCACTTCTTCAGTGAAGAGTATTTTCATATTCATAATAAAGTAAATGTCAGTGACTTGTTTTCAACTTTTTTCAAGCAAACACAGATGGTTTAATTATACTTACATTAATGTATTCAAATAGAGTCAAAGTAAACACAAAATTTTGGAGGTGAAAAGGGTTAACTGGGAAAGTGAAGAGTAAGAGCAGTATATCCTTAAATTTAATAAAAGTCAGGATAAGTTATATAAATTTGATTAAGAAATAGAAGCTTAAAGGTATTATTTGACATGGTCAACATAAGAGCTAAAAATAATATTTATTGAGAGAAAGATGTAGAGGAAAGGTGGATCAGGGAATTAATGAGAATAAGATTCATACAGACAATGGAGAACCAATAAAGTCTGTAATTAAATTACAAAACTCAAAAGGAAAATTAAAATTTTGCATGAGCAAATTAAGGCACTAACAGAAGAAATAAAGTAAGAAACTATTTAAATATGTTTGTCTGCATTTCAGCCTTGAAGGTAAAGCTGTTCTGAGAGTCTGTTGCTTTTTTATTGGAAGTTCTTTCGATTTCATGTTTACCATGTTCATTGCTCAATTTGATTTTTTTGTTTGTTTCTAAATACTGTAACAGTCTCAATAACATTTTGTGAAAATATCTCATCTCTTATGAGATACTTGAATTTAAAGAGATGAGTATACAAGGTTAGTGTGAAGTTCATAAAAATGCCTAGTTCTGTGACTACCATTAGGTAAATTAGGATTCAAGGCTCTCAATTTTTTTTTGGCTGTACATGGGTCTCTCACTGTTGTGGCCTCTCCCGTTGAGGAGCACAGGCTCTGGACGCACAGGTTCAGCAGCCATGGCTCACGGGTCCAGCCACTCCGCGGCATGTGGGATCTTCCCACACTGGGGCACAAACCTGTGTCCTCTGCATTGGCAGGCGGACTCTCAACCACTGTGCCACCAGGGAAGCCCAAGGTTCTCAATTTTGTAATAAAAAAACAAAGTTAAAGTTACCTTTAAATCTCAGTTTTCTATTTTGCTACATATAAAGCTTTCTGTGACACATTTACCCATGATTCATGAATTATTAAATTATGCAAAGCAGATTTTATAGTTAACTAGAATAAACACATTTAACTATATTTTAGTTAATTTATAATCAGTATCTCTAATTGAATAAGATATTTGAATAAGATAATAGTTGTTTTCTATAAAAATAAAGAATCATATAACAACAGGAATGTGGATTTAGTAAGAGAAATAAATGTAAAGAACTCCTTTAAGAAAAGTTAATAGCTGACAGATTATGAAATATCTTTATCAATTTCTTGCAAAGTAAAAAAAAAAAGTCACTGAACTGTTTGAGAGCCTGAAGGTGGCATTTCTATTCCACTCAGTTATAACTACAATAGCTTATATGCCAAAACAGAGCAAGATTTCTATCTAATGGAAAAAAAAAAAAAGATAGATTGTTTTCTTTAACTGTGAAAAACATTTTATTGAGTTTCTGTGCATCTCTCTTACTATTACTTTAGATACAAGGGATTTTCAGAAAAAAAGCTTGAAGTTCTCTAAAATCACCTATTTTGTTGGGCGGTTTATCTATCTATCTCCAGGTCAGACCAGCTGGATCAGAATTACCCAGTATTTACTATCCTTACATCCACTCACTTCTATAATCCTCATAACAACCTTACTAGGCAGGTACTGTTCCTATTTCCACTTAAATGTGTGGGATTTGTGTGAATAGAGGTTATATAACTTGCTTATGCCCCTCACCTGGTCAGTGATGAACTGTAATTTAAATTCAAGCAATCTGCTGTCAGATGTATTTGTTCTTTATACTGTGTTCATTTTAAAGTGACCTCTTACTTCATATAATCACCCCATATATTTCTGGTTATTCATGCTCATAAAATAACTCATTTGATTACCAAATGACATGTGATTCTCCCCTCATCTCCTTTTCTGGATTTCCCTATCAAAATGCTGTCTGTTGTAATGTCTACTGCCAAGGATTTTAGGTCCCTAAAATCTCAAGGAAGCAGCTTTATTCAGAATCACCCCAAAAAGCTGAGGCAGGAGTACTAAAGCAAACCAGTCCTGGTTTCCTATAATCACAACAAATGGACTATTAATCTATTTCATTATCCATCCACTCATCTGTGCATACCAGTCAGGCCTGTCCTGGGGAAGATTTGAGAACAAGTGAAATAGAATACAGGAAATTATTCTTAACTTTGAAGAGTGAGAGAGAAAAATATAGCGGGGTTATAACATGAATTTGAAAATATGGCTAAAAAATGCCATATCTTAAAGATTTTAGTCGGTTCACTAACTTCATCCTAAATTTGTAGCAGGCAGTATAGAGGAAAAGCATTGCAGTGTTCATTACATAACAATACATTATTGACTCAAGAGAAAGAACAATTGATACTAAGGCCAGACAGAAATGTCACTAGATGGTCCTCTTAGGGAGGGCATTACCAAGACATTCTTGCAGATAACACAAGATGAGTTTCATATCTGTTTCTTAAAGTTTCCATCAATATGATCTATTTTTACACCCATCAAAGTTCAAACCAGTAAACAATTCTGTAGAAATTTAGTACATTTTTCTTCTTAACTATATTTAGAAATGGATTATGGGATATCTGAGGCACAAGTTTATTTATTTATTTATTAGTTAATTTATTTATTTTTGGCTACATTGGGTTTTCATTGCTGTGTGTGGGCTTTCTCTAGTTGCAGTGAGCAGGGGTTACTCTTTGTTGCAGTGCGTGGGCTTCTCATTGTTGTGGCTTTTCTTGTTGTGGAGCATGGGCTCTAGGCACATGGGCTTCAGTAGTTGTGGCATGTGGGCTTAGTAGTTGTGGCTCATGGGCTCTAGAGCACAGGCTCAGTAGTTGTGGCGCATGGGCTTAGTTGTTCCACAGCATGTGGGATCTTCCTGGACCCATGTCCCCTGCCTTGGCAGGCAGATTCTTAACCACTGGTCACAGATATATTCAGATCTTCCTTACAGGCAATTGTGTTCCTCCAGTCTAATTTTTGATAAGGAAATAAGTTTTAGATTATACTTAGTAATAAATACTGGGGCCGGTGGTATGTTGCTTTCACTACAAAATAAACACTACGTACTTCAGCAAACAATTGCTTTTTTACAAATATTCAGGCCAGGATGACATAATTTTCTAGAAATTGAGAAGCTTATTATCAAAGCAAAAGTTTCACTAAAATTAAACAAGAAAGACAGACTTTATTTAAGGTTATGGTAATAGGGGAGAGCTTGACTCCACTGTGACAAAGGATGAGAGAGTTTTTAAAATTAAGGCCTGTGATCGTCGGCTATATGTGTTTGCTAATTGACCTTACCCAAAAGAAAGTAAACTTTCTCAGTCTTCAAGATGCGAGGCAGTTTTACAACTTAGATCCAGATATTTGCCAAAGTTGTGCTCCTGCCTACCCACAGAGGCCAGGAAGCAGGGCGCTATCTTCCCCCGTGATTGTGTTACAAAAGGGTGGCGCTCAGATCCTTGAGAGAGACAGCTCTGAGCTGTAGAATCTTCAAGAGGACTTTAAACAGATGTCTTCAAAGGGGCAGGGGAAGAAATTACAAGTTTTTCTGAACTAAATGTTTCAAGAAAAGGGAGGAGAAGGATGTCTGTGTTTAGACCTGTTGGATTCTATAAAGGAATGAGGGTGAGAAGAGGAGAGACAGAAAGGAGAAGACACTGTCTAAACTTCAGTCAACCTGAGGGCAACCCCAAGGCTAAAGTCTTGTGATGGATAAGACACTTGGTGAAGATTCCTACAGCCCTGGAGTTCCCAAAGAGTGGAAGGACATAATAAAACATCAATTTATATTCTTAATATGATTCTCTTCTCACTCTCTGGTGAAGTCTAAGAAACATGGCTCTCCTCTCCACATTAAGTGAATTAGATCAGCACCTCCTCCCTAGGGTCCTGATCCCTAAATATATCTCTGAGTTGTCTGACCCCAGCTTCCTCTAATCAAACTGAATGCTTACTGCTACCAACTTATATTTCTAAAAGAAAACTGTCATGAAATACCCTATAACTTCAGCCTTTAGCTGATTCCCCACCCCTCATCCGTATGTTGAAGCTCATCTATTAAACAGTTTTAACTGATGAAAAGAGGGAATTTATGATCTCAAACATCAGGATGGTTTGACAAGATACCTACAAATAAGACATATATTTGTTTTCTTTTTTCAGATTTGACTCTTTGATTTTAAAGTTATGTAAATCTTGAATTTTACACCATATTTTATCTCTCTTAAGATATCATTCATTCAATACCACAATGCACACAAATCTGTAGGGAAACTTGACAGTCCAAGATGAAGCTTCAATTACTTTTGCGGTGTTCACTAAGCCTTACATACATTCCCAGAGTTTAGAGCTCTACCTGAGAAGTCTGGATTTAGAGGATAAAGTAAAAATCCCCGAGTACTTCAGAATCTGTTTCTGGGATACCTTCCTGGCAATATCTCTCTCATCCTGCTCCTTTTCTCATGCATCCTGTGCTCCAAGCAACAATGACTGTTTAAGTGCCTGCAATCTTGCTTGGTTTCTTTTTAAAACCTTGATCAAAAGCCATCTTATGAAGCCTCTGCCTATTTTATCCAGGCACAGGCAGTTACTTCCACCTTCTATAGCATTTACAGCTTCTTCTGCAGGCAGGTGCTTAGGTATCCATTCGGTATCTCTGGCACTTGGAATAGTTACTGACACATATTGGTGCTCAAAAAATATGTGTTAAATGAATGAAAAAGTATCAGTGACTGAATGCACATAAATAGCAATGGTGGTATTATACCTCTAAAGGACAGAAAATCATTCCCAATCCTGTTTAGGACAAATCATTAACAAAACATTAAAATTCCAAGTGATATAATGAATATCATAAAGATTGTCAGAAACAGAATTTATGATTGACTCTTCAATTTCTGATTATGTTCCACATGGTTTGATGAAAATAGGCTGCATTTAAGGTGTACGTGTATATGATTTTAGAGCTTTCATTGCCAAAATGCAGATGGAATTTAAATGAGATTTCTAATTTTATTCAGTGAGCTGTAGTAAAGTCTCCTCTTGTTTGACAAATAAATTATTAAGCATAACCAGTTAGAATACATTCAATAAAATAGCAGTCATTCACCCTTTTAGGTTTTGAATCTCTAGAATGCAAATAATCAAACATTCTGCATCTTATTTTAAAATAAGTTTTAGATGTTAATTTCTAATAATCTTAATTTTTCTTCCTAATATATTTCCAGGTCTGTATTTCAGTTCTAGCTAAAACACACACAGTTTCTTTATCTGTTTCTTGGTGATATTTTCTTCAACAAGATTTCTTCAATTGCTTGCTCCCTCTAGGCTAACTCAGACTGTGCTAGGTTTCTCTTCACAGAAACCATAAAGGAGGAATGAGCCAGGGACAAAGAAGCAAATCTAATAATCAGATTCCTGTTTCACACACAGTATATCAAACAGTCTGTGCTTTCTTTACGTCTCTTCAGTTCCTTCATAGCCTTTATTTCTTTTGTGGTTTGCCCAGATCCTAAAATTCTTTCCTATCCTCTCCTGCCCATTGGTTGTTGCCATCGTCTTTTATTTACTCATTCTTTTATTGAAGCATCAGTTTTTCTGTCTACTATTTCCAAGTCACATAAATGAGACCATAAATCGATGTATAGAAAATCTCAACCGTACAATGACGTCTACGTGACAAAGACTCACAAGTCGAAATTTCCTTTCTTGACTGAACTCCAGGATTGAATAATTAATTAAATACCAGCTGGTAACAGCACTTGGATATCTATTAGGCATCACAAATGCAACATGGGCAAAACAAAACTCTCTCTAAGCAGTTCTACCGTTATTTTTCCTTATTTACTATGAAAAATTACAAAACCTAAGAGTTGTTTATTCCTCCTTACCTTCATTGAACTGATCAGCAAGTTGTGGGTACTTTTCCTTGAAAAATATCCCAAATGTGTCTATTTATCTCTATCTCAGTTACTAACATCAAAGACTGTCATAATTATTTCCCTCCCAAAATGGGAATAATATTTTAACTGGTTTCTTTATTCTAACACTCACTCTACTACCGTAGACATCACACCCAGAGTGATTTATGAAAATATAATATAACTACAATATATAAATCCCATATGACAGCTTCTGGCAGTACTTCAAATAAACTCCAACCTCTTTGCCTTATATGATGTGGTGTCAGCTAACAACCCACACTACTCCTTTCTTGCTTTGTTTCCAGGTACACCAATGTACCTGAAGATGTCCAACATCTTCAGTTTCTTAACACACTAAACTCACTTTAACCTGAGGGTTTTGTACCAGCAGCCCCCAAATCTGGAATGTTCCCCCTAGGATAACTCTTTTTTAGTTCTTTTATTTTCTTTATTGAAGTATAGTTGATTTACAGTGTCGTGGTAGTTTCTGGTGTACAGCAAAGTGACTCAGTTTTATAACATAGATATTCTTTTTCAGATTCTTTTCCATTATAGGCTATTACAAGGTATTGAATATAGTTCCCTGTGCTGTACAGTAGGACCTGGTTGTTTCTGTGTTTTATATATAGTAGTGTGTACCTGTAATCCAAAGCTCCTAATTTATCCCGACTCCCCCCAGCTCAAACACATTCTAAAAAGAACCTACATTTCTTGCTCCCCTCGACAACATTTTATGATTTTGATGTCTTACTTGATTGATTGATTGATTGATTTTAACATCTTTATTGGAGTATAATTGCTTTACAATGGTGTGTTAGTTTCTGCTGTATAACAAAGTGAATCAGCTATATGTATACATATATCCTCATATCCCCTCCCTCTTGCATCTCCCTGCCACCCTCCCTATTCCACCCCTCTTGGTGGTCACAAAGCACCGAGCTGATCTCCCTGTGCTATGCGGCTGCTTCCCGCTAGCTATCTATTTTACATTTGGCAGTGTATATATGTCCACGCCAGTCACTTACTTCGTCCCAGCTTACCTTTCCCCCGCCCAATCCTCAAGTCCATTCTCTACATCTGAGTCTTTATTCCTGACCTGCCCCTAGGTTCTTCAGAACCATTTTATTTTTCTTTTAGATTCTATATATATGTGTTAGCATAAGGTATTTGTTTTTCTCTTTCGGAATTACTTTACTCTGTATGACAGACTCTACGTCCATCTACCTCATTACACAAACTCAGTTTCATTTCCTTCTATGGCAGAGTAATATTTCATTGTATATATGTGCCATATCTTCTTTATCCAGTCATCTGCTGATGGACACTTAGGTTGCTTCCATGTCCTGGCTATTGTAAATAGAGATGCAGTGAACATTGTGGTACATGACTCTTTTTGAATTATGGTTACTCAGGGTATTTGCCCAGTAGTGGGATTGCTGGGTCATACGGTAGTTCTATTATTAGTTTTTAAGTAACTTCCATACTGTTCTCCATGGTGGCTGTAACAATTTACATTCCCACCAACAGTGCAAGAGAGTTCCCTTTTCTCCACACCCTCTCCAGCATTTATTGTTTGTAGATTTTTTGATGATGGTCATTCTGACTGGTGTGAGGTGATACCTCATTGTAGTTTTGATTTGCATTTCTCTAATGATTAGTGATGTTGAGCATCCTTTCATGTGTTTGTTGGCAATCTGTATAGCTTCTTTGGAGAAATGTTTATTTAGGTCTTCTGCCCACTTTTGGATTGGGTTGTTTGTTTTTTTGATATTTAGCTGCATGAGTTGCTTGTATATTTTGGAGATTAATCCTTTGTCAGTTGCTTCATTTGTAAATATTTTCTCCCATTCTGAGGGTTGTCTTTTCATCTTGTTTATGGTTTCCTTTGCTGTGCAAAAGCTTTAAAGTTTCATTAGGTCCCATTTTTCTTATTTTTGTTTTTATTGTCATTTCTCTAGGAGGTGGGTCAAAAAGGATCTTGCTGTGATTTATGTCATACAGAGTTCTGCATATGTTTTCCTCTAAGGTTTTTATAGTGTCTGTACTTACATTTAGGTCTTTAATCCATTTTGAGTTTATTTTTGTGTATGGTGTTAGGGAGTGTTCTAATTTCATTCTTTTACATGTAGCTGTCCAGTTTTCCCAGCACCATTTATTGAAGAGGCTGTCCTCTCTCCACTGTGTATTCTTGCCTCTTTTATCAAGGATAAGGTGACCATATGTCCATGGGTTTATCTCTGGGCTTTCTATCCTGTTCCATTGATTGATATTTCTGTTTTTGTGCCAGTACCATTCTGTATTGATTACTGTAGCTTTGTAGTATACTCTGAAGTCAGGGAGCCTGATTCCTCCAGCTCCAGTTTTCTTTCTCAATTTTGCTTTGGCTATTTGTGGTCTTTTGTGTTTCCATACAAATTGTGATTTTTTTGTTTTATTTCTGTGAAAAATTCCAGTAGTAGTTTGGTAGGGATTGCATTGAATCTATCGATTGCTTTGGTTACTATAGTCATTTTCACAATGTTGATTCTTCCAAACCAAGAACATGGTAAATCTCTCCATCTATTTGTATCATCTTTAATTTCTTTCATCAGTGTCTTATAGATTTCTGCATACAGTTCTCTTCTTTCCTTAGGTAGGTTTTTTCCTAGGTATTTTGTTCTTTTTGTTGCAATGGTAAATGGGAGTGTTTCCTTAATTTCTCTTTCAGATTTTTCATCATTAGTGTATAGGAATGCAAGAGATTTCTGTGCATTAATTTTGTATCCTGCTACTTTACCAAATTCATTGATTAGCTCTAATAGTTTTCTGGTAGCATCTTTAGGATTCTCTGTGTATAGTATCATGTCATCTGCAAACAGTGACAGCTTTACTTCTTCTTTTCTAATTTGAATTCCTTTTATTTTTTTTCTTCTCTGATTGCTGTGGCTAAAACTTCCAAAATTATGTTGAATAATAGTTGTGAAAATGGGAAACCTTGTTTTGTTCCTGGTTTAGTGGAAATGGTTTCAGTAGTTTACCCTTAAGATCAGTGTTGGCTGTGGGTTTGTCATACATGGTCTTTATTATGTTGAGGTAACTTCCCTGTATGCCTACTTTCTGGAGGGTTATTATCATAAAAATTTATTATCATAAATTTTTGTCAAAAACTTTTTCGGCATCTATTGAGATGATCATGTTTTTTCTACTTCAATTTGTTAATATGGTGTATCACATTGATTGATTTGCGTATATTGAAGAATCCTTGCATTCCTGGCATAAACCCCACCTGATCATGGTGTATGATCCTTTTAAGGTGCTGTAGGATTCTTTTTGCTAGTATTTTGTTCAGGATTTTTGCATCTATGTTCATCAGTGATATTGGCCTGTAGTTTTCTTTCTTTGTGACATCCTTGTCTGGTTTTGGTATCAAGGTGATGGTGGCCTCCTACATTGAGTTTAGGAGTGTTTCTCCTTGTGATATATTTTAGAAGAGTTTGAGAAGGATAGGTGTTAGCTCTTCTCTAAATTTTTGATAGGATTTGCCTCTGAAGCCATCTGGTCCTGCGCTTTTGTTTGTTGGAAAATTTTAATCACAGTTTCAATTTCAGTGTTTGGGATTGGTCTGTTTATATTTTCTATATCTTTCTGTTTCAGTCTCAGAGCATTGTGCTTTTGTAAAAAATTGTTCATTTCTTCCAGATTGTCCACGTTATTGGCATATAGTTGCTTGTAATAATCTCTCATAATCCTTTTTATTTCTGCAGTGTCAATTTTTACTTCTCCTTTTTCATTTCTAATTCTGTAGATTTGAATCTTTTCCCTTTTTTTCTTCATGAGTCTGGTTAATTGTTTATCAATATTGTTTATCTTCTTAAAGAACCAGATTTTAGTTCTATTGATCTTTGATATTGTTTCTTTCATTTCTTTTTCATTTATTTCTGATCTGATTTTTATGATTTCTTTCCTTCTGCTAACTTTTGGGTTTTTTTTTTTCCTCTTTCTTTAACTACTTTAGGTGTAAATTTAGGTAGTTTATTTGAGTTTTTCCTTGTCCCTTGAGGTAGGATTGTATTGCTGTAAATTTCCCTCTTAAAACTGCTTTTGCTGCATCCTATAGGTTTTGGGTCACCATGTTTACATTGTCATTTGTATCTAAGTATTTTTTGATTTCCTCTTTGATTTCTTCAGGGATCTCTTGTTTATTTAGTAGTGTACTGTTTAGCCTCCATCAGTTTCTATTTTTTACAGTTTTGTTTCCTGTAATTGATATCTAGTCTGATAGCGTTTTGGTCAGAAAAGATACTTGATACAATTTCAATTTTCTTAAATTTACCAAGGCTTGATTTGTGACCCACAATATGATTTATCCTGGAGAATGTTCCATGAGCACTTGAGAAGAAAGTGTATTCTGTTGTTTTTGGATGGAATGTCCTATAAATATCAATTAAGTCCATCTTCTTTAATGTATCATTTAAAGCTTATGTTTCCTTATGTATTTTCATTTTGGATGATCTGTCCATTGGTGAAAGAAGGGTGTTAAAATCCTCTACTATGATTGTGTTACTGTCGATTTCCCCTTTTATGGCTTTTAGCATTTGCCTTATGTATTGAGGTGCCCCAATGTTGTGTGCATAAATATTTACAGCTGTTATATCTCCTTCTTAGATTGATCCCTTGATCATTATGTAGTGGCCTTCTTTGTCTCTTGTAATAGTCTTTATTTTAAAGTGTATTTTGTCTGATATGAGAATTGCTACTCTAGCTTTCTTTTGATTTCCATTTGCATGGAATGTCTTTTTGCATCTCCTCACTTTCAGAGTGCATGTGTCCCTAGGTCTGAATTGTGTCTTGTGTAGACAACATATACACTGGTCTTGTTTTTGTATCCATTCATTCAGTCTATATCTGTCCATTGGAGCATTTAATGTATTCACATTTAAGGTAATTATCAACATGTATGTTCCCATTACCATTTTCATAAATGTTTTGGGTTTGTTATTGTATGTTTTTTCCTTCTCTTTTGTTTTTTGCCTAGAGAAGTTCCTTTAGCATTTGTGGTAAAGCTGGTTTTGTGGTGCTGAATTCTCTTAGCTTTTGCTTGTCTGTAAAGATTTTAATTTCTCCATTGAATCTGAATGAGACCCTTGCTGGGTACAGTAATCTTGGTTTTAGGGTTTTCCCTTTCATCAGTTTAAATATGTCCTTCCACTCCCTTGTGGCTTGCAGAATTCCTGCTGAAAGATCAGCTGTTAACCTTATGGAGATTCCATTGTATGTTATTTGTTGCTTTTCCTTTGCTGCTTTTAATATTTTTTCTTTATATTTAATTTTTGATAGGTTGATTAATATGTGTCTTGGCATGTTTCTCCTCCAATTTATCCTTTAAAGGACTCTCTGCACTTCCTGGAATAGATTGAATATTTTGTTTCCCATATTAGGAAAGTTTTCAACCATAACCACTTCAAATATTTTCTCAGTCCCTTTCTTTTACTCTTCTTCTTCTGGGACCCCTATAATTTGAATGCATTTGTTGGTGGGTTTAATGTTTTCCCAGTGGTCTCTGAAACTGTCCTCAATTCTTTTCATTCTTTGTTCATTATTCTTCTCTGTGGTAGTTATTTCCAATATTTCATCTTCCAGGTCACTTATCTGTTCTTCTGCCTCAGTTGTTCTGCTATTGATTCCTTCTAGAGAATTTTTAATTTTATATATTGTGTCATTCATCATTGTTTGTTTGCCTTTAGGTATTCTAGGTCCTTGTTAAACGTTTCTTGTATTTTCTCCATACTATTTCCACTATATTAGATCAACTTTGCTATCATTACTCTGAACACTTTTTCAGGTAGACTACCTATTTCCTCTTCATCTGTTAGGTCTGGAAGGTTTTTGCTTTGCTCCTTCATCTGCTGCGTATTTCTCTATCTTCTCATTTTTCTTAACTTACTGTGTTTGGTGTCTCCTTTTTGCAGGCTGCAGGTTCGTAGTTCCTGTGGTTTTTGGTGTCTGCCCCCAGTGGATAATGTTGGTTCAGTGGGTTGTGTAGGCTTCCTGGTGGAGTGGACTTGTGCCTGTGTCCTGGTGGATGAAACTGGATCTTGTCTTTCTGTTGGGCAGAACCACATTCAGTGGTGTGTTTTGTCATGTCTGTGACCTTATTATGATTTTAGGCAGCCTCTCTGTTAATGGGTGGGGTTGTGTTCCTGTCTTGCTATTTGTTTGTCATGGGGTGTCCAGCACTGGAGATTGTTTGTCATTGAGTGGAGCTGGATTTTAGTGTTGAGATGGAGATCTCTGGGAGACCTCTCACCAATTTTTATTACTTTGGGCCAGGAAGTTTCTGGTGGTCTCATGTCCTGAACTCAATTCTCCCACCTCTGAATTTCTGGCCTGACACCCAGTGGAGCACCAAGACTCTGTTATTCACACAGCTCAGAAGAAAAGGGAGAAAAGACAAGAAAGAAAGAAAAATAAAATATATAAAATAAAATAAGCTTATTAAAATAAAAATTTAAACAATATACTATTACAATGAAAAAATAGAAAAGTAATAAAAAACAAGGAAGAAAGCAACCAAACCAACAAACAATCCACCAATGATAACAAGCAATATAATCTATACTAAGATAAACATAAAAATCAGAAACTATTCAGTCACTTACAGCAAACCCCAAGTCAACTGTTGCCCCCAAAGTCCACCACATCACTTTGAGAATGATTCGCTGTCTATTCATGTATTCCACAGATGCAGGGTACATCAAGTTGATTGTGGAAATTTAATCTGGTGCTCCTGAGGCTGCACAGATAAATTTTCCTTTCTCTTCTTTGTTCCCACAGCTCCTAGGGGTCAGCTTTGGATTTGGCCCCACCTCTGCATGTAGGTCACCCTCTGGCATCTTTTCTTCACCCAGACAGGAGGGAGTTAAAGGAGCAGTTGATCCAGGGGCTCTGGCTCATTCAGACCAGGGAGAGGGAGGGGTACAGAATGCAGGGCTAGCTTGTGGTGGCAGAGGCCGGAGTGACATTGCACCAGCCTGAGGTGTTCTGTGTGTTCTCCTGGGGAACTTGTCCCTGGATCACGAGACCCTGGCAGTGGTAAGCTGCACAGGCTCCCAGGAGGGGAGGTGTGTATAGTGACCTGTGCTTGCACACAGGCTTCTTGGTGGCTGCAGCAGCCTTAGCATTTCATGCCTGTCTCTGGTGTTTGTGCTGATAGCTGTGGCTTGTGCACGTCTCTGGAACTTGTTTACGTAGTGTTCTGAATCCCCTCTCCTCATGAACCACCAAACAATGGTCTCTTGTCCCTTAGGTAGGTCCAGACTTTTTACTGGACTCCTTCCTGGCTAGCTGTTGTGCACTAGCCCCCTTCAGGCTATGTTCACGCTGCCAACCACAGTCCTCTTCCTGGGATCTGATTCTGAAACCCAAGCCTCAGTCCCCAGCCCCCACCCACCCCGGCAGGTGAGCAGACCAGCCTCTCAGGCTGGTGAATGCTAGTCAGCACTGATTTTCTGTGCAGGAATCTCTTCGCTTTGCCCTCTGCATTCCCGTTGCTGCACTCTCCTCCGTGGCTATGAAGGTTCCTCCCCGCCAGCCCCTGTCTCCACCAGTGAAGGGGCTTCCTAGTGTGTGGAAACTTTTCCTCCTTCACTGCTCACTCCCAGAGGTGCATGTCCCATCCTTATTCTTTTGTCTCTGTTTTTTCTTTTTTCTTTTGCCCTATCCATGTATGTGTGTAGTTTCTTGCCTTTTGGGAAGACCAAGGTCTTCTGCCAGCTTTCTGTAGGTGTTCTGTAAGAGTTGTTCCACATGTAGATGTATTTTTGATGTATTTGTAGGAAGGAAGGTGAATGCCATGTCTTACTCCTCCCCCATCTTTATGTTCTCTCAATAACTATTTCTTATTTAGATTTTATTGTACATACACACACAGACACACGAGTGCATATGAATGCTTGTATAGTTCTTATTTTTGTTTTTTCTCCCAATGGAAAATTAACTACATAATGCAAGAACTTTGTCCTATCTTTAACTGTTTCTTAATCAACAAAACAGTATTTGGTACAAAATTAAACCACATTAAAAATTTTAAGTGAGTTAATGAATTCCTGGAAGGCAGAGTATATTAATGTATAAAAATTTCATAGAAATAAAATCACATGATAATATATCAAAAAGGAAAATTTTAGAATGAAAAGAACTTAATTCATCCATTTTAGAATTTATCTTTCTGAAATTATACATAAAATGCTTTTAATCCTCAGAAAAACTTGCTGGTTAATCTAGTCATTATCAGTCTGGAGGCTAAATCTACTCTTTATCCTACTGAATTTGTTTTGATTAAATTCCTTTTTAGGTGTATTTGGCTTTGCATATGGTTAGCAAAGTTTTTTTAAAAATGTTAAATTTATTATAAACAAAGATTTCACTGTACAGCCTGGTGTGTTATGTTTCTTCTTAGGTAGAAAAGAAGAGTTAAGGCACTCAGTACTGCTTCTGTGTGGGTATTGGGGCATAGTCTGGCCAAGAGTTCTGGGGAAAGAGTCCTTTAATTTCAAATCAAGTCAGAATTATAGCTTGTTCATTTACAGCCCAGATCAGAATTATTGCCAAATTATTAAATTACAGCATTACAATTATTAAATCACAATATATACTTACTTAAATGTTACTTATCTGGGAAAGCACAAACTTTTAAATAAAAATTCACAAAATCAGATTTATAGTGATTCCTCTTTACAGTGTTGTCACATATCTCTAGGAAACTTTTAGAACTGGCAATTGGCCTTGAAACCCATATTTTTGATGGAGTACAGAAGAATATGAGTCATGTGTATTAATTTTCAATCCCCACTCTTCCTCTCTCCACCTCCCTCCACCATGGCCATTGCTAAAAGAGACCAAGACCATATCAACTGCATTTGCTCTTTGGGATATTTAAAAATATATACAATTTAATGACATTTCTAAGGAGTAAGCTTGTTGGCTATCTTTAGTTTTTGTTATAATGTCTCAATTTAATTAATTCAATAACAACCAGAAAAATAAAGCAACTAAGGACACTGGTGATTGTTGGTAGTAAGGCATTTTCAAAGCCGTGGAATTTTAGCTTGGGTCAATATCAAGTTTTATTTTATTTTAATCTTGTTCACTGAGAAGCTCTTCATAATTAATGGATAGTTAATTAAATAATCTGTTTCTTAATTAAATGTCAATATTTCTCAATGTGCAAACATAAATATCATTAGAATTAAGATGAAGTTGGTGAAATTATACCAAGTTGGTGTAAATTTCTTAAAGCTGTGAGCCACATAAATGTTAGAAATTAGCTCTGATTTTACCTTCAGCAATTTTGAACCTATTTTCAGGTCATGAACAATTGGTAATAACAAGATTATCCTTGGTGATTATACACTTGCAGATTTCCTAATAGTCTATCAGACGGAATAGCAATATGGAAACCCATTTTCCTACAATACCCAGTCTTAGAAATAAATCCATTTTCTGTATAATGAAGTAGAAGTTTATTAGGCATGCCATCAGAGTTGAAAGGAAAAGTACAATAGAACTATTTCATGGTACAGTAGAGTTTATATCACAGAGCACTTCAGAAAGGAGATATTAGATTTACAGAAATAATCTTGTTTCAGTTTTTAGTCAAAATTACAACACATTCAAAAGTCTGAGTACAAATTGATTCAAGCTTGAATTCACCAGGGAAATTATCTAAATTCGTTAGATTTTATGCTTTCAAATCAGCCCCTTTGTAGACACTTCGTAATCATACACTAATCTCACTGCAGTGACAGTATTTATTTATTCACATAGAGCTGCACAGAGCACTATGAGGATACTAATGAGATACTGTGCACACAACAGTTGGGAGATGGGCTGTGCAATGTCTTTTTAACTAGGGTGGAATAGCAAAGGGATTGGTCATTAAATATGAGAAGTCATATTTAGCATTTAGAATTCTTATTCTTGAAAGGATATAGTACAGAAAGTTAGAGATCTATTTCCTAATTCTACTTTTAAGTAGTACATGAAAATGGCCTTGTCAGGAAGAAAATGGCCATGTATTTTCCAAGAATTAAGATATCTACTTCCATTATCACTAATCCTAATGATATGTGTCTGTTGTATCAGAGTGAAGGAAGGAAAAAATGTAACCAATGAGAGAAAATTAAGTATAACCAAAAAGGGACAAATAGATATATGCATAAAGAAGTCAGTTAGCCATTTAAATTTCTAGCCTAAGGCAAAGTCCCCCAGCAAATAGTTTTTAAGGTCAGGTTTAAAATACATATTTCTAAATAGTTTTTAAGGTCAGGTTTAAAATACATATTTCTAAACCAAGGACAAGATATTCCTTCTGAATATCTATATATACAAAAATGATTTCACTTCTATAGTCTCCAAACAATTGGTGTCCAGGACAGAGATTAAAGCAGAAAAAGTGTCACCATATTTAATGAAATCTAAGATGCCACAGATTGCTAGATGGACCACAGATTAATAAACACATCACTGATTTTTGGGTTTTAGAAATGGTAACATATGAAGAAAAGCAAAAATGTGCTTTAAAATGCATGAAATACTTTGCAACCACAAATAAATGGTTGCTATTCTGGATGAATTTGTCAGAGTCCAGACAGGAGAAAGTAACCACATTAGTTATTTGGACAGGGGACTTTTAATATAAAGAATTAACTAGAAAAGTTCATTATTAATATGAGTAAATAGACTTCTGAAAACTAGCACCATTGGAGCATTCCTAGGATCTATCATATCCACTGTGACAAGAAACATACCCAAATACATGCACAGAATAATGCTAGAAGAGTCCCATGGCAGAGAGAAGACTCTCCTCTCCCAAAGTTATGCTGTTTTATTTATTTCAGCATATGGGACCTTAGTCCCTGACCAGGGATTGATCCCACACCCCCTGCATTGGAAACATGGAGAGTTAACCACTGGACCATCAGGGAATTCTCAATTATTACCTGTTTTTGATACTTTTAATACATTGTGTTACATGTCATGAAATTAGTATAGAGCCAACTAATAATGTAATAAAAGTTTCAGTAAGGTAGTTTCCTCTGAAAGAGGCAGTCCTCCATTCTACCACACGTTAGGAAGTTACCTGTGTGAAGGTAGGGTTAAAATCCTCAGTCACGTTGCTACTTCCTGGCTGTGAGTCTAATTTGTGTAAAAGCCATTGCATTGTTAAGCTTAATGGTAATTAGTAACACTGTCTTCTAATCCTATTGCTAACTTTATTCACACTCTTAGAAACCATTCCTGTTGTACTGAAGAATTAATTGCATGAGAAGTCTTCTTTCAATCCCAATTCTGTCATCTTGGATGATGCCAACATCCATTTGGACCACCCTCAGATCAGTGCATACCTCGTTTCCTTAACGTTCTCTTCTCCAGTGACCTTCATACCCCATTCACGTTAGTTGCACACTCTCTTGGCTAAGCCATCGCTGTTGTCCTCACCATCAAACTGCTCCATCTCTCAAATGATAAATGCAAGTGTTCTGATGACATAACGTTAATCAGTTAATGATGTGATGTCCATCACCTACCCTTGTTACCTATTCTCAGTTTCTCCCAGTACGCTTTTACTTTGGCTCCCAGGCTTTTATACCTTTTTCTTTTGTTAAATAAAACCATTCTCCTGCAAATATTTCAATTATCTCTTTTTTCTTCTTCTTCTTCTTCTTTTTTTTTTTTTTTGTTGTTGTTGTACACAGGTCTCTCACTGTTGTGGCCTCTCCCATTGCGGAGCACAGGCTCCGGATGCGCAGGCTCAGTGGCCATAGCTCACGGCCTAGTCGCTGTGCGGCATGTGGGATCTTCCCGGACCGGGGCACGAACCAGTGTCCCCTGCATCGGCAGGCGGACTCTCAACCACTGCGCCACCAGGGAAGTCCTCAATTATCTTTTTAGTGAGATTCACCAGTAAAGTTTGGTCAGAGCTTCCCAACTGTGTGTCAGTGTGCCAACACATAAGTTCTGGATTGGCCTAGATATTGATCTCTTTAGCTTACGTCCAGGTGGCAATTTCCAGAATAGTCAGATATCGTAGGCCAGCTATCTCTGGCTTCTAGGAGACTTATCAGTATATATCAAGTGTCTTAAGCTGTTACCAATTTTTATGTGTACTCTGATGTGAAAAAACATATTGGTAAACATTGCTTTGAATTAGTGAAATAATCAATTAGCTGGTGCTAAACTTTGCTAGTAAACCATGCTATCTGGTATCTGTAAAATTCTGATGCTGTTTATGAACTCTTCTTAGACACCACAGAATACTTTAAAACTTCTCTATACTCCTAAATCTCTAATATTGCTAACACTGTACCCTTTCAAGAAAAGACTTAACATTTTTCCAAACAGAGAGAACAGCAGCCACAGGAGAACTTCATCAAATTCAAGACTTTTAATCCCCATGTTTAATCACATTTACTCCTATTTTTTTTTCACTTGTTTTCCCCCTCTAAAGGAAGTAGTATCACGTGGTTGTTAGCCTTTCTTACAGTTCTAAGAGGTCTTTCTCTCTTATCCCTTCCCTCATCTCTTGATTCTTCAAAATTCCCCTTTTTACTGTTTTCCTTATCAGCATTTTAAAAATATCCTGCCTAAAAAGAAAGCAAAACAAAAACTCTCCATTGAACATCATCTTTGATTTTTTTCTTCTCTCATCCTTTTCTTCTGACCTACTTAAAAGATTTATCTACACCCATTTCCTCATTCTACACAATTTCAGTCACACAACAAGTAACATTTCTCTCTATAGAAATTGCTCTTTGCCTCATTAGAGATAAATCCCATTTGTCATCTTTGAGTCCTCATTTTACACAATCTTCAGGTTGCATTTGTTAGTGTAGATTGTCTCCTCTTTTACATGAACTCTTTGTTAGAGTTCTCACTGTTTTTATCCTTTGTTTTATGTGTCTCCTAATGTAGCTCCCCTTTTTTTACTCATATCGTAAATATTGACAAGCCTCAGCTTTTGTTATGGGCCCTCTTTCTCTTTTTAATCTGTACACATTCCCTGAGAAAACTTATTATTTTATATATATATATATATATATATATATATATATATATATATATAGTGTCAGTTTTTATTATTTTTATTGTAAAATGATCAACAACAAGACCTAGTCTAGGAAAATTATTGCACTTTAAGGGAAAAAGTACCTTTTGGATATGTAAGGACCAAAAAAAAAAAAGCAACAAGTGATTTATAATGGAAAATCATTCATTTATCTCTGTTGGACACATTGTTTTACTTCTTTCTTATAACAAAATATTTATCGAAGCCACATGAAATGACTGTATTTATAAGGGGTTATGGCTAAATATATAAAATAGTTATCATTGGCTTAAAAATGTATTAAAGAATATAATGTAGAAAGAAAAAAGTTTACATAATAGAATTTTTAAAAAAAAATAGAAAGACACTCTAGAAGTCCAAAAAGTTATTACTATATAAACTACCAGATAGAAATTTTTAGTTTCAGGCTATTTAATATCAGAAAATTTGTTTAGAATATGCTCACAAAGTTAAAAGTACATGAAGATCCTTCTAAATTATAAGGGTAGGATTACAGTGCATCAGAAATGTGAGTCTTGGAAAAATAATGATAATGTTGTGATATTCTCTGAATTTCCACCTAAAATCAGACAGGAAAACTAGATAATGACACCAAAACTCATGTACAGCATTTACAACAAAGTTTGGTGATATAGTATTCCCATGAACACACAGAAAACACACACACACACACAAACACACCATCACTACCACCACCAACAACAGTTGTTCAAAAAAATCCATAAGCACTATGTGTCATGCGCATCTGCTCAAGTGGTAACCAAGGGAAGTAATAGGACATTTTATGGATCTTAAGAGAATCACATAACAGTTATCATGCATTCAGTGGAAAGCACAGTGGCCAACTTCAGAACAACAGTGGGGCTTAGAAGTGTTTATCTACTCCTAGAATGAGTGAGTACAAAGGACAAACAGTCAAAATGTCTTCAGAGAAGTTTAGCCTCATAAACTGACAAAACTAAAATTCCACAGCTTTCTTCCTGCACAGAGTCCCAGACTTGGGAGAAACTTCCAAGTGGAATAGAAATTGAGCAGGATAAGGACAGAGTAGAGGTGAAGGAAGTAAAAGAACAGATATACTTGGGAGAGGGGGACAGATCTAGTACATCTCAGGGGCAAGCCACCATATACTACAATTATAAACAAACAAACAAAAAGCAAAGAGAAAGCCTAGGGGAGTGAGGAAAGTACTCTGAATCACTTGTCTTTCAAAATATCCAAAAAGACTAACACATGAAAATGAGCAACAGAAAGTATCAAGGTTAACTCCAATATAAAGCTATTAAAAGAAAAGGAATGAAAAATATAATAATATCATTATAGAAAATGAAGATTGCCAAAATAACGAAAGCAAAAGATCAGATCAAATTTGCAATGTATTATTTCAGAATGAACTAAAGACACAAAGAAAATAACATAAGATATGAATGAATAAAATATACATAATTTAGAAAAAAACTCGTTAATGAGATCACAGAATTCAGGAAAGAATCAGTAAAAGAAAACATTTCCAAAATGAATAAAACAAAGAATGAACACAACAGATAATTACTTAGGCTAATTAGAAGAAGGAAAAATTAAATGAAAGGAAATTAAGAAAGATACAAAGAACTTGACAGAAATAGACAAATATTGAAATTGGGCAAAGCAGATTCAGTGTATGAATTAAGATTCCCTGAAATAGAAAACAAAATTAAGGAAAACAAACATAAAAACTATAATTCAAGAAAACTTTACTGAAAACGAAAATGTTTTGAAACTACATGGAAAGATCACAGAATATATGGACAAAACGATCCACTACCAAGATATAATCCACTAAAATTATTACACTTTTAAGGGAAAAAGTACTTTCTGGATGTAAGGACACAAAAGCAGATATTGATCTATAATGCAAATAAAATTAGATTAATATCAGATTTTTTAATAGTAGCATTATGCCGGACATATATTAAATATTCTAAACACTGAAGAAAATTTCTAGTATTAAAGAAAGAGAGAAAATGTGAGAATATTTTATACCAAGCAAAATGTGTTTTCAAGTATAAAAGGCACAGATCTATAATTATCAATACACAAGAATGAAAGGATTATTATTCCCAGAGCCCTCCCTGAGGAATCTCCCAGAGTCTCAGCTTTAGAAAACTGAAATACCTGGAGAGATGTCAATATAAGAATAGGTGGTAAGCATAATGCATGTATTTACTTTCAGGAGTAAAGTAAGCAAAAAATAAGAAGGAATATGCCTTATATGTATTGTCAATAGGCCCAGAATATAAAGATATAATATAAAAAATTAGAGGAGAATAAGGAGAGCTCATGAACAAAAATTAAAATATTATACATATTTAAGTTGATCATGGTTGGTTTTCTTGGTATTTTTCTTTCTGTTATTTTATGTCTATACTGTGGAATAAAGTAAATGACTAATACTGAGAAATTCTGGGTTGTTTAATACCTTGTGTTCTGGAGACTAGGATGTTGATATGCAAGAAATGACATGCAAATATTACACAGCAGATGTTAAGTATAAGATTCAATGCTGCATTTAAGATGTAATGAAGAAATTGAATTTTGCCATATATTTAAAAGCACATTTTGTAAATGGGCACAACTAAACAATGGTGTCTAGGAATACCCACCTGAATGATAAAAATTTGAAATAAGAAAGCAAGAAATTGTTCCTGTAAAAGTCAGGTGAGTGGTTATTTTGTAGTGATATAAGGGTTCACAATGATACTGGGGGGGGGGGGTCTTCAGGACTATCTAGTTAATTTCAGTCCCTCTAAATGGGTGGTAGTTATCAGGGTGTGTCACCTTGTTCACTGATTAAAATATGTATTTATTTTGTGTCATTTAATGTATCTTAACAGTAAAAAGTAAAGTGTTAGAGTTCTTTTCAATCTCTGAAAATCAAACAAAATGAGAGATACACAACACGTATGTACTGAAACTTTGATACTACAATATGTTGATCCCATGGCAAGAACTGGGCCTGAATTCTGCAATTATTCTTTGCTTCAGTTCACTTTTTAGCCAACACAGGAGTCGTGGGATCATTGTAAGTGTAGCACGGACTTGTTTTTTTCACTTATTGCATTGCACCTCAAAAATGACCTTCCTGAGTGAAGTGCACACAATGCTGTCCTTGGTGCTGCCCTGTCATGTCCACTTCCAACTGAGGCTTCCATGGGACCTTGGAGAAAATTTGTGGCAAAATTTTATTAAATACAAACATCTCTTAGTGGCTACTACAAAGCAGATGTCTAGCAATTTTACAAATTACATTGTTGAATTATGATTTCCATTCTCAGGTTATATTTCAACCAAGAATGTATACTTCCCACCAGGAGAAGAGATTGCATCTTTCCTAAGCAATAGTGATGAGGTGGGCTCAAAATGGGAGAAAAGCAGTGTAGCAACAGCAAACAGAGTGTCAGATCAGATGAGAGGAATTAACAACACAAGAGAGAGGTGGCGTTTTAAGTAGCCACTGTAAAAGGTTTTAAATGAGAAGTTTTGAGGAGTCTAATTGACTGCCAGTCCAGGTAAAAATACACCTTTATTTCAAGAGAAAAATATGACCAGGTAGACTGATGTGTGCTTCACCAAAGATGTTGGTGGGGCTTCAGAGCATATGAAAACAAAAGAAATATTCAGAAAAAAATAATAACTAAGACACATGGGCTAAGAGTTGCAGTCATTTCTTATGGAGGAACAAATTGAAGTGGTATTAAAATCACATGATAGCAAGTAGTCACTGTGTATAATTACACTAAAAATCACTGCCTAATAAAATGTATCTAATTTTTATTTCATGTTATTGGTTCTTACCCAGTCATCTTGTTATCTTCAGTATATCTGTATGAGGAATTAGAAGTGGCAAACATGAGTTCTTATTCACTGTTTTAAACATTCTTGTTTCTCTCATATTATGTTTGTATGCCACCAGGAGTTTGGGTACATTTGTTGAATACCAAGAGCTTAATAATCTACCCACTTCTACAGTTCAATGATTGCATGATTTAGCAAAACACTGCCTGCATGCATTCTTATGCATTAAATAGTTTTAGTATCACCAACAGCTTAATAAGAAATTAAAAATAAAACTTCACACTTTGAAAGCAGTAAATATTGTTTACATGATGGAAACATTATATAAAAATCTAAGTTTTATCTATATATTTTAACTAACTTTTAAGTAATTCAATACTGTAAGTATTAGTTAATAATTTATGTTGTTTTAATAGTCTTAGCTTTACTAAAAAAATTATGAGAAAAAGGAGAAGGAAATATTGTATTAATAATCTCTGAGGAAATTCAGCATAATTAATGTTTAAATTAACTCAGAAGATTACATTCTCAGGTGTATACTGTGAATTTTCTAAATGTTATTGTGTAAGTATTTGTTTTAATTCTAAAGTTTCTTATGACTCCATCTTCAGAGAACCTTAGTTGCTGCATCTATGATGTATGCTTGTAAAAACACATGGGAAGGTAGAATCTGAGTTTTCTAGAGTCTAATATTCATAGTGAGAATCATATCAATTCTTGGAGAATTGTTAACACGTCAGGTCTAACCTCTAGTGAATTGAAAAATTTCATTTGAAATGAAATTCATTTGATAGGCCTAAACTATATAAATATCTGGATATTTATCTGGCAGGCAACTATAGTGAAATCCCACTCTTCAATTTTTACAGGGCTTGGAAACACATTCATCAATGTCTACTGCAGTTTTTATCTGACAGAAAAGAAAATCAAACATTAAAACAGTAAATCACATTGGATTTGAGGAAACAGAAAGTTACATTATAGTCCAAGTGACAACTCCATAATTTAACTGTGAGAAACTGGTAGCGCCACATTTTATTTCTCCTGGATGGTTTTAAAAGTAGGGATAATAGATCATAACTGTTATTTATACAAATTAAATTCTCCAAATAAAAATGTCTCTAAAAATTTGAAATAAATTCAGAAATAAATATTTTTATAGTGGCATTTTAAGAGGCTCATTTTTTCTTGCTACTCAAAATTAGGAAATAATTGAACTTAAATGTGTTTATATTATATTTCTGTTATCTTTTGAAAATACCAAAGTATAAGGTACTATTTTGCTTTTCTTATAATATGGATTGAGTAATGATGAAAAATAGACCATCTGAGTCAACATTACATATGTCTCACTACAGTCAAATAATTTATTCCTGCAATAACTGAGTATGCACTGGCCACAAATATTCTTAAATGATATTAGGTACAGATAGTAAACCTCTAATATAATATGACTAATTTATTAGTATTAAGTCATCAATAGGTCCCAAATTTAAAAAATATTGTCTTTGTGAGTAAAGTAAACCTATACAGAACAGCTAGAATAGAATGAAACAGTTCTGATCTTACATATAAACTTACTTGGAACGTTTTATATACAAACTTACCAAAACACTTCAGGAGACGACAGGTCCAATCACTTGTTTTCCCATAGAAAATGATTTTTTTTACAGATGGTTGTAATAACAATATTATCTACTATTAATTGAATCTTTACAATGTGTGACATATTACTCTAATTGCTTCATAGATATTCTCTCTTTGTGAATAGCTATTTTGGAGATGGGAAATTGAGCCTCAGAGAACTAGCTTACCTGCTCAAGTTTACATACATGGAAAGCAATGAATTTGTGGTTCAATTTTAGTTTGTCTGAATCCAAAGTCTGTGAGACTTATCCTCTTCACTGTTAGAGTGAATTGCTAATCTACCTGTATTCTCCCTCTGAGGGTGGTCTGGCTAAAATGTGTGCTGGGCACTTCTGGAAACAGGGGCCTGGGAATCAGTAGGTGGGTACAGAGGAGAGACAACTGTTGGCCACATCTGAATAAACAGGTATGCATTGAAACTAACTACCAGAAACGGGTTTCCCCATACAAGATACACTTCCCAGATATTCAGACTGCTATTTGGGGCTCAGCTCCAAACCAGGCGGTAAATTAAACTGGGAACAGGAGTTGGGAAACAAGAGCCTTAGAAAGAAGAAGAGTAGTATAATCCGCACTAAACTGGGGTAGATGGAGAGGTGAAACCACAATGATCATGGAGGATATGGGTCACCCATACTCATCGATTAATGTAAACGATGCCAAGCATGGAGTAGATTCTCACTGCTCCTTTAGAGCATCCCAGGTACCACTAAACACCAGGATCCATTAGCCCTGGGTCTGGGTGTGAACAAACCTACTGGTGACTGAAAACTATAACAGTCAACCTTGTGAGGTCATAGCTCTGCAAAATGCCATTTTCACTAAGGTCCACACTGTTAGTCACAGGGTGCATTTCCAAGTTAGCTGCTTCAGTTAAAGTTTTGGTCTGTCACCGTTAAAGAAAGAGAGACCAAGTGGAAATAAAATATCCAAATCAATGTTACTTGTTGCATTAGTACTCTGATTTAACCAGCTAAGATAACCACACACAGAAGAAAATGTTCTAGGTTTATAATAAAGCACATGGTATAAGGAGAAAAATGTAAAAGTAGCTAATATAAACCCAAGAAAAAATCAATTAAATTGATAATTAAGTGTATAACAGAAAAATCGTTTTTGAAAATTTCAAACAGAATTACAACTTAACTTTATTAATTACTTCTCAAACTAAAAATTAAATTAAAATAAAAAATAGCACTGATATTCCATTAGAGAAGAGGCTTGTTTAACAAAATCTTTCTCTTAAATGAGGCTGTATTCTTTTCTAGATTAATGTCACAGAGATAACAATTTCTTATGAACACATTTTTTCTGAAAGTCACAACAATCGTGGCAATTATTTTTATTTCCTTAATTTCATCTTAAATTTAAAGTGTTTACAGAACGTTTTAAAATGGGTAATTCTATATTTACAAGAGAACAACCTCAAAATAATTTTTAAAATGCTTTGAGATAATTTTAATATTTCTTGAAAAAAATAAGTAAGTTTCTCCCTCAGATAATTCCAATTGTTGTACTTTCCCTCATAATTAAACAAGAAATCCTTAATATTTACAGAAGAAAAACTGTCAGAATATTATGCCATCAGACTTCCCGTAAACCAGGCACTTTTGTTAATTTCTAACTGATTAAGAAAGTGGCATTATTGAACCATAATTGATTTTCTCTTTTCTACTTTGTGCAGCCCAGTGGATGTTTTGTGCAGTATGTAACTATAAGAGGATGCCTTAATTTAATTTTTGGAATCTAAACAGCCTTGTATTCTAGCAGTCCCACATATTTATTTGTTGTCATGCAATTTGATGTTTGCAGTTAAACTTGGAATTTTAGCCCATAATGTTATTTCATCATTTATGGTAAACAAATTCCAAAAATGAGAACAGCAACAGGATAGAAATATTAGAATATATATTGAATAAAGGTTTATTTGTTAGAATATCTTTCTTAATTTAATATATTTTCCCTACAACTCAGTTGTTGAAAAAGTTATAGAACACAACAGCAAGATAGGAGATGTAGAAACAAAGCAAGATTGCCAAGAGAAAAAAAAAAAAAAAAGGTTTATAATGATGCCTTGAAAGCAAATTGGAGGTCCAAGGAGTGTGACTAATATCTGATACTTAACTTGACCTCAGCCACTGAGGATATTTATATGTATATGAATAAAGTTCCAAGTGTGGACTGGTTAAAAACCCAAAGTGATAATCATGTTGTTTGTGTAAGACATGTAAAGCAGGGTAATTTGTAAAAATTAAAAATGACTGAAGAGGCAAGTGTTGGTAATTTTTGTTCTTGTAAGTAAAAATTAATTGCAAAGAAAATCAGTGAATTTGATATATTAAGAGTGGTCAGAAGGTAGTGCATTAAATTGATCTGAAATCAAGGGATTTGGTTTCTTATGAGAAATGCACTTTATTTAATAGAAATATTCATGGAAGCAATGTTCAACATGGTAACCACTAGCCACATGTGGCTACTGAGCACTAGAAATGTGGCTAGTGGAAGAAGGGAATTTTTATTTAATTTAATTTAAATTAATTTAAATTAAGAAACTGATCAATTTTAGTTACTCAAAATTTTTAAATATTTTTTTGACAGCTTGATGTACATAAATCTATACTTTCAACCTTAAATTTTACTAAAATCGAATACAGATCAAGCAATTCCAATGAAAAATCAGCATTTAAATTAAGATGCCCTGTAAATTCAAAATACATATTCAATTTCAAAGGCTAAGTAGAAAAAAGTGAAGATAATTTTAATAATGTTTTAATACTGATTATGTATAAAAATAATGTTTTGGATATACTTGGTTAAATAAAACAATATTAACTTCAATTACTTACTTTTTTAAAAGTAAATTTTAATATAGCTCTGAAAAAATCAGAATTGTATATGTTACTCAAATTATATTTCTGTTGAACAGCACTGAGAGGGAGTAGAAATTTACAGAGAATTTAATTTAAATATATTGCTAGGAGTATATTTTACAGTAATTTACTTTAAATTTACTTTCATTTTTCTCTTGTCTTTTTATTCATCTCATCTCCTTCCTCACACTGTTCCCCAACAAAAATTCTGAAATATTAGTGTTATTTTGATGGGGGTAGAAAGGCATAATTGAGATGATAACAGAGAAAAGAGGAAGGGACAGATGTCTTAAACTTGTTTTTGTCACCATATATTGGTCTACTCTTATTCTTATGATTAAGGTGGAATGGCAAGAAGAAAAGGAGCTTTTGAAACTGGAACAACTAAAGAATCAAAGGGGGGATGTGAGAACACAGTAGTGGAGGCCCTCTTGTCTATAACCCACCTGTTCCCCAACCATCACTGCATTATCCACGTTTCTTCCAAGAAGGTTGTGAGGTCAACTAACTGATGGTTCTGCTGGAGTTTATCCAAGGTAATTCTTAATGTGAATTTTTAATTGAATATTTATTTCATCAATAATGGTTTCCTATTCAATTACAGTCTTATGGATAGGACTAACTCTGTAAATTTACTCAAAAGTACATAACTTTTACAACTTCCCTTTTATGGTTGAAAGAACAGCTTCTAGAACTTGGCTATTCTTTTAAATTTATTTTTTCAAAGTATAATTGATTTACATTGTTGTATTAATTTCTGCTGTACAGCACAGTGATTCAGTTATATATATATGTGTATGTGTGTGTGTATATATATATATATATATACACATTCATTTTCATATTCTTTTCCATTATGGTTTGTCATAAAATATCAAATATAGTTCCCTGTGCTATGCAGAAGGACTTTGTCGTTTATTCATTTTATATATATAATAGTTTGCATCTGCCCATTCCTAGGACTTGGCTGTTAACTAGACAGGGTGATTTGACATTGCCTCAGGAGACTGGGGTTTATTATAGACAAAGAATCTGTGAGCTGCATCAGAGATAATTTTGAGAGAGTGAAGAACTGATTTTTGCTTGGGTCTGTAAGTCACACAAAAAAATCTCAAATTATTTTTACCAAAATCGGCAATGGTGGAGTTGTTGTGGTTTATTGATTTTAAAATATAAAGAAAGAAAAACCATTAAGTCACTAAGCTTTTAACTAGTTGACTGAAACGAAGTATGCCATCTCAGGATGAATGGTGATATGCTCTGATAGTTAATAAAATATCAACTTTTAAGTAGTTTGATTTTTTTATATTCACTGATACCTTAGTGTCTAAGATTTTATTTGAATTTTATAAATAACATAGGTCTTTCAACTACATTTACAAATATCTAATCATGGATTAAAGGGCAAATAAAAACACTGACTGCATTAGAGTCAAAACAGGTAGAAATGCTTTTAACTGAAACCATAGTCTGTTCTGAAGCTGGTCTCAAAATCATGATCCTTAAATGCTTCCATTTTAATAGCAAAGTGTAATGTAGTAATTTCAATATTTGCTTCATCATAAAGCACTACTTTAAATGGTCAATGCATTTTTATTAAGTAACATTACTGGGTTGAAATGATAATAATAGGGGTATTTTATGTTCTTATTGTGTATCAGGTACCAAAAAGGCCATGGTCTATATCTCAGTGACTCCTTAGAACAATCCTTTTAGGAAAATCACTATCATTTCTACTTCAAAGGTGACAAAAGCAGTCTTAGTGAGGATAAATAAATAATCTAAGGCAACAACTGGGACATAGCAGAGACTGGACTCTTCCAATCCTCTTATCCAAGTCCATGCCTTTAGCCATTAGGTTATAGTCATCATTTGATATTTTTATTGTAAATTTATAATAAATATTTTGTTTCATCATACAAAATATTATTTATTATTTAAAACTGAAAACTCAGTATTACTTGGTTATTTAAAAAACTCATTCAGCAAACATCAGATTTCTATTTGCTTTTATCCTACCCTATGTTCAGTTAAAAAATGAATACAACAAATTCATTGATATAAATATCACATAAAGATAATTTTCAAAGAACAAACTTTCACATTGTTTTCTTTGGCTTTACCAGTATGGTTTTACTGACCAAAGTGATACTTGCTTTTAAAAATAAATTTAATTAATTTCAATCAACATTTTCCTATTAATCTGGAGATTTCTATATATGGGTCACAATTTCAAGAAAATTAAACTCCTGGGACTATAAAGCTTCTTGTGCCAAAAACTGCTGAAAAATCTTTACTCCAGTATTCAACATTTTATGCTCCTCTAAATGTATTCTAATGCATGGTCATGCTACAAAATGACTATCATTAGTGCTGTCACAGGCCATGGCTGTGGGAGGACCATGACTAATGTCAAGCTATCAGCACTGACAGTGCAAGGTGTATTCTCATAATTTCTCAAACTGACCATGGAACCAATTTCCACTCATCCCTAAGTCATAAAACTTTACAATTTCCCTGAGCTGATTAATAATGCATTACAGTTCTCACTCTCAATCAGAGTTTAATCAGACCCATGTCTCACAGAAAGGCTGACAAGTAAACCACAAAATTATCAATATAAATGTCAAGATTTATTTTCCTAACATAAATGATCTAACCTAGTCAAGCATAGTTAATAATAAAATCACTCTTTTTGAGACTACCATTCACTTGATTGTCATACCCATTTTGGCCTTATATCTCAACCTCTCTAAAGGTAGATGTTATAAATATGGTCTACATAAATTAACCAGTTTATATGAATCATGTTCATTTTTATACTAAAAATACAGAACCATAAATACATGTAATATTTCTTATTACTGGCAATATGCCTAAAACCAAATGGTTTCATGTATTTCATGCCAATGAGATACATATTAAAAAGGAAAAGTATGATAAAAGTCATTTTAGTTATAGATATCTCAGGCTGCCATCTTAGCCAAAATCACAATCACCAATTTCCACTTCAAGGACAGAATTTCAGAATAATTTCAAATAGGAAATTATGTATTAAGATACTCTTTTAAAATGTACCTGAACTGGAAAATAAACATAATCTTGACTCTACACTGCATTTTGCCCTCATTCTGTGAATAAAAGTATTTGTTATTTTACTAATGAAAGATATATGTAATAAATAGTTTCCGGGTTCCTGCAGCTGTCTCCTCATTGTTAAATTACTCTGTACCCATCCTTGATGTGTTATTATGTTATAACTGAAAAAATACATGACTTCCCCCCATTATAAATATGTGAATTAGTTTTCTGGAAAGGTAACACATTAGATCATTAATTACATAAATATTTATCAGTTTAAGAAAATGTATGCAAGAGTGTAGCTTATTTGCTTTGGGAAGATTGATAGAGGTAAAAAGATAAATAGATAAAGGATAAACAAATGCAGATGATATTTCAGAAACAACATATTGATAGAGAAATACTAGACTATCTTTCAAGCCTGCTAGTGAAGAATTTTAATATCTTCTGCCAATTTTTATATACCGTCTGTCTTAATAGAAACACATTTAGAGTATCTTCCCTTCTGGGCATAAACAGACAAAATTGTTGACAAAATTCTGACAGCTCCACTGAAGCAGGGAACAGAATTGCATTCATTTATTAAACTTCCATAGTATTAAACTCACAAACCTTTAAAAGATGGGAAAAACTTTTTGAATAGATAATTAGAACAAGAAAAAAATCAGCATTTTATAATTTATTACTTTGTTAGAGAGAAAAATCACAGTCCCAAAATAGTGTCACTTTGTGCTAAAGCTCAATGACACCAAACCTAGATTTAATATCTAACTTAATAGCAGCTTCAACCTTTACCAGAAATGTAATCTTAATCAACCAGTTTGGAATCTTCTGGTCAGCATAATTGAGGTAATGGGCCACATGGCCTTCTCCATGTCCCCTCTCACCCCAGAGGGAGGAAGAAGAGGCCATCTGCATGATAAAGCTCTAGCAGGGACTTCCCTGGAAAAGGAAGATGTCTCGACCCAAACAAAATAAACCTTTCTTTTGCTAATGTTTCCTTGCCCCACTCCTCTTCCTATAATAACCTTGCCTTTTTGTACCACTCCTCAGAACACCTGCCCTTTTAGTTGCTATGTGAGATATTTCTGATTCAAAAATCCTTGAATAAAGTCAATTAGATCTTCAAATGGACTCTGTTTTTTTTGTTTTGCTTTCTTGTTGTTGTTGTTGTTGTTTTTAACAACTTCATCAGGTAAATCAGTATGAATTAACCCAGAATTTAAGTTTTTAGTCCTGTAAAACAACCTATGTCACTCCTCTGGAATGTCTTTGCTTATTGTTTTTGTCATAAACCTTCTCCATTTTTACTTCTCTAGGAGCACATTTGATTTGCCACTAGAATCTGTGCCTCTGGAATTGCAAGTCTTAAGACCCCCAGAAAAATGTTACCAAGAAGGACTATGTGAGGCCCTCCCAGGTACAAATCCTTCCAGTGCCTGCAATTTCTTGTTTTTATGAAATAGACCTCCTAGACATTCCTAAATACCAAAGGGCAGATTCAAACAGTTGCTAATCATGGAATTGAGGTAATGCAGAGAAAAAGGAGCAGTAGTCAAGAAATAATTGTGCAGCTTTGGGGCAGGGTCCTGATTCCTCCTCAAGGAATATACATAACAATATATTTGAGTTCTTCTCTGGGAACTAACTCCCACTGGGGGTGGGGGGAGATGATAGCTTCAGGCTGAGCACAAGATTCCTGGAGCACTGCCCTGTTATCTCACCACAAACCAATCAGAAGAAAGCCACACACCCTTTGGTCTTTTGCATTGCTGGGTTCTGCAATAAACATTTCTTTGCTTCAAACTCCACTCCAACTTCAGTTTGTTTGGCCTCACCGTGCATTGGGCCCATGAACTTGCATCCTATTTGCAGCCTTCTGCTTTTCTTGGTGGACAGTTCTAGGGCATTCAGATGGTGTCAGAGAATTGCATGGTGGTGTGTGGGGGAAACCCACACACACATTGGAGATGAGTGCAGAATCCAAATAATAAGTAAACAATAAACTATTTTTTGTTGTCATTGAGCTTTGTCTCTAATTATGCTTTCTTTTGGGGACTTTATTGAAAACCTGTTTCATAATATAATGATACTTCCATATATTTGTATAATATATGCCAGTAGGTCTGCTATTCCTGGCATTTACTATAAGGCTATTTCATAAATAATTTATCTAATGTGTGTATTACTCAAAGACACATGCTGATATGTATTACATTCCTCAAATATAAATGATGCATACATATTGGAATTCTTTAATAAAAGACTACATACTATTAAACATATCATTGTTTTTAAATTAAAAGTATGTACAAGAAAAGCATATTTCTAAACCTTGGTTCTTCATTTGTAAAGATCAGTCAATATTTTATGGTTAATCCAGGGCTCAGCCCAAATGACTAACACATTATCCCAGCAGCAGGGGAAATGGTGAAACTATTCTGTGCTGTTCTTCTCCTGTAGAATTGCTCAGAAGACTGTAATGTCTCAGACTGGGTCACAGTCAAGAGTTCTTTCTCAGTGCAAGGCAGGCCCATTTGTTATGACTATTGCAGTGAGCTTCCTGTGAATTAAAGATATAAGAATATAAATTCCAATATTGAGTTGTGCTCAGATGTTAGAGATGCAGTGATTGCAATTATTAGATGAAGGTTGCCCTTAGAATCCACCTCCTCTCCCTCACAATGGGAAGCAACTTTCATCAGAGTATCCACACAAGTGTGAGTTTGTCCCTGGTCTAGGAAATTAGAACTGGGAGTGAGATTTCATTAATGTCACATTTTAAAATATAACAAGATCTGCCTCATAAACTATTTTGTCAAAATATTCCCTTCATTCTAGTGTATTCTAGTGTCTAGCATGCAGTTTTAAGCCTAACACCTCTTAACTGGCTTATAATCAGTGTACTAGGTCCTTTTCTTATATAAACCAATATCTCTCTAATATAAATGTCATTTATATTAGACAGGGAATATAGATAGGGAAAATCATAATTTGGATCAAATTCTTCAAACTTCTGGAAATATATAAAGGTTTTACTTCTCTTCAAACAACTGTAACTTAAATACAAATTTTCTGCTTTAAATTTGTCAGCATTTCCATAGCATTATTGTAGATAAATGTCTTTAATTATCTCATTGAGTGTTGTGAAAGCTTAAGAACATTTCTCAAAATAAAATTAGTATTTTAGGGCTTCTCTGGTGGCGCAGTGGTTGAGAGTCCGCCTGCCGATGCAGGGGACGTGGGTTCGTGCCCCGGTCTGGGAAGATCCCACATGCCGCGGAGCGGCTGGGCCCGTGAGCCATGGCCGCTGAGCCTGTGCATCCGGAGCCTGCGCTCCGCAACGGGAGAGGCCACAACAGTGAGAGGCCCGCGTACCGCAAAAAAAAAAAAAAAAAAAAAAATTAGTATTTTAGGATAAAAAACTACAGCACCCAGCACTCTAAAGAGTGGAAGGAATATAAACAAAAACACATTCTGGAAGAATAAAAAAGAGTGTAGGTTGATGGGACCAGGGAAATGTCTCATCATGATACACAAATCTCAGGCTACATTCCCAGGATAATGCATACAGGGGTTCTACCCTTACCGAATTGTTAGGATTCTGAGAATATTAGAATCTAATATTAGAGAAGTTACCCTAGGAGAGTTATTTGACTTTTCAATTGATGAACAGAGACAGTAATAAATAACTAATTACTGGAGTTGTGAGTGAAGCTGGAAGTCATGACAAAGACTAAAGATAAACCCAAGAAGAACTGGAAATTCCCTGGGACATCAGGCATCCCCAGACTCTGACATAACTCTGTTGCTGAGGTTGCATTCAAGTTCAGCCAGGGTCTTCTTGCTATAATTACAACATCCAATAAGAGGATATTTGCAACTCAGAGAGTCTGTGAGTGATCTCCAATGAGGATCTGCATCTATTTCTCAACATTCTTATTAACCTAATTGTTTTAAAAAATTTACCCTTTACTTAATCTTTGAATTTTCTTTCAGTGGAAATAGCATCCATAGTCCCAGCAATTTTCCAACCTGAAAGGAATATACAAATGAACAATCACTGTGTTTTAAGCCAGCCAGGACAAAGGTTCATCATTTTCTGTGTGATTATGAACAGGTTGCTTAAAATGGAATAATGCAAATCCCACTTTCTGAAAGCAAGAGAATCAGCTAAGATAATTAAAATGTGCCCAGGAAAATTCAATGGGATAGGTTAGCTCCATCTTACTGTAAGAAGCTTTTTTACCCTTTTGCTGCTTGCCTATTTCTGTTCCCCTTAGACCTTGATAATAAAAAATGTGATCACTAGGTAACATTTAACCTAACTCCTGATTTTTGCTTTACTGAATGCACACCATGTCTTGCCTAACCTGTTGATTCCTTTCCTGGATTAAAAGGAGTAAGAATGGAAAATTAAGTAGTTAAAGAATGACTGACTCTCTACCCCTATCTTCCTCCTTAGCAAATTTGCAGGCAGACCATGCAGGCAGGATAGCACCCAAAGGAAGATCAGGAGAAGTCAACAGGTCTGCCCACAGTGGAAAAATGATGAAGAGTCTGACCTCCTACCTTAATGATTAACTGAGATTATTTCCCCTTTTTCCCGTTAAGAACCATCATGTTTGAACAGAATCTTCTGAGTTGGTCTCAGGACATGAGTCCACCTTCTTCTCAGATTGCCAGCTTTCTGATTAAAGCAATTTTCCTTTCTACCAACACTTGCCTCTCAGTTTTTGGCTTTTGAGCAATAAGCAGCCAAACCTGAGTTCAGTAACATTACTGCTCCTTTGATCAAATTGTTTTGATGATTCTTTCATACTCCCAGGACACAGTTCAGATTCCTCAAATAGGGATTCAAATCCTTCCATTAGTTTCTCCTACATCTGCCTTTCCAGATACTCTTCTCACTGCACCCCTTTGTGTATCTTTTGGTGTTGTCACGATGAACTACTTTGCTCATTTTTCTTATGGTGTGTCTGCCTTTGCTCCTGCTTTTCTTCCCAGCTCTAAACACACATATCTACCCTCTTCAAGGACCAGTTTTCTATGTATTTTCAATAACGTTCTGTACCTCTCTCCCTTGCCCCACCTACCAGATGAATGAAATTCCTCTCTCCTCTGACTTCTGGATCTAAGCTTTTCTATATCTTATGGAGCAACTGACTCCATACATCTTCCATTCTGCTTTTTTTTTTAATACTCAAGCCTCACAGGAGAAGGTCTACAGCTTCCATTTTTTTCTTAGGCACAAACACCTTCATCTGTTCTTCAAGTTGTACTGTGTATACATTTGATTTAAATTCTGTTGTTCTCCTTTTTTCTTCCTTTTTTGTTTATCATAGATCACATATGGAAACAAGTGAAAAACAGGAAGAACATGTGGCAATGAAAAAAGAACAAAGGCAGAGATTTTTTTCAAAAGCTTAAAAAAATCAGTTCTTTGGACAGACACTGCAAGGACTGAATTATTTTGGGACTGGTGGACACAGCATTGATACTGAAAGAGCAATGAGACTGTGTGAGCCTATTGAGAAAACAACTCAGAACAGTGGAATTTGGTTCAGAGTGCTGAACTGTGAATGGGGGCTTTGCTTGAGTTATGAAATCTTGCTTAAAATCTATTGTTTTATAAACTTCTGTCACATGTATGTGAACATAAAAACACACAAACACAAATAAAGAAACATATATGTATGTTATTTTCTTAATCCAATAATAGTTTCCAGAAAAGAGTGAAGGGTGCATATACTTTTAAATATCCCAACCTAAAATACTCTCCTCAAACATTAGGTCCCATATCCCCCTTGAACTGCCACCATACTTCTCCCTTTTTATTATTGCAGATCTTGAAAGTAGACACATCAATTGTCTTTAATTACTCATCCCATTGATTTCTTCATTAACTTCATTTTGGCTTCTTTCACCATTGTTCATTGGAAACTATTTATTAGGTCATTGATGACTTTATTATTGACAAATCCAACATATACTTTTAATTTCTTATCTTTGTTTACCTATAAGAAGCATTCAAATTATCAACTGTTCCCAATTATTTCCATGCATTGGTTTCACAGTGCATCTCACCTAAATGATTCCTCCTTCCCAGTGTCTCTTGTTGGCTTTCCTTCCCTTCCTAACCCATGGAAGTGTGCTGAGTGCTAACACATATCAATACTTTTGGGAGCTGAGTGAATTAGAGGTTTAGCCAGAGCTCACACTAAATCCCTAGACCCAGTAAATCAGCTGTGTATATTTGCTGAATTAACAAATGAACTCCCAAAGGTTTTCATCTTTGGTTTTCTGCATATATTCTTCTATATGTTGTAACATTCCATACACATGTTTTAGCTCACCACAGACACAGTAAGTTCTTTGTGGATCAGAAGTGTATTAGACTTGATTTTATGTTCTCTGTTGTGCAAAGCAGAGGGCCTTTCAAATAAGAAATATTAAGTAAAAACATACTAAATGAATGGAAATGAATGAGAAGTAAAAAGATAAATCATGGGAATAACTGATAGGGTCTCTGAAAGTACATCATAACTCCAAATAATTATAGTGTATGAATCCAGAACATGAAGTTGTTGTCCCCAAGATCCTTTTCTTCTACCTAATCTCAAAAGTTGGTGATTAGCTTAATATCTCTGCTGTTGTTCACTGGTTTGTGAATTGGGGATACTAATATTAACCCTTCTAAATTAGATAGAAAAATAAAATGCTCTAATAGATACCAAACATAGCATAGGGCCTAGCAAAAAGTATTCAATAGCATTTATTCATCTCACTATTGTTAACACACATTGTTGTTTCATATTCAATATTCTGTGCTCATGTCTTATACTTAAAAATAAACTGTACATGATTAAACATGTATTTTCTAGGATACAAGATATAAATGAGCATTATTTTTAAATAATAGTTCATTTGTCATATTCTGGATTAGTAAAAATTCATTTTTTTTTATTTCTCTAGTTTGCATTATGAATCAAGCAGAACTACTTAATAATTAAAAGGGTTAGATAATTCAAAATATATTTTGTTATGATCAAAAAATAATCTGAGGGCAGTTGAATTACATATAGTAAATATGGGCTCAATTTCATAGTTTCTTGAAACACAAAGGTTCATTTTCACAATTTGAGTTCATTTTATCTGATTTTTCCCTTTTGGTTAGATAATGCAAATTCTTACGTAAGAAATGTCATTATTATGGTTACTAGTTCATTTATATTTGTTGTAGATTGATTGATCTATTTTGTATAAGAACATACACATTAGAATACATAAATACAATTACCAGCAGAAAATAATATAATATTTTGCTCTTAAATACAGTATGCAAACTCTAGAAATAAAATTAATAAAACTATATTCAATCTAGTCAGCCTTAAAGTAAAATTTGTAGTATTGAAGAGAATTGCAAAGATTTGTACTGTTAAATCAAAGTTGTAGAAGTGACTTAATAATGAAATTTCCAGAAAGTAATAACTGTCCTGCTTTCTTTCTTTTTTTTTTTTAACTTTTTATTTTATATTGGAGTATAGCTGATTAACAATGTTGTGACAGTTTCAGGTGCACAGCAAAGGAACTCAGCCATATATATATATATATATATATATATATATATATATCCATCCTCCCCCCAACTCCCCTCCCATCCAGGCTGCCACATAACATTGATTAGAGTTCCTTATGCTACACAGTAGGTCCTTGTTAGTTATCCATTTTGAATAAAGCAATATATACATTAATCCAAACTCCCTATTCATCCCTACCCACCACAATTCCCCCCTGGTAACCATAAGTGCATTCTCTTAAGTCCATGAGTCTATTTCTGTTTTGTAAATAAGTTCATTTGTATCAAGGACCAGTTTTCTATGTATTTTCAATAACGTTCTGTACCTCTAGTGTCTAGCATGTACTTCTAGTGTCTAACATATCACATGTTATTTCTCTTTCTCTGTCTTACTTACTTCACTCGGTATAACCATCTCTAGTTCCATCCATGTTGCTGCAAATGAAATTATTTCATTCTTTTTAAAGGCTGAGTAATATTCTGTTGTATATATATATCACATCTTCTTTATTCACTCCTCTGTCAATGGGCATTTAGGTTCCTTCCATACCTTGGCTATTGTAAATAGTGCTGCAACGAACATTGGGGTGCATGTATGCTTTTGGAATTATTATTATTTTTTGAAACTTTCTGTTCTGTTTTTTTTTTTCAACATCTTTATTGGAGTATAATTGCTTTACAATGGTGTGTTAGTTTCTGCTTTATAACAAAGTGAACCAGCTATACATATATACATATATTCCCATATCTTTTCCCTCTTGCATCTCCCTCCCTCCCACCCTCCATATCCCACCCCTCTAGGTGTTCACAAAGCACCGAGCTGATCTCCCAGTGCTATGGGTCTGCTTCCCTCTAGCTATCGGATCTACATTTGGTAGTGTAAATATGCACATGCAACTCTCTCACTTTGTCCCAGTTTACCCTTCCCCCTCCCCGTGTCCTCAAGTCCATTCTCTAGTAGTTCTGCATCTTTATTCCTAGAGTCTGTCATACAGAGTGAAGTAAGTCAGAAAGAGAAAAACAAATACCATATGCTAACACATATATATGGAATATGTTTTACTTTGAATATATGCTCAGGAGTGGGATTGCACGGTCATATGGTAGCTTTATTTTTAGTTTTTAAGGGACCTCAGTACTGTTCTCCATAGTGGCTGTACCAATTTACATTCTCACCAACAGTGTAGGAGGGTTCCCCTCTCTCCACATCCTTTCCAGGATTTATTGTTTGTGGATTTTTTGATGATAGCCATTTTGACTGGTGTAAGGTGATATCTCTTTGTAGTTTTGATTTTCAATTTTCTAATAATTAGTGATGCTGAACATCTTGTTATGTGCCTTTTGTCCATCTGTATGTCTTCTTTGTACAAATGTCTATTTAGGTCTTCTGCCCAGTTTCTGATTGGGTTGTATGTTTTGATGATATTAAGCCTCATGAGTTATTTGTAAATTTTAAGACTAGTCCCTTTTGTTTTTTCACTTTCTTCTTTTATTGGGAAGCAGACACAGGGCACACACGGTGTAAATTTGAAGACTAATCACATCATTTGCAAATATTTTCTCCCAATTTGTGGGTTGCCTTTCATCTTGTTTATGGTTTCCTTCTCCGTGCAAAGCTTTTCAGTCTAATTAGGTGCGATTTGCTTATTTTTGTTTTTATTTCCATTGTTCTGGGAGACAGATTGAAAAAGACATTGCTGAGATTTATGTCAGAGAGTGTTCTGCCTACGTTTTCCTCTAGGAGCTTTATAGTGTCTGGTTTCACATTTAGTTCTTTAATCCATTTTGAGCTTATGTGTGTGTATGGTGTAAAAAAATATTCAAATTTTATTTTTTTACATGTAGCTGTCCAGTTTTCCCAGCACCATTTGTTGAAGAGACTGTCTTTCCACCATTGTGTAGTCTTGCTTCCTTTGTTGTAGATTAAGTGACCATAGGTGTGTGAAGTTATTTCCAGGTTTTCTATCCTGTTCCATTGAACTATATTTCTGTTTTTGTCCCAGTACCATACTGTTTTGATGACTATAGCTTTGTAGTATAGTCTGAAGTCAGGGAGCCTGATACCTCCAGCTCTGTTTTCCTTTCTCAAGATTGCTTTGGCTATTCAGGGTCTCTTGTGTCTCTATACAAATTTAAAGATTTTTTGTTCTAGTTCTGTGAAAAATGCCATTGGTAATTTGATAAGGATTGCATTGAATCTGTAGATTGTCTTGGGTAGTATAGTCATTTTGACAATATTGATTCTTCCTATCCACAAACATGGTATAACTTTCCATCTGCTTGTGTCTTTTTCAGTTTCATTCATCAGCATCTTATAGTATTATGAGTACAGGTCTTTTGTCTCCTTAGGTAGGTTTATTCCTAGGTATTTTATTCTTTTTGATGAGATGGTAAATTGGACTATTTCTTGAATTTCTCTTTGTGATCTTTCATTGTTAGTGTATAGAAATGCAACAGATATCTGTGTATTATTTTTTAACCTGCAACTTTGCCAAATTCATCGATGAGCTCTAGTAATTTTCTGGTAGCCTCTTTAGGATCTTCTATGTAAAGTACCATGTCATCTGAAAACTGTGGCAATTTCATTTCTTCTTTTCCAATTTGGATTCCTTTTATTTATTTTTCTTCTCTGATTGCCATAGCTAGGACTTCCAAAACTATGTTGAATAAAAGTTGGTAAGAGTGGACATGCTTGTCTTTTTCCTGATCTTAGAGGAAAGGCTTTCAGCTTTTCACCATTGAGTATGATGTTAGCTGTAGGTTTGTTGTATATGGCCTTTACTGTGTTGAAGCATGTTCCCTCTATGCAAACTTTCTGGAGATTTTTTACTATAAATGGGTGCTGAATTTTGTCAAAAGTTTTCATGCATCTATTGAGATGATCTTAAGCTTTTATTCTTCAATTTGTTGATTTGGAGTATCACACTGATTGATTTCTGGATATTGAAAAATCCTTCCATCCTTGTAATAAATACCACTTGATCATGGTGCATGATCTTTTTAAGGTATTGTTGGATTCTGTTTGCTAGTATTTTGTTGAGGATTTTTGTGTCTATCTTTATCAGTGATATAGACCTGTAATATTCTTTATTTGTTCTATCTTTGTCTGGTTTGGATATCATGGTGATGGTGGCCACAAAGAATGAGTTTGGGAGTTTTCCTCCCTCTGCAATTTTTTTGAACAGTTTCAGAGGAGAAATGTTAGCTCTTCTCTAAACATTTGATAGAATTTCCCTGTGAAGCCATCTGGTCCTGGACTTTTGTTTGTTGGAAGATTTTTAATCAGTTTCAACTTCAGTGCTTCTAACTGGTTGGTTCATATTTTTATTTCTTCTTGGTTCAGTCTTGGGAGATGGTAGCTTTATTAGAATTTGTCCATTTCTTCCAGGCTGTCCATTTTATTGGCATACAGTTGCCTATAGTAGTCTCTTATGATCCTTTGTATTTCTGTGGTGTTAGTTGTAACTTCTCCTTTTTCATTTCTAATTTTATTGATTTGAGTCCTCTCCCTTTTTTTCTCTATGAGTCTAGCTAAAGGTTTATCAAGTTAGTTTATCTTTTCAAAGAACCAGCTTTTAGTTTCATTGATCTTTGCTATTGTTTTCTTTGTCTTTATTTCATTTTTTCTCCTCTTATCTTTATGATTTCTTTCCTTCTACTAACTTTAGGTTTTGTTTGTTCTTCTTTCTCTAGTTGTTTTAAGTGTAAAGTTTGGTTGTTTATTTGAGATTTTTCTTATTTCCTGGGGTAAGATTGTACTGCTATAAACTTCCCTCTTAGAACTGCTTTTGCTGCATCCCATAGGTTTTGGAACATTGTGTTTTCATTTTCATTTGTCTTTAGGTAGTTTTTGATTTCCTCTTTGATTTCTTCAGTGATCCATTGGTTGTTTAGTAGCATATTGTTTAGCCTCCACGTATTTGTGTTTTTTATAGTTTTTTTCTTGTAGTTTATATCCAATCTCATAGAGTTGTGATCAGAAGTGATGTTCTACGTGATTTCAATTTTCTTAAATTTACTGAGGCTCACCTTTTGGCCCAGTATGTGGTCAATCCTGGAGAATGTTCCATGTCCACTTGAGAAGAATGTGTATTCTGCTGCTTTTGAATGGAATGTTCTATAAATATAATAAAGTCCATCTGGTCTAATGTGTCATTTAGGGTCTGTGTTTCCATGTTGATTTTCTGCCTAGATGATCTGTTCATTGTAGAAAGTGGGGTTTTAAAGTCCTTCACTATTACTGTGTGTCAATCTCTTCCTTAATGACTGTTAGTATTTGCCTTATATATTGAGGTACCCCTATGTTGGGTGCATATATATTTACAATTGTTATAGCTTCTTCTTGGATTGATCTCTTGATCATTATGTAATGTCCTTCTTTGTCTCATAACAGTCTTTATTTTACAGTCTATTTTTTCTGATATGAGTATTGCTACTCCAGCTTTCTTTTGATTTCCATTTGCGTGGAATAACTTTTTCCATCCCCTCACTTTCAGTCTGTATGTGTCCCTAGGTCTGAAGTGGGTCTCCTGTAGATAGCATATATACAGGTCTTGTTTTTGTACCCACTCAGCCAGTCTATGTTTTTTGATTGCTGCATTTAATCCATTTATATTTAAGGTAATTGTTGATATGTCTATTCTTATTGCTATTTCCTTAATTTTTCTGGGTTTGTTTTTGTAGGTCTTTTTTTCTTCCCTTTTTCTTTTGTTTTCTTCTCTGGTTTGATGATCATTTTTAGTGTCATGTTTGGATCACTTCTTCTTCTGTGCGTGTGTATCTATTGTAGTTTTTGGATTTGCTGATCCCATGGGGTTTTGATATAACAGTCTATATATGTACAATTTTTTTTTTTTAAGTTGCTCATCTCTTTCCCACCTAGAGGAGTTCCTTTAGCATTTGTTACAAAGTCAGTCTGTTGGGGCTGAATTCTCTTAGCTTTTGCTTGTTTTGTAAAGCTTTTGATTTCTCCTTCAAAGCTGAATAAGAACCTTGCTGGGTAGAGTATTCTTGGTTGTAAGTTCTTCCTTTTCATCACATTAAATATATTGTGCCACTCCCTTCTGACTTGCAGAGTTTCTGCTGAGAAATCAGCTGATAACCTTATGGGAGTTCCCTTGTATGTTATTTGTCATTTTTCCCTCATTGCATTTAATATTTTATCTATGTCTTTAATTTTTGTGAATTTGATTACTATGTGTCTTGGCATGTTCCTTCTTGGGTTTATCCTGTCTGGGACTCTCTGTGTTTCCTGGACCTGGTTGACTCTTTCCTTTCCCATGTTAAGGAAGTTTTCAGCTATTATCTCTTCAATATTTTCTCAGATCCTTTCTCTCTCTCTTCTCCTACTGGGCCTCCTATAATGCAAATGTTGGTGCATTTAATGTTGTCCCAGAGGTCTCTTAGGTTGTCTTCATTTCTTTGCATTCTTTTTTCTTTATTCTGTTCTGCAGCAGTGCTTTCCACCATTCTATCTTCCAGGTCCCTTCTTCATTCTTCTGCCTCAGTTATTCTGCTATTGATTCCTTCTACTGTATTTTTCACTTCAGTTATTGTATTTTTCATCTCTGTTTGTTCTTTGGTTCTTCTAGGTCTTTGTTAATCATTTCTTGCATCTTCTCAGTCTTTGCCTCAATTCTTTTCTGAGATTCTGGATCATCTTCACTATCATTATTCTGAATTCTTTTTCTGGAAGTTTGCCTATCTCCACTTCATTTAGTTGTTTTTCTGGGGTTTTATCTTCTTCCTTCATCTGCAACATAATCCTCTGCTTTCTCATTTTGTCTAACTTTCTGTGACTGGTTTCCATTCTACAGGCTGCAGGATTGTAGTTCTTCTTGCTTCTGCTCTCTGCCCTCTGGTGGATGAGGCTATCTAAGAGGTTTGTGCAATCTTCCTGATTGGAGGCACTGGTGGTGGGTAGAACTGTGTCTTGCTCTGGTGGGCAGAGCTGTGCTCAGTAAAACTTTAATCCACTTGTCTGCTGATGGGTGAGGCTGTGTTCCCTCCCTGTTAGTTGTTTGGCCTGAAGCACCCACCCACCTACAGGCTGTATGTTGGGGTCAATGGCAGCCTCTAGGAGACCTCACACCAATGGACACTTCCCAGAACTGCCACTGCTAGGTCTCCTGTTTCCATGATGAGCCACAACCGCACACCACCCACCCCAACCCCCGACCTCTGCAAGACACCTTCTAACCCTAGCAAGTAGGTTTGGTTCAGACTCCTGTGGGGTCACTGCTTCTTTCCTCTGGATTCTGGTGTGCACAAGACTCTGCATGTACCAAGTCCAGCAATCATATCCCACTGACCTTCAAAGCCAGATTCACTGGGGATTCTCAGCTCTGTTGCTGGACCCACAGGCTGGGAAGCCCAACATGGGGCTCAGAACCTTCACTTCAGTGAGAGAACTTCTCTGGTAAAATTGTTCTTCAGTTTGTGGGTCAACCACCCAGTGGGTATGGGATTTAATTTTGTTGTGATTGCACCCCTCGTACCATCTCATTGCAGCTTCTCCTTTGTCTTTGGATGTGGGGTAACCTCCTTGGTGGGTTCCAGTGTCTTCTTGTCAGTGGTCGTTCAGCAGCTAGTTGTGATTTCAGTGTTCTCACAGGAGGAGGTGAGCGCACATCCTTGTACTCTGCCATCTTGAACAAATCTCTGCCCTGCTTTATTTCTTAAGCTATTCTAACTTTATTATTTGTTGTACAATGAAGTATTAACTGCTTGTATATTTACCACTACCTGAAAATTAAATATTTTATAACATATATTGCTATCAGAGTATATATAACTATGCAAAGGCAAACACAAAAAATCATACAACACACTTTTTATAAAATCATAACAATTTTACTTCCATTTTTTCACTTCAGTTATTTCTTTGAATCCTATCTTTGTTAATATCTTTAATTAGATATTGAACAATTAAACTTTTGAAATACAGCCAGGCATAGTTTCTTAATCATGAGGTATCATACAGTCATCTTCAGTCTGTACATTTTGCTTTGTATAGTTAAGCACATATGCGATGATCTTTCTGGCTGAATTGACCAGTAATTACTGTTCTATTATTACAATATACATTGAGATATATGAAAATACTTGGAAAATCATGTGCATAACTTTTTATGAATACTTAACTTTTTATGAATAATTGACAGTGAAGTGTATAAGAACTCTGATTCTTAAATCTAAGTTCTAGGTTTGTCTAAGTATGACATATTCTAGCAAAGTAAGAATAGACCACTTATTCAAATTCTCTGTGCATCAATTTTCTCACTTGTAACTTGAATAAACAGTAATACTTAATCTGTTGTTATTGTAAATAATAATTAGACAATCTACATAAATGCTAAGCTCAGTGTATGTCACTGTGTTACTCAAAAAATATTATAGTAACCTGTTATTATATTTTAATCAGCAAGATATTCATATATATAGCACAAAAGTTAATATATTTCCTATTATTTAAATACCTTTATGGAATTTATTGCTAATTATATAAACAGAAGAGGTTATTTCAATTTCTTCTAAGTAAACAAAGCTCAATGTTAATTTAGGTTTACCTTGAGATCTTTTAAGACCAAGTGTATTAATTTCCTAGCCCACCATAACTAAGTACCACAAACTGAGAGGCTTAAACAATGGAAATTAGTTGTGTCACAGTTATGGAGGATAGAAGCAAAATCGAGGGGTAGCCAAGGTTTGTTTCTTGTTGGGTTGTGAGGGAAGGATCTGTTTCAGGGAAGGATCTTGACTTTCAGTTAGCTGTCTTCTCCCTGTGTCTCTACATATTTATTCCCTCTACTCTTGTCTCTGTGCTCAGAGTTCCCTTTCTTAAAAGGAGACCAGTAATACTGGATTGGGGCCCACCCTAATGACCTCATTTTAATTGGTTAACTCTGAAAAGTCCCTCAAAATAGTCACATTCTGAGGTGCTGGGGCTTAAGATTTCAATGTATGAGTTTTGTAGGAACTCAATTCAACCCCTAACACCAAGTATATCAATCCTAGTTTTCATTTCACTGACCAAGTTGTCCTTTGTTATCTGACAAATAAATGTTTCTTCATAATGAGGATGCTACCTTCAATATATGGAATATTACATGCTATATGTTTTCATATTCTGTGAATCAGCCTTCATTCTGCCACCTGCTCCTCAACTCTCCTCTCCTCTGTCCCTTCACTGTCTCCTTCATTGACTTCCTTTTGCTGCCAATAGTGTAACATATATTTTCCCAAAGAAAGCCTTGGTTCTTTCTAGACAATTCATTTTATATATACTAATTCTGACTTCAAGCCACAAGCATTAAAATTTAATTGCCTATGGAATATATCTATCTGTTTTATAAGCTTCTCAAACTTAAGAAGCCCAAATGGGAATACAGTTCAGTCAAATACATCATAATTACCTAGTCACTGTATTTGAATGTTTTATATCATTAATTTATCTCCCTCTTCACTCACACTGGTCACAATATTTGGTTAACATCATTTTAAGGTGTTTCCCACATTTAGCTCATCCCTCTAATCACATTATTTCTTCCTTAATCCTAACCTTTACCACTCCCCTTCAGCCATTAGCTAGTTTCCTCAAAGGTATTACTGCCTTACCTCTTGTTAATCTATTCTTTTCCAAGAAAGCTAGCCATTCTTCATTTTTGCAAATGTATTTTGATTATCCAATGCCTAATTGGTAGATTTAAAACTATTAATTGTGTCATACAAAGAATTTCACAATCTGCTTCTACCTACCTTTGAAGTCCCCACTTTTCTGCCTCATCCAGCTTTGTCAAATCATTTTTGCAGTTCATTATTTTCGGTATGTATGAATATTCCCTCTGCTGAGGAATATCCTTTCTACTTCAGTCTCCCCTTTTCTCCCACCACCTACTTTTTACTCCCTTTTTCCTGGGTGAAAGTTCCTATTCATCTTTCCACTATCACCTCACGTATAACCTCTTCAGTGAAGACTTGCAATTCTTCCCTAGAGAGAGATGTTCATTTGCCCTTGGTGTTCCTGCAGCTCTTTTCTTCTTTCTCTGTCAGCGAATTGCCGATCATACTGTAATTTACCCTCATGTAATTGTACCTCTCATAAACTTCTTGAAGGGCTTGTATTATAATGATTAAGAGCCTCAGAGACACCTGAGTTCAAATCCAGGCTTTGATAACTATAAGCTATTTAATTCTGAAATTTTCCTAAACTCTCTGAACATTAGTTGTCAAGCAAAAAATGAAGACATTGATACATATATTTCTAGCTGATAGGATGGTTAAAGTAGATACCGTAAAAAGTGTTTAGTGCATTCAAATACTATCATCAGTAGTAATAGAATTGTTGTTGCTATTGTTGCAAGTTCATAATGAAGGCATGTCATGTGCTCAAAAATAACTGCTTCATTAATAAATGCTTTTCACAATTTTATAAAATGGGCAATAATACTATGCCCACATTTAAATAGATGAGAAAACAGTTCCCTAAGAAGATATATTTTCTTATCCAAGTTCACAAGATTGATGATTCGCAGGTATAAATTTAGAACAAAAATTGTCTGTGTTTTCTTTGAATATTTTCTTTGCTATAAATTTTATATTTCCAATATATGAGGATATAATCCCATAAGTGTTTTCTATTTCTGAAAAAGCTACAGTGTTCAAACTGTCACACATACTTGTGGCATCAGTTCATCAAATAAAGTATTTCTATGAATGCAAGGCAAACTTCTATAAAGAACAAAAACATGGTTAAACTAAACATGACCAATAAACTAGTGAAACAGCTTTCTGAAGTTTCAGAATTTGATTGCATTATAAAGACAGAAACTGGAGGGATATCCACATATTTTATATTTTCCTTTTCTAGTCATTTAACTATAAAATACATTTCAAAATTGTTTCTTTGAAGACAGTATTTATTTGATAAGGATGTAAGCATAAAGTAATTAACTTAAAATTCCCATGTTATGTGAGATTATCCAAGGAGCTAAACTTCACAAGTTGTGATCGTTTTAGTTAATCTAATTCATACATTTTATATTCATCATGCATAAAATCCAGCAGTGATTCATTCATTCATTCATCAAATAGTATTTAACACCTACTGTTTACTGCAGTCAGGCAAACATTTATTCAGTTAGCACAATGCCAGATGCTTAGGATAAACACATGTACAAGAGAGAGAAGTCCACTACTTTCTCAGGCAACCTAATGTACTTTACTTATATTTTACCAATAATTTTGCAAAATACTCCTTAATTTAGAAATAAATTTATTTTTAATGATTAAAGGAAAGGCAACAGTTAGGTCAAATATGTCATAATTTTTTCAAATAAAATTTTTCCTGTGTTATGTCATATGTGATGTTAACACAAGCATATGTTTTTACTTTTGTTTTTAATATCTGCTTTTAAATAGAATTCTCACCAATCCCAGGTAGTGCTGTGTCACATCTCAAAACATGTTACATATTCGCTCTGTGAGGCATCATTCCTTTGCAAAATGCAAATAAAATGGGATGAAAAAGATCGTAAAGAAGAGGCACAGTATAAGAATGCATCCCTTTTCCAATGCCCTAGTAAGGAATATATAACTGGATAGAACTGCCTCTGTTTAGAGGAATAAAAGAAATATATTGAAGTCAGCAAATGCATTTTCTTTGAGTAACAGGGTTATCACACAGATATTTGTAGCTTTAGAGATGTCACTTCTATAGCTTCAGGGTCTTAGAAAGGATTTCTGTGCTTCAAGATGAAGGTGGCTGAGGTTCTGTTTCCCTAATATCAGAAAGGATGACTTATAAATGAAGATTTAAAGTACATGAGTCAGCTTTGAACTGATCAAGCTGAAACAAAACTCCCATCTCGCCTAGTGAACTCTCACTCCCAGAATGTTTTCCACTTGTGGAGGATAAATGACACTGGGTACCAGTGGTGAACGGACTTATGTCTTGGACCAGAAGTGATATTATAAATGAAAGTTAAAAGCAAACTTTACCAACTCATGAAATATACATCAGTCACAAGAAGTCATGTTCACTTTTAGTGTTCGAAACATCTTTATATTACACCATTAGACTAAATGGTGTTTATATTACAAAAAATATTTTGTTTTGCTTTGATCAAAATATTTTTCACCTCTTAAGCTGAGGAATAGTGGAACATTATTTCCACCTCTTCTGTCCAGTTCTCCTTTATGAATTTCTAAGTGGAGGAAGAGCTAAATACAAAACTCCCACAAACATAAAGAAGCTAAAATTAAAATCTGTAACAGAATTATAATGAAGGTTAAAAAAGATATGAATTTATTCGTATGTTCAATTAGTAGCAGAAGCCATATTTATTAAATGTCATCAGTTAAGTCATTTACAATGTTAGTTTTAATCTAAATGTTGGATAGACTCAATAAGAAATCAAAATTATTTAGTTCAAATAAAGGATAGCATCAGTTAAGTATATATTTACTTGATTAGAAGTGAGAAAAAAGGTGCATTCAACAAATTCAAACACTTTTAAAGAATCTGTAATTATGAATTATGATGTGATGCCGGTCTCAGTAAATTATGAATATACAATAACTACTTTGAACTGATTAAATGCCTATAAATACAGTAGAGTATAATTTCCTGACAAGATGTATTCTAGTGGTAATTTACATTTCTGGATAAAATAGAAACTTTCATCAAGATCATATATTGAGAATTATTCTGTGCTTAGATAGGTAGCTAGGACTAAGAAACCACATTCTATAATGTCTAGAAAATATTTGTATAGATGTTTCAAATATAGAGAAGAATAATTTTAAAAAGAGGTAGCATGTTAAAGTTGACTATAAACATTACCAACAGGAAATATAAAATACCAAAAAGGTAGAGATAATGGTAAAATTATAGTTTAAAACAGCAATCCCCAACTTTTTGGCACCAGGGACCGGTTTTGCGTAAGAAAATTTTTTCACAGACAGGGTGGGGGAGGATGGTTCAGGCAGTAACACAAGCTATGGGGAGCAATGGGGAGCAGCAGATGAAGCTTTGCTTGCTCACCTGCCACTCACCTCCTGCTGTGCATCCCAGTTCCTAACAGAACCAATATGGGTCTGTGGCCAGGGGTTGGGGACCCCTCTTTTAAAAGATGGAGATATAAAGTATTGACCATTAAAGAGTTTTGGCTTAAGACAATAGACTCAACTGACATACTAAGAGGAAAAAGCTAGGACCATGAGAAATAAAGTGTGAGATTATAAGAATTTTCAGGTAGTTAAATATGTTGCATGAGCATGGAATATAATAGTCCTATTAGATGAACTGAATGAACAGATACCTATTCAAAGGAAATGGGTCTTTACTATAGAAGACTAAATATTCCTGCATACTGAAATATTTCTAAACAAGTATTAATCAGATATTTAGATAATTTTCAACAATTATTTTATCAAGATTAAAAAAGGGAAAATGTGAGTTGTAAGGACAAAAGTTAAATAAATTGATTAAGACTTCATGACAAAGGGGAAAAACAGGCAAGGAAAGATGTAGTTACCAAAACATGTTGGTGTCCAATTATCTGTTGGAATTCTTATTTCATAAAAAACATGTAATACTTTTTTTTAATATATGCCATCTCCCCCTCCAAATATAGCAGAGACTTTAGATTTAATTGCAACTAAGTAGGAATTATTTACAGTGAATCTGATATGGAGAGCACCTAAGGGAAAAAACAGCCCTACCATCTCAAGTGAGAACAATTTGATAAAGCCAGATATGACCCAAATAATGGTATAGCAGAGTTCTGAAACATAGGGATTAAAAACACGAGAATTTCAAGGCATGAGATTGCAGATTTTATGAAGTCAGTTATGTGTCAGTTTCACGTCCTCTTCATTTTCTTGTTTAATAAATGAATTTAAAAATAATGATGCAACATTTTGTTAAGTTTATAAAAACTAAAAATTCTGCTGATTAAATTAGAGGTTATTTCAATGAAGAACAATAAATAAATAAATAAATAAAAGAGTTATCCATAGGGTGCTCTAGGATAAATGCAGGTTTAAAATGACACATTCAAAAGATAAAAGAAGAAAATTGTGGAGTCAGTGCTGCATATTGCTAAACAGTTGACCCTTGAGCACCACGGGTTTAAACTGTGAGGCTCCACCTACACGTGGATTTGTAAGAGAGAAGAGCCATATCTGATTACATGTTGGATCTGTTTCTTTTACTTTAAACAAATGCTTTCCTCCGTGTTTGTTCTCTAAAAGGATACTGTCTATACATAATGGCCTGCCTCAGGGAAACCTGCCCCTCTGCCTGAATGTTAGACCAAAGTGCCTTTGTTCGGGGAAGCATCCTGACCCTGTCCACCTGTGGATGGCTGCAAGAAAGAAGAAATTAACACATCCCTACACGAGGCTGGTCATTCCAGGGGACATCTGCAAAACGTATGACCTTTTTACTTTACTTCCTCATCTCCTCCCCCTCTCTGTGCTATAAAAGAAACTGGCGTCCAAGCCCCGATAAGATGGTTTATTGGGGACACTAGTCTGAGGTCTTCTCATTCTGCCATCTTTCTGGATAAAGTCATATTCCTTGCCTCAACACCTCATCTCCGATTCATTGTCCTGTCGTGCAGTGAGCAGAGTGAGCTTGGATTCAGTAACAGATTTTTTTCAAGAGTAAATTTCAACAGTAAATACTGAAATGCCACACTATCTGCAGTTATTTGAATCCAAGTATGCGGAACCAGGGATATGGACGAACAAAGGTTGTGGAAGAACCTGGTATAGGAAGGCTGACTATACATTATACATGGATTTTCCACTGTGCTCACTGTCACGTTCAAGGGTCAACCTCGAGTTTTGCACCAAATAATATGATTTGAATGATTGCATAGTTGATACATCGAATACAAAGAGGTTTGCAAAAACTGCAAAGGATGACAAAAAGGGCAACAAAAGTATGTTGCTGTCAAAACAGAAAAGAAAGTCCTAGAGTCCAAAACTGGAGATGTTTTTTGGTTTTGTTTTACTTATTTTGAGATGTGAGGAAATTGTAAGTGAATAGTCACAGGATTGTTCGGGGACAGAGTTGGAAATCCATTGCTGACCTTATTTGTTCCACCAAATTAGCACTGCTTCTAAAAGAGTCCCAGGGTGGAAAAGAAAAATTTAAAAGAGCCCAGGGCATATTATACGAATCTTAAAATAGTTGAAGGTTGAAGAGAGGAAGGAATGTTAATTGATCTTCTTTTTAATCACTCAGGAATGTAATTAGAGGGGTGGAATCAAAAGATGAAATTAGGAGAACCTAGATATTCATTCCAAATATGAGTGAATTTTCAAAATGATTATTCAAAGATGAAATGCGGCACCTTGGGAAGTATTGGATTACTCATCAGAGGAAATTCTTGTGTTTAAGGAGGACAAACATAAGCAGAAGTGCTGGAGTTGACATTCAAGAATCACTGGGATTGTTAGACTAAGTGAAATTTTATTTTTTACAAGTCTATAATTAAAACTGCATGCTGCAAGTGATCAACTTTTAGGAAATGGCAAGCATCCATTGGCTCGATTACTTTATAGCTGAATTCTTTACGATTTGAGGAACTGTTCAAATAAGACTTTGTGTTAATGTTGAAGGATGAGACAACATATATTTTAAAATATTTCTATTTCCTTTTAATGAGTTAAGAAAATAGAAATTATAAACCACTGTGATATCTGATACTGTGGTATGTATTCAGAAAGTGAGTGCTAAATAAATGCATGGCAGAGTAAATCTAGCTTCTAGCAAAAAGAATTAGGAAGACTGGTCCTTTCAAAGTACGCAGTTCCTCATTCTAAATTTTCCAACAGGTCATTGATTGACTGATTGATTTTCCTTTTCGTTCCTTCACTTAAAATCTAAAACTCAGTTCTACAGAGTTTGGTTTATATATACTATTAAGAAAGGTAGGAACAGCTAAATCTTAAGCAGTAAATTACCTCAGATAGCAAATAGTATGTATTCACAATGTTCTTTTTGACCTTCTTGCATTTACTGACTTCTTGGTCTTTGAGATGATGATTCACCTCTAAAGTAGACTGTCCTGTACCAAATTGTCTGCCTTCTAGCTTGGAGTCACAGTTTATCTTGACCTTTCTATTTGTATAAGTATCAGATAATGACCTTATTTGTCACTATATTGCAGTCCCTAGTTATCCACTTGGCATTTATGGTCAGATTACCATTTACAGCCTGGAGCTGACATATTCCCCAGACTATACTCTATGTTACTCATTAACATTAGTGCCCTTTCTCTCTCTCTGTCTGAACTCATGGTCTAAGATAAATCCTCCAGGTCTCCCAGATACGTTGTGCTGTGAAATTCTTAGGAACTCAAAGCAATTTACTAGAGAAGTAATTGCTTTATCTAAAATTATACTGCAAATCTTTATTTGCATACATGCTATTTCTCATTCAAATAAGACATGTTTTCTTTCAAAAGAGAAAAGAAAAATCCATTATGTTTTATTGTGTTTACAAGAGTAAATGACAATGTGATGTATAGAAATAAAACCAAAAAACTATCTTCAAACACTGCAGTATAATTAGAATTATGTAAATAGATCTAGAAGATTTTTGAAGGTATTCAATTTTTTCTATATCTTTAATGACCTTGAGAAAATATATTTAGCTTGCATTTGAACAATTTAAAAGTAAGGTGGCTTTTATTAATATTAATTTGTATCTCCTGAAGCAGGTTATTCATTTTCAATACTGTATTATGCACTATCATCATGTTTATTCAAAGATGATTAAAGAAATGACAACACATACTCTAAAATCAATTAGTGATTTAAATGTAGTAAAAGAATATTCGTCAAACAAGATGTTCATTTTCATTTATTCTCAACCAAAGACGTTTAAGGACATCATCGTCTTTTCTACTTTTTAATGTAGCTATAAACAATACCCAATAATTTACATGCATATTTTATGTTTTTTAATTAAATTCACTTCAAGGCCCTAATTTATGTGTAAAAATAAGATAAATATACAAAATGTTTTTTAAAACTTTAATACTAAACTTTTAATGAAAGTTTAATAAGACTAATTTAAGCTCATTTGATTAATTTCCCATAGATGAATGAAAACTTGAGTTAGTAGGCTGAAGTTTAAAATTATGATTGCTGGCAAATGATGACAGCTTTTAAGAAAGAATCTTTTCCTTTAATAAGATTATAAAAAATAAAGTCTGTTGTCAAATTACTATGATATATTTTACTTTTAAAAATGCTATTAATTATATGGGTCTAAATAGTTTTATTAGGATATGATTGCTTAAACAGGACTCCATTTATAAATTATTTTTTCTGTAAACCTATGCAACTGTAGATGTGACACAAATATCTAAATATGTGTAGGTTAAGCATTAGATACACAGATTATTAGGCACAATATTGTTGTTGTTGATGGTGTCATTGTTGTTTTAACATAAGCAATGTTTCTCAAAGTATGGTCTTTGGGACGAGTAGCATCAACATCACCTAGATGTGAGAAAAGCAAAATACTTGTGAGAAAAGCAAAACCTTTGACTTTATCCTAGACTTAAAATCAGTAACTCTGGAGTGAGGTCAAGTAAAGGATGTTTTAACAAGTCCACTGGATGATTCTGATAACATACTAAAGATTGAGATTAACTAACCTAGGAGTTCTCAAATGTGGTGAAATATTAGAATTATCAGATGAGTTAAAATAAGTAGATGCATAAGTCTCCTCCTATAACAATTAAAATGTATAATCTAGCAATAAGACCAGTACTTGTTAAAGCACCTGATTTTAATGTGTAGCCAGAATTGAGAACCACTGGTCCCACCTAACACCCAAGAGAGCTTATTTCATTCCTCTTTCATTTCTCTGGACCTGAAGGCATGCCTCTCCTTTCATTGACATTTTGATTACAATATTACTGCCTGATCAGCAAACTTTAATATCCAATACCAATCTTTCCCATTTTTGTCTGACTTCCTGATGGGACCCATACCATTGACTTATTTTTGCACTATAATTGCTCTATCAATTTGGTACACATACAACATCTTACTAATAATTCCCAGCAAATATAAATGTGCGATGCAAGGTTCATTGCTCCTCTAGATTACCCATCTTATCCCATAAGATCATTTTCCTAATACATGTTTAGGCGGAGTTAATCACATTAATGATTATATGATTATATTAATCATATAATCCACATATGGAGATTTGTCATAAATACATTTTATTTGCTGTTCATTTAAGAACTTAGCTATTTCCAACTATGCTACTGTGCTACAGCATTAATCTTTACCTTCAGAAATAAAGCTAATCTATATTGAGGTTATAGAAATTTAAAACTGACATAGAACTGCAGGCAAACAGTAATACTTTAGGACAATCTGACAAACTCCCAGTCATGCCAGGGATTTGATAGACATTTGAAAAGTTTGAATGCCCAGACATTTTAAGTAACAGGTTTCTTTTAGCAATTTTGTTATTCATTACTCCAAGCTCAGTGTTTCTCAAAAAAAATGTGTCCTATCTAAGATTAAGGGATGGGTTTGTATTCTACAAAATTACGAATACAACAATTTATGTGGCAAGTATATAGTTTTTCAAAGAACTTCATGCTTACAATGTTCAATCCTGAGTTAAGAGTTTGTAACATTGTAATAATCCCCAATGTTGTTCTAAAGGAAAAATAGACAATGATTTTTTGAATGTTGTATAAAATGAATTTATGCTTGGTTGAAATAATTGTTTTACAAAATTCTTCCAATGTGTCCTTCAAATTTTAGAATCTATATAGTTTCTTCCTTCTTTCTTTACTATGTTCAATACAACACCAACCATTGATAGTTTTCCATGGAATATCTCTCAGATATCTCTCATAAATAACCTTTATTTATTGCAAGACTCATAACATTATGTCCACAATTCAATTCAGTACTAACACATTTTCCTGCTTCTGGTTTCTCTCAGGTGTTCTAAATACCGATGTGAAATAATTTTAAAAAATAAGAATGTTTCCCATCATGAAATAAATAAAAAGAAAGCCCTGTTACACCTATCTTCAGGTTTACACCCACGTTAGTTCAATGCCCAGTACCAGTTCGTTTTTCACCAACTCGCTTCTTCATATTCCTTTACTTTCTTCCTCTCCTAAAATGCATGTCACAGTCTCACCTTGTATAATATTATGACCTCTCCTCAGAGGTCTGGGTTGACTAAAAATATTACAAAAATGTGTGTTTACTTATCAGCATAAAATCATGAATCATGCAGCCTATAAAATCATCTTTATTTTCTCTTTAAGAATTTGAGAATAATACATTTTTCTCTTTGCAAATCTGTGGATTAAAACAATATTTCTTCAAATGCAAATATTATTCAGCTCTGAATGATATGTTTAATAAAATAAATACTAATTTTGTGTGAGATGTAAATGTTCTAGAAACAGGAAGAAGAACATAAACGTAACATGAAACCATGTCTACAGGCAAATAAAATTCAGTATTTGCATTACATTTTGGTTAGAACATTACATAGTGCACTTTGATATAAAATATTTCATTTTAATCATTATTTTGAAGAAACATATTTGGATAATTACATTGAGAATTTATATGTGATGTAGGTTTGTATGCATTTTATCAAAGACAATAATTGCTGAACTTATAACTAACAATTTCAATAACAGTTTATCTGCCAGAAATCAGCTTTGTGTCTACTGAAACAAAGTTTGCTCACTCTTTATGTTGATCATATGTTCATATTCTCGTATTTTAGTTATTTAGGAAAACTTTGAAAAGTATTTTTGAGTAATAATTATATTAAGCAAAGAGTCTGTATTTGTAGTGTAGTAGTTTTGATATCATTGTACAAGGTACACACATACATTATGTTTTGCCTCTATGAAAATCTACTTACACTTTCTTTTATAAAGAATGCTTTGATTTTCTTTAGTTAACTACTTATTTAAATATTCTTTGACAGTGTGTTTGGTGGGAAATTTAAGAACATATATATTTATGTGTATATTTATACCTGTATAACATACATATATGATATAGATGATGTATAACCTATACTTAGATACATATATAAATATATATGTATAGTTACATTTAAAGTCTACACTTCTTATTTTATTTGGAGGAAGTAGTCTCACATTTTTATATGCCAATTTCCTCTTATTTTAAAATATGCCCTAACCATGTCTATGAAACACTACAGCACCCTCTACAAAGGCAAGAGAGATGGGGTGATTGTTACTCTCTTACCTGTGAATGAATCCCTTGTTCCTGGGTTTCCTGAAGCCATGGAGATTCAAAGAAACTTCATGAGCATGTGATTCCTCTATAGGACACCATGAACCTACAAGTGTGGGCTATTTGACATGCTACTGTGAGAGCTAGTAAATGATCTTCTTTGGAGAGATTAATTAAAGAATGTCTTTGTTCATAAATCAGGGAAAAGTGACTTTCCTTTATTAGCTAAGAAAACAAAAATATTTTTTAAATTTATTCATAGATGACTATGAGAAAAGGAGAGTGAAACTGGTAATAGCGACCAAGGTCTTAGTCCTTACAGACCGTACAGCAACCTGATCATATCATCATGAACTGAAACATCATGGAAATGGGCTACCTACTTAGTCAATTGTGGAAAGGAACACTTATTAGATAAAAATTAAACATGAAAAATGTCCTTATCTAGTATATGTAGGTGATGTGAAATATTTGCTGAGAATATTAAGGGACTTTGAAAAATCATGGATTTGAAAATAATAAATAAACACACAGTTTTGGTCAATTTAATGCAAATTGAAGCCTCTTAAAATTTATATTTTGAAAAAGATTTATCTTACAAAATAGATGTTTCTCCATGTATCTGACATATAAGGTACATGGAGTGGATATCCATTGTGTCAGGATGTGTGATGGCAATTAGATAAAAAGTCTCTATACTTAACTGTGCAGTGTGAAGAATTATGGAAGAGTTGATAGAATAATGTCATGATAAAATTTATATCTTAGAAAGATAGTCCTGGTCATAGCATTGAGAGTAAATTTGGGTTGGGAAAATTGAATCAAAGAAGATTATCTAATACTTAAGAAAAGTGATTATAGAAATCAGAACCACACCAAAGGTAGTGAGTATTAAAATTTGAGATTGGGTTGGGAAAATGGAGTAGATGGAATAACTGGACTTTGTAGTTAATTGTAAGCTAAACCAAGGATGGGAAGAAAATGTTACTAAAATATTGTATGCAGCTCTTTGCAGAAAGCTGCCCATGAGTAGGAAACCCATTTTCTTTTCAACTGAAGCAAAGTTACCTTGTAATTAACCTTAAACCCGGCACCCCCATGCTCTACTCATCTGTGGCCCAAGCATACATTTCAAATCTTTTGATCACACAATACCTTGCCTATTCTGTTGGTTTTTCTGCAGATCGAAGAAGTAGAAATAAAGAATAAGTAATCTGCAGATGACTGGATCTCATCCCTAGCTTTCCCTTCAGTAAACTCGTGAACACACTGTGTGTCCAAACTGTGAGCAAGATAACATCTAGACTTCACGAGGAGTCAGAGGAGTCGACAAGCTTGTCAGCAGTGGTGGGTGGTGACAAGTCTGATCCACATCTCAGTGATTAACTGAGACTACTTTCCTTTTTCCAATTAAAAATTTTCACGGCCAAGCAGAATCTTCGGAGTTTTTTTTTGGGAGACCCTGAGCCCACAATCTCCCCGTATCACCAGCATTCTGATTAAAAGCAACTTTCCTTTCTATCAACATTTGCCTCTGTCTCTATTGATTTTTGAGCGGTGAGGAGCCAGACCTGAGTTCGGTAACAATAAAAATCCAATATTAGATTTTTTTTTGTAATTTATTTAAATAGAGAGAAGGAAGAAATTTTCAGAATGAAGGAATAATGAGTTACATTTGGTCTTTGTTGAGTTTTATATATGTGCTGTAATTTATGACTTTTGATATCATTAGAAACACTAAGTAGAGAACAAAATAATACCTGCTTTTTTACTTTTGATTGTGTTGGAAATTTCATCACCATTATTCTTTTCCTATTTCTACCTTAATTCTTCAAGTGTTTAATAGCTCCTGTTATGTGTTGTTTTTCTCCCCAAATTGTTGAGAAAACCTCCTAGCCATGTGGAAACAAACCAAGTTATCTTTCTTTTTTTGGTTCACCAATTATTTTCTCACAGACATCTACATAATTTGCACATGTTTCACATGTTAATTTTGGTTCCTAAATTTTGGTTTGGCAAAGGTGGTTTCTATAGCTACTGTGGTTGCTTACATTATTTATTCTATAGCCCCAGTGTTCATTATATTTTCATCTCCCAAAAAGCACTACTCATTTTCAAATTCAAGCTTATTTGTTACATTATCAGTGTGAGATCTTTTCACCTCCACTTCATGTATGGAATAACAGATTCAGCATTAGAGCAATTTGTTAAAGACAGGTCTAGAACAACAGATTTTCTGACAAACACATTAATGTGACTTTCATTCCATTGTACCTGTTCTCAGGTCAAATATTTGATTATGCTTAGCATTTTGTCATATTTTTTCTTTAAACCTGTATACTAATAATCATGAAACTCTCTGGTTATGAAAAACGTTAACCCTACATTGTGAGTTGATATTTATGTCATAGTCATCTCTTTAAATAAAGTAAGTTAAATGTAATATTTTAGGCCATCTTTATGATAGATTTTCAAAGTTATCTAGGAAGGACGGACATCAACTGATTTACTGTAATGATGAACTACCTTAATAAATTCTCATATCACAATCAGCTAAAAAGAACGTAGAAGAGATGAAACTTCTATCTTGTAATTTTCGATCTGCAATTATGACTCATCAACATATATTGTAAAACTATGAGAATGTTAAAAAAAAAACAAATTTAAAAAATTCAAATCCCTCTGCTTTTTTCTTGTGTGTGTGTGTGTGTGTGGAATCTGAGTAAGAAACAAGTCTATCAACAATAGTACTGAGCCTAAGACTCTCTCACTACCCAAAATGAGTAATTCTAAGGCTAACTGAAAAAGAATGAAAAATTATATAAAAAATTATAACCTCATCCAAAAATACTGGAATGGCCCATAAAGTCAAGTAATGTTATAAATATGATTCAATGAATAGCATAAATTACATTGTGAATTCCTGTATGCTTACATCAAGTTAATGCCCAGTAATTCAATTAAATGAGTACAATTTAAAAGGAAAGATTCCCTTAATAATGTAACAGTGCAGTTTCTGGTTAAAATATATGACAGATTTTATGGTTATTTATTCAAACCTCTACTAACTTCAGTGGATATTGCTTTATGAGTTTTGCAGTAAGAAGCAAACAGAAGTTCAGTGAAGCAGCTATCTCTCTACCAGTTGTAGATAATAAAATACTTTACAGTAAGTAGGCATTTGTATGAGATTAAAGTTGTCTTTCATAAAGTACTGGAGCTGTATATTTTTAGTATTTGCTTCCACCCTTATGGCATGCAAATACAATCATTTTACCGAAGTGCTTAACACGTTTCTACACCTTCTGAATGGGTGAAAATGAATTGTGATAGCACACAGTATTAATATCGAATGCCACAAAATTGCTCGCATAGTACAGCTTTCCTTTGAGAGGATTTAAAAACCTCAATCTTGCTGTAGCAAACCTCTTCTTGGTTGGGCACAGAAGCAGAAATATGAGGTACTAAATGTTCTCCCTCCTTTGAAAATGGCCTTTCTATCTAGGGATCAGAATGATAATACTGCTTGCCAAAACAATATTTGCAGATTCAAAGAACAAAATATTAATCTCAGTTAAATCTACCTCTGTTGCTTTACAGCTTCTGAAATTTAGGAAAAGGACAAGACTCTCCCCATGAATAATAAAATGAGAAGTTGCCATTCTATCTTCCGATGTATAGAGCTGTTTCCCTTTAATGGGAGACGGGGGGTAACAGCTCAGGTAAGGGGACTGTGTGGGGCGGTGACCACCTCTCAGTGGGTGCCGCACATCAGCGGGCCGCCCTCTGCATAAGGGCAATGACTGGCAACTGGACCGTGATGTGGTGCATCGAAGCACAGAAGGTCTGTTTATGGCTGCCCCTCCCCCCACCAAGCGTCGTCGTACAGCTAAGCCCTTGAGGAGATAGGAGAGAAACTGTTTTGAGTCATAGGAATGTGACTGAATTCAAATTTAGATTCCAATTCCATAAAAAGAAAACAAAAGGTGACTGAATTTATCACTAAGATAGTATGTTTTGTATCTACATCAAGAAGAATGGGGCTGGTGACTGAAGCTGTTACACAAAAATGAAAGCTACACTTTTGCAAATCTGAGTCTGTGTTTGTTACATCTGGGTCTATTACACAGGAGATATTTCCTGCAGCCCTGTCTGTGTGTGCCTGCCTCAGTGTTCCAGGGCTGCCATGAGCAGCTCAGCCCCCACCACCACCCAGGCCTCCTTCCTCCCAGGGAACCTCCCTACCCTCCTTTAGAGTCAGGTGTGGTCATTAGATATCCTTGGCCAGCCACGAGCCAAGGGTGAGGAGAGTGACATGAATCACTTTCAGGCAGAAACCAAGCCAAGACTTTCCTGGGTTTCATTCTCCAACTCAATGGCCAGAGGAGCATTGCAAAGCCTACACATGTGACAGCATCCCCAAGGGTCATTTGAATCCACATGGAATTCCTATGAGTTATGAGTCAATCTTTGCTGCTTTAAGCTCCTGAGGCTGTGGGTTGTTACTGTAGTATTACTTAACCTAACCCAAGTGACCCACAGGCTAGAATGCTCTTGTGAAACCTGCTTTCTTTATAGCCAGAGCTCTTTCCAACATCATCTAAATTAGGCCATGTGACTTCAGAAGCTCTTTTGGGCGTTGCCAATCCAGAATTAAAGCCAGTGTAGGTAAAAAGTGGGTAAGTGATGGTATTTACTATAGTGGGGCAATGTCATCACAGAATGCTGAGCACTGCAGCCTTTCACCTGCTCACTATGGAAGGGAGTAATCTACAGACTGCTTCAGATGACCCCCAAATCTCTGCCCCACTGCTTAGACAATTGGGCAGGGCTTTCCAAGGAGTCCCTCCTCTGTCCACATGAACCATAAAAGGAAATAAATAGCATCAAGGGGAATTTGGCCAGGGAATTTAAGCACCAATGTACTTTCCATTTAATATATGAGAGTTTAACAACAAAAAATAATATATTTATATGTTTGCAGGAAAGAATGGTATTCATCATTCAATTAAAGAAAAGAAAAAGCAAAAACAGAGGGGCAATGTAAAGAATTTCCAAGGAAGAGTCTGACAAAAAAATAATTTTTAAATGCCTTGTTAATGTTAAGGCACTGATATTGGTGCTAGAGATAGAGTAACACCAGATCTCTTTTCTCCTATCTCAAGCAACATATTTTGGGGGACAGGAAAGGTGGGAGACTGTGGCATTGAGAAGGTGGAAGGGGGCAAAACAATGAATAGAAAGACAAGGCAAAGCAAAAACATGAGCTTGACAACCATAGACAATGATAACTACAAGAAGAGATGAAACTAGTAATATGAGGAAGAATTGGTGTTGTGAGTGACTGAGACTGGGTGGTTGGGACCAGGAGAAGGTTCACTGAGACTTGAATGATATGAAGAATTCAGTGTTTGGAATTTTTGTTCTCTACGTGAGATTGGTTGGTTTCACTTGAGACACAGGAAATATTCTAGTGCACCTGAAGTGCTCTGAACTTGGTAAGAATTGTATAAGATGATGGGAGAGATGTGGAAGGGGGCCCTGGTGGTCACATGATGAGTCCAGTGACGTTTCATTTAGAGAAACAACCCAGTTGTGAACTCTCTACTGAGCCAAATAAGTGTAAAAGAACCAGGTGTATTTTGTGAAGCTAAATAAGATCTTTTTAATTAGGTGTGTTAATAAATAAGAAACACCTGTGGTTGACCCTCTGAACTATTATTAAATAGGCTGTGTTGACTTGTGGAAGGAGTCCCAGTGCATTTGGTATCACATGTGTTCCCAGTTTTTCAAGCTAACTGGATACGTCCTACAGCTCCATCTCTGTACCTATGATCTCTGTGAATTGTGTCATGTGCACACAGTTCAATAACCAGCCTCTGATAGACTAGCAAGGCTAAATGGAGTAGTCTGTATTTTATTCTGACAGATGGAGAGCCACAAGAGAGTTTTAAGCTAGGGAGTAACAAATGCATCCATATTTTAGTGGGACTACTATGGTTACTTTGTGATAAATGGGTTACTAGAAGGCAAAGTCACAGCAGGGTGACTAGCTTAGAGACTGTTATAAAGGATTACAAACAATCAAGTCTTGCAGGGGCTCTAAGGGAAAAGGAACCAAGTTATCATTGAGCTAAAGATACCAGAAGATGTGCTAAGGTAGAAATTAAGTGGAATCTTAAAAGTCTTAAAGAAAAAGTCTATTGTAAATAATATAATATTATTTATTTATATTTATTTATAAATATATATATATATTTATTTATTTATTTGTAAATTTAAATCCTCCAGTTAAGAAATTGCTACTCCAAGTCTTAATGAGCCACTGCCTGTGAACTCTGCTGTATCGCTTGAGGCTCAGGAAGTGCATTCTGTTTGGGAATACTTCTACCTGGGAGAACACTAGGGAAACTCAAAGCTAAACACCTGTAAGTTATTTCCAGTAAAAGACACAAGGAGCCACCAACCCTAAATTTCATCATGAAGAGGGACGGCAATAGATCTGGTGGCTGCACTGCCATGGTTCAATTCTTGTTAGACCTGAGTCACGAGCAAACATTACCAATCGTTGGTCACCCAGAGAGACACCCCACAGTCCTCAGATGCCCCAGTCAACATAGGGCACCCAAACACTTCCAGGGTGCTCCCTGAGATCTGCTTCCTGCTAAGAAGAAAATCCCATGTTCTCAATTTCTTAGCTTTTCACGTTTTCCCCTGGATCTTAAAACAGCTGTTCTCCACCTTGGATGCACATTGTAATCACAACAAAACAAAAAACAAGCAAACAAATAAAACTGTATCTCTGCTGTATGTGCAGGCCAGTTGAAATCAGAAAATCTAGGAGACCTGAATATTAACATTTTTTAAAGCTCCTCAAGTGAGTATAATGTGCTTCCAGGAAAACAACTTTAAAATAAAACTAATTTTCTTCAGAGAACAAGCTTCCCATGCCACCTTCTAAGCCGAGGCCCTTTTCTTACATGTTGCTTATGTCAGAGACAGGATGTCATGTAACTGTTCTCCTGGCTCTTCATCAATGCTCTCAGACATCACTCCTTCTCTCTCCTTTGAAAGGAAGAAATAATCTTATGTTCTTTGAGGTGCATACTGTCTCCCTGTACCAGTGTGCCTCAAATTTTAACGTGAATCATAGGGGATTCTTGTGAAAATGCAATGCAGACTCTCATTAGATAGGTAGGTCTGGAATAGGACCTGAGATTTGGCATTTGTAAAAACTGCCAGGGACTCCAGAGCTTGCTGGTCCGTGGAACACACCTGGGATTCTCACAGCAACAGCATCCTCTCTTGTGCTGACTTGCCTGCTCTCTCTCCCATTCTTTTCTTAGGAGATTTTAGACTCTGGTTCACAGAGTTTCTTTTTTCCCCTTCTCCTTTCATTGGTCCTAGTGATATCAGTATCTCTATTGATGAAATAATCTCCACCTGGACTCTTTATGTCTTCATCATCTTACATTCAATGATGCTTTTCTCCTCTCCACCTCAATGCTTTAAACCTTATCCATTATAACATGACTACAGGTAATATCCCCATTTTAAATATCTGCCTCTCATTTTCTGCCCTTTTGCTGCATCACGCTATACCTGTAATGCTTTTACAGTTTTCCTGATTTGTATTTTCACTGCCATTATTCCTTGAATTCATCAAGACCCTGAGCAATGAGATTGCTCAGAAGCCCACCTTACAGATTCACTGCCCCTGTTGTCAAACTTGATGGATAGTAGAGTCAGGGGAATAAACGATCCTGTCTGGTCCCTATGGTGAACAGTCAGGCCAATAACCACTGAGTATATTTCCTACGACCCTTTTCAGGGATCAGGATACCTGTGCACATCAAACCTGACTGACTCCACAACTGTACAGAAACAATCTGCTCTGTTTGGAGATTGGTGTAGGGCTTGTATTCCTGAAACAAGAAACAAATGTAGACAAAGAGTGAGGGACATTTGTGCCTATTTTCATTAAGATGGGAGTAAGTACTCTGTTACTTAAATTTCCAGCTTTATTCAATACAATCCTAATTCTGCCATGAGGATTATTTCTAAGTTCTCATGTACTGTGTATTTTCACCACTTACTGTATTTTCATGGATATTTTATTGGAAATTTGGGGGAAAAGCATATCAATGCTAGCAAGATATGATTTTAAGGTAGAAGTTCAAAATAATGGAGGATATTTTCAGGGAGTGAGCGATTAGAGCACACTTACGTGTACCCTAAAAGTAACCAGCTCTGGAGCATATTGTCTTCACTAGGATCTAATCCACAGTGACTTCCGTGTTCTGAGTACATTTTTTTCTCACTGTGTTCTACAGCTCTGCATTTATAAAGGTATAATAAATTGCTGTGATGATTTGCAATGTGAGAAGGAATTCAGGTTGTGGTAAATGGATCTCAAAGACCCTAGCAAAAATTAAAAGCAGAGCACAATTTCCTTAGATTATGTTCACTTTTTGCTTAGTTTCACCTTTACTCATTTCTATTTATTAGTCTTCCTGTTGTTCCATTTAGCTATTTTATTTTTGCTTGTAACCTCAAAAAAAAAAAAAAAACCCAGTAAAACCAAATTTGAAAAGAATAATAATAAAATTTCTTACATCATATCTTTTGTCTAATACACTTAAAATGGTTTACTCCACTACAAATATCCTTAGGAGAAAATTAACCTCCTGCATTTCAGTTACAAAGAATTTGAAAGCAAATCTTTCATATGAAGTTAGAAGATGTTTTTAAAGACTTCTAATATTCAAATTTGAATTGGTACAAGTATTAAAATGTCAGTATGCCAAAAAGAAGAATGCTCTAACAAGTAAAACAGTAAATGAATCTTTATTTAAATAGAACAATACAGCATAGGATGTATCTAGTAGAAAAGCAGGTCAAACTTAGTCCAGAGTAACTTGTTATGCAAGATCACAAGAGGGGTACCCATTCTTGAGGAACCTGTTCATGCCTTTTCCCTTGTTACCATGTTTCCAATCCTTGATTCTTTCCTTGCTGCTGTCTCATTTACTTTGTTTACATGTTCAGTTTTATTAGAGTCACATGCACCACTTAATTAATTCATTCTCTTAGCTCCCTAGCTGCTTGCTATGGTTCCTGGATTGTAAATTGTCTCTTTACTCTTGGCACACAATTTCTTTTGCTCTCTAAAAGGCATTCTTTGACACAGTTGCAAGATCTCTCATGTAATAATGATCAGGACTGTTATGTTGTCTAGTTATAGAGTCTGAGGTGCCCAGGGGCAGAAGATTGGATTTCTATACCTATACATGTACCCATGCAACAACTATAAATTTCCTAGGAATTAACTTTGAATATATGAGAGCCAAATGAGAAAAAAACTGAAACTCTTATAAGATACAGCGATGATTTGAGTAAATTGAGAGACATTTTATGCTCATGGATAGGATTTCTTACTGTTATAACTGCCCCCCACCCAAAATCACTGCATTTTAATCAATGCCGATTAGAATTATAGTTGGATTTTTCCGAGGATCACTGAATGTAGTCTAAAATGTATATAGAGCCTTAAAAGTTTATGAGTAACCAAAGCAACTTAAATAAGAGTGTATGAGGGAGAACTTAACTTAGCAAGTAGTAAGACACATTAAAACTATATAGTGATAAAATAAAAGTGCAGTATTGTCTCAAGAGTAAGCAAAGAAAATTTGGAGCTTAGAAACAGACCTATAAATTTATAGAAAATTAATATAAGGTGAAGATGGTTCCATAGCAATAAAGAAAACCTGCATTTCATAGTAGATGTTACTGAAAAACTGGCTCACTATATGGAGGAAAGTTGGGTCCCTACCCAACAACATATAAACACATAAAAGAAAAATAGATTAAAGACTTAAGATTAGAAAGTTAAAATTATAAATTGTATAAAATGTAAATTTATATTTATTATATTTAATAAATATAAAATTATAAACCTAATTAAAAATAATAAAGTTTTCATTTTACCTAGCACATAGAAGAATTTCTAAAATCATTTGAATTTGATTATACCAGCATTAAGAATATGTTAACCAATAAAGGACCACATTAGATAAAGAACACCATCACTGTGATAGAACATTCCATTTCTGAATTAACATATTAATAGGCAAAGCACAATTATAAACAAAAAATAAGAGGCAGCAACCTCAATGTAAAAACAGGCAAAGGGCTTCCCTGGTGGCGCAGTGGTTGAGAGTCCGCCTGCTGATGCAGGGGACACGGGTTCGTGCCCCGGTCTGGGAGGATCCCACATGCCGCGGAGCGGCTAGGCCCGTGAGCCATGGCCGCTGGGCCTGCGCGTCCGGAGCCTGTGCTCTGCAACGGGAGAGGCCGCAACAGTGAGAGGCCCGCACACCGCAAAAAAAAAAAAAAAACAGGCAAAGATAGAAACAGATAGCTTACAGAATGCAAACTCCTAAGGCCTATTAGAATATGATATGATGTCAAAATTACTGGTAATCAAGTTAGGGTGAAAGTAAAATTGACAATCAAAAAAGTGTTACATTAACCAGTGAAAATAGAGTTCCAAATACTGAAAGGTATGATTAATTCAGCCTTCTTCACATGAGGTTTGAAAATATAAATCACCTAGAAAAGTGAGCACGTAATGCATGTGGATAAGCTCTAGATCCTCTGTGTCAGGATCTAATCTTTTTTCTATGTGTGAATGTGGGCCTTCTATAATACACAGCCTTGCACTGATCATACGATTGACATTTGTTCATTTTGAAATCATTGATAAGGCATCCTTAAAATGATTAATAATAACTTGGTACTTTGATCCCTTGAGATCAATATTGCATTGCATTTTTTTCCTTAAACAGAAGGAGAAATGCACAAACCACTTTTTTCTACTAGCTGTATGACCTTTCATTAAACATGGCAAGGCACAGCTAGCTACCTTACTTCTGTGTAATTTTTGACACGAGAGAAAAGAAACATGTTTGATTTGATATTATTTCACAGAAAACTGTATTTATGGATACTGGTGGTCAGTAAATGTGGACTGAGCTAACATATGGATATTTCTTCTTATAAGTGTGATATTCAATAATTTAGGTAAATATGAGAAGGAAAATAATTTAATCTTGCTCATGTTTAATGTCCAAATATAGTAATTTTAGTAAAAAATAGTATTTCATTTTCACAGAAACACTTTGGAAAGGGTTAGTCTATAGTTTACATAAAATGCATTATTTTGAAAGAATTCATGCTTAAGTTTGTGAGAGGTAGAGTCCACCCCAAAACTGTTTTTTACCATTTTTACTCAATTTTGATTTTGAAATTGCTTCCATTTTAAACACTGCCAGAAGTACTGCATTCCTTGATTTCCCCTCTTTGCCAGGGGAAGGGGCTAAATAAAAATGTGTGTCTAAAGGCTTTGCGATAACTGTCTTGTCTACACCCAACTAGACGACACCCTGTAACTTTCAATACATTTCTAGCATAGTCTTTCCTATTTTATTTTTTCTTAACAATTATTCTTCTATTTTACCTGCTTTTCCTCTTTGTTTGAACAGACTTCCACTAATTAATATCATTAGTTTTCATGTTGCTGTCAAATCTCCTCCAAAAACACCAGAAAAATACTGCTGATCCAAACATAGCCAGCTTTATTACAACAATTGCAGCTGGGATGGCTCTGCTTTGACAGAGCATTAGTGGTGCCTTTCCAGATGGGAAAAGGCAGGGGAGAGAATATTTTGGATATAAATACACAAATATATACTAGCATAAAAATATACCAAGGCCTTTGCTGGATGGTTTTGAGGTAACTCTTCCAAGACAGGGAACTTGGGCAGCACTGATGACTTCATAGTTTGTATGGTAGACATAATAAGGTGAGACTCTTGAAGCAAGAGTCAATGAGAAAATTTTGATCAGTTCTCCTTGGTAAGTAAACTATGTTAGTTTGTATGCAATATTATCTCGCAGAAGCAAGTAACTACCTTATTTTGGCTTGAAATCAGAACTGTTTATCATAGGGAAAGAAAACATGTTTTGCCCCAGCATTGGTTAAGAAAGAAAATTATGTTGATTTTAGTGTTAACACGTTACTGAGTCATTTTTTGATTCCAAAATTTGAAATTATAAAATATGGACCTATTTTTAAAATATTTATTTGGAATTATAGCCAATGAGAAAAATATAAATAAAATTATTTTTGAGTCAGGCTTTCACAAATTAAAATTATTTCATCTCTTCCCTTGCTATTTAAACTTGAATAAATCAATTAAAACCTTTAAGCAATAAAATTTTAGCAAGAATAAACTTATAGTGGTAATATTTTGCCTGCATATTTAACGAGGATTAATTTAATAATTACACAATAAAGTGTTGACTTCAGTACCTGGCATAGAGTATTAACCTATTCTTTCATTCATTCATTCATTCATTTAACAAAATTTGAATATGTACTAAATTATAGACATTATGGACACATGATAAAATAAATACACAATTAATAATGTACTGTGATTCCTAAAAAATGTATTGAATGCATATAAAAATGATTATGATTACTTGCAGCTATGCTATGTCTATTTAATTTAAGTAAAAAGGTTGCATGACTCAAAGGAACCCTGAACAATCATGCTTCCCAATGTTCTATCCTAATGCAAAGAATGAGCTATCGTTTACCTAAAAATTTATCTAAAGATTTTAAAAAATTACAAAGGGGTAAGAATGAAAGCATAATATATTTTTAAAACAGTTTTTACTTTGTTGTCTTACCTTTAATTTTGCTAATTTTAATATAGCATATTAGAAAATGGAGAAGGTCACCTCAAAATGCCATAATGAGGAAAGTTGTAAATACATGTAATTAATTGAATTAAGTTGGGCATATAGATATATAAAGGTACTTCACTTTCCACCAAGAAAACAAGGAATTGAAGAGTCCTTTCCACAGAGCTTGACCCTCTAAGACAGGTTGTGGTATGGATTTCCTGTTCTAACCTGTGAATAATTGGGGGATAGGGGAACAATACAAGAGCAAGGGATTCACAAACCAGTAATGATTAACATGTAATCATTACTTAATGTTATGTCTTATAAAGTAGAAGAAGCTTTGGTAAAAAGTTTGCAATTAATGACTGTCTCCTGGCTTTCTTGACTTTTTACTAACTGACTTAAAACACACACACACTCACATACACACACACAACAGGTTCATTCTGGCAAGGAGAAAGAAGTTTCTCATGACCTTTGACCAAGATGTTTCATAAATTCTAAACTGATAAAAACTTTTACTTTATCAGAAGTATGTTTGTAATGTTAAATTTTACATTGGGAGCAAAGGGGACTTCATGGACCATCTATGTGTATAGACATATAAGCATTTATGATCAAGATAGATGTTCCTTTTATATGTCACATTCAAAAAAGTTACAAATCATTATTTCCAGCAGGATGAATTTGATACATTAAAAAGCTCTGGTACACTAAAGAGAGAATGTGAGTTGGACTTATTAGTACAATAATTGACTTATTAGTATAATACACAATTAGGATAATTGTGTATATTTAATATCTATTCAACCCAAATAAAAAGAGAATTGTAACTTGCACTTATATTTGAGGTTTTATAACTTTTTATCATAACTGAAACATCCACATGACTAATAAATAACTTATGTATTAATTCTCTTGACTATGTTGCTCTATGTTAAATCATAGTGATATTCATATTAAATTAATAGCTAAACGTAAAGGCTATCTTGCCCAAAGGAACAATGATTTTGTGAATCAGAATCACACAAACCTTGTACAGCTGCAGAAAATAACACTGACCAAGAACTTAATTGTTCCTATAAATGTTCTGTGAAGTGTTTGAATAGGTGTAATTTATTTACTTAGAAATCACCAACACAGATTCTCTCCCCATCACACACCTCCTTTGTATTCAACTATGATTTAATGGTTTCTTGTACAAAACTGGGCCAAACCAAGTAAACACACAATTAGTCACAGTGGAGGGAAAATTGTCTTCTCTGCCCTCATGAAGCATGCGTGCACCATCAGACAAGAGGTGGTCCATCTGCTAAAATCTCAATGAATCCACCCTCCTCCACCACAACAGCAGAAAAGTGTTAACACTTTGGACAACTGTGAAGGGTCATTTGTCTAAGTTGGGGCAAAACCTAACGGGCAGAAAGAACATAGTATTTCTTGCAATGCATTAATCTTGACTTTCAAACAATAGAAAATGTTCCAAAGGGGTCACAGTTAAACGTACTTTATTTGGGGCTTATCAGCCTCCTTTATCCCCTTCATATTCTTTTTGAATTTTATTTTATTTATTTTTTATACAGCAGGTTCTTATTAGTTATCTATTTTATACATGTTAGTGTATACATGTCAATCCCAATCTCCCAATTCATCCCAACACCTGCATCCCCCTCCCTGCCACTTTCCCACCTTGGTGTCCATACATTTGTTCACTACATCTGTGTCTCTATTTCTGCCCTACAAACAAGTTCATCTGTACCATTTTTCTAGGTTCCACATATATGTGTTAATATACGATATTTGTTCTTCTCTTTCTGACTTACTTCACTCTGTATGACAGTCTCTAGATCCATCCATGTCTCTACAAATGACCCAATTTTGTTCCTTTTTATTGCCTGAGTAATATTCCATTGTATATATGTACCACATCTTCTTTATCCATTTGTCTGTTGATGGGCATTTAGGTTGCTTCCATGACCTGGCTATTGTAAATAGTGCTGCAATGAACATTGAGGTGCCTGTGTCATTTTGAATTATGGTTTTCTCTGGGTGTATGCCCAGTAGTGGGATTGCTAGGTCATATAGTAATTCTATTTTTAGCTTTTTAAGGAACCTACCTACTGTGCTCCATAGTGGCTGTATCAATTTACATTCCCGCCAACAGTGTAGGAGGGTTCCCTTTCCTCCACACCTTCTCCAGCATTTGTTTGTAGATTTTTTGATGATGCCCATTCTAACTGGTGTGAGGTGATGCTTCATTGTCGTTTTGATTTTCATTTCTCTAATAATTAGTGATGTTGAGCAGCTTTTCATGTGCTTCTTGGCCATCTGTATGTCTTCTTTGGAGAAATGTCTATTTAGGTCTGCTCATTTTTTGATTGGGTTGTTTGCTCTTTTTAAGTAGAAAAATATTTTTTTTTTAAGTAGAAAAATACATTATGTTTACAAACATGAAGAAAAGTGAATAGCATTATAGTTGTCCAAGGTAGATAGTCATCTATATGGTGATAATAAAAATGGTTGCTGATCTGCCTGTTTCAAATGACTTAATGCATCATGGTCATTCTCTACACCCAATTCTGTGGTTGTTTAGTATAATGATTCCTCTGTCTAGAAGAATGATGCATACTCATTGTTCTAGATGAATATACATCTGTGATTAAGATATTAATGACAGAAAATGATGGGCATCTTAATTATATAATTCCATTTTAATTTTACTAATGTAATTTAAGAATAATGTCTATTATTTCTATACTAAATGTTTTAATACTATAGACTAACACTTTTGTAATAAAGATTCTGTCTCTAGTTTTTGATGGTTGACTGCTGACTGCTTTTAAGCCTTGTCCTCTCTGCCCCATTTCTGCTCACATCTGGGAAAGCTCATAAGGAAACCTGGGTATCCTGTCCTTTGACACAGGTGAGAAGCTTAACCCATGCAAGCCACTTCCCATGCACAGAAACACTCAGTCTAGCCCCACTCCATCCTTAACAACAAGAAAAACCCCAGGAAATCTTCTTTTCTTACTCTCTTAAGGCATTCTTGAATCTGTTTAGGAGGCCTGCCCTTCTCTCTCCAGAAAAGCCCCGTTGTGTAAGTAAGAAACCTTCTCATCCCCTCATGGTATGTGTGTGACTTCATCAGTCTCTACATGTGAATCACATTTGGGGTGGGGTGCAGATTATCTACAATAGATTTATAATTTACATATATGCATAGGAAGTACCCAGTGAAATGATAAAGTATTGATTATTATACCTGACTCAGGTTTGTGAGACTAGTGAGACACTGAGAAATTCACAAACTTTTACAAGCTCTCCTACATATAACAGAATTTGAGAAGCAAAATTTTATACTCTTCCTTGGGTAAACTTATTTACTCTTCCCCCTGAAGGTTTGCTCTAACTTATGTGTTATTCTGACACTCTTCTCTGTGGCTTCAACCTTTCTATCTTCATCATCAACAACACTTGTAGCACAATGTGCTCAATTTGTTTCTATTTCAGAAATAATGAAGTAAAATGTGAAAGTTATTAGTAACAATAATAAACACAAAATATCATCCTGGTCTTTTATGTCAATTTTTATTAGACTTGACAAATGTCTGGTTTCTAACCAGAGTTAGAAATGGATCCCCATAGGCTGCTTGAATTTTCCATCACATCTAATTCTTTGTTGCATACAGCATCCAAGGGCTTGTTAATCGACTGGCATCTGGCTGACCACATCAGCAACACAAAGAGGAGTATTCAAATACAGATTTCTGAGCCCATCCCACGGTAAGTCTGGGTGTAACATACAAATAACTATTTTAAAGAAGCACTCCTTTAAGATTCTTTTGGAGTCAGTCAAGTGTAGAAGTACTAGTAATGGACATATTTCAGAGCCTCAGGACCTTTAGAGTGAGAAGCTATCATTTATTGTGACAAATTTTCTCTCCTATCAGTGTAGTGCAGCATGTCAACTGATGAAAAGGTGCTGCCACTGCAAAAAGCCTGGGGGATGATGCTCAGGTAGCCCCTGCAAGAGCTGGATTGGGTTCTCTTAACCCACAACTTTTAGCTAACAGCAAGCACCCTACTGACAGCAGCTGTCAGTAGGGTGCCTCCTGTTAGCTAAAAGGCTCTTTTGGATTGAAGCTCTTTTAGATTGTAGCAAGGATGAATTATGATCTGTCTCTCTGGAGAATCCTGGTCTGAGGCTGTTAGCTATGCACCTGGTCTTGGCAATTGATGGAAGGAACATTGTGCCAGGGGAAGTCTCACACAATGGAAAATTTCCCCAAATGTTGCTTTATACTATCATTCTTAATTCTAGAACCATCAAAATATCAGTAAATTCTGTTGTGTATGAGAATGTGAAAAGCTATCCAACATAGTTCTACTTAAGTCATTCGGCAGAAAATAATCTTCAGTAATTTAACAGATTTTTCACAAAACAACATTGGGATTATATAAACTAGATGGTACACTAAGTAGAAGAATATTTGAATTTCCAGAAATAATATTTGTATTTACTTACATAGTACAAATAAAATTAAGACTTCACAAACTATCCTCCTTTAATCAACATAAAATTTTCTCCCATTTGTGCATTTTCAAAAAAAATGAAAGAAAACTAACATCTAACATCTGTTAAATTTTAACTGTAATCCAAAAATACAATCAGTAAACCACACAAGAGAGCAGGTAAGCAATAGAGTAAACGTTTGCAATGTTTTCAATCTACATGTAATTATAAATTGAAGAATGCTAAATGATTTTAGCATTGCCCATCTAAAAATATTCACTGGTCTTGCTAATTATATAACAGCATGATTAATGGTATGTCTTGTATAATTGTTTATAAATTAGGCACCACATGTTAAACTCCTAATAATTAGTGAGGTAAAACTTTTTTCAATGTATAAAATTTACTTCCACAAAGAAAGGTCCAGAGTCATACATAAAGAATGTGTCTAGTCCAATCAAGGAAGGGATATCAGAAGAAAATATAGAATATATTTTCCATTCAGAAACATAACATGATGAAAATCTTGGAGATCGAAGTGCTTTTTAAAGATTCCTTAATTTTCTTATATTACTGTTTTGTCATCCTCTAAGACACAGTTTCTTCCCATATTGTCTCCCCTGCCATCTCCACTAGATAGTTCTCCTCTGGGTTCCAAATGCGTCCTGTGGGTGCATTTCCCACAGCATTTCCTCCTTGTATATCCCTTACCACACATTAGGAACTCCTCTAGGCCAGAGGAAGTGTGTCATTTATCATTCTCCTTATTGTTAGTGCATGGCACAAAATCTACTCATAACAAGCAATCAGTAAATGATCAGCAAAGCAATACACAGTTATCAAGGATTAAGTAGAACGTTCTTTACATCTTTTTAAAAGTATTGTACAGCAGTGAGTTCTTCAGCATTGGGTTAAAATAGGGGTCACAACTTCAAATGCCTATAGTGCCCAGTTAATAAAAATGAGTGAAATGGGGTGAGCCAAATAATTGGTGAATCTGTATCAAATTGGCGAGACTGTGTCCTGTCTAAAAGGAACCCTATGCCCCCCCACCTGCCACCATGCCTGCTAAATGTTGTTATCTAGAAACATGAACTGAACGTTCCAAAGCTCCAGAACATCCAGAGACCTTCAGCTTTTTCTTAATACCAGTTCCAACTTTACATCTTATCTTAATATCTATATCATACATATTACAACCTTTATCTAGTTCTGGTCTGAGAGAAAACAGTTTGTGACTTCTGCTATGGAATTTCTTGGTCTCAAGAAAACAGTGGTTAAAAACAACCATGTTAGAAAATACTGGTATGTGCATTTGGTAAGATAACCTAATTAGTGTAAGTGACAATTCAGGGATTAGATGTTACCTAAAGGGAAATTTTACCATCAGTATGTCATGGCAAAGTATTCAAACTTGCATAAATGAAAATCTAACAATTAAGTGAGTAACACCTCCCAGGAAGGTTTGCATTACTGGTATTCCATAATACAGCTTGCTCTTGAGTATTCATCATTGCTTGATCTTTCTTGCCAGATTTCCCAAATTTGTCTAATAGGAGTTATTCTCTGCAGGAAATCATCTCTGATTTCATAACCGATGTCAGAAGAAATTAAGAAATTTATAAACAAAATAATTGGAACACACCTATTCCATAAAGGAAGATACAACTGAATTCCCGTGCTACTAGGTTTAAATGTTTTTGTTTCTATTTGGTTACTCTTTTCCATTAGTATAATTTTTTTTTTTTTTTTTTTTTTTTTTTTTTTTTTTGCGGTACGCGGGCCTCTCACTGTTGTGGCCTCTCCTGTCATGGAGCACAGGCTCCGGACGCGCAGGCTCAGCGGCCATGGCTCACGGGCCCAGCCGCTCCGCGGCATGTGGGATCTTCCCGGACCGGGGCACGAACCCGCGTCCCCTGCATCGGCAGGCGGACTCTCAACCACTGCGCCACCAGGGAAGCCCCATTAGTATAATTTGATTCACATTTCTTTTCCATATTTCTTTCTCTTTATATCCTAGAATATCATAATAATTTAATGATTTGGAATTCAATTTAAACTTTTCTCTGACTTCCTAAATTAACCCTATAAGTTGATAGGGGAAAAGTTTTGACTGTTTTAACTATATCTGTTTCCTTATTTTAGGACTTTTAAAAAGCAGTTAAGCCCCTATTTTGTCGAGTTCAGCACATAACACAAGTAACCATTTGAAAAATAAATACTTTCTGAACTTTAATTAAAAGATAGAGCTCTTTAGTCCATGTTTGGACTATTAATAAGAAAAGCACGTGTCTGCGTCCAAAATAAAGCCATTGACATAAAAAACAAAAGGACAAAAATAAACTTACTCCACTGAAAATTAATTTCTTACATTTAGAAATAAATAATATTTAGAGTATCACAAGGGAAAATGAGAGATATGTGATAACATGATATGAATAAGTCATGGAAATATGCTGGTCATTTTTTCTCATATTTTCCAAAGATAATAGTAAATACTAATTGAGTGTTTTTTATGCACTGGGCACAATACTAAATGCCTTTTATACACTTTCTCAATGAGTACTTGTTATGAGACTATCAAATAGTGTAAGTTCTTGAATTATTACCCTAATTTTTCTAGTAATTTGTACAGCAATTATGATATTTTGCTAGGAAATCATCTATTTCTTTAGGTTATCAAATTTGTTCTAAGCAGTGTTCTTTTTATTTCCTGTTTCTATGTGCCAGTCTATCTTCATACTCTTATGCTGATCAAATTTTATATTTTTTCCTTTTTAAAATCAGATTCCCAAGGGATTTGTCTATCTGATAGGTCTTTTAAAGAAAAGGGTTCTGAAAATATTTACCCTTTCTATTATTTGAGAGGCTCTATTTATTAACTTAAATTTTATTTTATTAATTCTCTGTAATGACTTTTTCTTTTAATTTCTCAGCGTAAGTTGAGTTTTTTTCCTTTGTGTTCTAAAATGGTGTCATCGTTTAATTTCTCAATGTAAGTTTGGAGACTTGTTTTCTCTGTGTTTTAAAATGGTGTCATCATTTAAGAGGTTTGTGTGAGAACCTCTTTCACTGTGTTCCATAAGTGTTAGTATGAGGTATTCTACCTTTTTTGCTTCCTAGATATTTCTTATTTTCTTATTGATTTCCTCTTAGTTCTAAAGTTTACCTGGCAGTGTGTTTCTTAGTTTACAAACTGTAGTTAAATTTTCCATGAAAACATAGGTATGTATCTCTCTACACAACATGTTTGATAAATGCCTACATAAGAAAAAAAAAATGTTTATCACTTGTCTTCATACTTTTCACACCTACTGTTGTGTCCTCCAAAATTATATGTTGAAACCCTAACTGCCAGCTATGCCAGAATGCAACTGTATTTGGCAGTAGGGCCTTTAAAGAGGTAATTAAGTTAAAAGGAAGCTATTGGGGCAGACCGTAATCCATTTTGTCTGGAGTTCTTGTAAGAAAAGGACATTAGGACATACACAGAAAGAAAAGAGAGGAGGCCTGTATGCACAGAGGGAGGGACCATGTGACAAGGCAGCAAGAGAAGGGCCATCTGTAAGCCGGGGGGAGAGGTCTCAGAGGAAACCCACCTGCTGGCAACTTGATCTTGGACTTCCAGTCTCCAGAACTGTGAAAACCTAAACTGGGTAGTTGTTTAATCTACCCAGCTGACAGCGTTTTGTTATGGCAGCCTGAGTAGACTAATATATCTAGTAAAATGAATAGTATACTTACTTAGGTCCTTTTGAATATTTTTACCTTTGCTTTAATAATTCAACTATAAAATAAGATATCTAAATATTATAATAGTAGTTACATAATATTAAAGAATAAATAAATTGTCTTTATGAAATTGTTAATGCTAATCATTAAACTACTGATAAATATCTTACTGTGATTTTAGATTTCATGTAACAGGCACTTTGCTGCTGCTTTAGCAATTACTAAGCAACAATCTACTTTATGTGACCATTCACAAGGAAGGATGTAGTTTACACTAACAACTTTATTGAGAAAGATTATTCTCCTCTTTACCATTCTGGAGACATACTAACCATTTTACTCCATGTTTCAAAAAGACACTTAGATGTAGTTACATTTTTTCCTATCATGTTCATGGTAGAGTATTTTGGAAGGAAGTTTGAAGAATTGATCACATTATAATTTGGAAGAAAATGAAATTCCTATTTTCAAATTTGTATACAGCATATTTATAATGTTCTGAGTCTACTAGCTTATTTAAGCATTGTGAAAAATATTGCCATGTTTTAGGCAATAAACTATATAAACTATGGCAAGATTTTAGGTCAGTATGTTAGTATAAGAATTTAAGATTTTTTTCCAGTTTATACTATTAATCTAACAAAGATAGAAAGAGTCATTAAATATTAAACATTTTTCTAAAGTCTCTGGATTATATATTTTAGTGTAATGACTTGTTCATATTGCCAAATCTTATACCATGAAGAACAACTATAAAACACACTACACATACTTCCTCTTTGTGTTGATTGCATAGTCTCTTTTTGATATCCATTGAAAGCCAACATTTTATAATTCATTTTTAATCCGTGAATTTGCTCAAAAGAGGGATCTCTGGTTAATGTCAGTATTCCAAGACATGTGTCTTTTTAGGTTACTTTCTATCTACCTAAGTCTTTAGGGATGGAGTTCAAGGAAAAAAAATCAAAAGGCAATGAAAGCAAATTACTAGCATAGCCTATTCAGTATTGACAGTACACAATTAGTAGTTAATCCATGAGCTGTGATAAGTAGGAAATATTGACTGTAACAATTTATCTACCATTCTGCCCAGTGGGAAGACACTTTCAGATAAGACCTTATATGGGAAATTTCTCTGCTTAACCAAACATGCCAAATATAACACATGCAGTAAAGGATACACTTAGTAGAACACGAATCATCACAAAATAGAGTACTTAGAGTATCTCATATTGCTTCAGCATTAAATAAAGAAAAGCATTCTTTTGGTAGCCAGTGTATGCCTTACCATAACATATAAGGACCAAATTTCCTTAGGAGTAAAATTATAACAACTCATTTTCACACCTTTGTGAACAAGGCTAACAAAAGTATGCTCAAAATAACTCTTGTGATAGGTAGCATTCTAAAATGGCTCTAAGATATCCATCTCCAAGCACTCACACCCTGTATAATACCTTCCATTGAGAGCCAAGAGGACCTATAAATATGTAGAATACCATATTATTAGGTTATATATGGCAACGAGGAAATAATTTTGAAGATATAAATAAGGTCCGTAATCATTTGAGTTAAGGACATATGCTGGATGGACGTGTCAATATCAGAAGAGATTTTCCTGCTGGCCTTGAGGAAGTTAGCCTACATGTTGTGGGAAGCACTGTGGAGGAGGTCATGTGGTTAGGAAGGCAGGCTCTCAGAGCTAAGAGTAGTTTCTACATGACAGCCAGCAAGATAATGGGGACTTCAGTCTTACAATCATAAGTAAGGGAATTCTTCAAAGAGTACCTTGAGTCTCAGATGAGATTGTACCCCCAGCTCACACACTGTGAGTGCAGTTTGTGAGACCCTGAGGAGAGAGCCTAGCTAACCTATGTCTGGACTCCTGAGTCACACAAACTGTGACATAGTAAGTTTGTGTGGTTTTAAGCTGCTAACATTGTGACAATTTGTTACACAAGAATAGAAAATTAATATAACTTCTATGGTATAGTCTGTATAATTCTTATTATATAGTGTGGGTTCAGTCATTTATAACTTTTTTTTTTTTGCGTTAGCTGGAAGTAACATAAAACTCATTGCTAACTGACATAAATATTAAAGAAATAAATCACCTCACGAAAATGAAATTACAAAGTTAGGTAAGTTCAGGGTTTAAGCATCTTGTAGTTCAACAATGTCATCAGTATTAATTTTCTTTCTAACTCTATACTCTGCAAATTTCCCCTCACATGTCATTGACCAGAAAGACCTTCAGTTTCCATTGAACCAGTAGGTATTTAGTAATTGTCTGCAATATACAGGGCAATAAAGGAGGCAGGACACAGCTGCTAGCGTCTTTTGTCACCCTGGAGAAGCTAATGTGCTAGACAACAGCTGAGCTGGAAAATCTAAGCAAGGCAGGATAATGAACCAGCAGATTGAAGTTTAGAGGTGAATAATAATTTGACTTTGAAGTATCCATATACCAATTACATAAAATGGGAATATCTGGACTGGTAACAGTTTATGTGAAAAAAAATAAAAGAAAGTTTTGGTTGACAAAAATACAATATGAAATGAAATGCAGCATACCTGCTTAAAAGCATTATGTAATATTAGGCTCTATTAATAAAAAAGAAAGTGATAGTGTCAACTGATTATTTTGCTCCAGATCTCATGCAGAATGAATGTGGTGTCTACTTACAAGTTTACATGGAACTGTGAAAATCTAGATGGAATTTCAGGGAGGCCAGTCAAATTGAATAGAAGTCTAGAAATAGTGTTACATGACAAAAGACTAAGAATTCTAAGGAAGTTATACATGAAAATGAGAACATGTAAAGGAATGTTTATTAACCATTAGTGTTTTCTCAAGTAGACAATCTGCCAAGAAAAATTATGTGTTCCGTATCACAAGAAAAAATATTTAAGAAAATTCTGAATGATTCAGTATATCACACAAATTATCCTTTCTTTAGGGAGAGGAAATAGGAGGAGTACCACTATAAGTTTTCTCTAACTTATATGGCTATATAATTCTCCAACCTTTCCTGAAAAAAACTGAAATTCTGTAGTAAAGGTATTTTTAAAGATCTAAAGACAAAATTCGTAATTTGTCAGTCAAAATTTATTTTTCTTTTTCATATGTATCATTTGTTAATAGGTAACATTAGCCTGAAAAATGAAACAAAAGAAAGCAAAGCAAACAAAACATAAACTATGCTTAAAATTTTTAAGGTCCTTTCCTATCATCTTATATCTTTGATGCCCATATGCTTCTTTTTTTCTATATTTAATTCTCTCCCAAGAATTACATTAATATTACCAAGTATAATATAGTTCCAAAATGGAATGACAAATAATTATCAGCATTACCTCGCTGAAAAATTAGGGTTCAAGGTTAAAAACTTTATAAATGTAGAAGTGGAATCATTTTGAAAACTATTTTCAAACCACCTATTGTACTATCCAATCAATTTACATATCCATACTAAGTGACACTGTAAAGTTGAAGACTGTGGGTTCTCCAGGTTGAATGTTATTATTACTTCATGTTTGCTGTTTTATCCATGTTAGAGATAATTGTGGGAATCATTCATAAGCAATTCTAAAGCAAACCATTGGCCAATCAGTCAACTGGTAGAACTAATATTTAATGTAGTATCCAATAATTCTGAGAGGTTATAAAGACCCGTGATTTACCTGGGTTAATAATATTCATACACAAGCAATTTTTTTTTCTTTTGCTTTTGGTTTTGCTGTAACTGATTTATAATGTCTGTGGTGGGTAAACTCTAAGGTGTTTTTTATGGTCCCTGCCTCCTGGTGTTCACAACCTTGTATGATCCCTTTTATCTTGAGTATGGACAGAACCTGTCACTGGCTCCAAACCAGTGATAAGGCAAAGATGAGAAGATGCAAGTGATTATATATATTATGTATGTTATGATACCATGTAAGGTTGTAACAGTCTTCTTGTTATATGACTCTTGTCTGCTGGCTTTTGAGAAGCAAGCTGCCATGTGAACCACTGTATGGAGAGGGCCATTAACAGGTACAGCCAGCAAAGAATTGATGCCCCTAGTTGAGCAGCCTGTAAGGAACTGAATGCTACCAACCACCTAAAGGAGGTTGGATGCAGATCCTTCCTGAATTGAGCCTCGAATGAGCTCACAGCCCAATCAATATCTTGATCCAGTGAGACCCTAAACGGAGGGCTCATTTGAGCTGTACCTGGAATTTTTACCCACAGAAATTGTGAGACAATGAATGTGTGTCATTTTAAACCACTAAATATGTGGTAACATCATTATGTACCAATACATAACAAATACAGTGTCTATCTTCAAATATTATATAAGGTTGTTTGCTAAGTATTTTATCTGAGTACTCTTTTTTAACTCTATCTGCACTGGTGCCCAGGAAGATGGCTAATTTTCTATCTTACTTTAGTCTGCTTGATGCTGCCATGTTTTTACCAACAGTATTGATTTGATTTCTTATAGCAGCCTTCTGCATTCAATTGTTAAACACAGTGTGAAATGACGAGGGTGATTATCAGGGACATTTCTGTTTAAAATCCAATAAACAAATTGAGAAGAACACCTCTGGGTAATTTTTTAAACACAGTGTATTCATACAAAAAAACCTCTTTAGAGTGTTAATTACATGACCTGCTGTACCCTCTGGCTTTTAAATATCACTGTTAAATAGATGAAACTATTATGGTCTTTTCTTCACCCCACAAATGACCTTTTACATCTTTAAAAGACACATTATTATCATCCGATGTCATTCAGAGTATTTCCATTTATTTTGCATTTAGCCCATCAGGAGGATTGCCTAAAGATATATCTTGCCTCAATATTAGCTGCACTTTGTGTCACTGAGCTGGTGTCCATCATAGATTGCTTTAAGATGCACCTATTCATTTGTATGTCTTAATTGCTTAACAGTATATAAGTTCATGGAAAATGGGGTTTCAGCCCTGTATTTCTTTCAAACCTCATAGTGCCAGCAACTTTAGGTAAAGATATACCTAAATAGATGTTTTTCTTGTATGATCACATGATTAATCATTTAATAATTTATTATCTTCAGAAATCCTTAAGCACTTTCATTTTTAAAAAGAAAATAGAAAACCATGTAATGGAAGGTAAAAGGGAAGAAAAATGTTTTTTAATGATTGACAAATGTAGGGAATAAAAAAGAAAAAAATGTGCAAAGGAAAGGAGGTAGGAAGGAGTAAAGGAAGGAAGGGAGGGAAGGAAAGAAGAGAGAAGTAATGATAGAAGGAAAAATAGAAAGGAAGTAAAGAAAATGTGTCTTAATAGTTTTATCTTCTACATTGAAATGACTGGTTTATTATAGTTAATTCTAAAGTAGATCATCTCTGAAGAAATGTTTTTACTGAATAACTACAATGACATTATATATAGATCAGTTTTATAATGATGAGTTTAATAATTTTAAAAATCATATTATAGCCCCTGTTATTGGGTAATTATTAACATATCTCTTCTAAATTATAGTAGTATATGAGCAAAGGAGGGGTGAGGAGAGTAGGCGGATTTTTAATACTCGGAATAATTTTTGAATAGTCCCTTGACTAAGTACTGTTTAATTATACCCATTAAGCATTCCCACTGCTTGATAACTAGAGCAGATTATTTTATCCAACTGAAATGTTAAAAAATGGACATCAGAGTCTGAGGTTTGCATCATGGTATATAATTTTACTGATTAGTAAAATAGCAATTTTCAGGGTGATTTCTTTCCATATTTAATGAAATAAACCCCTCAACCAAAATTATGGTTCACCAGGAATTAAAAAGTTCACATTAGTCAAAAAAATAAAATATTATTTTGTTATATCATTTCAAGACAGTAATAATGAAGGTGCTATGAGTAATTGATATCTGGGTTAGAAATCAAAATAAGTGCACAGATTACATCTTGAAACATGGACAATACAGCACAGGTGTGCTGGATTTTCTAAGTATATAAGGTGTTATACATAACACCTTATATGGTCTGAGGAATTCAAAGTCATGTCACCTCTTTAGAATTGTAGAAAGGTATTATGTCTTTGCAGGGAAAAGTTCATTTTATTTCAGTCCACATTCTCTCAGTGTTTCCACTGACAGTTCACTATTACCTGTGCTTTACCTAGATTAAACCTTAACATAACTCTTTCATCAAAGCTACTATCCTGACATGTAGGTGATTGATTCTAATGGAACTGATCAAAAGAAGACAATGGAATGGCTGTCCTGCCACACCAACAGCTCTGCCACCCAACATGTACCATTATTTCCTCCAGAGCTTTCAAATTTGACATTGAGCAGGCGGTTTCACCAGGTAAAACCCTGAAGTGATTACCATTACTGAGGATGCCAAATGGATCAGTAGAATGTTGGCCTGAATTCTTTCTTTCCAACTGGGGAGTTTGAGATTAAATGGGTGTTAGAAACACTTACTGAAATTCATGGATTAATTTTTTGGCTAGCTTTGTAGGCACTGCCTTATATGTCATTAACTCTACAAAATGATTATTTTGTAAGTTAATTGATTTTCTTTGTTCATTTAAAAATTTTTTACAAACATTGTCTTCAGATATTTCAGTGACAAGATTCAATGAAGACCATTTATTCAGTTATTAATTCAACAGGGAGTTATTTGTCAACTATGTGACAGGCACTGCATTGTAGATAAAAATGAAGCAAGAAAAAAAATCCTGTCTAGAAGCTTATGTAGTAGGAGAGATTGATAGATAAACAAATAGGTAAAACAAAGTGTGATACATCTTCAATAAAGAGTGAACTTAACTCTGCTTGACAGGTTCAAAGAAGGTAATAACTAAGCCAAATTTTGAATATCACCAGGAAGGCTACTGAATAGAGAAGACTTTTGGGCAAAGGGCTGCTCTAAAACATTAAGACTTGGGGACTACACTGCACTGTGGGGACTGCAAGAGTTTGGTAATGTTAAAGCTTTGCTTTACTGAACAAGAAATGACACTAGAAAGTTTCCAGATCATGAAGATTTCTTGTATGAAATGTCTAAGTATTTCATAGGCAGTAAAAAGACATTTAAACATTTTCAGCAAGAGAGTAACATGGAAGGGTTGGGTGTTAGAAAAATCAACTGAGCTTTAGTCTGATGATTTTTAGTTATTCTAAGTTTTACCTTCTTTTTGAACTAAGCCAGTGGCAGAGAAAATGGTGAGGGGAGGAAGAGAGAGATTAGAGATAGTAAAGAGACATAGTTAACAGGGCTTAATGCCTAATTAGATTTAATTGTGGAAGAGGAAGAAAAGTTTTAATGATAATAATAATAGTAATAATAATTATAATAATAGTAATAATAATTATAATAATAAGACTGCTCCAGAAGCTAATCTTTCCTTTTGATTATATTGTATTCCAGAACAATTAAATCGTCAAAGATTAGAGAGACTATCTCATTCAGTTCTTACCCACTATTTCTTGGGATTGGTTCAGCTGTTTAAATTTTGTCTGATTTAACTATACCTCACATTCTCATAATACTAGATCTCCGCCCCTAATGTATGACTGTAAGTCATATATTCTCTCATATACTCCTGTTCCCATATGTTTTGGATTTCCTGTTTCCAGTTTCAACCTCCTTCTGCTGCCTTCAGTCCCAAAGTTTTCCACTTTGCTCTCTCAAAACTTCATTCCACAGTTAACAAACTTAACTGTATCATCATTGCTGAATATTTCTTCAGCTGAATTTTCACTCTTTAAGAACCCATTGATTAATATGTAGACCCCTAACTTGATAGGACAGCTGCATAAAGCAAAATAGACAAAAGTTTGGAAGCAGAACATGTTTCTCTGGCTCAGTCAGAAGCTCTTGCATTTACTATGTCTTCTTAGCTCACCTGAACATTTGAGAAATGTTCCAATAGATGCCAAAGATTTATTTAAAAAATTATTTAATTAATAATAAATCTAAATATTGAAAAATTCTTCATCAGTCATATTATTTTTTAATATGAAAGAAATGTAGGTCTTATGTGACAACCAAGACTCAGCTGCCATGTCTTGGCTCACTGACGTTTTTGTCCTTTGTATAGGAATGCAGATTGATTTTCATAACAAAATGTCAACATTTGTAGGTGACTTTCTTTTTAAAAAATAGTTAACTAATATTGTCTTAATTCAATTCAAATATGCTCTATTTGGTGGAACAGAAAAATGATGGGGTTTAAAAATTTCTGGAAAGTTATTCACAACCTGGATATTTCCAGAGGAGTGTGCTGTGATTTGAAAAAAAAAATGTGTCTCAAATTTTTATTCCATTTAAAATAAGACTGTATGCTATACTACAATTTCTATTTACATTTCTAATTTTATTTCTGCAAAAAAGAAGTATTATAAAGATAATACAATGCTCTCTTTCTACATTTATGAATTTGCATCATGGAATCATTTCTAATTTAGAAGCAATGAATCATTATTTTATTCCAACACTGAAAAGTCTATAAAGCACTTTTTATTGTGGTAATAACACTTAACTTGATATCTACTTCCTTAACAGAATTTTAAGGGCACAGTACAGTAACCTTAGCTGTAGGAAAAACGTTGTATAATTCTCTAGAACTTACTCATCTTTCATAACTGAAACTTTATACCTGTTGAACAGCAATTTCTCCATTCCCCCTCTCTATAACCCTTGACAACCACCATTCTACTCTTTGTTTCTATGAGTTTGACTAATTTAGATACCGCATATAAGTGGAGTCATGAAGTATTTGTCCTTCTGTGACTAGCTTATTTCATTTAGTAGTGTTTTCCAGAGAACTGATGCTGCAGAAATAATTTTTTAGAAACCATCATAAGAGATTATTAGGAACAATTATAAACCAACAATTTAGATAACCTAGGAGAAATGTATGCATTCTTGGAAATACACAACCTCTGAAGACTGATTCATGAAGAAATAGAAAATCTGAGCAGACCAAAAGTGAGTAAGGAGATTGAATCAGTAATTAATACTTCAGAATAAAGAAAAGTTCAGGACCAGATAGCTTCTATCAAACTTTTTAAGAAGAATTAATGCCAATCCTCCTCAACTGCTTCCAAAAAATAGAAGAGAAGAAAACACTTCCAAACTCATTTTATGAAGCCAGTATTACCCTGAAACCAAAGCCAGAGAAAGACACTACAAGAAAAGAAAAACTACAGGCCAATATTTATAATGATCATAGATGTGAAAATCCAAAATGAAACTATATTCTACAGCACATTAGGAGAATCATACACAATGATCAAATGAGATTCATCCCTAGGATACAATAATGGTTCAACATACATAAATCAATCTGTTAATACATCACTTTAACAGAATTGAGGGTAGAAAAATCACATGATCATGTCAGTAGATGCAAAGAAAACATCTGACAAAATTCAACATGAATTCATGATAAAAACTCTTGACAAACTAGATGTAGAAGGAGCTTACCTATTGAACATTCTGAATCCCAACCACAAAGCTGGAAACCAGGAAACTTTTAAATGTCCTGGGGAGAGTTACTGTTGTTGTTAATATTTGTTATTATTTTCATTTGTATTTTAAAGAGTAAGGAGATCTCAGGCTTCCCTGGTGGCGCAGTGGTTGAGAGTCTGCCTGCCGATGCAGGGGACACGGGTTCATGCCCCAGTCCAGGAAGATCCCACATGCCACAGAGTGGCTGGGCCTGTGAGCCATGGCCACTGAGCCTGCACATCTGGAGACTGTGCTCTGCAACGGGAGAGGCCCCAACAGTGAGAGGCCCAAATACCACAAAAAAAAAAAAAAAAAAAAAAAAAGAGTAGGGAGATCTCACTGAATATTCCTGGTAAACTTGAGTTCTCTTTAGCGCTCTATTTTGGGCTACCCCCTTCATGTTGGAAATCCTCCTCTCATGCCACATGACCCTTGCCTCTTTCTTCAATTGAATTATAAGGGACTAAAAAGTCTTTTGAAAGAACTCTGTGAGTGCGAAAAATTTATTAATTGTTGAGCTTTATTACAGCTAGCTAGAATAGCCAAACTTCATTTTATATGAGGACCTCTACTATCTAAATCTGTCGACCTTTTTATTCTTAACTTTTTCAGTTTCTTTAGGTAAGTGTTATCTAATGCCTTGACAGGGTATTCTGGATATGGATACACGAAGAGAGCTCTAGGTATGTCATATTACTTAATGCCCCTGTTTCAGCTCCTTTGTGTTTGCATTCAAATTGCAGATGACATGAGCTTACATATCAAAAATGCTACAGACTTCACAGCCAACAACAAAAACAACAAACTGTTAAAACTAATAAACAAATTCAACAAAGTTGCAGGATATAAAATCAACATACACAAATCAGCTGTGTTTCTATATACTAACAAGGAATTATCCAAAAGGAAATTAAGAAAAAACATTATATTTACAATAGCAAGAATAAAATTCTCAGAATAAACTTCAGCAAGGAGTTAAGTGACTTGTACACTGAAAACTATAAAATGCTAATGAAATAAAAGCACACACAAATCAATGGAAAAACATCTTTGTTCATGGATTGGAAGAATTAATATGGTTTAAATGTCCATAGTACCCAAAGTAATCTACAGATTCAGTGCAATCCCTATCAGTATCACAATGGCATTTTTACAGAAATAGAAAAACAATAGAAAAGTAGAAGTGAAGAAAACATAGAAGAAATAGAAGAGAAGAAATTCCTAACATTCATGTGGAAGCATAAAATACACCAAATAACAAAAGCAATTTTGGGAAAAAAAGAACAAAGCTGGAGGCAGCATACTTCTTGATTCCAAAATATATCACAAAGCTATAGCAACTAAAATGGTATGGTCCTGGGCTTCCCTGGTGGTCCAGTGGTTGAGAGTCTGCCTGCTGATGCAGGGGACACGGGTTCATGCCCCGGTCCAGGAAGATCCCACATGCTGCAGAGAGACTGGGCCTGTGAGCCATGGCTGCTGAGCCTGTGTGTCCAGAGCCTGTGCTCTGCAACGGGAGTGACCACAACAGTGAGAGGCCTGAGTATCACAAAAGAAAAAAAAAAGGTATGGTCCTGGCACAACGATAGACATTTTGACCAATGGAACTGAACAGAGAGCTCAGAAATGTTTACTATTATATACTCAACTGATTTTTGACAGGGCACTAAGAATACAACATGGGGAAAGGATAGTTTCTTCAACAGATAGTGTTGAGAAAACTGTATATCCACATGCAAAAGAATGAAATTGGATCCGTATCTCCTAACAGACACAAAAAACAATTCAAAATTTATTAATGATTTAAATGTAAGATCAAAAACTATAAAAATTCTCAAAGTAAACGTTAAGAGGAAACCTCTTGATGTTGGTCTTGACATTGGTTTTTGAATTTGACACCAAAAGCACAGGCAACAATATCAAAAATAGACAAGTGGGATTACATCAAACTAAAAAGCTCTGTGCAGCAAAGGAAACAATCAACAAAGCAAACAGACAACCAACAGTTTGAGAGAAAATATTTGTAAACCATATATAAGACAAGGGACTGATAGCCAAAATATCTAAGTATTGCCTACCAATGAACATAAAAAACATCCAATTAAAAATGAGCAAGGGAATTGAATAGACATTACTCCAAAAAAGCCATACAAATGGCCAGCAGGCATATAAAAATGTGCTCAACATCACTAATTATCAGGGAAATACAGATCAAAATCACAGTGAGTTATCACCTCACAGTTGTTATGGTAGTTATTTATTTGAAAAGAAAGAAAAAGGGTGGATAACAAGACTTGGCGAGCATGTGGAGATATGGAAAACCTTATATACTGTTTGTGCGAATGTAGTATGGTACAGCCACTATAGAAAACGGTATAGAGTTTCCACCAAAAATTAAAAATAGAACTACCAAAGCAATTCCACTCTTTGGTATATAGCCAAGAGAATTGAAATCAGGGTCTCAAAGGTTATCTGCACCTCTCTGTTAATTGCAGCATTATTCATAATATCCATGATATGAAAACAACTCAAATGTCAATCTACAGATGAATAAATGAAGAAAATATAGCATATACATACAATGGAATATTATCAGCCTTACAAAAGAAGGAAATCCTTCCATTTGCCTAAACATAAATGAACCTAGAGGAGATTATGTTAAGTGAGATAAGCCAGTCACAAAAGGACAAATACTATATGATATCACTTCTGTGAGGTTCTAAAATATTTAAACTGGTAGTAAGAGAGAATGGAAGGGTGGTTACCAGGGGCTGGGAGAAGGTGGAAATGTAAATTTTTTTTAATGTGTATAAAGTTTCAGTTAGCCTGATAAACAAGTTCTAGAAATTTGCTGTACAACATAATACCTCTAATTAACAAGACAGTATTGTGTACTGTAAAATATGTAAAGAAGATAAAGCTTATGTTACTTTTTCTTTCATGAAAAAGAAAAAAATGCAAAAGAATGAAACAAAATTTTTGGATGTGATAGATGTTTAGTACCTTGGTTCTAGTGATGGTATCAACAGTGCATGCATATGTCCAAACTCATCAAAATATATTCATTAAATATGTGGAATCCTTGTAAGTCAATTATATCACAATAAAATTTTTAAAAAAGTATTTATTTAAAAACAACTAAAAAAAAAAAGTTGTTGTCATTTTGGCTAAATTCCTGTCCCTCTAGTCTTTTATGTGTGGGGAAGGGGCATCCTTCTGACTAAATCGACTCCAGTGGACCTTGAAATTAAAAAAAATATTAAACACATTTTCAAACCACCCTTTGTTTTCAGTACCCATAAGCACTATTTATTACCAAGTCTTTCCTGAAGTTTTCTAGGGAAATCCAATTGCTTCTCATTGGTATTTGCTTTTGTAGGTCCTTTCTTGGCTTATGCTTTCACAAGCTCTCTCTATTCTCTGCTTACTTGTGTTGTGGTTTGGTATTGCAGATATCCTAGTTTTGCCAAATATGGAATTGTATTTATTTTCCTTGCTTTTAATCTTTAAAAGAAAGGATTTGCCTTATGTATTGAGGTGCTCCTATGTTGGGTTCATAAATATTTAGGATTGTTATATCTTCCTGGATTGATCCCTTGATCATTATGTAGTGCCTTCTTTGTCACTCGCAAGAGACTTTATTTTAAAATCTATTTTGTCTGATATGAGAATTGCTACTCTAGCTTTCTTTTGATTTCCATCTGCATGGAATACCTTTTTTGCATTCCCTCACTTTCACTCTGTATGTGTCTCTAGGTCTGAAGTGGGTCTCTCGTAGACAGTATATATATGGGTCTTGCTTTTGTATCCATTCAGCCAGTCTATGTCTTTTGGTTGGAGCATTTAATCCATTTACATTTAAGGTAGTTATCAGTATGTATGTTCCTATTACCATTTTCTTAATTGTCTTGGGTTGTTATTGTAGGTCTTCTCCTTCTCTTGTGTTTCATGCCTAGAGAAATTCCTTTAGCATTTGTTGTAAAGCAGGTTTGGTGTGCTGAATTCTCTTAGCTTTTGCTTGCCTGTAAAGGTTTTAATTTCTCTGTAGAAGCTGAATGACATACTTGCTGTGTAGAGTAATCTTGGTTGTAGGTTTTTCCCTTTCATCACTTTAAATATGTACTGCCACTCCCTTCTGGCTTGCAGGGTTCCTGCTGAAAGATCAGCTGTTAACCTTATGGGGAACACTTGTATGTTATTTGTTGTTTTTCCCTTTTTGCTTTTAATATTTTTTCTTTGTATTTAATTTTTGGAAGTTTGATTAATAAGTTTCTTGGCATGTTTCTCCTTGGATTTATCCTGTATGGGATTCTCTGTGTTTCCTGGACTTGATGGAATATTTCCTTTCCCATATTAGGGAAGTTTTCAACTATAATCTCTTCAAATATTTTCTCAGTCCCCTTTTTTCCTCTTATACTTCAGGGACCCCTATAATACAAACGTTGGTGTGTTTAATGTCCCAGAGGTCTCTGAGACTGTCCTGAATTCTTTTCATTCTTTTTTCATTATTCTGCTCTGCGGTAGTTATTTCCACCATTTTATCTTCCATGTCACTTATCCATTCTTCTGCCTCAGTTATTCTGTTATTGATTCCTTTTAGAGAATTTTAAATTTCATTTATTGTGTTGTTCATCACTGTTTTTTTGCTCTTTAGTTCTTCTAGGTCCTTGTTGAAAGTTTCTTGTATTTTCTCCATTCTATTTCCAAGATTTAGATCATCTTTCCTATCATTACTCTGAATCTTTTTCAGGTAGGCTCCCTATTTCCTCTTCATTTGTTTGGTCTGGTGGGTTTTTACCTCACTCTTTTATCTGCTGCATATTTCTCTGTCTTCTCATTTTCCTTAACTTACTGTGTTTGTGTTCTCATTTCACAGGCTGCACGTTGGTAGTTCCCATTGTTTTCGGTGTGTGCCCCCAGTAAGATAGTTTGATTGAGTGGGTTGTGTAGGCTTCCTGATGGAGCAGACTAGTGCCTGTGTTCTGGTGGATGAGGCTGGATTTTGTCTTTCTGATTGGCAAGAGTGCAACCGGTGGTGTGTCTTGGGGGGTCTGAGAACTTATTATTATTTTAGGCAGCCTCTCTGCTATTGGGTAGGGTGAAGAAATAACAAGTGTAGATATTTATGCACCCAATATAGGAGCACCTCAATACATAAGGCAAATGCTAACAGCCATAAAATGGGAAATTGATAGTAACACAATAAGTAGAGGATTTTAACACCCCACTTTCACCAGTGGACAGATCATCCAAAATTAAAATAAATAAGGAAACACAAGATCTAAATGCTACATTAAACAAGATGGACTTAATTAATATTTATAGGACATTCCAACCAAAAATAACAGAATACACCTTCTTCTCAAGAGCTCATGGAACATTCTCCATGTTAGTTCATATCTTGGGTCACAAATCAAGCCTTTTGTTAAGTTTAAGAATATTGAAATCATTTCAAGTATCTTTTCCAACCACAAACCTATGAGACTAGATATAAAAACAGAAAAAAAAACTGTAAAAATACAAATCTATGGAGACTACACAATGCAGTACTAAATAAATAAGAGATCAATAAAGAAATCAAAACCCAAATCAAAAAATACCTAGAAACAAATGACAATGAAAACACGGCAACCCAAAACCTATGGGTGCAGCAAAAGCAGTTTTAAGAGCAAGTTTATAGCAATAAAATCCTACCTCAAGAAACAAGAAATACCTCAAATAAACTACACAAACTTACACCTAAAGGAATTAGAGAAAGAAGAACAAAAATAGAAACCCCAAAGGGCTTCCCTAGTGGCACAGTGGTTGAGAGTCTTCCTGCCGATGCAGGGGACACAGGTTTGTGCCCCGGTCCGGGAAGATACCACATATCATGGAGCGGCTGGGCCCGTGCACCATGGCCACTGGGCCTGCGTGTCCGGAGCCTGTGCTCTGCAATGGGAGAGGCCACAACAGTGAGAGGCCCGCGTACCGCAAAAACAAAACAACAACAACAACAAAAAAGAACCCCAAAGATAGCAGAAGGAGAGACCATAAAAATCAGATCAGAAATAAATGGAAAAGAAACGAAGGAAACAATAGCAAAGATCAACAAAACTAAAAGCTGATTCTTTAAGAAGATAAATAAATTGATAAACCATTAACCAGACTCACCATGAAAAAAAGGGAAAAGACTCAAATCAACAGAATTAGAAATGAAAAAGGAGAAGTAACAACTGACACTGCAGCAATACAAAGGATCATGAAAGATTACTACCCATAACTATATGCCAATAAAATGAACAACCTGGAAGAAGACAAATTTTTAGAAAAGCACAACCTTCTGAGACTGAATCAGGAAGAAATAGAAAATATTAAGAGACCAAACCCAAGCACTGAAATTGAAACTGTGATTAAAAATCTTCCAACAAACAAAATCCTAGGACCAGATGGTTTCACAGGTGAATTCTATCAAACATTTAGAGAAGAGCTAGCACCTATCCTTCTCAAACTCTTCCAAAATATAGTAGAGGGAGGAACACACCCAAACTCATTCTACAAATTCATCATCACCTGGATACCAAAATGAGACAAAGATATCACAAAGAAAGAAAACTACAGGCCAATATCACTGATGAACATAGATTCAAAAATTCTCAACAAAATACTAGCAAACAGAATCCAACAGCACATTAAAAGGATCATACACCATGGAAAAGTGTGGTTTATCCTAGGAATGCAAGGATTCTTCAATATACCAAATTAATCAGTGTGATAAACCATATTAACAAAATGAAGGATAAAAACCATATGATCATCTCAATAGATGCAGTAAAAGCTTTTGACTAAATTCAAAACCAATTTATGATAACACTCCTCCAGAAAGTAGGGATAGAGGGAACTTACCTCGACATATTTAAGGCCATATATGACAAACCCTCAGCCAACCTAAGTGTCCATTGACAGATGAATAGATAAGGAAGATGTGGCACATATATACAATGGAATATTACTCAGCCATGAAAAGAAATGAAATTGACTTATTTGTAGTGAGGTGGATGGACCTAGAGTCTCTCATACAAAGTGAAGTAAGTCAGAAAGAGAAAAACAAATACCATATGTTAACACATATATACGGAATGTAAAAAAAAAAAAAAAAAGAAAAGAAATGATACTGAAGAACCTAGGGGCAGTACAGGAATAATGATGCAGATTTAGAGAATGGAATTGACAACATGGGGAGGGGGCAGTTTAAGCTGGGATGGGGCAGGTTAAGCTGGGATGAAGTGAGAGAGTGGCATGGACTAATATATTCTACGAAATGTAAAATAGATAACTCGTGGGAAGCAGCTGCATAGCACAGGGAGATTAGCTTAGTGCTTTTTGACCACCTAGAGGGTGGGATAGGGAGGGTGGGAGGGAGAGGCAAGGGGGAGGAGATATGGGGATATATGTATATGTATAGCTGATTCACTTTGTTATAAAGCAGAAACTAACACACCATTGTAAAGCAATTAAACTCCAATAAATATGTTTTAAAAAAACCCTGAATGCAGAAAATTATAAGACACTGATGAAAGAAATTAAAGATGATAGTAACAGATGGAGAGATATACCATGTTCTTGGATTGGAAGAATCAACATTGAGAATATGCCTATACTATCAAAAGCAATCTACAGATTCAATGCAATCCTTATCAAACTACCAATGGCATTTTCACAGAACTAGAACAAAAACTTTCACAATTTTTATGGACACAAAACACTCTGTATACCCAAAGCAATCTTGAGAAAGAAAAATGGAACTGGAAGATTAAGGTTCCCTGACTTCAGACTATACTACAAAGCTACAGTAATCAAGAAAGTATGGTACTAGCACGAAAACAGAAATATAGATCAATGGAACAGAAAAGAAAGCCCAGAGATAAGCCCACGCACATATGGTCACCTTATCTTTGATTAGAGAGGCAAGAATGTACAGTGGAGAAAAGACAGCCTCTTCAATAAGTGGTGCTGGGAAAACTGGATAGCTACATGTAAAAGAATGAAATTAGAACATTCCATAACACCACACACAAAAATAAACTCAAAATGTATTAAAGACCTAAATATAAGGCCAGACACTATAAAACTCTTAGAGGAAAACATAAGCAGGACACTCTATGACATAAATCACATCATGATCCTTTTTGACCCACCTCCTAGATAAATGGAAGTAAAAAGAAAAATAAACAAATGGGACATAAAGAAACTTAAAAGGTTTTTTACAGCAAAAGAAACCATAAACAAGACAAAAAGACAACCCTCAGAATGGAGAAAATATTTGCAAAAGAAGCAAATGACAAGGATTAATCTCCAAAATATACAAGCAGCTCATGCAGCTCAATATAAAATAACAAAAAACTCAATCCAAAAATGGGCAGAAGACCTAAATAGACATTTCTGCAAATAAGCTATACAGATTGCCAACAAACATATGAAATGATACTCATTATCACTTATCTTAGATAAATTCAAATCAAAGCTACAATGAGGTATCACCTCACACCAGTCAGAATGACCATCATCAGAAAATCTACAAACAATAAATGCTGGAGAGCATGTGGAGAAAAGGGAACTCTTGCACTGATGGTGGGAATGTAAGTTGATAGAACCACTATGGAGAACAGTATGAAGGTTCCTTAAAAAATGAAAAATAGAACTACTGTACGACCCAGCCATTCCTCTACAGGGCATATACCCTGAGAAAAGCATAAATGAAAAAGAGTCATTTACCACAATGTTCATTGCAGCTCCATTTACAATAGCCAGGGCATGGAAGCAACTTAAGAGTCCATTGACAGATGAACGGATGAAGAATATGTGGCACATATATACAATGGCATATCACTCAGCCATAAAAAGAAATGAAATTGACTTATTTGTAGTGAGGTGGATGGACCTAGAGTCTGTCATACTGAGTGAAGTAAGTCAGAAAGAGAAAAACAAATACCTTATGCTAACACATATATATATACATAGGATCTAAAAAAAAAATGTATATATATATATATAGGAGAACCTAGGAGCAGAACAGGAATAATGACACAGATGTAGAGAATGGACTTGAGGACATAGGAAGGGGAAAGAGTAAGCTGGGATGAAGTGAGAGAATGTCATGGACATATATACACTACCAAATATAAAATAGATAGCTAGTGGTAAGCAGATGCATAGCGCAGGGAGATCTGCTTGCTGCTTTGTGTCCACCTAGAGAGGTAGGATAGGGAGGGTGGGAGGGATACGCAAGAGGGAGAAGATATGGGAATATATGCACATATATAGCTGATTCACTTTGTTATACAGCAGAAACTAACGCACCATTGTAAAACAATTATAGTCCAATAAAGTTGTTAAAAAAGAAGTAAATTAAAAAAAACAATTTTTAAAAAGAGAAAGGAATAGAAATCTTTCCTTCACCTGAAATTTGGGAGAGTTGGGGACAGAGCAGAAAGGAATATAAATGTCTTCACTTCATTATCTTGAAACAAACAATTAGAAATGAGAATAAGGAACACAGTCAAAAGATTTCACTTGAAAGTGATTGCTTGGATATAGGAAATGTGTGATAACGAGAAGTCCAAAACCCTTCTCACCCCTTTCAGTATTTCTGCCACAGATGCATTCTTTATGCCACAGATTCATAAAAACCCAACTGAACTATTTTTCAAAACATGTAGGAAAATTAACTGTGAATTAGTAAATGTAAAATTTGGAGACCTGATCCAAGTCTCAGGTTATATTATCTTTGGTTTATCACCTGCCTTCTTTTAATCTCAGTTCCAGATTCTGGGTACAGGGAACACATTGGAAAACAATTTATAAGTGTCCTCTCTAAAATTTTGTTCCAGATAATTTGTTTTTAAATTAATTTATTTGAAACATTATGTTGTAATTGCTATTTTCCCTAATTTTTACCTAAGAATCTGAGACCAAACTTGTCCAAGGCCATAAAGCTGCACAATTGCAGACAACTAGACTGATCACTTTCCAAGGTTCAAAGTCATGAACCTACTCTTTTTGTTTTATTGACCCCTGGCAATGTTGACCATCAGCACGTTGGATTCAGTGAACTTAATTCATGGCTGTTTCTTCTCAATATCCTTTGTAGATATCTTTGATATTTATCCTTAAATGTCAATATTTTTCAGGTTGTTTATTCAGCCTTCTGTTCCTATGTTAAATATGACCCTTGCATGAATTACTTATTCTCTTTTTCTTCAACTGTCTCATATGCCTCTATGTCCCAGATTAATAATTATATCCCAGAATTCTCTGATATGCCCAAGATTTAAATATTTAAATTCTATCTCTCTGTGAATATTTCTAGAAATTCTGATCCAAATGTCTCTATATTTATTATATTTTCCCCCTCAAACCACCTCCTGTCTTTCCTGGTTCCCCATTTTCTAGTTGCCACCATATGAAGTCTCACAGTTTCTGGTCTCAGTTGCTACAATTACATGCTAACTTGTCTCCCTGCATCCTATCTTTTCTAATCAAACTTCTACAATGAGTAAATTTTCTAGACTGTAAACTTTATCCTGGTATAACCTACTTAAAATATTTTAATGCTTTGGCATAAATTTTAGTATATGTTTTATATTCTTTAGATTATTATATAAACCTTGTACTTTCTGACTACTGCTTTACTTTTTGATCACCTCCTAGTTCATCCCCAAGATACTTGTTAATATGTCTCAAGACATTACCTTAGTTCCTAAATGTATTTTGATTGTTTCTTTTTCTGTACCACAACGTAAGTGTTGTTATATTTCACTTAACATAATACACTCCAAGTCCATCCATGTTGTTGCAAATGACATTATTTCATTCTTTTTTATGGCTGAGTAATATTCCACTGTATATATACCACATCTTCTTTATCTTTCATCTGTTGATGGACACTTAGGTTGCTTCCATACCTTGACAATTGTAAATAATGCTGCTGTGCAATTCAACTACTGGGTATATATCCAAAAAAACCATAAAAACACTAATTCAAAAAGATACATGCATACCAATGTTCACGGTTAGCTATTAAACATCTTATACATGCAAATAACTATGTTATACACTGCAGGGATTATAAATTCACAGAAGAGAGTAATATTTTTTAATGGAAAGAGTATGGGCTTTCAAATCCAGCAAGCTGAATTCTGTCTTAGCCAATTACCAACTGTGTTTGACTACAACACTTTTTTTTTAAAACTTTGTCTTTAAATTTCTGTGTCTTCATTTATAAAGAGAGATGGTAATATTGGTGCTATACAATGCTCGGGATTGTATGGGACAAATAAGATCATCTTTGTGACAGCTTTTAAAATCCGTGAAGCTCAATGAAGTTGAAGAGTAAGGTTTTATCGTTTTGAGTTTGAAATGAAAGAAAAAAATTGGGATATGAGGGATACAGAAGGAAACCCCTAGTAACCCTTTGGCAATGAATGGTTCAAGTTCTTATTTTCCAATGGAAAGACCATTTCTATTTGGCTTCAGACCTGTGAAATATAGACCTTCATGTAGGTCTATATTTTGAATTGATATTTCAGCATCGACTAACACAAACACATATACCATACACACAAAATGAGGATGTGCTGCTTCAAATTTCCTTTTCTCAGTTAGTAGATTATTAATACTACTTTATGACTACTATATAACTACTTTATATTTTTATTTTCTTAAATAGTTCTATTGTCAAGGAGTGGTGGCATATATGTTCTGAGGTGTCCTGGGCCCTAGAGCTAAAAATACAGAAGATAATTTGAATTTTAAATGAGTTGTCTCTTTCTGAAGGCAAGCTAGCATCTGGGAATGTTTTATTCTGATGGCAATGTCCATCATCCTTGGCCTCTGCACTGAAACCCTCAAATCTCTTCTCTCTTCACTGCAATACAGCTTCCTCCTGTGGTAATTTTCCTTTTTTTCCCTAATCGAACACATATTTTATTTTATTCTTTATGCTCTCTAATTTTTCCAAAACATATTATGTTGTCTACAGTCTAATCCTTTCCAAACTGAATTGCTGGAATTTAAGGTTCAGGAGTCTGTGTCACTGCTACAGTTATTTCTGATTCCAAAATTCTCATTCCTGTTTCTCAACTCTGAGTTCCATACCTCATTTTGTACTTCTTGGAGTCTCCATTATTTGAGTATTTTTTCTGTGTTTATTCTATTTTTAGCTAATTTCAACTGCTTTTATCAGTTTTTATTTCTTCCTATCCATTTTAAAATTCATTTTTATAACAGATAATAAACACTTTTCTTTTGAATACATATGTTTTGTAGATTTTAAAATATTTCCATCAACATAATATACTTTATAAAAAAGAGCTAAGACAAGGCTGAATTACCATTTTTTCATAAAAGTATAGACTCTACAATGAAATTAAACAGATAATTAAAATTACTCATTTTTCCCATGTGCAAACATTAAAATTCAATCTTTCTATTTTAAAAACTTAAAATTGGAAATATCTTTGTTACCCTTAAAGAAGGAAGATGTAGGCAGGTATACAGTGGGGTGAAGCCAATGTAGAAGGCATGGTTTTGCTGCCTAAGAGGAGTTGCAGTGCAGTTATTCTCTCCAGGAAGACAGAGTAAAGATTGGCACAGTATGGCACATGGGCCAAAGTCTGCTTGCTGCCAATTTTACTACAGTCCATGAGCTAAGAATTAGTTTTACATTTTTAAATAGTTGAAGAAAAAATTAAAAAAAAATAGAATATCATTTCTGACACATGGAAATTACATAAAATTCAAATGTCATTATCATTCCAATTTCATTTCTAGGAATATATCAAAGGAAAATAAAGACATATCTACACAAAACTTCTACATGAATGTCCATAGCCCAAATCAATTGAGGAATGAATAAACAAATGTGGTATATGCATGCAATGGAATATTTTTCAAGAATAAAAATGATTGAACTATTGATACATACTACAACACAAATGAATCTTGAGAACATTATTCTAAGTGAAAAATGCCCGACACAAAAGATCACATATTTTATGGTTTCATTTATATGAAATATCCAGAATGGGTAAATCATTAGAGATAGAAAATAGATCAGTGGTTACCAGAGGTTGAAGGGAAGAAAAATTGGGAGTAATGAAAATGTTCTGGAATTAAATAGTAATGAAGAATTCTTGACATTGTGAATTTACTCTAAATGATTTTATTGTACACTTTACAAGAGTGAATATTATGGTATGTGAATTATATCTTAAGAAAAACAGTTACATAGATTTCATTTCCTTGTTAGTTTTCAGTACTTTTGCTGTGAAATGTCGAGGGGAATATAAATAGGGGAATCAGTAGATACAGGCTGTAGATACATAGACCCAGAGATACATAGATAGGTAAAGAGATAGATGAATAGAGATAAATGCGGATATTTTAAATCTTACCTCTGGTGTTAAGGACTTCTTGAAACTGATTTGGGGTTGTGTAACCTTTTGGCACAATTTTTGTTCATTATCTCTCCTAATATTGCTTCTACACCCTTCCTTTTGGGAATCCAAATACCTGCTTGTTACACATTATTTTATCCTTATATATCTCACAATATGTGTGTATTTCCCAACTCATTCAACTGTTTGAGCTTCATTCTATATTACATATTACAAATCATCACACCTCTGCCTTCATCTGTTTCATTTAATGTTATAGTTCTATATTCAGTTTTTCACTTATTACTTTTTCTCAATTTTAGAAATTTTACTCAGTTTTCTTATAGATTCTTCATCTTGCCATTATTCCCTTGAACAGAGAAAGCATACTTTTCTCAAGTTGTCTTTTTTCTTTATGTGTATGGTTATTTATGAACCTGTTACATTACATTTTTAAAATTGTTTGTAGAAATTATGTGAGGCATGAGATGAAGTTATCTTTCTTCCAATTTCATATATTTGCTTCTTCAAGTCCATTCAACTCAGTAGTAGTCCAGTATCACCAGAATCTAATTTCAAGATTTGAGATACTTTTAAATGGGCCCATGATCTTTGTCTATCTATAGTCTTATCTATTTCCAAGTCGCTGTTTCTCTTAAGTCGTGGTCCCTTTGCGGTTTCAGCCCATGTAAACAAAGAAGTTTATTGTGCAACCTCCTTTATTCAGTGCCAGATGGCGGCTTTTCCCTCAGTCCTCTGAGGCTGTCTGAAGTGCTGTTTAGTTTCTTAACCTTATGAGCAACTTGTTCAAAATTGGCAGATGTACCAAGTGAACACCATGGCTTATCACTCTGGATATCTGTCCTCTTCCATACTTTGGTTTGGTGAAAAGCACTGCCATTTTACCTCTCATTTGTTTTAAAACATATTTAATTTTTTTTTTCAACCTTTTGAGATGTTCTAAAGAAAGGTGATCTACAAGCAACCCCTTATTCCTAAAATGTGGCTTTCTCTGGTGGGAGTGAAACTATCCCAATTTCAGTTTCATAAGAATAGGATCATGCTACTTACTGCAGCTTGCTTCTCACATAACAATCTATCCTGCTGAGTTGATCATATCCTGATCCAAACCTTTATTTTTAACATGTCTGCATAGTAGCCTATGATGTGCATGCCTCACTGTTTATTCAACTATAGCCTTCTTGATAGATATTTCAGTGCCGTTTTTGTCTTTACAATTATTCCTGAAATAAACGTCACTGAACATAAATCTATGCCTGAGTATATCTAATTGCTATGAAATTGAGTTTAAGAAGAAAGGCTTTTTGGTTAATTCATATATGATCTTTCAATTATTATCTATAATGAATCTGTTCTTATACAGAGAAGAAATATAGTCTAATATTTTTGACTAGTCAATGATCTTATTCTTGCTGAAATCAGATTGGAAGTGCTCAGGAACTGGGCAAGTACACTGTATCTGCATCATAGTGTCTAATTAAGTGTCTAATTAAGTATAAGCTCCATGTTGTACACAGTGCATAAGAAAATTTGATGATAGTTTTAGTTAATGGAAATGATACATATTTTGTGTGAATATTTAACTATTATTCTTAAAGTGTTTACAAATATAAATGTATTTATTATATTCCATTTCTAATGTTTAAATTTTAATAGAAAGCATGAGAAAAATCAGAAAACAGAGTATAAATTTACTTCTCTTGAGTATTCCCTTTTCCAGATTCCTAGTAAATCAGCCATCATGAGGTGTGTCTTTCAACTATGGCTACTTCTTACCATCATTAAAACAAACTATTATCGGTTAATAGCAACAAAAAATAACATAAGCATTCACGGAATATTTTAAGAGAAATTGTGACTTTATAAAGACAACAAACCCATGTATACTGACTTTCACCTAACTACAATATTCAAAGTTATGCCAAAGTATTTCACACTCTACAATGTTTCCCAAATTTTGAGTACATTTATTCCTATTTTCCTGATTCCTGTTACACTTTTACAAATTCTTCACTAAATTGTGTCACCAAATAGTTGGAACAACTAGCTTTGGTGCTATTAATATTGAAAATAGATTAAATGAAATATAATAAGCCCTAGCTGTGAAAAGAAAAATTCCAGATACAATGTGTATTGGCTTGAATTGTATGCAGGAAAATAGAAGAGAAAAAGCAAACATCATTTTAGTGCAATCTTCTAAAAATAGGAAACCTCCTTTTACCTGCAAGAACTATTTTTGTAACAAGACAATGATGGTGCTATAAAATAATTACAGGGACATTTTCCTAATATGAGTGACTCAGATTAGAGAACAGCTAAATGAGTCAATTACCAAAGAACCCCACTGTGAAAGGGTTAGATTTTTATAAACTTATAATACACACATATACATACTCACACTCCCAGAATCAGTTGTAAAGTAGAAACGAATTGTAACCCTACAATGAAAGGTACATGGGGCTTATTATCATCTAGAATAAAGGAAGCCAATTTTTAAAGTACTAAACAGCATAGGACCAAAAGGGGACTTAATCATACAGTGAAATAATTGCCTGATGTTAAATTCTATGACTTTAGGTAGTGAGTGAAAGTTCTAAGAATTTATTATAATTTCTATGAATAGGACAGTTTAATAAACTGGAATCTACCAATTATAAAGATCAGAAAATAACTACACAATTTATTGCTACAATGTTACCAAAATATATCAATATAAACCCAAAATAGTTTCAATATGCTAAAAGTGGCCTATTTCCTCTCATTTAAACACTATAAAAATAGTGGTAATCTGAGGAACTACAGAGCTACATTTTAATACATGCAACCAAGAGAATAAGGCAACAGAATGGAGGACTTACCACAAAGTAGCAAGGCTATAGAAATCTGTAAGACATTTATCACAAGAAACTAGGGACAAAAGTATTCATAGATTTTCTATTATCATTTATTTAAAAAAAAACATTAACTTTTGTGTAGCTAATAATTGTGTCAGAAATGAGGAATGAATTTTAAGACAATGAAATTCACCAAATGATAAAAGCTCCTCCCATAATTTTTCCAATGATTTCAATATATTAAGTAGCAAATCTCTCTTATCTCGTGCAAGTTTCAACTATGCTCCCTCCTCAGGGAAATTCCCAAAGACAATAAATAATTTAGTCATAATTCTAATTAAAAACTTAGTAGGACCCCCCCCCTCCCCGCAGCCTGTGAAATTTACAAGGCAATGTCGCTAATTATTTGTTACTTCAACCTGTGGTCTGAAACAGTTCTAGACAGCTACAGGAAAGTATGTGTAGAATTAGCAATCCAGACCAAACCAGTTTCTAAAAAACACTACTGAGATATCACTGATTTCATAGTTATTGGCTCTTAAGCCCTTTTCTAATTGCCTTTACAGTTTATATCCTCCCTCTTTGCAGAAAAATACATAAAATATAATTGTGGATTATTCATAGCTAACCCGTTAAATAATCTTCATGATATCCATGCAATATAAAATAATTCTTGTATTAATAACTGATCTTCTTTGGGGACTAAAACTTAACTTTTACATTTTTTAATGCTTTAATTTCAAGTTATTCATCACAAAGTCTGGTATGTTATCCATGATAATGGAGTCAAGCAGAAACACAAAGTATTCCAAATATAAAACTCTACAATGCTGGATGTGTATTTGTATATATTTGGTGAAGCCCAGCACTGAAGTATATTACCTTAGTTTTGCATGAGGAAATTTCTGGTACTAAAAAAGAAACAGTGTCACATGTGTGGAAAAAATTAAAAAAAAAAAAAAAAAGCAAAACTCACCACCAACCCCACCAGGGCAAAACTGAAAGAAATAATTTGCCCTCATTCGTAGATGCATTGTTCATGAAAGTTTAAAATCTAAAAAATTCCACCAAATCAAATTAAAATATTTTCCTTTAAAAATATTTCTTGAGACTCTGTAATTTTATACATGACTGCAAGTATTTTTAAAAAGACTTAGATAAAAGTTATTCAATGATTTTTAAAATATTATCATTCAGATAAAAAGTTGTTTTAATTTATTTCACATTTGCTTTACAAAGAAGTATTATACACTATGAACATTGTGCACTAACAGAATTGTATCAACTTGGAACATAATAATACAGTATCAGAAGCTATATGTTGATAGAAATCAGTCATAATCACCAAAGATCAGTTTACCTTTTGACATAAATCTTATAGGCGAAGCAAAGGGCAAACTGACTTTTAATGAACTATCTTGCTCTCACGTAAAACACCAATAGTCATGGAATTTCACATTAAATACCACAACTGAGTTGATAATTTACTTGTTGGAATGTTGTGGTTTTTACTAAAATAATCCTAAGGTAAATCTGTCTGTTAACTCATAGAAGCTAAATTGAGTTATAGGAAATCTTTGTCCAGCTTCAGCCTTTTAAAAATAAAAATGTTAGTGCCTTGGAAACCCTGCTTGAAATTAGCTGATACAGAAAAGATGTACTCACTAACCCCTCTGAAATTCTTTCCCAGTGCAATTCTGAGTTTTCAGTCCTAGACTTACACAAAGGGACAGATGTAAGTGGCACATGCTAAAAAGAATTTTAACTATACTTCAATTGAAAAGTAAGCGAATAAATGAATGAATGAATGAATACATACATACATACATATTAACTAAAAAAACTATTATTTGGAGATTCCCAAAGCCTATACTATTGACCATTCTACTACTTGAAAAGGAGAAAATAAACTAGAAGGTCACACCTACATTTTAATACTAGTTATCTTTGAGTTGCTAAAATAACATGTATAATGCTTACATTTTCCTTAAGCCTTAAGATATTCTACATGTCTATTAAAACATGCATTATTTTATATTTCTAATGTGGCAATCAAGTAGAGAAGGATATAGCTGAACAGATCATAAGGGCAAAAATAATACTTTCTTTAGCCAATTGAGCAATATAATTGATTAAATACAGTCACAGTATTTTACAAAATGCACAGCATTTTACAACATACATTATATGTTGAATCTCAGAGGTTTGTCACTGACCACCCCTTTATTATAAAGAAGAATAATTTTCTGTCATCAACTACGCAGATCAGACGACATCTAAAATACTGTTTCCAATTTTGGTCTTTAAAAATTTATTTAGGAGAAATTAAAGAATATATGGGTGAGGTAGGTGATAGTGACCTTCAGAGGTCTATCTTAAAAGTATGCCAAACAGGGAATTCCCTGGGGGTCTAGTGGTTAGGATTCTGGGACTTCACTGATGGGGCCTGGGTTTGATCCTGGTCAGGGAACTAAGATCCCGCAAGCCTTGTGGTGCAGCCAAAGAGCAAAAAAAGGTATGCCAAACAAGACTTATTGAAAATATTTTGATACTGAATTATGTTAAAAGAGTATAAAGTCTTTAATATCGCCATGATGACTTAGAAGACACAGAATGTATTACATATGTTATGAGAACATAAAAAAATACAGTGTGGTCAAAGGATCAAATTTGTGTGTTGGTTTGTTTAAGAAAGCAGTATAAGTCCTAAAGCCAAAAAAAAGAAAACTTTATGGTTTTATATAAGGGATATTAATTTGAATTGAAATTACCCCCACAATAATTTTCAGGCTTATGATGAGAATAATAAAGGAGAAGAGAGAAATTTGCTTGCTAGGATTCTTGCAGATTTTATCATGTTAGTTTATAGGCTAGAATAGATAATCTCATCCTATCTTAAAATACTTTGATGCTGTGATAGTCTTACTGCTTGTTATATTATAAAAAATATTAAGCTTCATTGATTTTTTTCATGTCTTTGATTCTTCTGGAACATGCTTCCTGGAAAAGATGATGTTCTGTAGAACTATAAAATATTTAGCATCAGTTAATGAAACAGGGAGAACTTCTAGTTACTTCACTGTAAATCTGCTACCCTCTCCAAAATATAAATCAGAAAAATGGAATATAAATCAAGATAGAACAGGAGACTTATCAGGTGTTGCAAAAAATACCACGTACTATTGAACACCAATAATTCTTCCTTGACATCTATATATTTATTAAAATATTATATCCTCTAAAATAAATGTTTATATAAAAAATCTATTTGAAGCAATTATAAAAATGCAATGATTAGAAATATAAATGAGAAAATAAACAATACCAGGTTAGCATTTTTTAATTTTATTAAAGACAGTAATGAATGTTGCCTGCAGTGAGGACCAGAACAGAGTTACCCACATTTGTCAAACTTAACAATTGACACTTTATGATCTTTTAAAGTTAACTGATGTGTCAACATAATTTGAAAAGGGTTACGGATCATACAAATAACAAAATCTCTTAAAAGACAGTTTATATGATAATTTGATCTTCTGAAGTTTCATCTGTTGAATTTAAAAAGCAGAGAAAAGAACTGATTTTCTTCTTAACAAACATGTTTTTCTATGTTCTGTAGTCTTGACTAATATGTATAATTGTTTCTGATCATCTAAGTGGAGCACTATGTATAAAAAGTGAGCACTGAAACTTTTCAAAAGAAACTACAATGTAAGTATTATAATCAATGACATATTCAATAAAGAGCACACTTGTATCCTACTTAGCAACCAAGCAGTGACAGATGTTTTGTTAACTTTGCAGAATTTTGAAAGTTCAAACGTTGTTTAATATCAACAATATGACATCTACTTTTTCTTAATATAGGTTTATTTTTTGTCCATGGGTATAAATCCAAATAAACAACATTTCTAAAGTTTATCTTCATGGAGAGATTCATTAGTTTTACAAAAGCCAGCCAGTACAATGAAAAGGCACTTAATGAAATAATTCACTTTATTTTTTGTAAAAGTAACATTGAGATATCTTTAAAGAGAGAATGAGAAGAATGGTTTTACTCCAAACCATATGTTAAAATAAAAAATGAGGAGCTGGTTTAAGGTAAGATATTGATTGAGTTGATTTTTTCAACAGGTATTGATTGATTGGGGGCATGCTGAATTGAAAGCATTGATAGAATACTCAGCTAAAAGGGATAATCAAGATTTTGGAAATGCAAGTAAGTAAGCAAGTAAGAGCATGATATGGGTTTAGTTTATAGCATCAACTACTACACACCATACAGGTTATAATTAAAGTTACAAAATAGACAGGGTATCCCAGATAAAAATAGAAAAAAGAGGAAGAGCAAGGAAAGACATTTGAACAGAACGTATATTTAACTGGTATGAGGAAGAAGAGAAAGGTTGGAAAACCTTGTAATCAATGGAGGTCTCAAAAAGAATAAAAAGAAAAAAATGAAAATGAAGGAAAATAAAGAATGAGAAAGGGCTTCCCTTGGGACGCAGTGGTTAGGAATCTGTCTGCCAATGCAGGGGACACAGGTTCGAGCCCTGTTCCAGGAATATCCCACATGCCACGGAGCACCTAATCCTGTGTGCCACAACTACTGAGCCTGCGAGCCACAACTACTGAGCCTGCATGCCACAACTACCAAAGCCCACGTGCCTAGAACCCATGCTCTGCAACAAGAGAAGCCACTGTTATAAGAAGCCCGGGGCCCACAAGGAAGAGTAGCCCCCGATCCCGGCAACTAGAGAAAGCCTGCGTGTAGCAACGAAGACCCAATGCAGCCAAAAATATATAAATAAAAATAAATAAATTTAAAAAAATAAAAAGAATGAGAAGAACATTGTTTATGGGTGTAATTGACTAGGCAGTGAATTGGTAAACGATTCCTCACTGTAATTACAAATAAGGAGCAAATATGGATGATCAGGCACCAGATCATCCATATTTGAGATTATAAAAATGAGATTATTTATGAAGGTGGAGATTTTGACAAGGAAACTTGAGTATAATCTATGTGTGATGAACAGCATCAATAATGAAGGATGACATGGAGGGGAAAGTTTTGTGTGAGAGACCACCCTTATTTAATAAAATAGACAAACTTAGCTGAGTCAATGAACAGATGCCAAACATAGTCTCTATAGAACTTATGAACATACACACAGGGCATATGCACACTTAGCTACTCGTGCTGGTTACTAAAGAAGTTTAGGGCAGTTGTCCTGGTTACCGTGCACCTCATCTCTAAACCAGAAAGCTGTAGAGTCATGTAGGATTGGATGAGGGACTCTGCTGCCTGAGACTGCTTTCCTGAAAAATCTATTAGATGGAATAGGCAATTTATGTTGACCACCCACGTGAAAATAAGAGATAGGTGCAGAAATGGCAAAATGTTTTAGTGAAGGGTGCCAAGATTCAAAAGAAAACTTTTTTTCTTTTATGTAATATTTTATTTAAAATAAAATTTAAAATATATTGAAGTAATAACTCATACATTTATCACTTACAACAAGAGTCATAATTGTTTATGTTAGCTTCCAGTTTTTGTCCAGATAAAATCCTGGGATTTAAGTTTCTCTACCACTTGCACACTATGTGAAAAATAAGTAAATTATTTCAACAACTCGGGCCTCAGTTTTTCATCTATTAATTGGGAACAAGTAATTCCTATTTTGAGAATTAAGTGAATATATGATTATGAAATTATTTTGTAAAATTTGAAACCTTATCCAAATGATATTATTTGTTTTAAGTTGTCTATTAATAAAGTATATACTATTGACTTTTAATCTGTTTCCATACAGATATTTTGTATTTTTGTGTAGTTGCATTAGCACATTTTTCCTTTTATGATTTTGTATTTTATGACGTTTAGAATATTTTCCCTGTACTTTATGAAAATACACACCCATTTATATTTTAAATGACATCTTAAGTATTTGTTAGTGTCAGTTTTTTATGGTTCTCTTTTTGTGGTACATATATATTGTGATTTTATATAGTGAGTTATATCCAACTTTTCCAGTTTCTTTTCCTGCTTTTATACTTTGTAAGCAATTTTCCTTAAGTCTCAGATCATAACTATTCAACAATATTTTCTTCTGTCCTTTATTCTTTTACACTTACACTTAAAATTTAAATTTTTTTGAATTTAATTTTTAAATGTTGGGAGATAAAGAGTACTATTTTTCTATATAATTAGTTATTCCATGAGCATGTATTAAATAATTATGTCTTATCTCCTTACTGTAATACTATGTTTTCTTATTCTGAGCATCTTTCTGAGAGTACTGAACATAGGTTCTGTATAGGTTCTGTAGGTTCAAGTTTGTTATAGTATTTTTATATTTTGATTGTGCATTTATTATGTTTAAAAAATTCTCATTAAATATTATAAGCTTTTCAGGATGCATTATCCTTTGTCTCCAAAATTTTTTTAACAATTTGTTTTGCTTATACTTCCATATCTGATTTCAAGTGTTTTCAATTTCCAAAGTATTTTCTTAGTAACTTCAGCATATTAATAAAAATGTTTGAAAGTATAGTCCTTGCTATACCAAAGTAATTTGGGGGAATATGGTATTTTCCTCTGTTCCTATAATTCTTCATTATAGACTTTAAAAAATTTTGTGTTTATTTAATCCAATTATATCACATTTCTTGTTTAGATTTTTTCTTTTTTATTTCATGTATTTGAAACTATTATAAATGTGCTTCTTTTTCTTATACTATTTCATATCTATTATATTTTCTAACTATTTTATATTCTTCATACTTTTGAGAAATGTGTGTTATACGGTTGAAAACACTAAAAAAAAAAAAAAAGGAAGATTTGTAAAAAAGTGTAGCTGGCCTTTTATGCTGTAGCTAATAACTAAAACAAAATTTTCTCAAGCAATGACTACACCATAACTCACCTTCACCCCCTACAAATATTTAGAAGCTGAAATACAATGTGTCTATTATTGAGGCTCAAGCAATGATTATACTTCAACTGATTCATATACTGAAAATACCGAGATAACTTGACTAGAGTCCACAGTCTTCTGGTAGACTGGATGGCCCTTCAGATTTAGTTGAAATGCTTCCAGCACAGCATGTTATAAATGACTCTAAATAAGTGGATAAAATAAGACCACGTGAAACATTACGAGTCAAAGTAACAACAACAACAATATAAAACCTGTGAAAAAAAAGCATAAAAGCTGATTTTAAATTTAAAATATCAGCAAAAACTAATATGTCATAAAAATAACAATTTTAATAATAGATAGAAATAGAATCAAAAGTAAAATAATAAAATGTATTTTTCAAATCAAATTAGAAAACAACAAAGGAAAATAATACTTAATGATGGTGTTAGTTTGGTCATTCATTCTCTGGGAATGAACATATGCAAAAAAATTCTAGAAAATGACTTGGCTTGATAAATCAAAAGCCACCAAAGAGTTTATATATTCTAAACCATCAATAAAACTTCCCAAGTCCTAAATACTCTGTTATTGCAATATGATGGAAAGTTTGTAAAAGATGTAGGGAAACAGATAAATCAACTATTTATAATTTCAAATGTTAAATCTATGTTAATGCAACACTTTATTTTATATGTGAATAAAAGTAGAAATCTAACAAAGTATTAACAGTCGCCAGATTTTCAAATTGTGGGCAATTTATAAATCATTTTGATATATTCATTTTATCTTCACACATTCTTAAACTACCATGTATCAATGTAATTGTCATTTAAAATAACTGAAATCATATGAGCATCCTTTACTTAGTTAAAGCATTTGTATTAAACATCATCATCATCACCATCATCATCATCATCATCATCTTGGTTTACATACCACCTGACTACCAATCATCTATTTTTTTGGTACTTCAAAATAGTTTGACAAAATCATGTACTTAACAGCTTCAATCTATCAAAATCTCCTCAAATAAAAACTCTTAAGCTTAATGCCCAGTAAAATTCTCATCTGTCTGGAGTTATCAATAAAGAGGCAACTCTAATAATTACTCTTGGCTTCATAAAATCTCTTATCATAATGAAAAGGTTATACCAAGACAACTTATTATTCCTCCTTAGAATAATTCAATTTCTTCAGATTCAGTTATTAAAAATAGTACAGAAATTATATCAGGGAAGTAAACAATTATGCTGAAGATAAAGTAGAGTACAGCAGCTCTTGAGACATCGTCCTCAGGTCAAACAGAGACTCTACACAATCTTTGGACTGAGATTTCTGCAAGTAGATTGCACAGTCAGTGTGGTCAGCCTGATGTATTCCAGAATTTCCATGAGAGTCATGCCACCAGCTCTGAAATCCTAGTTTCAGAGCAGCATCAAATTGTAGAGAGCTGAGCTGAGAGACATTTAAGAAACATCTATCTTATTACACTTGTTCTACAAATTTGAAAACATAAATTATTGCAGTTTAGTGGACTTGTTCTGCTCACAAAATATCCTCTTGATGGAATCAACACTAGAAATAAAGTTCTCCAAGTCTTTCTTCTCTGTTTCTAGCATATACCCTCCTTAATTTTAATTTCAAAGAAGCATGGATGCTGTCACATGAGTGCTAGGCTCTGTTATATTGTTAGGCTCTGTTTTGGCTTATTTTGTATTTTGTTAGGTGAATGGCACTGCATTTTGGGTACAGCAAATCTAGACAAAATTGTAGTCCCAAGCAAGGGAATTTTACTGAAGGCTACTTTAATGTTGTTCATTTAACATTACCAATGAATGCATCTTCTGGATTTTAATATAGAATCTGATAAAAAATTGTCATAAGAAATAGGAATTTAAAGAAGTTTCAGTTTTACTATGTCTTCAATATCCACTTTGAACACGAATATTCTCATTTTTAAAAATGGTGTATTTTATATCTGCATTTTAGGCTTTTGTCAGGATTAAGTTTGTTGATTCAAAGCACCTCACAAATTATTTCCCTTCCTGTGTTAATCCTCTACAATTCCTATAACAGAAACTTAGGTGTAATATTAACTTGCTTTCTGGTATTACAGTAGGTAATTAAATACATTTTTTACCTTAGATATTGGCTATACCCTATGTGTTAATTGATTATTAGAGATGCAGTGAGTAACTTATTATCTATCAACTTCCTTCCTGAAATTCTTCTTTTGAGAGAACTTTATTTCAACAAAACTCATAGGAAAAATTTATGATGTACTTTAAAGATATGGGTTGGGTTTCTGGCAATTTGTGGAAGTAAAATAGAAGAAAAAACACAGTTCATATGGGGATTCACTATTTTCTCTTGTTGTGGGATTTCTAGAGAAAAATGAAATACTTTTCAAGCATGCAGAAATCCAGAGCAAGGTATGTTAGGATAATAAGTGGGAGGATGTGGTATGTCTTAGGAGACTTGGTGGTTTTACACTGTATGTGGGTTACTAGCAGCTTCATAGTTGTAACGAAGGCTACCTAGTCCAGCTCATTACTTTGGGGACTGAACTCTGCACAGTGATACAACACAGGAGGGAGGGATTCAGAATAAAATTATGACATGGATGAAATGGTGCAAAGGTACTTTGGAAGTGAGGTGATAGAATTCACTAAAAATTAAGGATCATTACAAATTCATACACATAACTCTACTTGAAACATGGCTTTTCATGAAAACCACTTACATCTTCTAAAAGAGTGTTGTTAAGACAATCCAAGGTAGGGTGGCAACTATGGGAGCACAGCACCTGAAGGCATTTTTTACCAAATGGGTAAAAAATTAGTAATGGGAGTGTTGGTCTGTCTCATGAAACTTTAAATTTTGACATAGTCTAGCACTTCTTAATGATATCAGATCCATCAGATATATTTTCCCTCCAAATCCAAGTTTGTTTATATTGAAAGTATGTTGAGGCAAGTAGTCCTCTTTTTTTCTCCCACATCTGAAGAACTGCCTTAGCATTTACAGTAAGAACATCTCACCTTCAGGGTTGAGCAGATTCCAATAGGCAATAAACAGTGGCAGTATTTGAGATGGTATACTAATGTTTGGAGAGCAGCAGTATGGCCACATTAAACTTTCAAATTCTTTTAAAATGCTATTTAAATATATTATTTATACATTAGAATTGCATCACACTTATCCTGAGCAGCATAAAATTCCATGCAATACTCAATTTACAAATAGACTACATATGATTGCTTGGGATAGTTTTCTGTTTATCTATTTTATTAAAATTTAATATCTTCAAACAAGGGATGAAACCATCAGAAAAGGATGGGGGAAAGTGTAGGATCAAAAAATAAAGGTAATACAACAATTTCTAGATTTCAACTTATAGTTTTTATGTCAAATATTAAAATAACATACAAATTGTTTTTCAATACATTCTAGCTTCAATTGCTACTGGTAAAAGTGACTCATGTCAACATGTCATTGTAAAGGCATAGAATGGGAAAGAAAATAATAGTATAGCCAGAGTGACAGACATTTCTTGCCAAAGTAGAAATAAGTCCAACTCTTTCATGCAACTTTCAATTCTGTTGGGGAGTGAGGGCTTATTCAGTTGCTATTTTGTGCTTGCTACGTATTTTATACAGTATTGTCAGTTAAATAGGTTAAATAAATGCAACTCCCCATCCTTTGAAGTCTGAGTAAAGAGAATAAAACTTAAAAAAAAAGAAACATTCAGTTTGAAAGAACAAAGTCTCCTTAGTCAGTCAAGAGATATGTCTAGTCAGGAAGAGCTTTTACAAATTTAAGAAACAATTTGATATTGATGGTTACCATTTATTTTGCAAACCTGTTGGGAATGAATGTATTCATGTAAAGTTATTGCAAATTTTATTCTTCACAAATTAATTTTTGGCTTTGATATTTATTTGAAGTCACTTGAAAGTAAATAAAACTAAGTACTTTCTATCTTCTCATCTTACTATCCTTATAGTAACAATGAATTTTTGTATTTATTTGCAGGATTAATTCTAATTTTATAGTTAGAATTTTATACTTTTAAATATCTTCATGTAAAATCGTAATCAAATTTAATTTCATACTCTGTCTTTTCAGACTTTAAGATTTCTTTTTTTTTAAAGAAAGCTTAGGATTGACTCTCTTATTAACTTTTATATGTAACATACAGTACTGTTAATTATATTTATCATGTTGTGCATTACATCCCTAGTACTCATTTATCTTATAACTGGAAGTTTGTACCTTTGACCACCTACATCCAATCCACTTTCCCCAAACTCCCATCTCTGATAACCACAAATCTGATCTATTTTTCTATGAATTTGTTTGTTTGTTTCTTTTTGAAGTGTAATTGGTCTACAACACTGTGTTAGTTCCTGGTACATAGCATAGTGATTCAATATTTCTATTCATTTCAAAATGATCACCTCAATAAGTCTAGTTACTATATGTCACCATACAAAGATATATTGTTATTGACTATATTCCCCACAATGTACATTTTCATACCTGTGACTCATCTATTTTCTACTAGAAGTTTGTTCCTCAATCTCCCTCACAAATTTCTCTCATTCACACATCACCCTTCTCTCTGGCAGCCACCTGTTTATTCTCTGTATCATCTATGACTCGGTTTCTGTTTTGTTATGTGCATGCATTTGTTTTGTTTTTTAGATCCACATAAATGTGAACTCGTACAGTATTTGTCTTTCTCTGTTTGACTTATTTTATTTAGCAAAGTACCCTCTAGATCCACTCATGTTGTTGAAAGTGGCAAATTTTTACTCCTTTTATGCCTGAGTAATGTTCCATTGTGTACACACACACACACACACACACACACAATCTTTATCCATCCATCTGTTGATGGCACTTAGGTGGCTTCCATATCTTGACTGTTGTAAATAGTATGGCAACAAACATTGGGATGTGTATATCTTTTCAAATTTCTGTTTTCATTTTCTTCAGATAAATACCCAGGAGTGGAATTGCTGAATCATACAGTAGTTCTATTTTTAATTTTTGAGGATCCTCCATATTTTTCTCCATAGTTGCTTCACCAATTTACATTCCAACCAACAATGTATGAGTGTTCCCTTTTATCCACATTCTCTCTAACATTTGTTATTTGTGGTCTTTTTGATAATAGCAATTCTGACAGGTGTGAGGTGATATCACTTTCTCATCTTGATTTGCATTCCCTGATGATCAGTGATGATGAGCATCTTTTCATGTGTCTGTTGGCCATCTATATGTAATCTCTGGAAAAATGTCTATTCAGATCCTCTGCCCACTTTTTAATGAGGTTATTTGTTCTTTTGATATGGAGTTGTATGAGTACTTTTTATATTTTGGATATTAAACCCTTATTATTATAATGTACCAAAATTAATCCCTATATTGTTTACAAATATGTTTTCCAATTCAGTAGGCAACTTTTTGTTGACAGCTTCCTTCACTGGGCAAAAGCTTTTTAGTCTGATGTAGTCCCATTTGTGTATTTGTTTTGGTTGCCCTTGCCTAAGGAGATAGTTCTAAAAAAATATTGCTGAGACAGATGTCAAAGAGTGTATTGCCTATGTTTTCTTCTAGAACTTTTCTTCGAGAAGTGTCATCTTGCCCACTCCCCCTACTTGATACTCTTGAAATAAATGTTTTAACAATTCTAAAAATTAACCCTAGTAAAAAGTAAATATAAATAGATATGTATCAATCTTATTTGAAACACTATAGAAGGTCAATCAAATATTTCACAGGTTCCTCAATTTACATGAACTTGGTTCTAGGAATTTCTTTTATTCTGGGCTCAGTTCTATTGAAAGATAATAATCTTGACTGGGAAAAATGTTAATAGTGTGTCCATCATCATATAAACTACATAATTTAATGGAAGTGAAGTATTATCTTAATTCATAAACTTTTTATGGATATAATATTTACAATATTAGCTTTAAAAAGTTAAAAGTTGTTTTGTTCATCTCTCCTCTATTTCTGTAAAAACAGGTTTGTATTGTAAACAAATTCAATGGTATATCCAAAATATATGCTTAATTGAGATTCTCAGTATCCTTAGTTTGTCCAAGGAAAACACTTTACAATACATCTCTGTGGTAGTCAGAATAGTGGCCTCTCAATATGTTTACATACTAATCCCCCAGTACTGTAAATTAAATATACATGAATATACATAACAAGGAGGATTTAAGGTTGCAGATAAAATTAAAGTTCTAATAGGATGACCTTAAAAGAAAGGTAATATCCTTGATTTTCTGAGGATTCAATATAATCACAAGGGCCCTTAAAAGTAGAAGAAGGAGACAGAAGAGGAAGTCAGAGTGATGCAATGTACAAACTCAACCCACCATTCTTGGCTTTAAGGATGAAAGAAGAGAACCAGCAGAAAAAGAATGCGGATGGTCTCTCAAAACGGGAAAGAAGAAAGGTGTTTATCTCTTAGAGCCTCCAGAAGGAATGCAGCCCTGCCAACTTTTTGATTAGCCCACTGAGGCTCTTTTCTTACATCTGAGGTAGAGATCAGTAAGATAATAAATTTGTGTTGTTTTAAATCACTAAGTTTGTGGCAATTTGCAACAGCAACCATAGAAAATTAATAGCTTCTGTGTATGCAACTATCTTAATTATGCAGTGAGTTAAATTTTCAAAATTTTATTTATAATACACATCTCTTAAACTGTTGTGAGAATTAGAGACAAGATGTGCCTAAGGAAAATGCAAAAAGGCAATGTATCAAGAATAAGCAGCTTAACATCCCAACTCATTTTTAGGGGGAGAATATATTGCATTATTATGTATATATAATATCTGTATTATTAAAATATTATACATATGGTTTGATATACATTTATAATAGTAATTATAATAACATAATATATTTGGAATTGGAGTTGAAATATACCAGTCTAAATATTGTCACAATAAAAAATATTCCTGATTCAAGATAGACTTGACCTTTGTAAGTCAAAGAAGTGTAGTAACACTGTTAATTATTTTGAAAGAAAATCCCATATTTCTTGGCTGTCATTTCATAGATGTATGTCACTTGCACCTCTATTTTATCAGAAGAAATGAGTGGCCACGGCAGGGGTCTCACTGCGGAGCACATTCACCAGTTTCTCAGGACCAGTTCTGCTCAGTGCTTCCCTGCAGCATCAATATGACATCAGTAAAAAATACTGCCTCATTAAAGCACATAAGAGAATAAAATAGAGCAAAATCAGCACAAATAAAATTCATCATGTCTAAGTTATTGACCCCTTTCTTTTACGTTAAAGAAGCTTAAAAATGGCAGGTGCATATATTGGAAATGATGGAGTACCACCTTATCCCTGACTAGGCTCCTTCCAGAATCACAGTTGGTTCATTATAATTACCTAATATTTGTAAAGTGCTCTGAGGTTGAAATCACTCCCAAGGTGCTGAGTAGGATGGTCACGCCTGAATAAATCTAATGATGAAAAACATATGTTATTATTTTCTGTGCCTCTTTGAAGGAAAATAAATGTTTACCATGAAAGAAAACAAATCAAGGCAAAACAGCAAACAAACAAAACAGAAAAAGAACAAGTTCAAAGTAAGTTGCAGACCAGTTTAAAAGAGACAAAACCCTGTGCTATCTCCATTCAGGCCAGACACAGCAGGTCCTGTTATGCTGAAACACAAGGACCAGACACACTAGGACACTTGCCAGCAGAGGCCACAGTTCCTACAGTCAAAGGAGATACTAGTTAATGGGACGGCTTTGGGACCTTGGGGTTTCATATAAAGACAGTTCACGGTATTTGTGCATAGAAGTGGTGATAGTTATCATGCGAGTGTCTTTCTGCTATGGTGGTACATTTACTTGAGAGCATCATAGCAAATGTGAATGTGATTCTACCTATGATAACAGAAGAGCTATGCGTGGGATGCCCATACATAGATGGATTGCATTATTGGTGCCAACCTTGGCTAAATGATATTCCTTAGTATGTTGTATGATCTTTCACTAAAGTTCCAGTTTAGGGGAAAATGGCAGATAGATCCAATAGGATCATTTGTACGTAATGTAAATGAGGGACCACAATATCCAAAGCAGCAGCAAAGATGAGAATGAACATAAATGAGGTGATTAATAAAATACTAAATATAGTGGCCTTTGTCATATAGCTTCATGTGTTTCTTAGGGCCTCATTACGACTTTTGTTGACCCCAGATACTTTTGCTTTTGTGGGTCTCTTGCTCTCTTTCTCTATATATAGATAGAGATAGATATACATATAGATTGCTATACATATAGATAATATACACTATATCATAATATAATTATATATTAAATATAATCCAGGCTGTATGCATTATTATACTAATATTCATTATACATATTTTTCCTTTGGTATTAAAAATAAATTAAAATTAAAACATTTTCACAAGCTTGTAAAATTACCATAGGTAAGCCTTAGGCAACTATGCTTACTGTGTCTGATGGTAAAGTTGTCCCTGGTGTTTATAACCTTTCATAACATCAACAATTCTGTGTTCATTCAGATTTCTCTAATTCTGTATTTTTGATATATCAAATTAACCTTAGTAAAATATAGGCAACTGATTAATTAAAATTCATAGTATGAATGGGCTCAGAATAAATTACGTATATGGGTTTAAGCACTAAAATAATGATTAAAGCTATCAAATCTACTTCCCTCTGTTTATCCACAGTGTCCAAAAATATACTGAAATAACAAGTATTTTATGAAAATATTCTACACTCTGCAAGTATCATCTCTCAACCAAATAAATGAACGATAGAAATTACTATACTAGTCAAGACACGGCATGCCCAACAACATATGTGGGCAGGATATCACTCATAGAAAAATTCCAAGACTGCCCTCATCACCCTGTAAGGTATAAATGAGGAGTTGAAAGAATGGGAAATGACAGCTCATATGTGATCTGACACAACTGTACTGATAGAAATGACTTAGGAATATTGAACTTACTTCATTTCTGCCTTAGTAAAATTCTCCATCAATGAGATATGCTATAGGTAAGTTAGTTAAGCTTAGAAACTCCCGGAATCTAGTCTTTATGCTGAAACAACATAGTAAGCTCAGCATTTTTTCTAGACTATGAAATGTTTATTTAAAATGATCTGTAATTTTGGCTTCTTACAAGTTCAACCTTACATTTCCTGAATTAAAATGAATATGTGAATTTCTATTAAATGTATATGTTTAAGTTTGAAAAAATAACACCTCCTAGGAAAATTGTGAAATATGATAAGAATATTAAATAGGTTAAATATCATTTGACCTTATGAAGATTAGTTTTGTTGTGGCAAGAGTACACAAAATGGGATAGTTATTTTAGGCCACAGCTTCTAGAAACAGATAGATAACAATTATTTGATTTCCAGCATACTGCCTTTCTTTCAAAGAACTCAGGAAAATATGTTCACATATCACCTGTGTAAAATGGGAACAATTTATGTTCTTTCAACTGTGAACACCAATCACACAGAGACATTTGTAAATTTAGGTGAAATGGAAAACAATTTCAAGGCAGTGAACTAAACCACAATAAAAATTACACAGGCATCACAGCATTGGGAGAGGGATAAAAGTGTGACTTGACAAAAAATAATCAGTTTGTGCATAACACTGGCTGAAGGGGCTGGTGCCCTGAAAGGCAAAAAGCTATCTGTAGGCAAATAGCAGTGTAGATTGATTTGGTAACTCAGGCTTCAATAGGAAATACATGTGCCCAGGGATGCAGTGCTATAAAGAAAGGCCCTGACTCTGTGGGATAGGTCACCTGCATGCTGCTCTGTGTCAGATCATAACTGTTAACTTGAAATAATTTGGCCTGTTTTCAGCAATTTATTTAAAGGCAACATAAATTGTATTCTTTTGTACATCTTGTTTTACTCCAAATGTAAAAGACTTCTAAAATGTCTATTGCTTTTGAAATCTAAACAAGCAGCCATTCAGGTTTAAAATGAAATGACCAATTTAAAGGACCGAAAATAAAAGACTAAATATCTTTAGGGGAGTGGCCGAGAGGGTGGAGTAGAAAGACCCTGAGCTCACTTCCTTCCACAGGCACACCCAAATTATAACTATTTACAGAGCAACTATTGATGAGAAGGACCTGAAGGCTAGCAGGAAATATTTTCCACACCTAAAGACATAAAGAAGGAACCATAAGAAGATAGGTAAGAAGGACGGAAACGTGGTATAGTCAAGATGTACACCTGCAGGTAGTCGACCCACAAACAGGAAGATAATCACAATTGCAGAGGTGCAACCCAAGGAACAAGGGATCCAAGCCTCACATCTGGCTTCCGAGCTTGGGAAGGCTAGCTCCCAAACATTTGCAAGGATTGCATACAGGAGAGCTGGAGGGCTGTAGAAAAGAGACTTTGCTCTCAAAGGGTGTACACAAAACCTCACACACTCCATTTGAAAGAAGCCTGGGGCAGACATACTTGCTGATCTTGGAGTGACTCTAGGGGGCAACCGGGACTTCCCCTGGGGACACAGCTGCTGGCAGTAGCCATTCTTTCTTGGGTTGTTTGTTTGTTTTACGGTTCGCGGGCCTCTCACTGTTGTGGTATCTCCCGCTGCGGAGCACAGGCTACGGACGCGCAGGCTCAGTGGCCATGGCTCACGGGCCCAGCCGCTCTGCGGCATGTGGTATCTTCCCAGACCAGAGCGCGAACCCGTGTACCCTGCAACGTCAGGCGGACTCTCAACCACTGCGCCACCAGAGAAACCCATTCTTGAGAGCTTATTCTACCACGAGAACATTGGTATTGGTAAGCACAATTTTGGAATCCTCCCTCTAACCCATTAGTGCTGGGGACTTTCTTACCCACCAGCCTGTTGGCACCAGTCTCTGTACCACCCAGGCCAAGCAGCTAGACATGTGGGGACCTACCCACCAACCAGCAGGCTGACACCAGTCCCAGGCTCCCCAGGACTCCCAGTAAACCCCTTGGGGACTCAGAATTGCCAAGCAGCAGAGTGGGACTGGCCTCAGGACCCTAAGAACACACTGCCAGCCAAGGCAGAAACCAGCATCTCCCACAAGCAGGCTGGGACCTGCCATGGGACCCCCCAGGCCCCATAGCCAGCTACCCCGGAACTTGGACCCGGCTACCAGCAGAGCAGCGCCTGCCCTAAGCTTTGCTGTCAACTGCCCCAGGACACAGGGCCGGCACAAGCCCTAGAATCTCTGGGATTACTGCCTGTCATGCTACTCTGCAGCCCCACCCACAAACAGACTGGCAGCATCAGCGCGAGGCAGCACCTAGCAGCAAAATGTGTGGGGTCCCAGCCCCACCTACCACTGTGCTCACATCAGTAGGCCTCACCACAGAAGAAGGGGCCACTCAGCCTACATAAGGGCCACCCCTAGATCATATAGGTCTTATGACCAGAGGAGAGTGTGCTGCCGGGCCCCATAGAATGCCTTCTACATAACACCACTTCTCCAAAACTGGGAAAAATAACCAAATTACCTAACACAAATAAACATAGAGAAGTAGACAACAGATGAATATGTTCCAAAAGAAGGAGACAAGATGAAAACTCAGAAGAAGAGTTAAGCAAAGTGGCACTAAACAATCTACTCGAAGGGTTCAAGATAATGATCATAAAGATGCTAAACAAGTTCAAGAAAAGAATGGATGAACACAGTGAGAAGTTCAACAAACAGAAAACATAAAGAAGAACCAAGCAGAACTGAAGAACAATGAGTCAATAAAAAATTAAACTGGAAGGAATCAACAGCAGAGTAGAAGACAAAGAAGAACAGATCAATGAACTAGAATATGTGGAAATCACTTAAGCTGAGTATAAAAAGGAACAAATAATAAAAGATGAGGACAGTTTAAAAGACATCTGGAATAACATCAAGAGTACTATCAGCTGAATTTTCAGCAGAAACTGCTGCACAGAAGTGAGTGGAACTGTATATTTAAAGTGATAACAAGAAAAAACCTACAAACAAGAATACTCTACCTGGCAAGGTTATCATTCAAATTTGAAGGATAAAAAGTTTTACAAATAAGCAAAAGGTAAAGAAGTTTGACACCACAAAACATGCTTTACAAGTAATGTTACAGGGACTTCACTAAGCAGAAAATAAAAGTTTACACCTAGAAATGAAGTGAGTGCTTCTCAACATTTTCATCCATTCATTCTTTTATTCAACATGTTTTTATTGAGTGCCTGCTCTATGCCAGGCACTTTTCTGGAAACCTAAGGAATATCAAGGAACCAAACAAAATTTCTGCCCTTATCTGGTGTACATACTAGCAGAAGAGAGAGTAGAGTACATCGTTTGGTATATATAGGGCTAATAGTGCAGCAAATAATAATAGTTGGTGCCCTGAGATAGGAATTGGGGCTTCTCACAACCTGAGCACCTGAGTCCACAGGTGCACCCACACCAACACCTACAGACCATGGGGATGAAGTCTCAGTGCACCAGTGGGGACCAGATTGAGATACAGGCAGTAACTCTATGCTTGGAGCTCCCTGAGAAGGCAAACTTTTCAATTAAATGTTGTTTTAGAAGAAATTTTTGTGTTTTCTTTGTAAATAATTCAAATTGACTTACTTTGAATTCATTTACGTTCTTCACCTGATTAGCTAAGTTGTTTCCCAGTCCCCTGCCAAATTTTGAAATAAAGATTGTTTAGGCCTTGTCCCTAAATCAAAACAAACCCTTGTTGTGGTAAGTTCAGAACATGTTGAAATGTGTTCTTTAACTTGAAAATTTCTGAAACAGTTTATTTGTCAATTTACCTTTTCAGATTAAGAGAAGACTTTTAAAACAAATCAACCCATGGTATAGTACAGGGAACTCTACTGAATATTCTGTGATAACCTATATGAGAAAAAATTTGAAGAAGAATAAATATATGTATAACTGAATCACTTTGCTGTACACCTGAAAGTAACACAATATTTTTAATCAACTGTACTCCAATAAAAAATACAAAACAAGCAAACAAACAAAAAAACAGGGCACAACCCTGTAGGACTCTCATCACTAAGCAATCCCATTTGTCTAGTTATTGGTGAGGACAATTCAGCAATAATATACATAAAGAATAAAGAACACTGTAGTACATCCTGTCAATCTAGATCCTTTATAAAGCATTTAGGTTACAATCTGTGCTTTGGAGTTGTTGCTGGAGGGACCACTCAGAGATTTATTAGGTCTAATTCTCTGATTTCCAGCAGATGAATCTTCAATTAGCCCACATTGGTGGGCTTGTTATCCTATTTAAAAACACTTTCAGGGAAGAATGCATTATAGGAAAAGAGTACAAAAAGGCAAAAAAAAATTCACATGCTTAAAAAAATATATTTTATACATATGCAAACCTTTCATAAACTAAAATTTACTTTCCCCTTCTTAAGTGCAGTTCTACATTTTTCCTGGCTTTTATAGTAACACATTACCCCATGATTTAATCAGTAACTTGAGCTTTGATGAGTAATAAAAAACATAAAACAAATAAATGAACCTGGGAAACAACAAAAACATTTATTTTTTCTTTTTATTTTACTCTATTGCTAAATTCTGATATTCTTGGTTGTCCAAGGGTTAGGAAAACAATCTGTGAGAGGAACTTAGAACCATATATTTAAAAGAATAACAATATTCATAGTCACATTTATTCCACGTCAGTTTTAAGCTTTAAAGTTCAAAATATTAATATTTACAATAATATTTAGAATATTTTATTTACATTTATAAATATGATATAATACTTTTATTTTTTAATTTTTTTAACATCTTTATTGGAGTATAATTGCTTTACAATAGTGTGTTAGTTTCTGCTGTATAACAAGGTGAATCAGTTAAACATATACATATGTTCCCATATCTCTTCGCTCTTGCGTCTCCCTCCCTCCCACCCTCCCTATCCCACCCCTCTAGGTGGCCACAAAGCACCGAGCTGATCTCCCTGTGTTATGCGGCTGCTTCCCACTAGCTATCTATTTTATGTTTGGTAGTGGATATATGTCCATGCCACTCTCTCACTTCGTCCCAGCTTACCCTTCCCCCTCCCCGTGTCCTCAAGCCCATTCTCTATGTCTGCGTCTTTATTCCTGTCCTGCACCTACATTCTTCAGAACCATTCTTTTTTTTAGATTCCATATATATGTGTTAGCATACGAATTTGTTTTTCTCTTCCTGACTTACTTCACTCTGTATGACAGACTCTCGGTCCATCCAACTCACTACAAATAACTCAATTTCATTTCTTTTTATGGTGGAGTAATAGTCCGTTGTATATATGTGCCACATCTTCTTTATCCATTCATCTGTCGATGGACACTTAGGCTGCTTCCATGTCCTAGCTATTGGAAATAGAGCTGCAATGAACATTGTGGTACATGACTCTTTTTGAGCTATGGTTTCCTTAGGTATATACCCAGTAGTGTGATTGCTGGGTTATAGGGTAGTTCTATTTATAGTATTTTAAGGAATTTCCATACTGTTCTCCATAGTGGCTGTATCAGTTTACATTCTCACCAAGAGTGCAAGAGGGTTCCCTTTTCTCCACACCCTCTCCAGCATTTATTGTTTATAGATATTTTGGTGATGGCCATTCTGACTGGTGTGAGGATATACCTCATTGTAGATTTGTTTTGCATTTCTTTAATGATTAGGGATGTTCAGCATTCTTTCATGTGTTTGTTAACAATCTGTATATCTTCTTTGGAGAGATGTCTATTTAGGTCTTCTGCCCATTTTTGGATTGGGCTGTTTGTTTTTTTTGATATTGAGCTACATGAGCTGCTTGTAAATTTTGAAGATTAATCCTTTGTTAGTTGCTTCATTTGCAAATATTTTCCTCCATTCTGAGGGGTGTCTTTCTGTCTTGTTTATGGTTTCGTTTGCTGTGCAAAAGTTTTTAAGTTTCATTAGGTCACATTTGTTTATTCTTGTTTTTATTTCCATTTCTCTAGGAGGTGGGTTGAAAAGGGTCTTGCTGTGATTTATGCCACAGAGTTTTCTGCCTAAGTTTTCCTCTAAGATTTTTATAGTGTCTGGTCTTACATTAAGGTCTTTAATCCATTTTGAGTTTATTTTTGTGTATGGTGTTGGGCAGTGTTCTAATTTCATTCTTTTACATGTAGCTGTAGAGTTTTCCCAGCACCAATTCTTAAAGAGATGGTCTTTTCTCCATTGTATATCCTTGCCTCATTTGTCATAGATTAGTTGACCGTAGGTGTGTGGGTTTACCTCTGAACTTTCTATACTCTTCCATTGATCTATATTTCTGTTTTTTGTGACAGTACCCTACTTTCTTGATTACTGTAGCTTGTATTATAGTCTGAAGTCAGGGAGCCTGATTCCTCCATATCGGTTTTTCATTCTGAAGATTGATTTGGATATTCAGGGTCTTTTGTGTTTCCACACAAATTGTGAAATTTTTTGCTCTAGTTCTGTGAAAAATGCCATTGGTAGTTTGATAGGGATTACCTTGAATCTGTAGATTGCTTTGGGTAGTATAGTCATTTTCACAAAGTTGATTCTTCCAGTCCATGAACATTGTATATCTCTCCGACTGTTACTAACATCTTTCATTTCTTTCATCAGTGTCTTATAGTTTTCTGCATACAGGTTTTTGTCTCCTTAGGTAAGTTTATTTTAGGTACTTTATTCTTTTTGTTGCAATGGTAAATGGGAGTATTGCCTTAATTTCTCTTTCAGATTTTTCATCATTAGTGTATAGGAGTGCAACAGATTTCCATGTATTAATTCTGTATCCTGCTACTTTACCAAACTCATTGATTAGCTCTAGCAGTTTTCTGGTAGAGTCTTTAGAATTCTCTACGTATAGTATCATGTCATCTGCAAAAAGTGACAGCTTTCCTTCTTCTTTTCCAATCTAGGATCCTTTTATTTCTTTTTCTTCTCTGATTGCTCTGGCTAAAACTTCCAAAACTATGTTGAATAATAGTGGTGAGAGTGGGCAACATTTTCTTCTTCCTGATTTTAGAATACTTACAATTTTTCACCATTGAGAATGATGTTGGCTGTGGGTTTGTCATATATGGCGTTTATTATGTTGAGGCAAGTTCCCTCTATGCCTACTTTCTGGAGGGTTTTTATCATAAATGGGTGGTAAATTATGTCAAAAGCTTTTTCTGCATCTATTGAGAATATCATATGCTTTTATCCTTCAATTTGTTAATATGATGTATCACATTGATTGATTTGGGTATACTGAAGAATCCTTGCATTCCTGTAATAAACCCCACTTGATCATGGTGTTTGATCCTTTTAAAGTGCTGTTGGATTTTGTTTGCTAATATTTTTTGTTTTTTTGTTTGTTTTTTGTGGTACACAGGCCTCTCACTGTTGTGGCCTCTCCTGTTGCCGAGCACAGCCTCCGAACGCGCAGGTCCAGCGGCCATGGCTCACGGGCCCAGCCGTTCCGCGGCATGTGGGATTTTCCCGGACCGGGGTATGAACCCATGTCCCCTGCATCGGCAGGCAGATTCTCAACCACTACACCAACAGGGAAACCCTGTTGGCTAGTATTTTGTTGAGGATTTTGCCTCCATGTTCATCAGTGATATTGGCCTGTAGTTTTCTTTTTTTGTGGCATCTTTGTCTGGTTTTGGTATCAGGGTGATGGTAGACTCGTCGAATGAGTTTGGTAGTGTTCCTCCATCTACTATATTTTGGAAGGTTTTGAGAAGAATAGGTATTAGCTCTTCTCTAAATGTTTGATAGAGTTCACCTGTGAAGCCTTCTGGTCCTGGGCTTTAGTTTTTGGAAGATTTTTAATCACATTCTCCATTACAGTGCTTGTGATTTGTGTGTTTATATTTTCTATTTCTTCCTGGTTCAATCGTGGAAGGTTGTGCTTTTCTAAGGATGTCTCCATTTCTTCCAGGTTGTCCATTTTATTGGCATATAGTTGCTTGTAGTAATCTCTCATGATCCTTTGTATTTCTCCAGTGTCAGTTGTTACTTCTCCTTTTTCATTTCTAAATCTATTGATTTGAGTCTTTTTTTATTGATGAGTCTGGCTGATGGTTTATCAATTTTGTTTATCTTCTCAAAGAACCAGCTTTTAGCTTTATTGATCTTTGCTATAGATTTCTTCATTTCTTTTTCATTTATTTCTGATCTTATCTTTATGATTTTTTTCCTTCTGCTAAATTTGGTTTTTTTTTTTTTGTTCTACTTTCTCTAATTGCTTTAGGTTAAGGTTACGTTCTTTATTTGAGATGTTTCTTGTTTATTGAGGTAGGACTGTATTGCTATAAACTTCCCTCTTCAAAATATGTTTGCTGCATCCCATAGGTTTTGGGTTGTCATGTTTTCATTGTCATTTGTATCTAGGTATTTTTTGATTTCCTCTTTGATGTCTTCAGTTATCTCTTGGTTATTAAGTAGTGTATTGTTTAGCCTCCATGTGTTTGTGGTTTTTACATAGTTTTTCCTGTAATTGATATCTGGTCTCATAGCGTTGTGGTCGGAAAAGATTCTTGATATGCTTCCAATACTCTTAAATTACCAAGGCTTGATTTGTGATTCAAGATATGATCTATCCTGGAGAATGTTCCATGAGCACTTGAGAATAAAGTGTATTCTGTTGTTTTGGGATGGAATTCCTATAAATATCAATTAAGTCTATCTGGTCTATTGTGTCATTTAAAACTTCTGTTTCCTTATTTATTTTCATTTTGGATGATCTGTCCATTGGTGAAAGTGGGGTGTTAAAGTCTCCTACTATGATTGTGTTACTGTCAATTTCCCCTTTTATGGCTGTTAGCATTTGCCTTATTGTATTGAGTTGCTCCTATGTTGGGTTCATAAATATTTACAATTGTTATATATTCCTGGATTGATCCCTTGATCATTATGTAGTGTCCTTCCTTGTCTCTTGTAATAGTCTTTATTTTAAAGTCTATTTTGTCTGATATGCGAATTGCTACTCCAGCTTTCTTTTGATTTCCATTTGCATGGAATATCTTTTTCTGTCCCCTCCCTTTCAGTCTGTATGTGTCCCTAGGTCTGAAGTGGGTCTCTTGTAGACAACATATATACAGCTCTTGTTTTTATATCTATTCAGCCAGACTATGTCTTTTGGTTGGAGCATTTAATCCATTTACATTTAAGGTAATTATCAATATGTATATTCCTATTACCATTTTCTTAATTGTATTGGGTTTGTTATTGCATGTCTTTTCCTTCTCTTGTGTTTACTGTGTAGAGAAGTTCCTTTAATATTTGTTGTAAAGCTGGTTTGGTGGTGCTGAATTCTCTTAGCTTTTGCTTGCCTGTAAAGGTGTTAATTTCTCTGTCAAATCTGAATGAGATCCTTACTGTGTAGAGTAACCTTGGTTGTAGGTTTTTCCCTTTCATCACTTTAAATATGTCCTGCCACTCCCTCTTGGCTTGCACATTTTCTGCGAAAGATCAGCTGTTAGCCTTATGGGGATTCCCTGGTATGTTATTTGTTGTTTTCCCTTGCTGCTTTTAATATTTTTTCTTTGTATTTAATTTTTGATAGTTTGATTAATATGTGTCTTGGCATGTTTCTCCTTAGATTTATCCTGTATAGGACTCTCTGCACTTCCTGGACTTGACTGATTATTTCCTTTCCCATATTAAGGAAGTTTTCAACTATAATCACTTCAAATATTTTCTCAGTCCCTTTCTTTTTCTCTTCTTGTTCTGGGAACCCTATAATTCAAATGTTGATGCATTTAGTGTTGTCCCAGAGGTCTCAGAGGCTGTCCTCAATTCTTTTTATTATTTTTTCTTTATCCTGCTCTGCGGTCTTTATTTCCACCTTTTATCTTCCAGGTCACTTATCCATTATTCTGCCTCAATATTCTTCTATTGATTCCTTCCAGAGAGTTTTTAATTTCATTTATTGTGTTGTTCACCATTGTTTGTTTTCTCTTTAGTTCTTCTATGTCCTTGTTAAACGTTTCTTTTATTTTCTCCATTCTATGTCCAAGATTTTGGATCATCTTTACTATCATTATTTTGAAGTCTTTTTCAGGTAGACTGCCTATTTCCTCCCCATTTCTTAGGTCTGGTGAGTTTTTACCTTGCTCCTTCTTCTGCTCATGTTTCTGTGTCTTTTCATTTTGCTTAACTTACTGTGTTTGGGGTCTTCTTTTCACAGGCTGCATGTTCGTAGTTCCCATTGTTTTTGGTGTCTGCCTCCAGTGGTTAAGGTTGGTTCAGTGGGTTGTGTAGGCTTCCTGGTGGAGGGGACTAGTGCCTGTGTTCTGGTGGATGAGGCTGGATCTTGTCTTTCTGGTGGGCAGGACCATATCTGGTGGTGTGTTTTGGGGTGTCTGTGACCTTATTGTGATTTTAGGCAGCCTCCTGTCTTGCTATTTGTTTGTCATAGGGTGTCAAGCACTGTAGCTTGCTGGTTGTTGAGTGGAGCTGGGTTTTAACATTGAGATGGAGATCTCTGGGAGAGCTTTCACTGTTTGATATCAATAGAGCTGGGAGGTCTCTGGTGGACAAATGTCCTGGGCTCTCCCATCCCCCAAGAGACACAGGCCTGACTCCTGGCTGGAGTGCCAAGATGCTGTCAGTCACACAGCTCAGAAGGAAAGGGAGAAGAAAGAAAAAATAAAATAAAAAATAATTGTTAAATATAAAAAATTAAATCGCAATAAAAAAAGAATGAAGAAAGTAACCAAACCAGAAAACAAGTCCACCAATGAAAACAAGCATTAAAAATTATACTAAAAAAAACAATAAAAAGACAAAACAAAAAATCAAAAACAGAGAGAACCCTAGGACAATTGGTAAAAGCAGTGCTATACAGACAAAATCACACAAAGAAGCATACACATACACACTCACAGAAAGGGAAAAAGGGAAAAAAATATATATATATTGTTTCTCTCAATGTCCACTGCTTCAGTTTTGGGATGATTCATTTTCTATTCAGGTATTCCAGAGATGCAAGGTACATCAAGTTGTTTGTGGAGATTTAATCCACTGCTCCTGAGGCTGCTGGGAGAGATTTCCCTTTCTCTTCTTTGTTCACACTGCTCCTTGTGTTCTGTTTAGGATTTGGCCCCACCTCTGCCTGTTGGTCCCCTGAGGGCATCTGTTCTTCACTCAGACAAGACTGGGTTAAAGGAGCAGCTGATTAGGGGGCTCTGCCTCACTCAGGGTGTGGGGAGGGAGGAGGGTATGGAATGTGGGGCTAGCCTGCAGTGGCAGAGGCTGGCATGATGTTGCAATAGCCTGAGGCATGCCGTGTATTCTCCCTGGGAAGTTGTCCCTGGATCACGGGACCCTGGCAGTGGCGGACTGCACAGTTTCCTGGGAGGGGAGCTGTAACTAGTGACCTGTGCTTGCACACAGGTTTCTTGGTGGCTGCAGCAGTAGTCTTAGCATTTCATGCCCATCTCTGGTGTCTGCACTGATAGCTGTGGCTCACGTCTTTCTCTGGAGCTCGTTTAGGCAGTGCTCTAAATCCCCTCTCCTCGCACACCCCGAAACAATGGTCTCTTACCTCTTCAGCAGGTCCAGACTTTTTCCTGGACTCCATCCTGGCTACCTGTGGTGCCCTAGCTCCCTTTAGGCTATCTTTTTGCAGCCAACCACAGTCCTCTCCCTGGATCTGACCTCCAAAACCAGAGCCTCAGCTCCCAGCCCCTGCCCACCGCGGTAGGTGAGCCAACAAGCCTCTCAGGCTGGTGAGTGCTGGTAGGCACTGATCCTCTGTGGGGTAATATCTCCACTTTGCCCTCTGCACCCCTGTTGCTGTGCTCTCCTCCATGGCTCTGAAGCATCCTCGCCTCCACCTCCTGTCTCCTCCAGTGCAGGGGCTTCCTAGTGTGTGGAAACTTTTCCTCCTTCACAGCTCCCTCCCAGTGGTGCAGGTCCCATCCCTATTCTTTTGTCTCTGTGTTTTCTTTTTTCTTTTGCCCTACCCAAATATGTGGAGAGTTTCTTGCCTTTTGGGAAGTCTGAGGTCTTCAGCCAGGTTTCAATAGGTGTTCTCTAAGAGTTGTTCCACATGTAGATGTATTTCTGATGTATTTGTGGAGAGAAAGGTGATCTCCAAGTCTTACTCTTACGCCATCTTGAAGGTCTCCCATGATATAATACTTTTAGATAATAATTTATGCTTTTTTTCTATCCCCCCACCGAACACTTCCTCCATTTCTGATGGAAGCAAGTCTCCATTTTCCTTTGCAAAACAGGGAAGTTGTGGCAGGGCCTCAAGTAGAAATCATCTTTATGTAAACATTTTCTCACCTTCTGATAAAGCCTTTGTCTGTTAATGTCCCTGTGTCCTAGAGGGTAAGGAAGGGAACTCCTCTGAGAACAGTGTAGTAATTAGGAAAGATTTCTTGACCCTAGAGGAAGGATCCAGACCCTTAGAACCAAGAGACAGGAGAGATCCCAGCTGAGGGAGTTGGTACAACTACAAAATCAATGAGCATTTCAAGTTGCCTATTGTTTCCTTTACACTTGGGTTGCCAAGGGAACTCTGTGCAATATTAAATCCAGTACATCTCATATTCTCCTGAGTGGTCTAGTTTTCCTGTGTTTCCTCTTCCTATTTTATTTTAAAGCAATGGCCATAAATTAGTTAATTAATGTTAGTGATTGTGAAAAATCTGTCATATTCCTAATTACATAGGAAGTGCCTCTAATTACTCACATTGCAATATGATATTAGCTGTAAGTTTTACTTTATGTTGGTTTTAAGTTTCAATGTATTTTGTTTTATTAAGGATGTGTCTTTCTACCTCTTGCTTGCTTTTTTAAAAAATTGGAATGAATTTTCACAGTTAACTTTTAAATATGTTTCAAATTACTATTTGTGTTTTTTCTTCATTTGACCTACTGGCATGACGCATTAACTAAGAGAATCATTTTTATTTCAACATGCAAGTTATTCTGCTGGATACTGCTTGTTAAAATATTTGATATAAGAATAATTTACCTCTATTTGTAAGACACATTTGCCTGCATTTTTTATTATTAACACAACAGTTTTATTTTTATAGCTAAATGTGAATGTTTCTTGATAATTTAGATAATGTTTTAAATTAAAAACTAGTAATCAAATGATCATGCTATTTCATTGGCATATTTCATGCTTCATTTTCCCTTTGAGATGACTCACTGATGACACTGTAGTTCTTTGCTGAAAGTGTTAAATTGAAATTAGATTGAGAAATTCTGAGGTACTCAAACCTCACAATGCCATTTTTATTAGATATATTGAAGGGAAGGGAGCTGAGCGAGTATATCACTCTTTTCCTAGCACTTTGCTGAGAGTAGCCAAGCAGTCTTTACATGTGAACAGAGTGTGAGCACATCACATCCATGTATCACAAAGGAGCTGTGCAAAAGCCCCTGTTATCCATGCCCATACAGGCATGGAGATCATTTTAAAAAATATAAGTGGAAAAATAGTACTTTATACAGAACAAAATTTTGTCTCTGTGTCAAAAATGACTGTGAAATAATAAATCATGCAACATGAGTATCTCCAAGACACAGAATTCTGGAATAAAAAAGACCAGTCTCAGGTACTAACTCCAAGGAACATCAACTAGCCAATCATCCACATAGCATGAAAAGGACATCATTTTCAATCTACGGTGGATACTGAAAGCTTTGATACAATCTAGTTTGAAAGATAGTCAGATACACAATTGTCTAAACAGACTATATGAAAGTCAATAAAACTAGACATGTCATTCCACTAATATATTTTTGCTATTTTTCTTTGTAAGTTTGCTATGATTTTGGTCCCTTACAATGCTATTATTTCCCAAAAGAGTGCCACTGGACCTTGAGATGTTTTCCAAACAAGTAAAACAATTTGAATCACAACTGACTGAACTTCACTTACGAGGGAGATGCACCATACTTAAGAAATGCATTAAACTTTTCATGTACTCAAGTAAAATAAGTTTTACTATCCCTATTGTTTCTTATCTATTCTTCCAGTAAGCTTGCTTCTATTATTTAAAATGTCAAAATAAAAAATATATATTTAATTTTCTTTCAAATATATATATAGTATATATATGCATTCTAGTGTGGGGATATATATATATATATATATATATATGTTTTTTTAATATATATTTTAATCAATGATTAAGCTCCTAATCTTCATTCATTTATTCAATCAACATTCTTGAGCAACTACCTTGTACCAAATGCTATTCTAGATGCTGAGGATACCACAGTGAATATAGCAAATTCCTTATCCCTATGGCACTTAAATTCTAGTGTGGACAGAGAAAAACCAAACACATCAATATATTTGATTGCTGAGAATTAAAGCAGCAAGGAAAAGTTGAGTGAAGGGTATGTTGGTAACAACAGTGTTAGTGTTATTTTTGAAATAGATCCACCACAAACCATCTCTCTGTTAAGGTTACACTGAAGCAAGCACCCAAATGAAGCAGGTAGTAATCAGATGCTTATGTCTGGTGTGCTTGGGAGCTGCAGGAACATCAGAGCCCAGGAGTCTGACCAAAAACACACTTTCATGGAGTTTGCACTCTAGTGTAGGGACATGTAAAAGAGAGCTAAAATAAATACATTAAAATGATATACAAGGTAGGAATAAATACCAGGATGAATTTAAACAGATATGTATAATGAGAGAGCAGGTAGAGGGTACTACTTCTACATGCAAAATCAAGGGTCTAACATAGAATAATATTTTATCTGAGACCAGAAGGAGACAGCCATAGAGAGACCATAAGGGTAAGAATTCTTGAAAGAGGAACAGCATGTGAAATAACACTTATGTAGGAACAGGAAAAGACCAGTGTTTTTAGAGTACAGGTGGGTAGAGTCGTGTTGATATTAAGTGAGCTGAGCAGCAGAGACAAGATGACATCAGTTCTTACAGACCATGGGGAGAGTTCAGATTTAACTCTAGGGAAACTAAGGAGCCCCTGGGGACGTTTATGTAAAGGAAGTAACATAATCTGACAAATATTTAGTGATGGTCAGCGTTTCAGAGAATTGATTTTGGTGGAGAGGAGTGACAAGAATGGAAGCAAGAATACCCTGCTGGAAAGCTGTTTCATGAATCAGGAGGGGGATCCGGTGGTTTAAAGTAGATGCTAGCAGTGAAGACAAAAAGAAGTGAATGGATGTGAGACGTATCTTGGCAGTAGATATGACTGGACAGGTTTCTTCGTGAAAGTCCATAAAACTAGAATTATCACAACCAAGCCACTAAATGAATGTTTTAGGTGAAGGAGAAAAAAAGTGTCCAAGATGATTCTGAGGCTCTTCTTTTGTGTGGCTGAGAGAACAGTGGTGTTTCTTAACTGAGAAAGGAACACCAGTTTGATGGGGGAGCAGTGGTATTACAGTAAGTGTTCACTATTTGGAAAACCAGTAAGCAGATGGGAACACTATGCATTGACAAAGTGAAAAATCAAATCTTACATCAGAGAACTGAAAGTCATTAGCAAATTCCAAAAAGTGGTAATTGCTGGACTTGAAGAAGTCATGAGAATATAATACATTGAGAAGGAACCCAAGCGTAAAACTCTGGGGAGCCTGGACTTTCTAGGGCTGGGTAGAGGAAGCCAGAATGAACCAAAGAGAAGAGCTTGACAGAGACACCATGGAGAAAAGACAAGGTCAACCCAGAGGAGAAGGGTTAAGATAAGAAAGGGTAAGAAGTGACCACAAAGGAAAGCTACTGTGTGTAAGTGTGTATTTAAAAGATCTCCTTGTCTTTTCTCATTTTTATTTGAGAATTTCCATCTAGCCCTGTGTTATTCCTATTGCTATAAATCCATGTGTATTTTTCAAAATCCTGAGAAAAATGAATCTCCTTACTTCTTATTCTTATTGCATTTAAAATAGAACTTAAATGGTTATAAAATCAATGAAGCCACATAAAAGAAGGAAAAATAGGACTGAAAATAGAATAGAATGAAAACTCTTATAATGATTTTTTTTTCTGGAACTGAGAAAAATACATATCCCAAAGGCTTTTTTTCATGATTTTTATGTCCTAATCACACTTTTTAACCTTCTCTGGGGGCTCTACATATAAACTAGACATTAGAATAGAGTGATGATTTATTTGGAAAGAAGCATTTTGTGTATGGTAATTCCATCAATTCCAAATATTTATTGATCAGGGATGGTTTACTGTACTGGTAGTAAGACAACCTGAGCCTACAGAAAATTCTCAATTTACTGGAACTCAGCTAATTATAGTACATGACTAGGTGATCTAATGCTAAGAGAGTTACAGCTAAAGATCTGGAGTTTTCTGAAAAAAATATAGATTAGGCTACAGGGAAGAATACTTTATGTAACATTTAAGTATAAAGGCATTAAATTATTGTGTTAATATGTTGAAACAGAGTAAGTGAAAGAAATAAGCGACTCTGTGGGTTAGGTTGGTAACTTGTAAATAACTGATTCATGCTGTTCCTTGGGCACCCAGATGAGTAATTAGCAGTCATTCTGCAGTGAGAAACAAACAAAAAATGACTCTGTAATCATGAATTTTTGTACCCTCCCATGGTGTCAGATAAATTATTCATAATATTCCAGAAAAGTAAGACTTCCATGAGCCCTAACAGGTTGGAAATATTTACAAATAAGATAATGATCCACAATTAAGTTAGTGTTATTTCAATGTCTTACTAAAGGGTATCAGGGCTTCTGAAATGAAGCCTTGCTTTTATTTCCATGGGCACCTTTTTAATGTAAGATTGGTTTTTAATCTGCAAAGTAAGAATAATAATTTTGATATTTTCACAAGGGGCTTATGATAAATAAATCAGAGAGTAATATGAACAGTGTCATAAATGCAAAGCACAATGTATAGAGATTTTTTTTTTATTTTGACTTCCTCAGTCCTATTTATTACTTGATTCTCAGTAAATTGAGCTAAGCATGATACTCAAAAATATCCCCAAATTTCACTGTATCTGAAAAGACGGAATATGTGAAAATGAGACAGACATTGATGCTTACTCTATCATTTAGGTTTTGTTCATGCCATCCTTCTCCCCTTCCTCATAACAGCCACAACCCCACCCCACCCCGCCCATTCCAATGATTACTGCTTTTCTAACATAAGAGAGAGGTATGGGAGAGTACAGGAAAAGTCTCCTTTATTTATAACCATGAGTCCTCAGCTTGATTTCCTAGCCCTATTAAATGCTATCTATTTATTTTCCCATCGATATTAATTTACTTAATTTCCATTGTATGTCAAGCACTATTATTGGCACTGGGATTGCAGTGGTGATTGGATAGAAAAAGTTCTGATCCTGCCTGATGGAATGTACATGTTGGTGCGGATGACAAGGAATCCAAAAAATATAACATACACTACATTCTGGTGGAGATATGTGCAAGGAAACGCTTGGAGGATCTTATATAGTGTGGTCAGGTGTCACCTCTCTAGAGACATAGTAAGTGAGCAGAGACCTGAATAGAGTTGAAGGAAGCAGCCACGGGAAGATGTAGGGAAAGCAAGAAAGCCTTTAAGTTTTGAGCAAAATGAGCAAACAGGAATAGTAGAAGAGAAGTGATCAAAGCACGTGGACCATTGTAAACCTTGGTATGGACTTTGGATTTGAGAGACCAAACACTGAACAAATTGAGAGAGGAATGAAAGTAATGACAACTAAAAAGAAAAGAGAGAGGAAAATATGCTATGAAAAAATAAACGTCCCAAACAGGAGAACATAAACACAAGCACAGGGTTGGGTTCTTATATTTTGTAAACACTTTAGAATTGACAAATTGTATAATAATTATATGCATAATCTCACGCCTCCTCTCATGATAGTTTATTGGCATACTGTTTCAGTCTGGGTCCTTGTGGAACAGAGTGCTTGTTTGGAGTGATTATATGTGAACTTTCCCATTGGAATATTTGTCTCTTCTCCTTTAGGGATTTTTAAATAATGAGAGAATACGGGAAAGGCTGCATAGTGGCTAAATTATCTTCCTACTTACGTACGCAGACCTAATATCTGGTGTAATTGATTCCGGTTAATGATCCCATTTAATAATTCCACTTAAAATCTACAGGATAGGGGCTTCCCTGGTGGCGCAGTGGTTGAGGGTCCGCCTACCGATGCAGGGGACGTGGGTTCGTGCCCTGGTCCAGGAGGGTCCCACATGCCGCGGAGCGGCTGGGCCCGTGAGCCATGGCCGCTGGGCCTGCACGTGTGGAGCCTGTGCTCCGCGGCAGGAGAGGTCACGGTGGTGAGAGGCCCACGTAGTGCAAAAAAAAAAAAAAAAAAAAAAAAAAAATCTAGAGGATAATTTTCAAATAATATAAAATTAAGAGAAACTGCAGTTACTGAGCACACTGGAGAAGAGTCTCATGTTATAAAATCAATTGGCACGATCTCAAATGTAGGGACACAAGAAGAAGAAGGCAGCTTTGTAAATGTATGGCAGCAAAGAGAAAATAAATAATAGCGTTTGATAGAAGCAAAAACATGAGAGGAACAATGAATAAAAAGATAACAGTTGATACAAATTTAAATTTAACTCTGACAGTTGTGAAAATAGAAAATGACTTGTAGCATGACAAATATACATTTTGCTACATAATTTTCTAACATATTTCAAAGGGATTTTGCATTTATCAAAGGAAGGATTTAAGTACCAATTTACAAACATATAGTTTTTACTTCTTGATTACAATGCCATCTACCTAATAAGTCCTCCATGTAGACTCTCCCATATTCTACTAATTTACCTATAAAGGCAAACACACACACACACACACACACACACACACACACACGACAAAGCACACAGGATCCCTGAAGACTGAGACGTGGCTATAATAGTTAGTGTCCAGTTGGAAATACAAACTCTGTACTAGGTCATCCCAAGTGAATTTGAAATGGGGAATAGGTTACACAGATTTTAGAGAGATCCAAGAATAATAATGGAACCCTGAGGTGACCAAAGGTAACATCTTCAAGAGTAGTTACTACGCTCTTAAGGACAGGGGAACATGGGGAAGAGCCATGGTTACCAGAATCTTAAAGCATAGACGGTTCCCACAGAGTAAATAGTCAGACCTCCTAGGGGAGGGCTCCTGTAGTTGCTGCTGGTATTCATGGGGACCCCTCTTATTTTTAGATACTAATAGGAAGTCAGTTGGTAAAGAAATCTGGAAAATGCAGTTTGCAGAGCTCCAAAACAACTACCAAAGAGAGAAGTCTAGAAAGCTGACTTTGGATCTGAGAAGTAACAGACAAAACACTGGAAGACAATCTATTGGGAATTTTTTAATGAAACAAAATTGTTAGAAACCTTAGGTTTCACTTTATGAATGAAAACAACAAAATACATATCCTGTCTGACTGTCCCATTACTCCAAGTTACAAGACATTTATAGACAAACAAGGCTGTCTTTATAGATTTTATAACCTTAATTCTCACCAAAATATTCTTGCATTTAACCATATCCATTTAGGTAGGGAAACTACCAGGGATCAGAGGAACAGGAAAGCAGAGTATTCCTTGCTGTTAAGAAATGTGTCCTGGTAAACTCAGATAGACATGAATGTCTGTAAGAAAAGCAGAGGCAAGAATAGCCCTGGGCTTCCCTGGTGACGCAGTGGTTGAGAGTCCGCCTGCTGATGCAGGGGACACGGATTCATGCCCCGGTCCGGGAAGATCCCCCATGCCACAGAGCGGCTAGGCCTGTGAGCCATGGCCGCTGAGCCTGTGCGTCCGGAGCCTGTGCTCCACAACGGGAGAGGTCACAACAGTGAGAGGCCTGCGTTACCGCAAAAAAAAAAAAAAAAAAAAAAAAAAATCCCCAATAGCAGCTCAAACACAGGGTTGTGATTTTTTTGTGTGTGTTTCCCAAGGCACAAAACCATAGACCTAGAAGGAGCTAAGTCCTATGCAATATAGCAGAACTACACTTAGGTGAATGCTTGGTTTGCCAGAAAACTGGACTGGAGCACCGAATGTTAATTTACCCTCTAGTCTATATGATAATAGGCTCAATTAACACTCAGTGGAAATTTAGAATAAGTTTAATGATTCACATGTGCAGTCTTTAGCTAAGATCAAGTCATGATGGATCCTGGTACCTAGTTTATGGACAAGTGAATAGTAAAACAACCAGTGTGTTTATTAAAAATCAAGGAAAAAGTAACCCAGTCATTAAAACTTATGGAGGAAAATTTTTCTATGACAGATGAAGAATAAAAATATCAACAAATATTTGATGAAAGATACAATGAAAGAAAGGTTGGGGATGACGTTACATTATGATGCCATTAAAATGGAGATGGGACATTTTATTAAGTATGTGGAAAATTTGAGTAGTATCCATGAATTCAGCTTAAATGATGTATGATAAGATAATTGGAAAAGAAAAACTATGGAGGTACAAGACAAGAATCACAGGTTATTTCCAGGAAGAAGTAAGAAGAATTGAAAAGGAAGAAATAAACAAATGAAACTTTTCTTTAAGAAGAAAATAGAGGGCACCTGGGATCTATACAAGTCAATCCAAAATTTTAATTACAGCTAAAAGAATCTTGATACCTTTGTCCTACTGTTTTGTAGTCTATAAACTTTCTCATATGATAGTCCCTATGTGACTATTTAAATTTTAATCAGCTATAATTACATAAAGTTAAAAATCAACTTCCTCAGTCTGGGTAGCCACTTTTCAAGTGCTCAATAGCCATATGGGGCTAGCAGATACTGTATTGTACAGTGAGATATAGAGTAGGTATAGAGTATCTTGACCATTACCAAAAGTTCTATTCGCCAGTGTTTTTCCAGAAAAATCACTGTTAGGAAACAAGAAGAGGTGGTCTTGAAGATTTATGTAAAAGGAGTATTATCTTAGTAATATACAAAAAGGAAATTTAAAAAAAATCATATTATACAGTTTAAATGAATTATACCCATAAAATTATGAACAATTTAAAACTATGATTTAGAAGAAACTTTCAGCATATTAGAAAACTTTCCCACAATTATAAGTAAAATTTAAAAATTTGGGATCCTTTCAACTTTGGAAAGTAAACATGGATTTATATGCCTATTTGAAGTAGTTTTAATGTGTAATGTCAATGCTAGTTTTCTCTGAGTGGTAAGATTATCTAGTATTTCTCTGCTCAAAATTGCCTTATTTATCCTGATATACAAGTGTTATTTACAGTTAAACACGTTATTTTATAGTTAGGAATATACCCCTTTAAAATAAGATAAACATATGTATGTATTAATGCAAAGTGAACAGAAAATTTGAAATTATTTACTATATTAAAATACTATTTGAAAAGGGAGAGACCACTGTCCCTGGTCTCTCCCCCTGCACACTTGTTGCTGCTCTGATGGAAGCTTTCTGCTCATGCACCACGGTGGCCTTCAGGGCTCTTTTCTAAGAGTTCTGAGAAAAATATTATTTTGCTTTTAAAATAATTTGAATTAAAATCTCTATAACCAGTATTCCTTTGTCTGTGTGGTGATCTAAGATAGAATTACATGTAAAACATTGTAATTTATATATATACATATATATTAAAAAATGTAGTAAAATAATCACAGCTCTTAAATTAGGGTTAAATGGCAAAGATGATATATTTAAACTACTTTTTAGTTTATGTTTACATATTCATGTCTTAGATTATACAGTAATTTATTGAGAGATTTATCTTAGATTAGTAAAACAAGCTTATACAAATGGAGTGTGTGTATCTCTTCACATATATCTATACATCAAAAGGTGAAAGTATGTGAATGTCCACTCATAGGTACAATTTCTTAGTATCAATATAAACATTGTATCACAAAATATTAATTTGCATAATATATTAAAATGCTGCAAAAATAATATTATAAATTGTCTTACCATTATATAAAATTAATATGGACAAATACAGTAAATTTACCAAAAAATATAGGTCAAAAATAAATAATACTTGTGTAAATTTCAAAACATTGTAATATTAGTACCACTTTGTTATAGTGGTGAAGGCAATTTTTCATATTAGAATATTTTGAGTGAAGAATAATACAGAGTGTGAAAAGTAGAATAAGTAGATGGTATGAACAATCTTTATAAAATTCAATATAAACACATAACAAAGAGTGTTAAAACTATTTCATGATCAATACTCAGTAGTACCTGGTGTATAGATAATACAAAAACATATTTTCTTAAACTGTAAAATTTACTGGACTCTAACATATTCTATCATCCTAATGTATATTAATTATAAACATCAAAATGTACTTTTGAGAATTTATTTTTGGTGACATTTTTACAGCTTATATGTTATGGCAAATAGAGGTCAAAATCATTTTCCAATTTGTCTAAGACGCAACATATATATCTCAAAATTAGTGAAATCCTTATCTGAATTAAAGCTACATTTAAATGTGAATTGCTGAATCACATTAATCAATTAATCAACCAATCAATCTAGGATTTATTGAGTGAATGACCCTTGGCAGTGCTGCTTAATACTTATGGTCCACTAAGCAGGACCAATGAGCAAGACAATCAAAATGAGTTAATATTGCATCTGATTAGGAGAAATTGAAGAACGCTAAGTGATCTGGGGTCCATCTTTACAATATTTGTGCTCTTGTGATTGTCAGCTAGAATGCAAATTAGATGTAGCATTTTAAGCACACCACTTAATTTCTTGATTGTTTTTACATGTATAAATTAAGGTTGTATCAATTTTAAACACTTATTTAAATCTAATATCTATGGTCATTTTATTCCATGAAGACAGGTGTATCATAGATAGCAATGCCTCTTTCAAAGAAAAGGGGTAAATCTAAAATGCTGAAAATTGTATTATCACTTATAAAAATATATTAAATATTTCACTGTAAAAATTGCCAAACATAATATCAGAGTGTATACATATGTATTTTTCTTCATGTGTTTAAATATTATGAATTATTATTAAGTGAATTATTTTTAAATACAAATAATTATTTACGGTACCCTCTTCTAATTGCTCATCTTTAGTGGTAATCAAAGCCAACCTGGAAGCAGGTGATGTAATGAACAGTAGCAGTAGCAAAGGGAGGGAGCTCCTTTAGTAGGGAAAGTCTGAGAATGAGATAGTTCAGTTGACATGTGGTTGATGAGCAAGAAAAGGTATGGGAATGGTCACGTGAAAAGACTTCTACGCCAGAAAAATAAAGAGTGCAAATGACCTTCATGTTCAAGGGGGTGAAGGGCAGGCAGAGAAATAAACCTGAGCTGGAGAATAAGCCAAGGAAAGAACACATAGAGTTTCCTGGGTCATGGTAGGACATCTAGATGACATGCTAAGGATACCGAAGGGCTACTAGGTTAACAGCATTATCTGATTTAAATACACACTAAAAATACTTGACTTATGTGGAAGATGGATAGTAGGGGAAAGATTGGAAGCATGGAGATCAACTATGAGATATTTTTGAGAGATGAGAGGTCTCAGTTGAGAGATGTTAGTAACCTTCACAGGGGAAGAAACAGCTAAATTGGAGTAAATGAATACGATGAGTGTAAATTTTAAAATAGAATAAACTAGGTTTGTGGGGATTAAGTGAGAGGAATGCATCAAGAAAAGTCCTTTATTTTTTTCCTTCAGTTTTTGGGTGGATCACTATAAATTTATTGTACTAACAGGAGGAATGTGAGCACAACTATGAGGGAAAGTGGTGAAGCATCAGTGTTTTAATTCTGGCATTGAGTGTTTAATTGATCTGATATATTTATACTGATAGAGGTATCAAATGAGATGTGTGACACTGGCCCTTAAAGAAATCAATGGGAGAAAGTTATTTTTTTATTATTCACATGTAGATGATATGATACATTTTTGATGCTCACAATTATCCTCTCCCTGATTTTGTGATACTTCACTGAGGTAAGCGTTTAACTTTGAATTGTGTGATTTTGGGTTTGGACATATGACTTGCTTGACCAAACAAAATACAGTTGGAGATGACATTGTGCCAGTTCTGAGCTTAGGTCTTAAGATACTTCCAGTACTTCCGCTCATCTTTTTTGTGCTTGTATCATCTGCCATGAGAAGATTCTGGGTATCTGTTGGTTCTGAAATGAAAGATAGATGGGATAACACTGAAACAAATCCTCAGCCTGAAGCATAACCACCCCAGTCACCCTGGATGTCTATGAGCAAGACAAATAAGTGGTTATAGATCTAAGTAATAGAGCTTCAAGGATTGTTGTTTTACAGAAATATCTCACCAGAAATATTGTTAAAACAGATGGCATATAAACTGGAAATTCAAACTAAGATCTTCTAGACTAGATTTAGAAGGAAAAGAGAAGAGGAATCAGGGCTAGGGCAATCCATCTTCCTGAGGCCTGGTAGAAGAGAAGGAACTAGCAGAATTTTTTTTTTTTTTTTTTTTTTTTTTTTTTTTACATGTCAGGAATGTAAAAGCAAGCATTGCTAGAAATCAAGATAACTTTTTTCAAAAAAGTCAAATAGGACAATTGTATAGAATGCCAATTAGCAGTAAAGAAGTATGAGGACAGAGAAGTGTTCATCTCTTAATTATTATCTCAACATATCTTAACTGACATATAATCCAAGTTTGCACAAATTGAAGCATATAAAAATATACTAGGGGGCTCATAATCTTCAAGTAGATTTATATGATCTTTATCAAGAAAAAATAAAGCTTCATGGAGTATATACACATATGGAATACGCTGATATAGGAAATGTGAATCTACCAGATTTGATGAAGATCCAAAATAAAATGGGATTTCAGTTGTTAGTAGAGGACAAAGAAGCCATGCAGAATATTCCACAGCTTAAGCTGTATCTCTGAGTAGGACACAGTAGAGGGTTTACAGGTCTGCATAGCAGAGCGCTGGAGAGTTAGCAACTGAAAGAAAATTGAGCATTATACTTTCTTCTACTAAGTTTAGAGATATGATTTTTTTTCAAAATAAGAAATTTGTCTTTTAATGGATATTTTAAAAATTTCTGTGAGATTTCCAGTGCATTGTGGAATGAGGTGTTTTATTTTAAAAGTGTCTCACAAATCCAGGAATAGACATATTGGCAAAACTTTCCCCCATCATTCACTCAGCACATTTATCCTGCACCTACCACGTACTAGGTACTCAGGTAGTTTGAGTTTGCAAAACAGTATGAAATATGGACCTGTTTTTTTTAAAAAAATTAATTTTATTTATTTTTTTATACAGCAGGTTCTTATTAATTATCACTTTTATACACATCAGTGTATACATGTCAATCCCAGTCTCCCAGTTCATCCCACCACCACCACCGCCCCCCACCCCGACCAAGGGACATGCTTTTTATAGAAATACTTAGAAACACTTTCTCCTTCCATATGCTGGGACTCATATGTTAAGTAATATTTGCTATAGTTTATCACCTTTTAAAGATCCCTTTGTGAACCACACATATCTTCCTTGGGAAACTGGTTAAAGGAAAATAGGGGTTGAATGTATATACAGAATAGTCTGAAGACTTTAGTGTGAAAGCAAAGCTATTAATGAAGAGATGAAGTAAAAGTAAAATAGGTAGAGGGGGTAAAACTCTTAACATAAATGAATGCAACATTTGGCACCAATTAATCTAAAATAAGAATAAAATGAAAATATAACTGTGCAAGTATAACTAAGATGGCTATATAGTGCTAAGAGAAGTAATACGACCCAGAAATTCCACTTCTAGGGGTATACCCAAAATAATTGATAAGTTGCTCGAACAAAACGTTTTACACAAAATTCAGCAGCATTACACACAGTAGTTAAAGGTTAGGACGCTGTAGTCCAAATGTCCACCAACTGATTAATGGATAAACACAACATGGTATACCAGATAATAGAATATTAGTCAGCCATAAAATGAATGAAGTCCTGGGCTTCCCTGGTGGCGCAGTGGTTGAGGGTCCGCCTGCCGATGCAGGGGACACGGGTTCGTGCCCCGGTCCGGGAAAATCCCACATGCCGCGGGGTGGCTGGGCCCGTGAGCCATGGCCACTGAGCCTGTGCGTCCGGAGCCTGTGCTCCGCAACGGGAGAGGCCACAGCAGTGAGAGGCCCGCGTACCGCAAAAAAAAAAAAAGAAAAAAAAAAAAAAGAGAGAGAGAAGTACTAATACATACTGCAAGACAGATGCATCCTGACAACTTTATGCTAAGTGAATGAAGCCAGACAGAAAAAGCCACATATTTAAGAAATGTTCTAGAATATAAGCATGTCCAGAACAGGCACATTCATAGAGAGAAAGCAGTTTAATTGTTGTAAGGTGCTGGGGCGGAGGAAATGAGGAGTAGCTGCTTAATAAGTAGGAGTTCTCCATTTAGGATTATGGAATTATCTGGATCTAGTGGTGATGGCTGTACAACATTGTGAATTTACTAAATGCAAAGAACTGTACACATTACATTTTTTAAAATGGTATATAGTATGTAATTTTAACACACCTACACACACAATGGTGTAGACTCATGAATCACAATATCTGTGTTCAAATCCTGGCTTTGCCATTAATCAGCTATGTGATTTCGGAGAAATAATAATGATCCTCTCTTCCTCACCAGAAGATGATGAGTAAATTTACATAAAATGAGAGTAATTGTAGTACTTATTTCACATCCTTGTTATAAGAATAAAAAGAGTTAATTCAGAAAAAGAGACCTTAAACAAATGCCAGCACATAGTTATCACCCCCCAAAATGTTAGATACTACTCAAATATTTTGGTAAATTCCTAAGAAGAATAAGAAACCTGTCACAGTGTTTAAAAGTCAGTGAAGGAGGTGAAAAAAAGGAGAACAAAGCAAGTTCCTTAATGTTGCTTTAAAACATTAAAAACTGATGTTTCAAAGGTTCAGCGAGTGAAAAGGCAACTCAGAATTGGAAGAAACGTTTGCAGTTCATCTACTTTATGAGGACTTCATATCTAGAATATGTTAATGACTCCTACAACTCACAAACAAACAAAAATGCAACAACACTGTTTCTTTGAAACTAAAGGGAGATAACTGAATAAAAGGGTGTTTTTTGTTTGGTTTTCAGATCGAGTTATAATTGATAAATAGGAATTGTGTATATTTCAGATGGACACTTGATGTTTTGATGTATGTATAAGTTGTAAAGTGATCACCACAATAAACATAATTAACATATCCATAACATTATATACTTACTATTCTCTTTTCCATTGTGTGTGTGTGTGTATGTGTGTGTGAGAGAACACTAAGTTCCGCTCTCTTAGAAAATTCAAATATACAATACAGTACAGTATTTTTTAACTATAGTCACTATATAGTACATTTGATCTCCATAACTTCCTGTGTCTGGCTTATTTCATACATCACAATAAAAAGATGCTACTGAAATGTCTAGTAAGAAGAAAGCTGAAAAATGTCAATTTTATTTGGCAAGATATAGACCATTTGAGTGCAGTGATGGTGGAGGAAGTCATATTTAAGTGGTCTGAAGAATAAGAGGCAAAGGAAGAAGACAGAAATTGTAGACAGGAATTTGAATACGTTTTTCCATGAGCAAGAAAAGATTTATAGGGAGATAATATTGCAAAAAGGAATTGCTCTTTGTGTGCATGTGTTATATAATAGTAGCGATTTGAGCATGACTAAAAGCTGTTAGAAAAGATAAAATTATTGGAGAAAAATCAATATATAGATGAGAAAATGTATTATTAATAAACAAAGATGCAGAGGAAAAGCAGCAGTCTCCAGAACCCTCAGGGAGATTAGATTGAAGATAAGAAAAGAAGACCCTTGAGTTTGAACAGAAGGTGGGGTGCAGGAGGGTGGTAATGTAGCCATTCTATTCTACAGCCTGATGGGAAGAAGAGGAAGCAATTCATGGACACTGATCATCCTTTCTTTCTAAGATTGGTGCTGGGTGGCAAATAGCAGAAATTAGAGGAAGGTAAAGAAAAGTGAACAAAATTATTTAGGAAACTGACTATTAAAACTCAGAAGCCTAGTATGATATCTGAGTAGTTTGTGGGTCCATTTTAGATTGAGAATCATGGATTTATTCTAAGAGAATTCTACTTTATTATGAAATAATATAGTTTTACATAACTGCCCAACTGAAGGCACAGTAAAAGTGTCAGCCAGATTTTTACAGAGATCTGTGACACCTACATACATCATCAAGGAAACTCAGAGGAGTGTTATTAAAATCATCAACCATGTAATCTAAGTCATAAGGAGAAATGAGAATAAAGGAAAGATTGACGAGTTGGTAGGAAGAATGGGAGTCAATGAACTATGAAAAGAGAATATTTGTACAATAGCCACTTGAGTAACAAAGCGTAGAATGTATCAGAGGCTACTTGCTGTTTAAACATCTGTTCTTCTCATAACACAATAGAAGCAATCTAAAGATAAATTAAATGATCAAGTTCTTAACAGAATGAGCCACAGTTCTTGCCTTTGTTTTACTATCATATAATTTTCTCCTAGATTAATTACATTGTGTTCCTGTGTCTTGTTCCACATCTGGAAAGATTTTAAAACCAAAATAGAAAAAAAATACAAATAATTGGTGAATAACAAAGCATTGAGTCATCTACTACATGGATTTAGCAATCATGTAATAAGATAAATGTATTGATGCAATTAGTCATGTTTTCCTCCAAAATACTATTGCACTAGAGCATCATAAGTTTTAATACCTCTTTTTAAATTAGATATTAGTTATGAATCTCCAAATCTTAAAAAAAAACATTTTTAAGATAGAAAAATAAACTACTTTGGTTAAATGTAATTATCAAAAAGGCAACATTTATTTCCATGGATCTATTTCCTGGATTTCCTTAGATTTGAATGACTGGCCTACCTCACATGTGGAGGACCTTTTCACACACCCCAGAGTTACAATGTTGATACAACAATTATGTTCCTTTGAGTCATATCTTTCTTAGAGAGTAAGTCCTGGAATTTGACTATACATTATTTATGTATTATTTATGTAAGTAAAAATTTTCAGTAGTGATATGTGTGTCCAAGTTATCATTGTTTTTGAAAAAAAAATTATTATATAGGTCAGTGACTTAACTCTTGCTAAGTGATATTTCACTGGTACTGGAAATATTTAAGAAAAGCACAAATTAAATATATATTTCATAGGGAAATTTTTAAAAAAATTTCAACTTGAAAACTGCATATATGTGTATGCATACACATACATACATATTTAATGCCATAGGTACATACATATATAATATATATTCATATATATTATATATTCAGAAGATAAAAAGGTAGAGATCCTTAAAACTAAACAAGACAAAACCAAGGAAGCAGAAAAAAATCAAGAAATCAAACAAAACCAGCTCATTTTAATGAAGTCCAATGACTAAAGGAGTTAAATTCTGAAAGCAGTATGTGTAAGGTAAATTCCATCCTCTCAAAGGAGAGATTCATAGGGTAACATTTTCTTGTGTTAGCAGAGGAAATCATGACGTGGGCTCAAACCCAGTGAAAGTCTATGAGTGTTGTAGATTTCATTTTGCTTTTTGCCTTGACACTGAATATGCAAAAGGATGAAGGACAAAGAATGAATTTGCTTTTAAGCTGTCAGAAAATTATATGCATAGGCCCTTTTTTTTTTTCTGGAGTGTTGCTCTGTAATTAGATTTAACAATAAAATATTGGTTAATATCTTCTTAGTGAAAAGATATTGCCTCCTTTGAAAAACTCCAATCATAGAATATATTTATGATTCCTTAAAATCCTTAGTTACCAGAGAACCTGAAGCTAGTTATTTGATTTAAAGACAAAAGGCAATCTTAAATCACGAGGAGACATCATAAATTACAAGTCAAAAATGTGAATGGTTCCAAAATGTTGTGGGTGAAAGAATAGAAAAGGTTCTCCTGACAGTAAGCTGGAAAACTCATGCAGCAGTTGGTAAGTCTAATCTATGTAGTAAAGCTGAAAGACGATATTTAGATGTTTACATTTCTTACAAAAATGCTCTGTATTCACTTCCGCTTTACCTATAAAATACACTATGTAAAAAAACAAGGCCAGTAGAAAATATGGGAAATTATATTCTACAGTTTCTCAAGCTTTTTCTCTTCAGAAGTTCTAAGAGAAATATTCCCAAACAATCAGAGTTAAATCTGCGTGTGTGAGTGTGTGTGTGTGCGCACATCAATGCATGGCTTAAACTATCAGAACTGTGGATGTGAATGTACTCACCAAAAAGAAAATGTCCACCTTTATTAAATCACTACAGATCATAAAACATAAGACAAAATTCTTTGATTTCTCATAATTGAGGTAATATTTGCAGTTAAAACACCACATTTTTTGTGAGTTTGGGGAAAAGCTGATGAGCTGATGAGCCAGTAAATATCTTACTGGCTTTTGTTAAATGTTTAAACTTTTATTCCAATCTGTGTATTTACTTTTACATTCATTTAGTCTTTAACTAAATCTAATACGTTATTTACATACCAGTTATTATACTAAAATCTGGGGGTAAAATCATGAAAATATTATATCTTTTGCAAGTATTACATATAAACTATATTGGCATTTATTATACAGTATAATAATGCTAAAATATTTATCTAACATTATTTGACAGATCTATAATACTTGGTGAATATCCTTTAATATAGTATATAATATACTGCTGTATTTTAAAGTATTATTTTTTATGTATGGATTTCTATAATAATGATAGTTTAAAATAAATATGTATAATTTATACATTTATAATTATGTGTGGAAGTATTTTATGATAAAAAATACATAGGGCTAATAGTTAACAATCATAAGTATTATTGAAAGACTATGTAGTTTATGCATAGTTATACCTAATAATTGTTTATTCCATCAGAAAGACACATCAATGATCATTTGTTCAAAGAAAAACTTCTCATACAAAAGCATCCAGACAGAAACATCCAAAATAATATTTGATCAAATATCGGGTCACTATGTCCCAGCCAATTTGACATGTAAAGTTAACTATCATAACAAATATGAAATAAAATACAAATTTAGAACTAAAAGTAAATTATAAATTTACTCTAAATGAAAGTATTAACCTTTATTATAATCCCTTTGATAAAAAATTGGATACAAAGTCACTAGATGAGAAGAGATGGCTTCTAGTATAGTAAATCTAAGTTGGATTCCTGATTAAAAAATACTTCTAAGAGAAAATAGATGATGGTTCAAAATACAGTAAGAAAATATTATAGCTTGTGAATTAACAATCACCAGACATATAAAAAATGGCTAAGTATCTTCTATTATATAAAGTATAAAATTTGTTTAAATATCACTAACAGAATGGAAATGGTCTCATAATCTTAATAAAAACCCCACAAAACTCTACCGATATTAAGTTTAAAACAAGTGCCTCTAACATAGCCAATTTCAGCCAAAACCAAAGAAGGATGGTCATAAACCTCAAATGAATAAAAACTAAGCAGCAATCACAATATCAGAGAAATTAAATATGGTATTTTAAGCAGGTCAATATATATTGATAGAACTCCTCAGAACAATAAGGAAAGACAGAGAAACTGGGAGGCTGTTTCAGTACAGTGAGGAGAGAAGGTCTGTTTTATTCTTCTGAGTCATCTGTGATTGAGAACCAGAAGGCTTCTCCTAGGGTCTTCTATTCCAGGGCAAGGTGACCCTTCTGCAGAGCTAGGGGTGGACAAATTATTCAGGAGAGTCTCACAGAAGAATACATTACAGATCAGTGACTAGGAGAAGTTGAGTCACTTAGAGTGTCACCTGGTCTCTGAGGAAGCCTAGACCGATGAAATCACATGTTATAATGTCACCAACTTGAGTCACAAGGCAGGCAAAGCAAGTAACAATCAGCTGGAGAAGAGATATTAGCCCAGGTACAAAAGTAATCACAGAATGCTGTCAATTTAGAAACAGGAAGGGACGCAGAAACCACAAAATCTGACATATCCAATGTGTTTATCTTGAGCTGCAGATGGAATTTTGTTCCTCCCCAGATCCATATGTTGAAGCCCTAACTCCCATGTGGCAGTATTTGAAGACAGGCTTTTAGGAAGTAATTAAGATAAAAATAGATCATAAAGTGGATCCCTAATCCAACAGGACTGGTGAGCTTATATAGAGAGGGAAAAGGGAGCAATCTCTCTCTTTCCCCCTCCTCATAGGCACCCACCAGGGAAACCCAGATAAGGACACAGGGGAAGACAAGGTCCTGCAGGACAGGAAGAGAGCTCTCACCAGAACCAAACTGTGATGGTTCCCGGATCTCAGACTTTCAGATTCCCGAACTTGGAAGATATAAACTCTTTGTTTAAGGCACCCAGTCTGTAGTATTTTGTTATGGCAGCTTGAGTAGGTTAAGATACCTTGGAATATCTTGCACTTCCTATAGGAACTGTTAAAATTGTTACATATGAATATTTTAAAATTTGTCCTATTTATTTGTTTTGTTTTTATCCAATTCCTTAAAAACATAAATCAGTTACATGTAATAAACTATATTTATTAGTAGGAGAAGCAGTGTATACAGGCTTTAGAGGTAAGGGAGTACTTGAGCTAAATTCAAAATGTATATAAAAGCATCATAGACTAGAGAAAAAAAGTCACAGAAGTCATAAAAATAAAACTGCATTTTCTTTCCTACAAACTACAATTTTTATATGGGTAGATAAGCCAAGGGAAGTAGACACTGGCCATCTTCACACACAGAGACTCCACATGCTCTTCTGAAAGAGTGAAATGTAATTCTGGGTTAAGAAGAACCAGAGAATGATATTAAACAACAGAGTGAAAAAGCCAGATTTGCATTTTAGGAAGATTCCTTTGGCAACACTGTGGAAGTGGATTGGAAGCATGTTTGATTCTAGACAGGAAAATCTCTTTGGAGGCTGTTTCAATTCTCAAAATGAAAACTGATGTATGTAGGCCTATACATAAGAAACACCAGTATTTCTGGAGAGAATGAATATGAGAGTGATTTAAATGTTTGTTAGAGCACATTTGATAAATGACTGACTGTGGGTGAGAGGGGGTCATCCCCACATGACTGTGAGCTGTTGGGGCCAGCATGACACTTGGGTGAGTTATATTATCACTGAAATAGTGTCAAAAAAGGGGGTAGTTGATAAAAGGTGAAGTTAATTTTTTCCTAGCTGGGTTTAAATATTTCCTCAATTTCTTCTAATAAATTCTCCATTAATAAACAAATCACCCCACTCACAGGAAGCTCCCATTAAGCATCTCCTGCCAGCGGTGTTAATACAATGAAGAGTCCTATATAATCTCTAGCTAGGTGACTGATTAAACTCCTTGTGGATGGATTGGTTAACCTCTTCTTGCAGAAACTGCTCAGGATTTCATATCTTTACTCAAATGAGAGAAACACTTTTGGAAGTGAAGGTAGAAAAAACAACATATCTTTTCTCTTTTTCTTTTAAAATATTTTTTTTCTCTACTCAAATCCTTTGAATTTTTTCTATGTTTATTCATTGAAAAGTCCTGCTGGGGCCATGATGGAGACAGAGAACTTAAATAGTTCTGTAAGCTAGATTCAGATACATATACTCTCATGATTTTTTCATACTAATCTTGTTTGGATTTATGGTTGTTGATGATTTTTAGTCAGAAACCGCATGACTTGTGAACTCAAGACTAGCATTAAGACCAAGAGTGGGAATCAGGGTTCAAGACATTCAAAACAATATACACATGTTTGAACAAAGGGAGGGAACTGAATCTACAAGCCACATGTGGTCTGGGAGAAACTGAAACTTTAACGGATGAAGTGAGAGCCAACATTTTCATAGAAAACATCCCTGTTGTGCTTTGAATCCAGATGTGTCCATTACTTTAGTAACAAAACTTAACCTCCAATCAAGAATAAGAAGCAGGTTTTCTAATTCTATCCCAGGACTTTTTACCAGTAACACGTACCGCCCCTTCCCTTCTTCCTTTCTTCATTTGTTTTGTTTTATTTTGTTTTTCTTTCTTTCTTTCTTTCTTTCTTTCTTTCTTTCTTTCTTTCTTTCCTCCTTTCTTTCTTTCTCTTCTTTCTTTCTCTTTCTTCATTTACTTCTTCCTTGCTTCTGTCCATCCTTCCTTTCTTTATTCCTACCTTCCTCCCTCCCTCTCTCTCTTTTTCTTTTCTTTCTTTCTTTCTTTCTTTCTTTCTTTGTTTGTTTGTTTCTTTCTTTCATTCTTTCTTTCTTTCTTTCTTTCTTTTCTATCCTGTGAGTTAGGTATTGCTGTTCATTTTAATTGACTATTTCTTGAATTGTAGTGCCAAATTACTTTTTACTTTCCTTAAAGTTAACAAATATAATATTTTAAAAAAATTCTGGAGAAATATTTATTTATATATTTATTTATTTATTTATTTATTTATCTCCCCAGGTACCACAGATATCTCCTCTCTGGATGAGTGAACTCAAAAATGATTATGTTGCTTTCTTATAATTTAAACCTTTCAGTTATTTTCCAAAATTCTTAAAGTTCAAATTCCTTAACATGCCCCAAAATGTTCAGGATTATCTACCCCCCATTCCATCTCTAGACTCATTTTTTAAATAAACTTTTAATTTCAGAATTTTAGATTTACTGAAAAGTTATAAAAATAGTACAGAGAGTTCCCTTGTACCCCACACCCAGTTTCCTCTATTTTTTAAACAATTTTTATATATTTATTTATTTATTTATTTATTTTTGGCTGTGTTGGGTCTTCATTGCTGCACACAGTCTTTCTCTAGTTGGGGTGCAATACATGGGCTTCTCATTTTGGTGGCTTCTCTTGTGGAGCACAGGCTCTAGTTGTGCGTGCTTCAGTAGTTGTGGTATGCGAGCTCAGTAGTTGTGGCTCATGGGCTCTAGAGCGCAGGCTCAGTAGTTGTGGCTCATGGGCTTAGTTGCTCCGCGGCATGTGGGATCTTCCCAGACCAGGGCTCAAACCTGTGTCCCCTGCACTGGCAGGTGGATTCTTAACCACTGCGCCACCAGGGAATTCCTTCTCTCTTGTTACTATTGTACATTAGTATATTACATGTCTCAGCTAATGAAAAAAATATTGATACATTATTATTAAAATCCATACCTTATTCAGTTTTACTTAGTTTTTACCTAATGTCCTTTCTAGTATCCCAGCAAGGATAGCACTATACTTTATTTCCAAATAAGGGCACATTCTCAGGTACTGGGGGTTGGGATTTCAGAATATAAATTTTGGGAAGGAAAAAAATCCAATTTTATACCCCAAAGTCCTGGACAACCACTAACCTACTTCCTGCCTCTATGCATCTGCCTACTCTAGACATTTCATATAAATGGAATCACACCATATGTGGTGGTGTGACTTTTCTCTCACACTTAGTGTACTTTTTTCAGGACTGAGCCATGTTGCACCTGTGTCAGTACTGTTCAACCCCTCTAGTGAATTTTTCATTTCAATTATTAAACTTTACAGCTACAGAATTCCCATTGTGTCTTTTTTATAGTGTCTATCTCTTATTGATATTCTCTATTTGATGAAAATTGTCATCATGCCTTCTTTGAATTATTTAATCTTAGTTCCTTTAGTTTTTGAACAGATTTATAATAGCTTCTTTGAAGTCTTTGTTGGTGTAATCCACCATCTGTTTCTACTGTTTGCTTTTTTTGTATATGGGTAACCTTTTTCCGTGTCTTTGCATCTCTCATATTTTTTCACTGCACTTTGGACATTTCGGGTAATATGTCATAGCACCTCAATACAGACCCCACTCCTCCACCTGGTGGTGGTTATTATTGCTGTTTGCCTGTTGATTTATTTGTTTAGTGACTTGCTTAAATTAATTCTGTGAAGTACATTTTCCCCACAGTGATGTCCCTGCTCATATGATTTCCACCCCCCCATTTTTTTTTTATCTTTTAGCTGAGCTACCTAGAGATTGTCCCTGGGGGATAGGGATGAGGTATGTGCCATTTTGTGGGGAGAAGTTTTGTTTAAGTCCCCTTAGCCAGTTAGATTTTTACCCTTTGCTGTTGGATGTGTTTGTGGCTTGGAGGATGCAAACAGCGTTCAGGGAGGTGAAGTACTCTTGGCTGACATCTGACCAGAGACTGTTACATAGCTCAGAGATTCCCCTCTCTGGTCGCTCCTTGGAGGGAGGGTGCCAGTCTTCCAGACTGCCGGGGATAAGAGTTATTTTATTTTTCAACTTGACTACTCTATGTGTCACCTCTGGGCTAAAGTAGCTAATTGTTCAGTCAGTGTCTTCTTAGCAGTTGTGTTTAAGTCTCTTGTGCCAATGAGGCTTCTATCCTGTGTTATGGGTCTGCTTGTGGCTTGGAGAATGTCTACCATTTCACCCCATGTCCTGCTCTAAGCACTCTGAGTGGGTGCAACCCAGCACATGCACACAGCCTTCCCAAGGTCCAGAGCTGCTCAGGATTCCAGGAGGGCTCTTCTAAGTTGTCTCTCCCAGAAAATTCTATTAAACTTCTGGCTGCTCTGTTGTTTGCTTGGATTATGAACCTAGTAGCATCTTTGTAATTGCTATTCACCCAGATCTCCACTATTTTTGATAATAGCCTTAAGCATGGAAGTGTCCCTTCTCTATCCCAATAAAGTCGGTGCCCTCAGGCAAAGCTGTAGAACACTCTGTGCTATGGTCTGCCTCTCCCATGGGCAGAACCCCTTGCTACTGCACCAGAGCTCCAGGTGGGGACCCTCTTTTCTCAGTGATACTCCTGCTTAAAGAGTGGGTACTGGTTGTGGGGGTGTAGCCCCTGATTTTTCTGCATTGCCCCTTCTGGCATGAAACCTCCATCCTATGCTTAGGCTGGGGCATGGGCAATCAAGACCCAAGCTTTCTGGCATCTGTCAGGATGCAATCCCTAAGGAAGAATTTCCTTCTTATCAGCAGGGACATAAAGGAAGAGGGATCTGTTCCTCTCTGCCTCACCTATCTGGAATAGAGCTTTGGTAGCAGGGTGCTGGATGGTGTGATGAGAAACAAGGGCAGACTCTCTTTCCAGAGGTGAAGCATAGCCCTTCTCTGGGAACTAGGGAGAGAGTGACCCCAAGTCTTCTTGGCTACACCTGCCTAGAGTAGAGCACCTAGGGTTGGGCTTCTGTAATGCAGAACTTGGTGGTAATGGTGGTGGTAGGGAACAAGGTGTGGCTCAGATTCCACAAATTCTTGCTGCTCCATTCAAGATTTAGTAGAGAATTTCTTTATTTGTTGTATCTTCTTTGGACAATTTCCACAGACTTGAAATGATTTTTACCAGTTTAATTGTTGCTTGGCTGGGAGATGCTCCACTGAGAACACCCTGCATTCCAGAAAGTCCACATATTTTTGTTTTTAATTTCAAATACCAATCATGCATTGCTGATCCCAGCCTCATTTTCCATTATTCTTTCTCTTGGTATTTTTGCTCCAGACACACTAAACTTCCTATGCTTAGTTCCTTCCTTCTTTATGGTTTTCATAACGCACTTCCTCTGTACTTCACCTTATTAACTTCTACTTAGCCTTCAGATGGTTGCTTAAACAACATTCTCTGGCTCAGGCTAGGTAAATCACTGCATTCATAGACAATACTTCACATTTGCAAATTTGAATGGCAGCCTTAATTCATTCTTTGTGTTAGTATATTTACTCCTATCTTCTGGGAAGATTGAAAGCTCCTGTAAGGTAAGAACCATTTTTTTTTCTTGCTTCCTACTACATTCCCATGATCCTAGTTTTATTAATTGCCAAAATCTAGTAGGTACATAATCAATGCAGTGGCAGTGGCACTGGCTAGCTGAGCTAATGTGAGACATTACAAAAAGTCTTGTATAATGAGATCCACAACTGTCTCCCATTCTCCATCCAGCCCTTGTTCTTTAGAGTTGATCTGAAGGATCTTATCATAAGATCCTTATCTTATCTTATCATGTGGGCAAATAACAGAATCTTTTCTCTAGAGTGGAGGTAGAGAGTGGGTTTCCATTTTGAGTGTCTCTAGTTTAATCGCCCTAAAATGGGGACAACCAACCAGAAGATTATTAGGATTATTACCACTGACCTGAAAGCTTGCACCAACCTAGGAACCAGAATCATCCCTACTGGTATTGAAGCTTGATGAACAGCCAGGTGGCCCAGAACCTCAGTCGCTCAGATCTGTGGCTCAGGTCTGTCCATGGATCTCACAATTATAGATGCTGCATTTTAAAGAATTACATTTTTGGATCAAATTTACTGCAGTATAATAGGACATTGATATATTTATTAAATTAATTTAGATATCTTAGATATCTTGTCCTCAAATCTTAGGACATATTCAGTTATGGTAAACCTTTTGTTTACAATGGTGAATTTCACCTTATCTACTTCACCTAATCATTGCTCCTTCTTTCGTAATTTTGAAATTAACAACAAGAATATTTTTAAGAAACAAGGAAATATCAAATAAAAATAACTTGTTGGTTTTATCTAACACCTTTATATAAATTCATAATTAAGACATTGTTTTAGATATTGTTAGTTTCTACATATGAGAAGTGATGTAACCTTTAGAGCTATAGGTTCAAATTGCCATCATTTTTACAGCATTAAAGCAAAATTTTCAGTTTGAGTCATATTGATTAATTTATGGAAATTTTAACTTTTCCTTTCTACCAAACATTAGACTAGGCACTGGAAATGTCAAGATGAATAAGGCACAGTATCTGAGTCTGAAAGGTTTATACTCTGATACAGCAGATAGAAGTAAAACAGATAAACTACATGATTTATTTGGTCAGTTAATACTGATAAATATGTACAAATGTTGGTGTAATATGGTGATGACTGTATGAAATGTTTTGGCATCAAAGAAGAACAGGCCCATATTTGGGACTTCCATGAATTAAAGACATATTATAGCTGGTGACATCTGATATGTTTAACAATTTATGCAGATGTTTATCAGGAAATTGGAAGTGGAATGAGCAGAAATTCATGCCATTAACATGTAAAATTAATAAAGTCATAGAGGAATTTGGAGCATGGCATTTTAAGTAAAAGTAGTTCAGTTGGGATTAACATACACACAATACTATACATAAAATTAACAACAATGACCTACTGTAGAGCACAAGGAACTATCCTTAATATTTTGTAATAACCTTTAAAGGAAAATAATATTAAACGGCTATATATAATGCATATATATATGTACAACTGAATTACTGTACTGTACACCTGAGACTAACATGACATTGTAAATCAACTATACTTCAATAAAAATTCAAAAATAAATTAAATAAATAAAAGTAGTTCAGTATGGCTAGAGCAAACATTTAGGGTGGGTAAAGGGTATTTTAGGGTGCTTAAAACACCATCTTTGTAGCACTCAAATTGTCATAGAAACCACGATGTATCAGCTGACATTGCAAACATATATTCAGAATATGAGTTTAAGCCAGTTCTGCTTTAAAATGTCGGTGGGGAATTTTGTCATGGTTATTACAGAGGATGTCAAGATTTCATTCTTTAACATGGAAAATAGTATAATTGATTTACATTGTTCAAGTTTCTCTTAAATATGCAGCTGGATTGTCATCCACAGCCACACTGTGACTGAGCCACAGTTAATCTGTTGGAAGTAAAATGAAATAAATAGAATATATATGACACTCTGAAGAGTGGAATGCACAAATGTACAATGAAAATATATGGTTAAACTGCATAGTAAGACACCATGAGGGAAGAAGTCATAAGAAGAGTAATTAGCATGAAGGTTTGGCAATTTTTCTACTATAATTATTTCATACATTACATTTATTTTTTAAGAAATTAATAATGCTAAGAGGTACAAGATGACAGTGATAGCAGCATATTGAATTATGAATTAGGAGATATGGGTTCCAGTCCCAGCTCTTTCATAATAATTTTTTCACTTCAGACATGTCCCTAATCTTCAGAGTTTAAGCTTAAATATTGTAAGATAGAGAGATTGTATGACCCTGATTGATTTACATTATAGATAATTTAGTAAAAATTTACTTGATATTTGAAATACGTGTATATGTACTAAGTGAACAAAGCAAGGTATGTAACACAGTATTTTACAATAAATATTATTAATTTGTTAATTTAGACTATATCAATATTTCTTTAGTATGATTAAAAACTATTAATGGGAAAATTCTTAGAGACCCCAATTATTGATTTAAATTTTCATAATGTTACCAAAATTTCTATGATGTTACTTAAAATGCATAAAAATAAAATTTGGCATACATATCATAGGCTTGCATACTCAATTCAACTATAAACTTAAATAAAATTACAAATTATATACAAAGCTAATAAAATGAAAATTATGGTAACAGTGTTGTTTTAGCAGATTATGGTTTATAGCCACCAAGTGTGTGCTTTCAACTCTTGTATGGGTATTGACTTCAGCGGGAGAGTTTCCTTGAATTTTAACAGAATTTCTTTAAGTTTCATGTAGTTGATTATGTCTCAGTGCTTTCACTGCTTTTCTCAAAGTTAAACCTTTCTTCACAGAGCAAGCTGGACAACTTTTGATTGTTGCCTGACATAAGCTGAACATATGTAGTTTAAATCTCCCTTTATCTTTTCTCATAGATGATACAATTAATACAATTGTTTTTCTGCTAAGTTGAGTAGTCACAAATTCAAATGAATATATTAAAATTGAATAAATTGGGTATAAAAGGTGGACACCCTGAAGATCTAGTTATGTTTATTCTTTCTTTTTCAATCTCAATCTCTTTCTCTCTCTCAAATACGCTCAAACACATTTTCATACTTATATTAGCTATAAATGAAACCCTTAAATATAAAGCACATAATACAGAACTAGTTAAGCCTGGAATATATAACTATAGGTGTCCAAGAGTCTGAAGATTCCTTTCTGAGAAAAAAAACTGGACTTTGTGATAACTAGCTTTACAGTTTGCTCACTATATCACTATTGGCAGCTAACCAGATACAAGTAAAGTATAAAAAATTCTAATAAAGTCTCTTGTCATGGACAGTTATGGAACTACTTGAAATTCCAATATATAAGAAGTATGAAAAATATCACTACATTTGAGAATGTCCCATGGAAGCTAGAATAGTATAGGCTTATATAATTATAATTGAATACAATTTCCTAGTAGACATTTCATACTGGTTTCAGGTACCTAAAAGGAGTGACGTTTGTGCCACTTAGCAAAGAGGAGAATTGAGAAACTTTAGTAGGAAGAATTTTAAAGAAGGAATGCACCACATTTATATAATTGTGTGATATTGGGCAAAGATTTGCACTCTCCCTGTCAAAATGTCCTCATTTGTATAATCATGGTAATGACAGTGTGTTCATCTAAGACTATGGAGTTTAAATGAGAAAATGCTTGCAAAATGTTTATAAACAATACACAAAATCTTCTGCTGAGGACCCATTGTTAATGCTGGAATACTGTCTTACAAATTCTTCATTTTCTGAACTAGTATTCATACATGGAATTATATATGCTTCTAAAAGAAATGGACATTATATACAATATTTGATGAAAAAATAAACCACCACTTGTAACTAGCTACAGTGAGTAAAAACCCATTTTGGCAAGAGTCACAACATGGCAGATTAAGACAGTAAAAATTACTGAAATATCTCCAACAGTCATAAAAGGATTCATGTAAAACTCTGGAGATTCGGTTTCCTTTCAGTTTTCAAGATTAGTTCATAATATAACATAATATAAGCTTTAGTTATTTTCCTACATATTTAAAAACATTAATTTTATACCAAAGTTTACTTTATGCAGGTTGTTAATAGTTTAAAATCCCAGAATTTTCTGAGAGAGTAGCATTAACATATATACACTACCAAATGTAAAATAGATAGCTAGTGGAAAGCAGTTGCACTGCACAGGGAGATCAGGTCGGTGCTGTGTGACCACCTAGAGGGGTGGGATAAGGAGGGTGAGAGGTAGATGCAAGAGGGAGGGGATATAGGGATATATGTATACATATAGCTGATTCACTTTGTTATACAGCAGAAATGAACACAACATTGTAAAGCAATTATACTCCAATCAAGATGTTAAAAAATAATCTCTGAACTTTCAAGATTGACCATGTGAATAGTGTCTTCTACAAAATAATAGTTTGCTATTTTAATTTATTTTCTTTTAATTCCTTTCTGTTACATTTTCTATACTCAACATTTTACAAAGATGATTACCAATAAAGGTGTATGATCCTTTAAAATATTACAATTTAATATTATTGTATGCAATAATATTATTATATTGTATTATATTATATATTACAGTTTTCAAAATAGGCACAACAATGCACTAATCAACAATGCTAGAAGTAATTTTTATTCATTTTGAATTAATATTTTACTATATCCCTTGCCAAAAGAAACAATCCAAACATTAGCATTATTCCTCTGAAAACATATCAAATTTTGTTATCTGAATTCCTGGGTGTGATTTGAGGTTACTCAAATTACTGGACCTCTTTGATCATGATTTTCCATTTGTAAAATAGAGGTTAATGCCTCTCTTTGTGTGTGTGTGTGTGTGTGTGTGTGTGTGTGTGTGTCTGTGAGAGAGAGAGAGAGAAAAATGGAGAGAGGATAGAAATAATGTGCATGAAAGCATTTAAAAAATAACAATCCAACATAATTTTGTTATTTTTATTATTAACATAATGATTGCTCATTTTCACAGTTTTGAAACCTGTCCCAAAAGAAATTTAATCAAAAACTCCCATATGTTTTTGGGGTTAGGTGTGAAATATTGGAAACAGGTAAAGACAGCCACATATATGGCTACAAAATTTATATTCTATACAATTTCATTCAAAGTAATTAATAATACACATGAATAGAAATGTTTAAGTAAGAGGAGCATAACTGAGAAGAACAGGTGTACCTCCCTACTGTGGGAGATCAGTTACATGATTTAATGGAAATAAAAGTACAGTAATTATATTGATATTCTTGACAAAAGTTCTTGGAAGAACAGCAAACCCTGCTATGTTTTTCTTACTGTAAAAATTTAATAAAGGGAAACCTCACTTAAAGCCTTGAGATCAGAAAGGGGAGCCCTCATGCCTGACTAGGATAGCAGAGCCCAACAGGAAGAAGAAAGACTTCCTCTTCTTTCCTGGTCACAACTCAGCCAACCAAAAGCCATGGACCATTTTTTAGCTCTCCCAACTCCCTTTCCCCCTCTATAAAAGAGTTATCCTTTCCATTTTTGCTGGGGACTTGCATAGGTCTCACCATGATTGAAGACCCTGAATTGCAATTATTTGCTGATCCCAGATAAACCCACGTTTGCTGGAAAAATAACTGGCAGTCTATTCTTTTTAGCTCAACATTATAATGGGTCAAAAAAGAAAAACTGAGGATAACATAGGCCTTATTAAAATTGTACTTTCTTAAAAATTTTATAACAGGCTTTCCCACTGGAACATCTACTTGAAATTCCTGGTAGTAGTTTCCTAGAACATTTGAAAATAAGTAAATATATAAAAAAAAATTCCTCAAATAATGATTGACTTTTTAATTATGAGGAAAATTATTTACTAGATTTCACATTAAATTGTAGAATATGATTGCTTTTTAATTGTATTTAAGGATTTTGAAATTTAGTTAGACTTACATGAAACTGAATGATTTCTTATCTATATGTTAGTTACTTTTTATTGATTTATTCTGCTTTATTTAATGACATTGTAAAGGGAAGTTATTGAAATTAAAATTATAAAATACATACCCTCAGTGTAGTTATTTGAATTGAAGGGGCTGTTTCATTTGTGCAAGACTCCCTTGCCATTCTTCTCCCTTCATGCATGTTACATATATGACAAAGTTACTATTGTTTTACATTCTTAGTGATATTTCCTATCATACTCCTATGTTGACTAGATGCTTGTAGTCTATACCTAGTCTCCATGAGAGGGTCAGTAGCAAATGGACATTTATAAACATTTCAGAGTTGGCTGTATTTCAAAACCCATAATCTGATCCAGATCTCACGGCTTTTTGCCAAGAATCACCTCATTTTCTGTTTTCCTTTGATCTAATTTTTAACATAATTTAATTTTGCTGTTCTTTATAATAACAATTCACATCTGCAATTTCTGCTTTCTTGTATAAAACTGTTTTAGGAGTTTCCATCTACAATATATTGTATTTCTACTTATCAACTAAAGGAATTCTAGAATCACTCTCTTGTTCTTCTGTGCCTTATTTATGGTTTTACAGTTGATTCATTCTTTCAACATAGACAGAAGGTATTTCTTAAAGTTCTGTCCTTGATCATGTAGTGTTGTTTGGAAAAAGGAAGACTAAATCAGGTGTCAGCTTGTATTTTAGTGATTGCTTTGTGCAGAATATTGACTCCTGCTTCTCCAATACTTTTTGTTAAAAAGAAGTGCATGCAATAGCAAAGTTATAGAATCAGATATAAAGTGGTTTTTGAGTTAATATAGAAGGTGATTTAGAGAAAATAATGTATTAATTGGTAACTTTCCTACAGATAACTATAAAATAAATTTTAAGTGGATTTTCTGTACAATGGCTCCATTCCATTATTAAAAATAGCTTTGTGTGCAAAATTACTGTGTATCATTTTAAACAGTCTTATTCCTATGACACTAAAGTATCATCATGACCTAGTGTCAGCAACATGTGCAAGTTTGGTATGACTGGAATCTCTGGTTGTGTTTCTGGTTAGCCTATGGAACAAAATAATAATAGAAACAAACAATCCAATCAAAAAATGGACAGAAGACCTAAATAGATTTCTTCAAAGAAGACATACAGATGGCCAAGAGGCACATGAAAAGATGCTCAATATCACTAATTATTAGAGAAATACAAATCAAAACTAAAATCAGATATCACTTCACACCAGTCAGCATGACTATCATCCAAAATTCAAAAATAATAAATTCTGGAGAGGGTGTGGAGAAAAGGGAACCCTCTTGCACTGTTGGTGGTAATGTAAATTGGTACAATCACTATGGAGAACAGTATGGAGTTTCCTTAAAAAAACTAAAAATAGAGCTACCGTATGATCCAGGAATCCAACTCCTGGGCATATTCAGAAGAGGTGAAAACTCTAATTCAAAAAGTTACATGCACCCCAATGTTCATAGAATTACTATTTACAAAAGCCAAGACATGGGAGTAACCTAAATGTTCAACAACATTTGAATGTTCAACATTTAGTAACCTAAACATTTAGTAACCTAAATGTTCAACAACATCAACAGATGAATGGATAAAGAAGATGTGGTACAATATACAATGGAATATCACTCAGCCATAAAAAAGAGTGAAATAATGCCATTTGCAGCAACATAGATGGGCCTAGAGATTGTCATATCGAGTGAAGTAAGTCAAACAGAGAAAGACAAATATTACATAATATGGCTTATATGAGGAATCTGATAATGATACAAATGAACTTATTTACAAAACAGAAACAGACTCACAGACTCATAGAATGAACACATGGTTACCAGGAGGGAAGGGTGTGGGGAGGGATAGTCAGGGAGTTTGAGATTGACATGCACACAATGCTATATTTAAAATGGATACCCAGCAAGGACCTACTGTATAGCACAGGGAACTCTGCTCAATATTATGTAACAATCTAAATGAGAAAGAATTTGAAAAATAATAGAAAAAAAAAAGAGTCATTAAAACAGCAGTCAAATCCTATAGGACATATATCATCTAGAAGAAAAGAGAGAAAAGGAATGTGAAAAAAGTAGTAATCATATTGCCCTGCAAGTCATATCACCCAACAATCTATAAGGATTTCAAAAATTATGGTAATACATACCCAGGGCAGAAAAAAAAATCCAATATGCAGAAAGAAATATCAAAACCTCACCTTACATGCATATTTATCTAAATATAAGAAAAAATAGAATCATGCCCTAAAATGTTTAATATTCAAATTGATGTAGGTGTGCTCATTCACTCCATAGGGCACGTACTGTGCCCAAGGTACCCTGAGGGAAAAGAAGGAGATTCACAGTGGCTGCAGGACACCTTTGTGGCTCCCAAACTACTTGTTATATTTCAGTATATTGTGATGTCTTCTGCTGTTGAGTGTGTCCAAATAAGTTGATTTAAGAATATTTTATAAAGTTAATAACATTTGCCCTTCAAAACTGACAAAGTAAAAACACAAAACAAAACAAGAGAACAACAACCATAGAATGAAATTAGAAGTAATGAGAATGCAAGTGAAAAAAAAAAATGGCATTGCTAATATTTTTCACAGTATGACTACCTCAGCCACATTATGGCATAAGAATAATAGTCTAATATGATAAGAATCCCAAAACTTAAAATCACAAAAATTTAAAATATGGGTACCTAATGATTTTATCATAAAAGCCATAAAAATCAGTAAGACATACAAAAACTAAGCATCTTAAATATGAAGAGAGAAATGAGAGCATTTTCAGCAATATTTAAAATCATGCAACTGTTAATTCATTTTTTAATACAATTTCATCCAACAATCCTAAATATTTAGAATTCTATTTTGAAATTTCTTACTTAATAACAAAAGACCCAAATCCACAAAAAATTAAAGAAATATCTATTTTTCTTGTTATGGCAAAAATGGTTTAGATACTATTATGAAAATAATAGGGCAACAAGTAAAAGTCTGTTGTCTGTAACCACTGACAAAGAGTATGCATAGAAAACATTAAAAACATTTTTTTAAACCAGCATTAGAAAAAATTTTCAATGTGAAAGACTTTTTTTTTTTTTAATTTGAATTTAAAGTACAGCTACTTGTAATATGTTCCACTTCTGGCATAATATATAGAAAACCACTGAATGAAAGATGAACTGGAGAAGCACGAAAATGACTTCTATATAGAAAAAGTTGGCCACTAATAGTGTTTGCTGTGACTGTAGTGGAAAGAAAAGATTAGGTCACTGAGGTAGCCCATATGTTAAAGGCATTTCTTGCATCAGTAGTAAGTAGCTAAGCAGGCTACCAGCAAAGGAGGTGATAACTGGAGGCCATCACTGGTGACATAGCACGGTTTTACTATTTGTATTGCTGGCGGAGAGACCCCTTAGGAGAATCACGCAGGAATCCACACAGAAGTTCTAGTGTTGGGTCAAAGTGTAATGGAGGCAACAGAAGATGTCAGCTTTCTGAGATGTTAGAGATGAAATGTTCAAAGACATACTTGTGGATTGTACACTGGATTGTGTGTAAAATATTGTAGTCGCAGTTGACACAGACTGAAGTTTTTTTTGTCCTGAGCAACTGACTGAATGGTGAAGCCAAGAAAGCTTTCTGTTAAGGGGGATCAAGCACATGGAAACTACAATCCATCGCCAGCATGATGGACACTGGAGAGTGTTCCAGAAAATCCAGCACAATAGAAATGCCTCCCTCTCAGTTCCTGTATTTTTATTTTCCTGCCAAATTTGACTTAAAATTTAAGCCTAGAACAAACACATCAAGTGTATCTCCTTGTCAGCTGAGGAGAAGAAACACCATCAATTTGTATTGCTTCCACATTTATAAGACATCTACTGTCATCCAAAACACACCATCCTTTATGGATCTCCCTGGGGTCACTAGTGAGCAGCATGGATTTTATTCACTAAAAGTTTTTGGAAGAAATGTAATAGTGTCTTAATAAAAGTGATTCCAAGGTGACAATGAACCCAAGGCTGAAAATGTACTGTCTGTTCTATTTTTTATCCCAACTTATTTTCAACCATATTCTCAAACTGGCATAAGAAAGAATCTCAAGCAGATAAGGTGACATCATACAAATACTCTTATAATGCAAATGTCAACAATATAGATGGGCAAATTTGAGTATAAACTCATGCACATTATCAAAATTATTGATAGATATCTTAGCCCAATAAATAAATCTTTTTTCATATTAAAGACCAAGGAAGAAATCAACATCCTAAAGAATTAAGAGTCTACCAGACCATGTCAGATTATGCTTCTGTATGGAAAGACTCAATATTGTAATAATTTCAGGCCTCACACATTAATGTAGTTTCATGCAATTCAAGTTATAATGCCAATAGTGTTTTGGTTTTTATGTGGAGGTGGGGAAAATGGTTGGTTAATATAATTTTAAATGCATATGAAAAAAATTCTTGAATAGACAAGAGTATGAACACTAATAGAAAAAGTGGAGAGAGAATTAGACTTGACATATATGTAAACAAGGAAAATATATGTATAAATAGACAAACATATACTGTTATAACATTGCAAATCCAGATATATTTAGGCCTATTAAATGGAAAAAAATTGAAATATTTAATAAATTAAAAAAACAAAATTAAAAAAATAGGTATCTAATAAAATAAAATTAATTGAAAATACATTCCAAAAAAAATATTGCACCAGAAAGAAAAATTATTGATGTGCAATCAGATTATATAAAACAATGAAATATTGTTTGAAATGAGCAAATCCTCACAAATGATAAAAATTCTATTCTAAAGGATCAAAATTGTTTTCATATATTTTGAAAATGCTATAAATTCCTAGGATTTCAAAACAACAAAAATGGAGTTTAATTGCTTGTAGGGAATATAAAAATAAAGATAGAGACACTGTTCTCAAGAAGATGACAAGAAACAAGCTCTGGCTCCAGGCAACAGGAATAATCACATTCCATCTAGTCTTTCCCACTGAGTACAGCTATAAAACCTAGACAGAAAGCATGCAGAAGCTGTCTGACACCTCACAAAATAGAAAAGGTAGAAGATCACAACTCAAAATAACACCAGAATAACTGAGTATTTTTCCCCCTCTGGTATGCCATTATTTTCCCTCTGGTGTCCACAGCCTGTGTGCCACTGGGGTGTAAATACAGAGAGCTACAGAAGAAATCAAGTTCCAACTCAGACTGGAGAGGGAGATTGCTAATGCTCAGAGAGAATACAGAAACGCTTGTTCCCATTTTTTTTTTTTTTTGGGGCTTTTCTTCTTTAGTGTGCACCCTGGCCCCTAAACAATTCCATGGTGGTGGTGGAAGCTGTTGGCAAGGGTAGCTGGCATTAGCCAAAACTCTGAGGGAGGGTTACTTTCTGTTTGCTAGAATAACAATTCCAAGAGGGTGGGACCAACTCCCATTGTTGTTATTTTTCCTTCTTTGTCTTTTTGCTGCTTGGTCCCAGGTGCGAGTGCAACTGCCCACTGCAGAGCACAGTAACTACACCTCGGCTTTCTGGCAAGAGGGTTGAGAAGGGGAGTTTCAGGAAAGTAGAATGCACAGGAGAGATGGCAGAGAAGGAGGAGGTCAGTAAGGTGACCTCATCAAATGTTCAGTGCATTCCTGGACTCACCCCTGGGCTGCATAGATGTGGATCTGGTCTTATTCAGCATACCAAAGGCAAACATAATTGAAATAATAGACAGAGCACCACTTATCTCCCAGCTTGGACACAGGTGGCTCTCATCCAGGACTGGTGTGAATCATACAACCAAACCTTTGAAAACTGAAGGAACATTAAAAACACAACCCACAGAAGGCAGGTTGGAACTTGTGGCCAGACTTAACCTGATTAACTGCTTGCTAAAACAAACAAAATACCAATATTCTCAACAGTATTTAAATATGATCAGCATCTCATACATAGTATTTTAAAAGGTCAGAATACACTCTACAATTAGCACACAGAGAATAAAAAAATTCTCAACTCACATTAGAAAATCCAATCAACAGATACCAATGTTGAGATGTTGGATTTATCTGACAAAGACTTTAAAGCAGCCATTAAAATATGCTCTACTAAGTAGTAATGAAAACTACTAAAACTAATGGAAACATAAAATCTAAGCAAAGAAATGAAAGTTATAAAGATGAATCAAATAGAAATTTTACAACTGAAAAATGAAATAACTGAAATAAAAATTTTCACTAAGTGGGCTTAATTCAGAAAGAGGACGACAAAGAAAAGAGTCAGTGAACTGGAACATAGATTAGTAGAAATTGTACATCTGAATAAAGAGAGAAAAAGTAGTGAAAAGAAGATGAGTAGAGCATCAGAGTCTTATAGGACAGTGACAAAAGTATTAATATTTGTGCGATCAGAGTCCCAGAAAAAGAAGACAAAGAATACAGTACTAAAAAAAAGAAAGAAAAAAAGGAAAAGAAAAGAAAAAGAAAAAGATTGGCTGAAAAAGTCCCCACTATGCTGAAATATGTAAACCTACAAATTCAAGAAATGCTGGGAACTCCAAATAATAAAACATTAAACAAAATGAAAACCAAAAATAACCATGCCAGACATATAAAAAAGAAACCACTGGAAACTAAAGACAAAGATTGAATATAGCTTGGGTATATTTGTACTGAATCCCTTGCTATTGAATTCTATATAAAAAATCTATAATTTTTTGATCTGGCACAGGGCTTTGAACAGATTTTCTTATCCTGTCTTATTTATTTCAGATTATATATGCTGTATCTATTTCTTCATTCTAAAAGAATATAACATTGCAGTATCTGCCTTTTTGTTACATTAAAATATGTACAAAAAGCATAAAATGTCACCTAGGGGCTTCCCTGGTGGCGCAGTGGTTGGGAATCTGCCTGCCGATGCACGGGACACGGGTTCGTGCCCCGGTCTGGGAGGATCCCACATGCCGCAGAGCGGCTGGGCCTGTGAGCCATGGCTGCTGAGCCTGCGTGTCCGGAGCCTGTGCTCCGCAACGGGAGAGGCCACAACAGTGAGAGGCCTGCGTACCACAAAAAAAAAAAAAAAAAAAAAAAAGTCACCTAACTTCATTTTGGCATTAGTGATTCAAGGTTATTTCCTTTATTAATTTTATGACGTAGTAGAAAAATGCTAATATGTTGCAATTTTTTATGCATTTGAAATGTTTTTAAAATGCAATGTTCTGATGTGTCACATAAGAGTACATTACTGTGTGTAATTTATTCTTTTCTGTGAATGACTCCCATCATTAAAATTATTCTAAAAACAGTATATTAATTTGCTACAATATAGAAGAGTCTTCAGAAGAGAAATCATTTTGGGCCACAATTATGTTTGTGAAGTAGATTCATGAAAGTATAAGCAGTAGAGAATTCTGGTTAATATAATGGTACTTCAAACAAGTAGGTCTACGTGGGTATAAAAATGTAAGTAGAAACCCTTTATTTGTTAGTTATTATTGAAATTTCTAACATCCTATTTTTTTCTCTGATTTTCCAGGTATCCCCTGCACCACAAAATAAATGCTATTCTCTCAGAATCCATTCTCAGTAAAACTTAATCTCACTGAAAAGATTTAGAGGATTTAAAAGAAATCTTAAGGTAGGAAGCTTAAAAGTTCTTTATATCTATAAAGTCACATGAGAATGTCACAAGTTCTAAGAAGTGTTGCTGAAAAGAAGCCTTTAAAACATACAAAGGTAACATTTCTTTTGATAGAGAGATTTACTTTGATCTCTTAGAACATTTTTCAAATTATTTGGGCAGTTAAGCATTGCTCCTCCTATTCAATCCTCTATAACACACACACACACACACACACATGCACATGCACACACACACAAACACAAACACACACACCCTAGTCTGCCTGTTGATTTAAAGATGAGTTTTTTGAGGGGGATAAAACAGGTGTGATTAAGCACCTTTAATCAGAACATAAACATTACACCTCCATCTCTTTAATAAAGTAAAGAAGTCCCAAGTTAAGATATAAGAAAAAGCAAAGAATTCAGTTTATGCAGGATGGAGTGGAAACAGTTCTAATGACATCTGGCATCTGGTTATGTAGCAAGGCTGCTGGTTGAATGGGATGGAATGTTAATTATAAGTATCAAAATGCCTACCTTTTGAGTATCTGATAGAGAAATCTTTTTCAAAGTTTGGTACGACGAGAAATTGATAGAAATGGAACTATAGTGTTAGATTTTCAAGTTACAGAAAGAATTGTTAAATCTGTAATATCCTTGAAAACAAGACTGTGTAAAAGGTAGAATGTAGTACAGAATTTTAATATTTTAAAGACCCTCCCAATTTATTACTGCCAAAATAGTTGAAAGTTATGTAGAGCTGTTCATATAAGTGATATTTAGTGTCATGCCGAATAACCTGTTTGTTTATTATAGTATTGTTTTCCTTCTGAAATTAAAGACCCTGGTCATTTGAAATGGTACAAAAAGAAAAGTTACACATTTTTACAGCACGAAGTAACATTTTAGTAAAGATATTAATATGGTTTTATTTCAACTTCACTTTTGAAAAGGAAAACATACTAATTTACACATTTTTAAGTAAACCATTCCCATAATATTCAAACATTAGTGAGCGAGTATATCACTTGAATTACTTTGGCAAAATTACCTTCAAGTTAAAGATGAGTGCTGTCATTTACATGGACATCATTTTGAAGTCAGTTATAGAATAAAACATGGTTGTAATTTAACAGTGGAAAAAATAATTTAAAATGGACTGAAACAAGGAAGAAGGGCTGATGCATTGGAGGAAAAAGTTGCCCTTTCAAAGTTATTTAGTCCACAATTTTCCCAATTTTAAGTTTGCCTGGGATGTAGGTGAACCTCTTCTGAAAATTTGCATTGCTTTCTGTGGAAACGTGTTTCATGTGGAATTTTGATTTCTAGCACAGTGAACATTTGCATTGTCTAATGTGTATGTTAGTTTTATTTTAATCTCAAAAGAGAAAAAATGTTTCCCTGTAAATGTTGTTGCAGTATATGACCCAGGTATTGGTGGCGGGGAGGGAGATATGTATTTTGACCAATAAGTAATTTTGAGGATTGTGAAAAATGTCTTGCTTGCACAGGTCAAAAACTAATAAAACTCCTACCGGGTGTTATTAAAGCAATGGTCTGGATCTACTGGTACTTACAAATAATTTTTTGGCAGAATATGACAAATGAGTGTTAATATAAGTGTGACCATGTAGGAGATATAACAAAATGTATACTGAGTTTCTCAAAACGTGAATCTACCATATACTTAAGACCAAAAGTTAAGAAACACTTTCTCTGTTTTTTTTTTCACCATTTGAAATTAACTAAAATTAGTAAATCATTTATGAAATGACATAATTTTGAAAATCTCCTGTAAAGAAATCTTAACAAAAAACACATAAATTGATAGAAGTAGGAAAATTCTGCATGTAAGAAATGCAAACTGGGGAGGAAGATAGAAATAATTAACTTTTATGATGTTCTAGGTACCTGATAACTGATATCACACATCTATGTAAGACAATAAAGGGGAATTTGAATAATTTAAATATGTCCATAAATAAAAATTAAAAACAATAACTTATAGGTGGTAGACATTATTACTACCTTACTTGTTTCTTTTCTTTTATGCATATGCCCCCTTGAAGTAAGATGAGATCACTTGAGATTTTCTTTGGTCAACAAAAAGTGAGGGGAAATGTGCTTCATTTCAGGATAGAAGCATTTAAGAGTCACTGCCTGGTCCCTGTCTTCTTCTTCCTCACCGGTAACAAATGGAGGTGTAATACAGTGTGGCAGCTGGGAATATCAAGCCATTAAGTAGGAGAAAGCTGCCTGAGAGCTTCCCACTGATTTACAGCAAGAACTAAATGTCTGTGGTGTTAATCTTCTGAGATTTTGTCTTTGTGTACCACAGCATAAAATATCATATCCTGAGAGAGAGAGATTCAATAAATTATTTAAAAATGGTTGATGTGTTTTTCTACTTGAATGTAAATTTAGATAGTCAAGTGGCCATGTAGGAATTAAAACATCAAATAGTACTAAGGAAAAAAGAAAAATTCATTTTTAATGTCAGAAAATGAAAACAAAACAAAGCCAACTCCAAACACATGCAAAGTCAAAATTGTCAATTATCCAAAATCTCTTGGACTTCCTATGATTGATCAGTAAAAATGACCAAATTTTGCAAGGAATTAAGGCTCAACTCAACATACTTTTCCATTTTTGCTACTATTAGTGGGAATGCTCTCCCACTAACCTTCAAGTGTTTTAAAATTGGATCAAAAGTGCAGAAAAATTAATGGTGGTTTAGAACTGGGATATGTGGGCAGCACTCCAGCTCTGACTCATGTAGAGAGTGATGGGCTGCTCACATCATCTCGCTGTGACTGTTGATCATAGATATAGTTAAGGTGGTGGATGGCAGATTTCTACTGATTAATCAGTTCCAAAGATCTACCTGCAGATCCCTGAATATTTGCTCTACTTTACCACACAGAGGTCTGTGTGTCTGTTCTTTCATCTCTCTGATCCATCTCTTCCTTCTTATTTCATTGTTTCTAAGGCTTATCGACATTTCAAGACCTCACCAAAAATGCCACTTCCTTCATAATGCTTTCATTCCTCTCTCTCATTAAAAATTGTCTCTGTTTAAACTCCATTAATATAGTATCACTGCCTCTCATATTAATTTGTTGATTATTTATTTTCATATTTTACCTGTTTGATTTATTATAATTTTTCTAAAGTGCACAATACATGCTTAAGAGCATTATGCCACACAATACTCACTATGGTTTCCTTAATACAATATATGCTCTAAGTATACTTTTAGAACAATAAATAAAAAATGCCCCGAAGGACCCAAGGACAAAAAGTAAGGAAAGAAAAAGTCGAAGCAGGACTTCTATCAAAATATTTTCCTATAAGGACCATTAGGAAATGGTCACTACCTTTACTCCACCAAGTCATTTGTTCTTTCCAAATATTATATTTCTATTTACTTTCTCTTATCTAATATCTGAGAGGTTTTACTTAATCTAGGTGTTTGAGTTACTGAGTACTATAATCATTCTTGGGAGTTACTTTACTTGGAGACCTTTGCACTTCACTGAGCCTTAAAAAATGTAGAACTACATTTCAAAATGCATTAAGATTATTTTAAGAACAGAAAATCTTATCTATATCATTCAGATTCTGTTAGATTATATTGTACATTGCCTTTTGCTATATTGTGGAATCAAAAAAATGAAGTTCAGCTAATGGTTATTTTCAGTTTCTGTATTTTGATAAGATATATATTTGTTATTTTTAAAGTTTCTGCATTTTGAAAAGCTATAGATAGATATAGATATAATTTTTACATGTAATCAAAATATTTACTAGCTGAGCACAAAAATAACAGAAAAAGACAGACCATATCCATGTGTGTTCCTGTGTTCACCATTCTTCTGTAACTGAATGCTAAGGTAGCAAATATCCAGAATACTCTAAAATGATATTTTATGTATAATAAAAGTCTGACATGTTAGCTTTAAAGTAATATCAACTCAATTATGGTTTTCATGGTGCTTAACAAAAGGTTTTTCTTGCAGACTGTTGTATTTAATACTCATATGATAATGAAAAAGATAAAACACATATTATTTATCTAAAATATTTATCTGTAAAGAAATATAGAGAAAGGTTATTTGCCCCAAATCAAACTGTTATAAGTTTTAAAGGCATGATTTGAGTCTAAGATTTTTTTATTCTAATCTGTGTGTACCGCATTCTTTCTCCAATAAGTGTAATGTCAAAATTTTTCCATTTTCAAAATTTTAATGCTTTTATTTCTTTAGCTCTGTTAAATAGTTAATCTGATATACTAATATAATAGAGTTGTTTTAGCAGTATACAAAATGTTTCCTGTTTCCTGGCTATGAAGCACTCCATAGCCCCTTCTGAACAACATTATTTTGAGGAATTCTCTTCCAATAGAACATGATTTGTTGAGACATCAGAGACATGTTCTCCCACGGCCAGTGGATTAAGCTCTTCTGTCAGAGGTTTCCTCCCAAGAGTCTGATTCTGATAAGGTACAAAGAAAGGGTAGACTGCCCCTTTCCTGAAACCCATCTTGTGTCCAGTACCTGGATCTCTGTAACTGGCTCAGTTCTAAATAGTGTTCAGGAGTTTTTCCCAAGCCTTTCTGTAAGTTCTGATAGCTTATTATATCTTTCCCATAACTTACCTGTTCTTAAATTATCCAGGGGAATTTGTATTACTTGCAACTGAAGAATTCTAGTATTATTGATCATCATCAACTTATTCATAATTATTTTTGCCAATACATTACATATCAGACAATGTCAAGCACATACTTAATAATCAAATATAATGATTAGGAAATGAATTACTGAATTATTGAATAATGAATGCACTATTGAATATAATGTATTCTCCAATGAAAAGTGGGGTCATACATAACATTCAGTGATCTATCTCAAACCAGAAATGCATTAACTCATTCACTTAGGATGACATGTTGTTACTTGTTAGTGAGAGCTCAAATGTACAAGATGTAATTACCATTTGGGAAAGGCAAGAGTGGTTTTGAATTCTATAGATAGTTCTATACTGCATACAAATGTCTATGGGTTACTTTTTCAGAGTTAGATAAAATGCCAAACTCCAAATCTATTTAAGGGTATACAATGCATGCTGGAGAGGCACTATTTAGATTCATTAAAGTAAATGTAGCTATATATTTTTAGGTTTTTAAGTTTATTTTATTAAAACAGAGGAGATTGTTTTAAAGGAATATATTTAACATGCTTTCAATGTCATTTTCATTAAAACATCAAACTGTCTACTCACTGAAGAGGACATTAGAATGGGGAAAGTCTACGCATATGGAGACCAAATAGGAAGTTATGGAACTGATCCATATTTAACCATACTAATTAGTACCACTGTCTCCTCACTCATCAGTTTTGTTGACAAGACCCCTTAACTATCTCTTTAATGTGTTCACTTCTACCACATTAATCCAAAATATTTGGTATCTCGTCTGAACTATTAGAATAGTCCCTGACTTGTTTCTCAACTTCCAATCTTGCCACTCACTAATGCATCCCTTGTACTTGCAGACGAAGGAATCATTTTTGAACAAATATGGTTAGATCAATTCCTTATTTTCGTCTTTCAATGATTTACCTTCCTATCCTTAATATAGCCTCTCAGAACATGCAGGCTATTTTTAAATTTAAATAATACCTTTAAAATTTTAAAGAGACTCCCATATAAAGAGGATAATTAGGTGGTTGTACCTACTGAGTAACTGTCCATAATCATGGCATACTCATGAATCCATTTCCTCCTTCATCAATATTATATTATTCTAAATCCATTTTATAACTCTAAGGTCTATTATAAAACGAAAAGGAATGGTAAATAATGAAAGCACATACAAAGTAGATAATTTAGTTTTGTAATGGGTGAGAAAGCAACTTTTAAACATTGTAATGATTCAGAAATTAAATATGGAGAGTGTTGCTCATATGCATGAAAATATCTGATAAAAAACAGAACTCCTTCATAAGGCAAATATATGAATAAATGTTAATTAATAAATGCTTCTCCTATCAAACACTGAAGTTACCTCATGTCTCCAAATCCACAGCTATATTTGAACGCAAATTGTTTTCACTACTTTTAAACAGGTAAAGAATAAACATATTTTTTTAAACTAGCCAGACTCTTGGTGTACATAGACATTCTCTTAGAAGTAAATAACCCCCAAAGTTTAGAAAATAAATGGACCTCAACATATAAGTACTTCATTGTCTCCTTAAACATTTTAAAATTGCAAATTTGATGAGAGCTTTTGGTTATTTTATTTTGAAGAATATTTCACTTTTATTAGTGAAATCAATGAAAAATAGCAGATACTTAAAGTGACCTAAGTTTTAGAAATATCTAGTCTATAATTTGTTTATAAGTTATAGTTTATTCCAATTATTATCAATGTACTTTATTAACTTTATAGATTTCCTTTATTTATGTCATTAAGGGGTTTATTTTTCCTTCACTCATACATAATATGTCTTTCATTGTATTTGAAGGTATTATTCTGTTAGCACTGAGAAGCTATCCAATAGACTCTTTGCCATAATTTTGCCCATTATTGATAATGTAAAGAGAATTCATAATATTCTCACATTAGCATTCTAAAACAAAAGACTTTGTTATTAAAAAAAATTACTACATTAGCATAGGTGTCCATATAAATTTCTTTTATTTCTGAAATAATATATTTATTACCTTATTATTATTTATAAGCAACAATATATCACTCCCTTAATATTCAATGCAATACAGATTGCATTGCATTTTACACTCTAAGGATTCATAAAGGACTGAAAAATTAAGTAGCTTGCTTCATTCACATTTTAAATCTACAGAAATAAAATAAAATAATTTTACTTTATTTATACTAACAGATTGCATAAACTATTTAAATCTACATTAGTAGTAGCATGCATTCAAAGAAAGAAGTGAACATGTGAAAAATTACCCAGTAAATTATTTCCTATTTAAGCTTCGTATGATATTAGTTTAAAATACAAAGTTTTTGACATTACATTTTATAATTTTATATCTATCTACCTTGATATAATCACAGAAACATAGATCATACGTGTAACAATGTGGAATTAAGCCCTATTTTTTTTTTAACAAGTTTTGCTTCTTCCGGAAATTTTCTGCACATGCCTCAGCAGGCATTACTGCAAGCCTGGATTTTTGGGAGCACTTATGATCTTGAAGTGCCAATTTGGAAGCATGGCCTACTTGTGCTTTATGTGAGACTATAAAAGCTCAAATTTTAAATTATTATTAAATAAATATTTACCATAAATATTTAATCTTATTCTTTCTATATTTTCTACATTATAATAATTTTCCAAAGAAAGATAATAATTATAGGTGGGGAAAATGGCTAATTAGATAAAAATGAAAGGATGCTATGAGAGCATCCTTGCCCAAACTTGGCAAAATAATTGATTAGCCATAACCATAGTACAATATCTATAGGAGAGGTATGCAGCCATCAAAGTAGTGTTTACCAATGAGACTTCATCCCAGACAGAATAAGTCATAATTTTTCTGGATACAGCACAGGATACATTTCTAACAATCCCCTTTGGTACCTATCATGTATCCAGCTGAATTCTGATCCAGGATAAGTATTTGAGGATCTAAATACCCAAACACTAAGATCAAAACAATAAAACAAAAAGACACTTTCTACAAATTATGGAATATTTTTAATTGTGTTATCCAAACTCTTCATGAAAGAAGGAATGAGTGGTTTCTCTGTCAAATCCTTAACCCTTCAAAAGAAGACCATGACATTGAAATTAACCTAATAGAAAAAGCACTCCCTATCACACACACACACACACATCCACACACACACTCACACACACACACAGAGAATACATTGTTATGCCTTATTATACACAGGATATTGGCTAATATAATAAGATCTTACATTCAGGAATGATACCTTGCATATTTCATAAACTGAAAGTCTTGTCTATAACATGTAAGTTTAAGGGATAGTTAATAAATTATAATTTTTGAAACAAATACCTATGAAAGTACCTACTGGTGTTAGGAATAATCATGAAAAAATCTTTGCAAATATATGTGTGAAATAGATTGAAAATATGTAACTGACATTGATTCCTTAACATGTTTGAGTCTGTTCCTACCAAATTATCAAACAGATAACATTTTCTAGGTAAATCATGGTTTTGGATTAGATTGCATAATAAAAATAATGGATTATTCTCAGATTTGGAAAAGATTGTGAACATTATGTATTTAAATATTCTTCTTAGGGTAAGAAAACATCTAACATTTATGCTATTTATGCATAATTTATATCCTCTGATTTCCCCTACTCGTCTAAAATTTATTTGAGAAAGCTTATACTAAAAGACTAATACAAAATAGTCATGGAAAAGGATAGGAGGTAATCACAGGAGCAAAGATCTGAAGATAAGGAGAAGTGTGGGAAGGTTATAAAAGCACAGAACCTGAGTTACGACAGTTATTGACACTGGAAACGAAACATCTCACACTCAACATCCTGGAACTAAATCAAACTGGGATTTTGTGGGCGTTATATCATGCTCATTATTTAGAAAGAGGTAGAACATCATTTTATCTGGAGAGAGAGAAGTTAGTTGCTAGACATTTCTATAGCTCAGCATGTAGAATTTTCAAAGTCAGTTTTTAAAAAGATGTTAAAATCTTTTTATAAAATTTTATTTTATATTTATAACATTCTATTAATGGTCAGATTTATTTCTTATAAAACTTTAAAAAACTGAATCAAATTGATAACTTTATTACAGTTCTGGCTTCAGAATTTATAATCACTTACCTTATTCTTCATATTACAAATATTTTAACAGTTTAAAAAGTTTAACAATTACAAAATGTGAAGGCAAATAGCATCTCCAAGTAAGCCTGTTGATCATTATTCAGACTGTCATCACCCTGCTCATCCTGCCCTGACTCCATAAGCTGTGTGTCAGCATCAGCTCTGAAAGAAGGCAACCAGATTCTACTCAATAATCCATATGCAGTCTCTAGTCAACCTTTGAACATACTTCCTGCATTTTATAATCCCCCACATGATGTGTTCCACTTCCCAGAGTACCTTGCTCTTTAGGTATTTGCACATGACTCAGCTCTACAAGGTAGGTGTCCCAGTGAGACCTAGATTCAGAAGTCAGTAACCTGAGGAGGAAAATGAATGAGATGGATGCAATCTCCAAGCAAGCACCAGGCAGACATGTGTGTTTCTATAATTTGCAACAAGCACTGACAGAACTCGTGGCATGCAGGCCTGATTATTTATTACAGGTTTGGTGTTTTTTGAGTTTCTCATAGGTCAGCCAGCAGACGTCTGGTCTTCATGAGACTACGTGCTATACCTTATTATTGTTTAATAAAATCTCCTTTCTTGCATCCAAGCTTCCTGATGGGCATATGTTCCTATCAGATTACAGTACAATGATTACCAGCCATGATCAGGATGCTCTGCTAAAACTAAATTCCCCCCCACCCACCCCCATGGTTTCCCAGGTGGCACAGTGGTTAAGAATCCACCTGCCAAAGCAGGGGACACAGGTTTGATCCTTCGTCAGGAAGATCCCACATGCCGCAGAGCAACTAAGCCCATGAGCCACACAACTACTGAGCCCTCACGCCTAGAGCCCGTGCTAGGCAACAAGAGAAACCACCGCAATGAGAAGCCCGCGCCCCACAAGGAAGAGTAGCCCCCACTCACTGCAACTAGAGAAAGCTCACGCACAGCAACAAAGACCCAACACAGCCAAAAATAAATAAATAAAATTTTAGAAAAATAAAAATAAATCCCCCATCTTACGTGCAAGTGTTTATGTTGGGCTGCATAAACCTCAATCTAACGCATATGCTGGATTGGGCAGCTCACATCAATATGCAACATTTATTTATCCATAAAATTAGTTCTTCTTGTACAGCTATACTCTTTCATGTCAAGATGGTTTGGATACTGACTCTAGTTTTTTTATCAATGAAGGTTAATTTCACATTTGTTCAATATGACATGAAGGCACAATATATTAATGTATTCTCCACACAGGTTCATACTCACTGCAGCTCTCCAGACTTGTCAGCCTCCTTAATCCTTACAATTAATATCTTTATATATCTATATCTATGTCTATAACTCTCCCATTGGTTTTGTTTCTCTGGGGAATCCTAATGCATATTTTGGTACTGAAAGTGGTTCTAGAGGAACAGAATTTTAAAGATGAATTTTTAAAAATTTGTTCTGAGGTATCTGAAATTATCTCTCTAATCAAGATTTAAAAATGCCGATGACTTTATTTTCAGTAGTAAAGAGAGCACAGAGAGTCCATGATGGGATCTGGCACCGAAGATAAGCAAACTATCACTTGGATATTCCTAATCAATCATGTATAAGAAGCAAGGATATGGGGGACTGTGAATACAGTACTTCCAAACATTTTGCTCAAATGAATGAATATAATGAGGTTGTTCCTAATTGTTGCTGGACAAAGTGGGGAAAGAAGAGGATGAGATTCAGGATTCAAATTCTCAGATCAAGTTCTACATAAATGACCTGAAAACATCTACATGTGCCCTGAAGGAGACCCTTATGTCCTGTCACCACAGGGCTAAGACTGCTGAAAATCAAATACAGAATCTCGTCCTGTGACCAGCAGAATTACAGTACAAGTTGAACTCCCAGTGTGAACATGAAGGCTATGATGGGAAGGAATGGGATGCTGAAAGGGGGATGAGGATGTGTGGGAAGACCCTGAGGAAGCTGGGAACACAGAGTCCCTAAATCCTAATGACTCTTCTTTCCCAGGGGAAGAGACTTCTCTGCTCCAAGTAGGAGAGTCTTCTTTTCCCTCAGTGTGGGGACTCTCCACTCCTTCTAAGGGAATTAACTCTGCATTGTCTGAGGAAATAGTAATGGTTTCCTGAGAGAGTTGTCACCGGTGACAATGCTGATTCTCTTCAGAACCTACCCCCTCCACCCCTCTTCACTTCTGGGCCTATAACTAGACTCTAGTCACAGCAGGCCCTAAAGGTGAGGTGGCAAGGGTGACCTACTATACTCCAAAAGAAGTACTTGAGTTTTCTAATTTACACAGAGAGAAATCCAGGGAATATATGTGGGAGGGACATTGAGGTTGTGGGATAATGGCAGAAGAAATATTACATGGGGATCAGGCCAAATGTATTGATATGGGCTCACTAAGCAGAAATTTTGCCTTTCATGCTACAGCTGGGGAGATAGAAAGGGCTCTAGCAGTGTGTTTGGCTGCCTGCTGAAACATGGACCCCCAAAACGGGGGCCCACAGTGAGTGAGTTGGAAATGCCTCACCTGCCTTGGTTTAATGTAGAGGGAAGTATTTGAAGGTTTAGGGAGATTGGAATGTGAAAGAGGATTTGTCATTTAAGACCTGCTTATTTACCATGGGAGGGTCCAGAGGATATACCTTTGCCATGATAGTGAGAAATAAATTTGTGATGGGGTTCCTGGCATCCTTGAAGACCTTCTCTGCAAGCTACACCTAAGTGGGGGAATTGTAGTTACTAAAGTGGGAAATCTAAATACAGTGAAAGTAATTAGAGTTCAGGGTGACAGGGGTCAAGTGGTGAAACTCAATCACCAAAGACAAGGTGGTCATGTTTGTCATGATGGCAAGAAGTCAAAGCAGCAGTCAGAATTGTCTGCTTCCTACAGACCTATGGCACTGGCTAGTTGATCATGGTGTTCCTGGAACTGAAATAGAGGGGAAGCCTCATAGATTCTTGCTTGATCTGTATAAACAAAATGTTCTAGGTCAAGTGGACAAAAGTCTAAGTGTCCTAATTAGCATTTGGTAAATCATGGTTGTAACTGGGGCCTATAGACCTTATGAGACATGGTCCCTGCTTACCTCAAGATTGTTGTGCTTGAGGCTCTCTCTGCCTAAAAGTTTCTTCCTCTTACTCTTCACATAGTTACCTCCATCACTGTTTTTAGATCTCTGCTCACCTGTCACTCCTTAGAGTTCTCCCTTATCAATTAATCTAAATAGCTACTGCCCACCACCTCACTCCCCTCCTGCCACTGGACTGTTTTCCTTCACAGCACAGTGACACAGGCATTAGACTAGACCTTCCCTTTTTTGTTGTTTTTTGTAGTCTCCCCCAGTAAACGTTTAGCTCCCTGAAGGCAGACTCTCTCTTTGTTTATCTGTGATTCCCCTAATCACTTTCCCCAAAATACTACCATGTCTAAAAAATAGTATGCATAATAATTGATTATCTACTAATAATTATCTATTGGATGAGTGAGTGAATAAATGAATGAATGAAGTATATAAGTACTCATCAATAATGCTTTAAATGGTTCCTGTATCAATGTTAAAATCAAAATAAATTCTTTTTTTTTTAAATGCAGAAATAATTTACATTTCTCCATTTATGTGACATCTTGATTATTTACAGTTTACCATAGATTTTATAAAAAGAGAATGTTTATTCTCTTACTAATATGAATTCAATTTTGTGATTTTGGTGTTCAATAACTTGAGGAGTAGAGGATTCTTCAGACCATCTCATTTTCTTAGATGGAAAGCTGTAGCCTCTCCCATTGCGGAGCACAGACTCCGGACGCGCAGGCTCAGCGGCCATGGCTCACGGGCCTAGCCGCTCTGCGGCATGTGGGATCTTCCCAGACCGGGACACGAACCCGTGTCCCCTGCATTGGCAGGCAGACCTACCGTAGAGAGAATGTGTGGATTGAGAGCAAATGGCACTGGGCAGTGTCTTCCTCTGAATGCCCACAGCAGGGAAACTGAGAGAAATCCAGTCATAAACAAATAATACTGCTTGGTTTGTCCTATAACTTAGTATTTCTAATATCATGGTATTCAGGTAACTTAAAAAATACTTAAACTACATGTCTAGGTAAAATTTTCCAATAAGTTATTTTATCAATACCAAAATTAAATGAAGTTAAGTAAAATTAAATGTATCAAATTGAATAATCATTTTGACATGTCTAAAGGAAGGAAAAATCATATTTTTTCAATAAAACAAAAATAAGATATATATCACATGTGACCAAATTTATAAGTATTTCTATGTGTAACTTTAACATTTTATTTTGATCAATTGATTAGAAAATGTGAAACTTTTGTATCAGGAATTAGTTAATTTTCATTTTATAAACATCCTGTAATTTCTGGGGCTGAATCAGATAATGCAATTTATTGATTGTTGGCCTTATTTGTATAGTTAAGTGGCTTGAAATGGAGACTTTCTCAAACTATTTTCATGAAGTTTAGCTTATTTTCTCAAAATGTCATTCATTTTACAAGTAAAGTGCGTTTAAACTCAGTGGTGTGTTATTTGGCATTGTCCACAGTTTGACCTCTTAATACTGATACTTTTGGTCTCTTACAACTTTTAAAATTTGAGCTACTCAAGCAAACGAAGTAGCCTGCTGTGAATCCCTGCTATTCTTTTTAGACAATTCTGAGCTTATACAATTAGGTCTTAGGTATACTATGATATTTAGTAACTGCCTACAAGTGACAGAATGAAGAAAAATCAGTAAAATGGGGCTTCCCTGGTGTCGCAGTTGTTGAGAGTCCGCCTGCCGATGCAGGGGACACGGGTTCGTGCCCCAGTCCGAGAAGATTCCACATGCCAGGGAGCGGCTGGGCCCGTGAGCCATGGCCGCTGAGCCTGCGCGTCCGGAGCCTGTGCTCCGCAACGGGAGAAGCCACAACAGTGAGAGCCCGAAATCAGTAAAATGATAAGAACTTTCTCTAAGAAGTGATGTAAAACTGAATTTTAAAATATAAATTATTTTAGAAAAGCTGAGAATATGTCATATAAATATATAAATTTTGCTTTGTTATTTTTGCTTTAGAATAAAAAGACATATACTCAGTGATGCATAGATTAATAGGATATTTTATCCTAAATCTATTCCTAAGTAATATCTAAAATTTGTAACTATTATTTACAATTTAAAACAATAAATTCTAATAAATGTGCTGTATCTTTTTTCTTACTTACAAATTTGTTACAATTGTTGGTGTTGAAATTATAGTGCTCTATCCATCTATACAGAAGCTAGCTATGGAGTCAACACTTGACACAAATGGATACGTTGCTTTTGAACAATTTTATGACTTTTGTAACCTGTTGAAATATCAAATACAACTGGTAATTATATATCCCATTGGGGGCGGGGGAATAGTAAAATGCATTTATTCAGATACTCAATGAGACAAAAGACGGAAAATGTAAGTGCTCTTCCTGCTATTACCATGTCAATCAGAAATATATGGAGAAAACAGCCACAAATTAAGTGAAAATCCAGATGCCAGAAGCATAAAGCATTTTACTTGGCCTCCGCATAGTGAAGTTTAAAGTATACACATTGACATAAATAAGCTTAAGATATATATTATTGTTTTCAGTGAAAGAATGCTACCTTTTATCATGAAAAAATTTTAAAATACCCAAGAAAATGGAGATAATCACTACTTCTCATCGACGCTAAGTATTCAGAGCAATATGCCTCATTACTAGAGCCTGCAAACTCACCCAGGAAGCAAGTATCAAACTGTGTTAAATACAATAACTGCATGACACTCATTTCACTGCTGTGTACAGATAGATCCATACACACCATCTGCTTACATTTAAACACATATAAAGGTAACATAAATGTTTTCTATCAAAAATCTAACTTATTTAATAAAGGTGATTGTTTTAATAATGAATATGTTTTCTTTATTCCCTTCAACAATATCGCAATCTAGTCAATTCCACCAGTCTGTGAAGAAAATCATTCCTGACATGAGTACATTCAGCTTGTGAAGACAGTCTTGAAATTGTTACTTTTGAACATAAATATTTCTCTTTTTATATAATCGATAGCATATTTTCTATAATAATGACTAATTTGCTATTAACTGCACCAAAAATGTAAAGCAAATAAAAGTTGTTTCCAGAAAAAATAATGGATAAGTATTCCTTGGGAAAATTCAAATTTTACATTTAAAATTTATACTCTTAAATGTGATACTGACCCCCCAGGGCAGTTGCATGTAGACTCATTGATACATTCTTCACATAAACTTCCATTTTGACTTGGTGGTTTGTCCCAGTACTTGGTTTTAACTGCTCATTTTTCAGGTTACGTAACAAAAACCCAAAGAATACAAAGTTGGTATATGCTGATAAGGCAGAAGTATTTAAATACACAAACACTAAGTTTTGTCATCTTAATGATTTTGTGTATTACTGGACATGGTTTATTATAAAATGCATGGTTTCAAAATAATTCATGTCTGTTAATATATTACACTTTCAAGTACCCAAAGTGATACTGACCTTTCTTTCTCTTCTATTCTCAAAAACTTAAAAATTAAATTGTAATATATATTACAATTTTCCTTGTCTTTGCCTATGTAAAAGTATAACCTCAGCACTATTTGTTAATCTATTTTATTTTTCTGTCAAAAGTCAATAGATGTTGTACTTCTTGTTCTTTTTGGCATTGAACTTTGAAGAGAACAAGTCTTATTCTATAGTAATCTTTATTTTTATTTTTTAAAAAATATTAAGCTCAAGATAGTGAATTAAATACATTAATATTGGTCTCACAATTTCAAATTATAATTTTAAATGTCTTATACAACTTAAAAATTGACATATATATTTTAACTTCTATTATAATTCTTTAGCATTTGTTTTGGTTTTATTTCGTAATCCATGTTAGCAGTTTGTTGACTCTCCTTTTTAATAACCTCTCATTTTTACTATTGCCTTTATGTTTAGTAAAACTCTTCCATATTTATTCTTCACATCACAATTTTGACTTTTATACTCATTCTACTAATTGCTTCTAATGGAGATTTTATTTCTTCTCCTGTATTAATCTTTAGCTGTATTATTCTCATATGTTATTCAGATGACTATTCTTACTTTGCTCTCAGTCTTCATAACTTTTTTCATAGTGTACTGTATATTCTTTTTTTAAGAGAAAAAAACAATTGTGTCAAACTAGCTTCTTTAATTTCTAGCAGATCTTGTACAAAAGTATACTTTCCTACTGCAATATTATGAAGTTTTCTTCCTCTATGTTGCAAAATTTTATGGGCCTCATATTGACATTTATGTGAATTAATATAAGAAAAATCCTAAACAATCTTAATAGTTGCCTACAAAATAGTAGGTTAATTCTGTTTTTTATCTTCTTGCCATTTCCTTGGCCACTATTGGAACTTACCTGAAGGTTTTTACCTGATAGACAATAATACAATGTTTTGTGCCCATTTAGTGCACCGATACTTCAAGAAGAATGGAGACATACCTGGAGTCATTGATATTCTCTGCCCTCAAATAATACACAGCATGTTTCCTATGTGGATGTGAGCTCTGTCTGTGCCTCAGGCAAAGTTCATATTGTGGGCTGCGCCTCATGCAGCCATACACTTCATGAAGGATAATGACTGATAGATAAAATGCATGTTCTCAAAGAGAAACTGAGCCAAATTTCATGTTTTTCAATCTGTTAAAAACAGCTTATGGAAATCCTGGCTTCTGCCGTTTCATTTTCAGTAATATGCTCTGTTTTCTCTTACATTAATGAAGATACTATACTTCTCTTGGAATTGATTTAAAAAGCCAGCAGCTCTCTATTAAGTAGACTTCAATAGGGAATAACATATTGAAAACTAAATTTTTATCATGTGTGCTCATAACTCTATTAAAATTGATAAAGTTAGAGACTCTTATAATTAGCATCATCAATGATATAAGAGCCCATCTATGCTTCTTTGAAGATACCTAGACTTACAAATATAGCTAGCTTTAATTATGCCAATATAACTTCATTCATCATTCATATTCAGTGTACGAATAAGAAAGCCATAACTACTCAATAGTTTTACATGTATAATTAATCTGTGACCTTATTTTATTTGATACCTTGTGCCAAGCTAAATAAATATATAAGAGAAGAACAAACCTGACTTCATACTGGATCTATTCCTTTGGCTCTAACCTTTGTGCTCTCTTGCCTCTGCTTAGTTATGCTGGCTCCGAACCTTTGTAAAAGAATGTTGCCTTTAGCTTAAAATATAAAGTAGCCCATTCTCAAGGCTCTGTGTCCCAGGATTGATTTTTTTTAATTAAAAATATATATATTTATTTATTTTTAAAAATTTATTTTACTTACTTATTTTTGGCTGCTTTGGGTCTTTGTGCCAGGATTGATTTTTAAAGGTATAACATTTTCAATTCATATACAGATAAAAAATTTCAGAACAGAGAATAACGTTTGTCTGGTTGGAGGTTTACAGGAACATCATTACCAGACCTACATGGACAGCTGAAAGAACAAAGGATTATCACATCCCCTGGTGGGTGGGAGGTCTGGCTGGCACCAAGAAGTTGGCAACAACCAGTCACACTCCCTCCCTTTTTAGTATAAAAGAAGCCTGAATTCTAACTCGGGGAAGATTCTAATTCTAATTCTAATTGAATTCTAATTCTAACTTTGGGACACTAATCCACCATCTTCTAAGTCTGCTGGCTTTCTGAATAGTCTCTATTCTTTGCCCCAAACAACTCATCTCTCAATTTATTGGCTTGGTGTGCAGTGAGCAGTACAAGTGTGGACTCAGTAACAAGTACATTTATGGAAGCATAAATAGATAGGTTGGTAGGTGGATGGATGAATGATAAATAGATAATACATTATTTTGTTAGAGCACATTTAAAAATGCCTAACAGGGCTTCCCTGGTGGTGCAGTGGTTAAGAATCCACCCGCTAATGCGGGGGACATGGGTTCGAGTCCTGATCCAGGAAGATCCCACATGCCATGGAGCAACTAAGCCCGTGCGCCACAACTACTGAGCCTATGCTCTACAGCCTGCAAGCCACAACTACTGAAGCCCGCCTTCATTGAGCCTAAGCTCAGCAACAAGAGAAGCCACCACAATGAGAAGCCTGTGTAACTGCAATGAAGAGTAGTCCCCTCTCGCCACAACTAGAGAAAGCCTGTGCGCAGCAATGAAGACCCAATGCAGCCAAAAATAAATAAATAAATATATTTATTTTTAAAAATGCCTAATATTGACAGATTGTTTGTGAAGCAATAAATGTGGATTATTCTGTAGTTTATCATAATATATTTTAATAATTCACCTTTCTTTGTGTAGCATTCATACTGGAGGTGTTTTATTCCTAATTAAATGAAAATGCAGTGAAATATTATTTTGAAAAGCAGGTTAAACTTTTATTTTCTCTTTCTTTAAAATGTGTGTACTCACTGTCAGCATTTGATGTTTTCTGGGTGTGTCTTAGGTCTGGGCAAATTGGAATAACTTCTCTATGCCATATCTTCTGATGTGACACAGAAGATATGTCAACCTTTATTTTTCTGTTTAAAGATCTCACTAACATTAATGTACTCCCTTGAAAGAAAAGTATTTCAAAATAATTTTTGAAACTCAACATTCCTATAAAAACACTAAAACTAATGGTTGTTTGAAAAGTTATTATAGACCTTCAGGTCTATAAATATAAATAAATATAAAATATATATTATTTTATATTTGATAAATATAAAATATATATTAAATTTAAAACAACAAAAGGACAAATTGGAAGATTGGATATACTGTCTGTGTCATTTTCTAATACATTATTTTTGGCCTGAATCTCTGAAATATGACCCTGCAATCATTTCATTGTTATTTTTACTGAATAGTTGTCCATCTTTTAAAATAGAATTTAAATTAAAAAACATCAGTTTCTTATTCATGAGACCAGCTCAGGATTACCTTTAAATTGTAGTCAAATAACAGAATATAGAGAAGTCACATCATTTTCCAAGGAATACAAAAACAAAATATTTTTTCCTCTGTTAAATTTCTGGCTGCTGTTTTATAATACTTCTTAGATTTAGTCAGCATTTCTGAAGCTTGTGCAGATTAGAAATCTCTTAAGAACTGCCCTGACAGCAAGAAAAGCCCTGTTATCTTCTATTCATAAAAATGATTATTTTGGAGAGGCACTTTCCTTCAGTAGCTTTGGAAGCTTGTTTATATAATGTAACAACAGAATACGATTTTCAGAGAAATTAGAAAACTACAAAAATATAAAGAAATTATGCAGTATCTACCCATATGGAAATTAATAAATAAAAGGAAATTCCCTAAATACACATATTCAGAATATTACTGGATAATCAAGTTGGATATGAGTGCAGAAGTAACTTGGTACCTGATGGAAAGATAATGTAATTTGAGAACTACATCATTTAATGTATAATGATATGCAGAAAAAAAAGAGAAATAAACAGGAACAAAAACTCCCCAGATATGGCTGGAACTTACAGATTATTTATCAATATTTTGGATGGTGACCAAATTGTCATCACTGGCTGCTTTGGCTTCTATCCATCCTGAGGCTGCCTGGATAAAAACAAATGCTTCCTGGGATAGCAAAGCAACCAGGTAGTGAAATTGAAATTCTGAGCCACCTCAAATATTCTTCCTCACCACTTCCTCACTATGCCTGTTGATATTATAAGCACAGAAAATATCAAGTTAGAAAGTATCAAAGTATTATAAACACAGAAATATCATTTTTCTAACTGTAACAATGTCATTTTGATACCTAAATCTGTATAAAAATATACATGTTTATCTCAACCTCTGTTCTCATTTACTCTCATTTGGTGTTTGCTCAGTTGCTAAATAATGGAAATTATTGTACTCTAGTCATGTATCACACTTTCATATTAACAATGAGGACCTGTGGATTATCTCAATCTCTGCCAATTATAGACTTTTTGCTGTCACTTGCTGTTTCTTATTTATGGGTACCTTGCCTTTCACAGGGCCTTTTAAATCTCGGTTTCACCCCATTCATCCTTCGGGGCTCAGCTCAGATAATATGTTCTCTAATCTCACAGGCAAAATTATTGACTACCCCCCAAGACAGAGTCTTCACTGAATTAAAAAAAAAAAGTTTCTATTTATTTTAAATTAAAAATTAGGACTCAGAAACCCATGGAAATATACATATATTTTCAAATTTTTAAAATTAATTTTTATTGGAGTATAGTTGCTTTACAATGTTGTGTTAGTTTCTACTGAACAGCGAAATGAATCAGCTATACATGTACATATATACTCTCTTTTTTGGATTTCCTTCAATATTGATAAAAAACTATGTTATCGATGTACTTAAGATTCATTGAAATGAAAACAAACAAAAAAAATCTTACCTAACAAGTACTAATAATTCTTTCTTTCAAAGAACTAAAAGTGCTTTGAATGAAGAGAAAAGAAAAATACCAAAAATAAATTATCAATAACATGTTACCTATTTATGTTGGGTAGTTTCATATTGAAATTGGGAAACAGTTTTAAATTCTTTGTGATCTTGGGCTTTTTGATATTTAAATAGGGTCTGTAGTTTTGTGTTATATTTGTTTGTTTGGATGGCTGCTGCTTTGTTAACTGGTTTGTTGCTGGTTTTTAAATTCACTGGGAAAATGAAAGGTAATGAAATTAAATAAAGCCTGGAAGAGTTAAAAGAGTCTTATATTCTAGTAATATTACCGCATCCTGTTAATGTGCTGGATTTCTCTTGGAAAGCTCAAGATCCCTTCAATATTTCATAACAGTAATGTGAGCAAGTAGACAAAAGGGAAATAGAATGCCAACCTATATAATGGAAAAATTGAAAAATACGTAAGGTGCTATATAGAGATTACTGTCTCTGATTGAAACAGGACCAAAAACTATTTTTCCTTCAGCTACTTTGGCCCAGAGTGGGTGATGTTCATGCTTATATTTTTATGCCATTTTCCTTCGAATACTCCACGGTATACAAAAGAAGTCAACATAAATGGTATATATATATCAATACAAATATCTCATGTGTAAGATGAATATATTGGGTCATTTCTCTTGGGAAGTTAATTTGCATTGCGTCTGATGAAAAGCTGTTCATCCTCCTTATTACAAGATGGTTATTTTAAAACACTTTGATATAAATGTTTGACCTTTGAGAATCAAGTTCTTTTGGAGGAAATCCCAGATGTGCATACAATTAGAAGCAATGTTGAATATCTAGTGTTGCCAGGTCACTAATTAAATTCCTGAACATAACTTTTTTCTTCCTGAAATACAACATTTAGTAAATTATTTTATAATTATGCAAACATTGTTTGCATAATCTATACATTGTTTTGTATAGATTTTGCATTTTAATGAGTTAGGGAAAATCACAATTTAAAATGAAATCAGAACTTGAAAGAAAATTCTGGAGCTAAAGAGCTGTCATCCAGTCATAATAACACAGGCTACTTTCACTGAGGCTGCAATTCCTTTGTCATTTTAAAAGTCACATATTTTCTGTTTAATTATGCTTTTTTTGTCTTTTTTGGAAGAAGTTTCAATATAAATCCGCAAAGGACAGATAAGAATCTTCCAGAGTGAAGAATATCTGTCTTTTTTCCATAGCATTTTCTTTATTATTACCTCTCAAATATGTTTCTATTGCTCTTATTTGGTTAGATCAGGCTTCAGGAAGCAAAAGTCCAAGGATCAATGTAAGCATAACTATTATTCCCCTATTATTAATAGGACTAAATATGTATTATTGCTAAATGAGAATAAATTGTTATGGGAGAATAATTATCTTAAAATATTTGAAGTTTTGGATTTGTTAAATATTTTGACCCATCCCCATTTTTTCTGCTTTTTAGAACATAATCAGTATACAGAAGCCTCAAACTTAAAATATGATGGAATTCTATAAGTAGAGACCTGGAGTGAATGGCTCAAATTGTGGCATAAATTGTGTGAATCATTTGATATCTCAGCTGTCTGAGCCTTTTTCTTAATTCTCTGTGACACGATATGTTTTATAAAATAAAAAATAGGAATATAGGAACTGATAAACAGGAGTCAAAGATATTATAGGGTTAGCAATATCGTAGGAAGGATAGATAAATAGACTTACAGATGATAGATACATACATATACATATATGTGTTTGTGTATATATATATATATATATATATATATATATGCTCAATATAGCAATATAGCCATACAGAGACATACATCTTTAAATACATTACTGTAAAGATATTTAACTTGTAGTTACAGTTCCTTCTTTCATTTAACTCATTTGCTTATCCCTTACCATAAAACATCTTTTAAATATAAAGGTGAACTAAAAATACATTCAGACAAATAGAAAATGGAGAATTCATCCCAGAAGAAAAGCTGAAAATGATATTCTAAATAGTAATTATCATATGTTTGGTAAAAAGGAATCTGTTGGAAGCTTGGAGATATAGGAAAGTAATAAAATAAATAAAATGGCACAATGTGGATAAGTATAGATAAGTATTGAGTGTGTAAAATTATAATAATAATGTCTTGAATAGTTTTAAATATATGCAGAACAACATATACAAAATATGTAGATATCTAGAGAAGGTTAGATATGGTTCAAATATTTAAGGTCTGTGTATGGTCTGGAATGTGGTACAAGTACTGATTTTTATTAAAATATGGTAAGGTAATTAAAAATTTATAACCCATAAGGTAAGCGTGTAAAGAGTAGTGAAGGTGTGTGTAAATATAAATTAATATGGGGAAATGGAATGACAAAGTATGTAAACCCATTTATATTTACGTGTAAGTTTACATCTATGAAGAAATATAGGAGAATCATTCCATCAAAGACACACGGGAGTCCGAATTACAAACTGAAACATTTTTGTTCTTGAATACTACTTCCAAATATTTGGATTTATTACATCTGAAATGGCACCTAAAAATCCTTTTCTGAAAAACTCCTAGGATTAGTCTTATCCCAAACCTAAATCACAGAAAAAGAAATTTTAAAGAATATTCACAGATAATATACATTATGTCTAAATATCCAAGTATTATTCTTATAAGAACTGTGATATGCTAAGCCAATGATAACAGATAAGTCATATGAATCCAACACTCCTTACTTTTGTCCTGATTACATGGACTACTAACAAACTACAACACTGTTTCTGCTTGACTGTAGGGATTTTTCTTAGCTCCTTTCCCTTCAGACCCCCAGTAGCTACTTGTAATCCCCTACAGTTGGGAAAATTGTAAAAAGATGATTTAACTTCTCTATATACTTCCAAATAAAAGAAAAAATATACCAAATAGCAATTATCGATGACCCTGTTCTGTGTTAATGATGCAGTGACTGGAAATTAATAACCAAACAATAAACAAAATTGCCAAGTAACTCAGAAAGTATAACTTAAAATGCCATATTGACTGATGGATGAAATTGGAAATGAAACCTTAAATAACAGTCTACTTAGAAAACAATGCAAAAAAATTGCATATCAAATTTCTAGAGTACAAGCAAACAATACCCCGAGTAAAATCTCTAGCCTCCAATTTTGCATTACCAAATAACAAAGAAAATTTGACAATTTGTAAATTACCTAAAGGTTAACAAAGAAATAAAAAGTAAAGAAAGTGAAGAGCAAGACATTGGAAAGTTTAGTAAAGCTAGAGAAAGGAATTCTATAATTAAATGTACATAGTATTAAATTAAAAAAACAGAAAAAACTTGACAATTGTTAAATATATGAATAATTTCCTTGAAAATAAAAATAATTGTATAAACTCTATTTTAATTAGAAAGAAAACACACATACATATAAAAATCAGAATAAAATTAAGAAATAAACATTAATTCAGATAAAATTATTATTTAAATGCCAATGATTTTAATAATTATCTCAAGTCATGTAAATTAGTAACTTGACTCAGTAAAGCCCTGGAAAGTGTAAGACGCTTAGAGAATAACTAACCTTTCTAAGAGTAATAAGCAGAAATATTTATTTTGTTGATTGGTTGGTAAACCCTAAGGAACTTTTTCATCCTTTCAAACCAGTTTATTTTAAATATTTCAGAGTACAAAGTAAGAAGAGGTTTCCACGTCTTTGCGTAAAATAAGCACAAAACTGTAATACTGAAAACAAATTTTCTAGAAACACACATAAACTTTTAGGGGGTGATGGTGGTAATGGGACAAAAATGACTGGTTCATGGGAGATGAAGCACAAAGCAAAAGAGTAATCATGATCTTGAAATGTCCTTCAGAAGTAAAGCACAAGCAACTGACAAAAGTTTTTAACTAAATATTTTAAAAATAAATAAATATAAACACACATAAAAGTCCATTATTGTATGTCTATACAAAAGTATTTAAAAATTATAAAAGTAAATAAAAGCAAATGTTACTCTATCAAATGGCTATTGTGCTATATTATTACTTCCCCCTTTATTTCTATTTAAAATGTTTTAAATTGGAAATGGAAAGATTCCACCTTGTTTATTATCTACTTAATATCAAGCCAACACCATGTGGCATGGAGACACAAAGTCTCATGAAATTCAGGAACAAGAAGATGACCACTTTTACCACTAGCATTGTACTTAATCCTAGAAATTTGACCAAACAGTACTATAAAACCAATTAAGTAAATTTTTAAAATCTACCCTTATTCGCAGATAATACTATTATCTCCCTGGAAAGAGATAAGTGAAACTGTCTTTATAAGAACTGTGATTAAGTAAAGACACATGTCCCAGAAGAAAAAAATAATAATAATGAAAAGCCTGTAAAAAGTATTCCAAATATAATTTCAAATTTTAAATACTCAAAATTTTTTATTACTCCATGAAATCAAAATCAAAATCAGATACAACTTTGTGTTTCAGATTGGAAAAACAATCAGATGGGTATGGAATGTTTTTATTCCCAGCTGGGAAGTAAGTCATATGAATTATTTTTAGTATATACCAATGGTAAGTACTATATAATGTGTGGTTTAACTATATGAAGAATGTGTATATAATATATATTGAATGATCATATAATGGATAACTGTAATATTCAGTCTTGAAATATAAAATAATAGATTGCTCATTGATAATGTGTATACATATACATATGTATATATACATATATATACAAATAAAATACCAAATTACATTTTCTCTTAGTAATGGTATTAGAAGAGTTAAGTTTCATACTTTATTCTATTTTATGTATAATTGCTGATTAACATTGTATTTTCACTGAATTCTCAAAGATACCCTATGTGATAAAAACAGATGAATATATGTATGTTTTTTCTAAGTCAGATACAACTATTTCAACAGCACTAGCACATTTTATGCTATCTTATTTTTACTAAAAACATGTTTGAAATGTGAAATGTGAAGTAATGGGAGAAACTTTATAGCAAACTTACCAGAATCTGTGCACTCAAATATATTTTCATCCTTAAAAAGCTAATCTGGATGGCCATACGTTTATTCCAATGATATCATCATTTCCGTTTTTAGAACTTATCTTTTTAAACTTCCGCCAAAAGCTTCAGCATATTACTTTAAATATCGAATAGGGAAAATATTTTTTTCATTTTAAGATGGAAGTCCAAATAGCTTCTAGAGTTGGGTCTGCTTAATAAAATGGGATATTATACTGCATGACAATTTTTTCATTATTTTATTTAAAGTTAGGTGTGATTTAAAAGTGACAGTTATGTTTTCTTCCTGTATTGTCTCCATACTGATTTTTATAAGGCAATTATAATAAATAAGTTTTGAAATTATTATGAACATCACTTCAATGTAAGACCAAGCATAAAATCTCAAATAACATAAATTTTAATGCTTAATCTCTGATATTTTTGTATCAAAAGCTGCCTTTTTACTATGTAGCCCCGGTGAAATTCGTCTTCTATGATTTTACAAAGAATATAGTATGGTTGTGATTTTATGTTTTTATTTTTTAGTCTTCTTAATGTGAGGCCATTAAACTAACCTCAAAAATACCGAAACAAAATTTTGCTTTTAAACTAGGAAAAATTTGGCACTCAGTTTGCTTAGGCAGCCAAACAGTAGGTTGAAGGGTGTACTGAAGCTGTTTAGGCACTATTATTGGGAGGTTATGGTTGCCTATTTTCTCTTCAGACCTTTGACATGTACATTATATTCTTAGTGGTGCAGCCTGGCCTTAGCATCTTTATTTGCATGAGCCAGAGCTGTGTAGTCAGCCGTGTAATTGCCCAAAGAAGCAATCCTATTATTCCAAGGGAAGATATTTTTACTTTGCCAAATGAGAAAGCAAGCTACAACTGATCATTAGACACATTTGAGATATGTTAAATAAATGTATTAACCACCTTATGCACTAGACAATTTGATTTCAAGAAATACTTGCCTGTAAATCCTGGGAAACATTTGCCAAAGAAATAGCCATATAAATGTGTACCTGTTGCTCCATTTTTGCAGGGCGCAGACTTACAATCTTCAGTTTCTATTTCACAGATGTGTCTTTCACATCTTTGCAGAGAGCTACAATTGCAGGTGTGCAAATGGGTCAGGCAGAGGCCTTGCACTGATGTGCTCTGGTTTCCTAAGCAGTCATCAACATTGAGTATACCGACTCTAAACATGTGACCAAGAAAACAGCTGCATCTGAAAAGCAAAAAACCCAATTAGTCATATAATTTAACATGTTTAAATGATTATCGCATATTTACTTAAATCCACAGGATGAGGACATATTAAAGAAGGTTGTGTGGTGTACTTTTAAAATATTCTTGTAGGAAGTGTCCATTCTTGGCAAAATTTAATTTTGGTTATCGTGCAGAATGATGCTTGAAAAGAACTTTGGCAACAAACAGATCTAGACTCAAATACGGGTCCTGCCACTTAACTGCTATGTGACCTGCTGAGGTGAAATGACGGTGCGTGTGTGTCAGGATTTTTGCGAAAATGCGCTGGAAATTTCTCTAGTGTGAATGCCTGAAAATTATGACAATTTTTGATAGTAGTATAAGTGCCTGACATTACGCTTTTGATTACCAAGGCCTTCATTTCAAAGACATTCATCTGAAATAAACACACTGCCAGCTACACAAGTACATAAAAAACCAAGCCAAGCCCCCAACCCCATGAAATTTCCCATTTTAGAAAGCCCTGTTTGACCTTGATAAATAACCTTTTGTGGGGACCCTGCTTTTCCCTTCTTGCTCTTTAATTCCCACGTTCATGTTTTAAATTCACTAATAGGATGAACACTGAAACCACTAGGCATCCCACCCTGGACCCCAGTAAAAGCAGAACCCCAGGTCTTCTGTGTCTCTTTACCTGAGCTGTGACTTTGCTGTGTGGCCCAGGAGTGCCATCTACCCTCCTCCACAAACTATGGTAATAAAACTTGTTTGTCAAAGTTCTCTGATGGTTATTGCTGAGGTGCATCTTACAATCATGATAAGAACCACAAGGGCCAGTCTGGTGGCCACATGGGTTCCAGTTGGGGAAATGTCTGTGAGGGCTGCCACAGGTAGTGCAGGCCAGGTGAGGGCCCCGGGCATTCCTGGGCAATGGCATCACTATTGATAGGCTGATCCAGCATAAAACAAGTTTGAAATATTTCATCTCATGCCTAAAACTAATGGGATTTTAATTAATACTAGGTTCTATTGATAGTATTCATTCATAAGTATATGTTTGCATTGTCTATGTGATTGGCATTGACCTAAATGAGGTAATGCTGATGTGAACAAATTTCTGGCTTTATCTCAAGGAAGGCACCCTCTGCTTACCCTAATATTTATAACTCTAATAGGTTTTATTGCAAATGCTTTAGTATCTCAGTTTTTTAGTTGCCTATAGTGTACATTCTCTGAAGGCAGGAACAATAGCTGTCTTATTCCCTCTGAATTCTTATCACCAGTATATATGCTAGTATATGCCAGTTCCTAGCACAGAGAGAAGGACCCAAGAAACCTTGTTCAATGTGTAATGATTGAATAAATAAATGAGGTGCTGGAAAGACACTCAGAGTTTTCAGGGGGTGGGGAAGGTGATAAGTAGATTATTACAATATCTCTGAGGTTGGATTAAGTACAAATATTCTGGGAATTATTAAGAGAGGAAATTAACCTATCTTACATGATGGGATGATGAGGCAGGAGGAGAGTTATTGTATAGTGTGTGTGTGTGTGTGTGTGTGTGTGTGCGTGCGTGTGCGTGTGTGTGTGTTTACTATTACACATAATGGATTATTCAAACTCAATTTTTCACTGAGTGCAATTATTCTTTAAAGATATAGATGAAGGGCTTCCCTGGTGGCGCAGTGGTTGAGAGTCCACCTGCCAATGCAGGGTACACGGGTTCGTGCCTCGGTCTGGGGGGATCCCACGTGCCGCGGAGCGGCTGGGCCCGTGAGCCATGGCCGCTGAGCCTGCGCATCCAGAGCCTTTAAGAGCTATATTGGAATTTTTAAATATCTATCTATATTTCTTGAGTACATTAATGCAATTCATTGAGTCATTTTAAATTTTTTAAGTATAGATTTCAATGATGTTGAAAATCCTGATGAGACTTTAATAACATGCACACAAAATTAATTCCTATGGTAATTTCAATTTAGCCAATATTTTCTAGTAGTTTTTAATGTGGTTTTCTCTATTTCAAGATAATTGTGAAATATAGTCTGTGTTTCTTGTAAATTATTGAAAATATCTATAGGTTTAATGGTGAGAGCCAGATTAGCTATTAACAAAGGAGGAAGGGTTTTCTGAAGTTAGAGAGATAGTGGTTTTTAACTTGTATTTTCTTCATTTCATATACACACATCTTTTGAGTACTTCAATTATTTATTAAGTGTATTGAACAAATATTCTTGGGTCTTCTTTATATGCTAGGTATCACCTTAGGTAATGTGGATTATGAGATACCATTTTAATGATTATAACTTATATAATATACCACATTTATTCCTTTGGATATTGCATATACGTACATATAAGTCATAAGAAAAAGAAAGCATAAGGCAAGAAAGATACCTAAAAAATGCTGAAAATTTTTGGTCTAATTTTTTTGATTTTCAAATATCCCTTGCCAACTATTCAAAGGACACTTAAAATAATCATATAAACATGATAATGAGTTGAGAAGAACAATGTTAAATCACTCTGTTATTATTAATGAAAATTAACCTACTGAACCTAAGTCATTACACTCATAAAAGTATATGATGGTAGGTGTTTGGGGCCATCAAGAGTGTCAAAATTCAGTTAGTTTAAACCTTTCTTCTTGTCATTGTAAAAAACTTGGCCATTTGATGCAGTTTGCCAAGGATCACTGAGATTGTTAATGGCAGGCCGTATAGTGAATGGTTTGATATATTCAATGCACCAGGCTTGGCTCTAATTTTTCTTCTCTAACTTATTTTATAAATGATTTTCTCTTTTATATATAATTATAATAAATATATAAATTATATATATATAACTTTATAAATAATTTTTATTTATAAATAATTTTCTTATCTGTAAAATCATCAGTACTAGATCTACTTCATAGAGGAGGATGAAGTATATTAATTACTGGGCAGGTTACTCTGTCACCAGCTATATCAAATGTGCTTATGTTTACCTGAAATAAAGTTATAGAACACAATTACTCCCCTTCAATGACCTCTCACTTGCCACCCCCTATGACTCTGTAAAAAAAAAAAAAAAAAAAAAAAAAATTCTAGGTAAACTCTAAACTGTCACATGGCATATAAGTCTGTCTATATCATGCCTGGTTTAATCACATTTTATAGATTAATTATTAATAATGTTCATTCACTTTGAAAGGACAAAGGAACACATTAGTTGAAAGTCTGTATGTTGAAAGTATGGTCTCAGTATTAAATATTGTCATTTAATAGTTTTATTCACCATTTAGGTTTTTAATAGAAAAATAATCTAGAAATAGAAGACATTAAATATATTACTTTATGTATTACTCTGAGTCCTAAGATTATGGTCCATATGTCTTATATACAGCAGATGCTCCATTAATATTGTTTTACTATGTAATCATAAAACGTATCTTAAAATTGGGTGAGGCTCAAGAGAAAGGTCATCTTAAAAGTTCTGAATAAATAGCTTCAAAAAGTTCATAGTCTTAGAAGATAATTTGAAAAGCAATGCAAAAAAAGTTAGACATATAAAAAGCTATCTAGATATTATGGACTAAAATAAAAATATGGCCCGGGTAGCACAGAATCATCTAACATGCATAAAAACATTTTTATTATTTGACATATGAAAAAAGCATGAAAAGTCATAGAGCCTGAAGCTATAATATAGTCAAACTTTGACTGTATATGCTTAACACCATATTGGTTTGCTCCCAAAAGAGAAAGAAAAAAAAGAATTGTGTATACATTAGCTAAGTTTCAACCCACACTATAGTTGAAACTTAATTATACAAAAATGCTTCCTTTAATTAAGTTTATTATAATTAATTTTGGCATGCATATGGACAGTATAATAATATCTATTTTGGAATTGCTTAAATGAATTAAGTAATGACCTCTATATCATTTTACTATAAAGCTTAAGGAAACAAGGTGATATTTTCCAGTGGACAATAAAGAGTAAAAAATATATCAGTGCATGTAAATGCAATAGTCAAAAGTATCCAGCCACTAGAGAAAACGTGGTTTACTGCAGCGGTCCCCGACCTTTTTGGCACCAGGAACCAGTTTCGTGGAAGACAGTTTTTCCACGGACAGGGAGGTGGTGGTGGGGATGCTTCAGGTGGTAATGTGAGCAATGGTTCAGGCAGTAAAATGAGCAATGGGGAGCGATGGGGAGTGGCAGATGAAGCTCTGCCCACTCTCCTGCCACTCACCTCCTGCTGTGCAGTTAAGTTCCTGCCAGGAAACCCCTGGTTTAGTGCTACCATTTAGTGCTACCAAGAATAATAAAAACCAAAAATACGTGCATACATACATACACACAAACAATAAGCCACTTTTATATATAGACCAGTTTATTTTTCTTTTTCCAAAAGTAAAATGTAACACAAAAAACTTTTGCCTGGGAGGCAGCAAAGTTTGCATGTTAAACCAAAAATTAAAAATAAACAGAGAACAAGAAATTCATATCTTAATAAAAAGGTACTGATATCACGGTAGAAATTACAATAGTCTTAGAAATTAATAATCATAAGACTTCTTGGTTCAGAAATAATTTTTTAAACCACAAGTAAAATGTATTTCTCTGGCAAATTCACATAAACATATATTTATACAAGCCTCCTTACTCTACAGACATAGGTCTTGAAGCTATATCTGCTTTTATCATGGACTTTTAGATTTTACACTTTGAAATAGGACTCTTGCTTATGACTGAAAAATAGTGTTTTTGGTTATACTTAGCATTACGTGGACAATGTGAAACTCCTAAAATAGACTGTAGAGAAACAGGTTTAATTTAAGTTTCCAGAAAGAAAGCCATAAAATTCAGTGCTATAAAACAAACTACTTGTGTCTTTAGAAAGTGAAACTAATAGTTATTTTAGTAGTTTAAAAAGATATTTGCTTTCTAAATGAAATGACCATGAGATGTGTTCTGAGGAGAATATTAATTTACCTATGGATGGTGCATTATTTGATCTCATTTCCACAACATTTTGCACAATGTTTTCTAATTAGGGAGTGCTCAATAAATGTTTGATGAGTGTATGAATGAATTGATTTCATTTTATTATATGTCTGGTAGTAAGGAGGGATTGGTGACTTGTGCGTAAGCTTGAAGCTTCATACATGCGTTGGAGCCATGAACACTTCAGAGTCTTTCCTGGTTTTCTGAAATTATGATCCCATACTTAGCAAAAACTATCTGGAAGTCCTGAGGGACAAAACTTTAGTGGGATTTTTTTTTTGTCCCCATTAAGTTTTTCCAAATTTCCAGAAAGTATTTTTGAATATTTTAGGGCAAAAATGTGGTCAGGCTCAAACCTGTGTTAAATACTTCATTTATATTATACACTTTAAGTTGTACTATTATGAAGTATATATCAGTAGAAAAATATTTTTGCATGAATGATCAACCACCTGTTAACATTATTGTTGTTATTTTGTTGTTTTGCTAGTGTCATTCGTTTGAAAGAAATCCTTAATTTCTATTACAGTACTATAATTGTTTGGCTTTATAAGTTGTACCTTGTGAGTTTAGTTTTAGTTATTTTATTTTTAAAATTTTTTATTGGCATATACTTGATTTACAATGTTGTGTTAGTTTCAGGTGTACAGCAAAGTGAGTCAGTTGTACATATACATATATCCACTCCTTTTTTTTTTTTTTAGATTATTTTCCCATATAGGCCATTGCAGAGTATTGAGTAAGTTCTCTGTGCAATACAGCAGGTTTTATTAGTTATCTATTTATATATAATAGTGTGTGTATGTCAATTCCAACCTCCCAATTTATCCCTTCCCTACCATCCCCTCATAACCATAAGTTTGTTTTCTACATCCGTGACTCTACTTCTGTTTTGTAAATAAGTTCATTTGTACCCTTTTTTTAGATTCCACATATAAGTGATAGCATATGATATTTGTCTTTCTGTGTCTGATTTACTTCACTCAGTATGACAATCTCTAAGTCCATCCACGTTGCTGCAAATGACATTATTTTGTTCTTTTTAATGGCTGAGTAATATTTCACTGTATATATGTTCCACATCTTCTTTATCCATTCCTCTTTTAATGGACATTTAGGTTGCTTTCATGTCCTGGTTATTGTAAATAGTGCTGAAATGAACACTGGGGTGCATGTATCTTTTTGAATTATGTTTTTTTCTAGATATATGCCTAGGAGTAAGAGTGCTGGGTAATATGGTAGTTTTATTTTTGTTTTTTAAGGAACTTCCATACTGTTCTCCATAGTGACTGTACCAATTTACATTCCCACCAACAGTGTAGGAGGGTTTCCTTTCCTCCACACCCTCTCCAGCATTTATTGTTTGCAGATTTTTTGATGATAGCCATTCTGATCAGTGTGAGGTGATACTTCATTGTATCAATAGTGTAATTTTAAAAGTTCTCCATTTCAAAATCATGGAGATATTTTTCTACATTTCTTTCAGTTACATCATATTTTTGTTTTTCCTTTTAACTTTAGGTCTCTGAACACATTCAGAATCTGATCCCAAATAAAGTATAAGGTTGCAATTCAGTTTTATCTATGATCTAATAGTAAGCCATTTCCCCATTATCCTCTACTAAAGAACCCTGTGTATTCTCATTAAATTATGGTAAATTTCTGTTACCATAAACAGAGCGAAACACAGAAAAAATGCATTTATATTACAGAATAAAAGATATTTTTTATAAAAAAAAGATCCTGAAAAATAATTGTTTTTTAAAACAAATATTTATTGATCTGTACTTGTGTCATTTGTGACTGACTTCTTTACCACAGCATGTTTTCAAGGTTCGTTCACGTTGTGGCGTGTATTAGGAATTCATTACTTTTTATTGCTTGGTAATATTCCATTTCATGAATGTAATGCATTTTATTTTCCATTTATCATCACTTGATAAACATTTGGGCTGTATCAAATTTTTGACTATTATGAATAAAACTTTACAAACTTTAATGTGGAAGTTTTTGTATAGAAACATATTTTCATTTTTTTGAGTATCTACTAGTAATTGCTGGGTTTTATGGAAATCTATAACTCCCCTTTTCAAAGTACCTGCATGCACCATTTTATATACCAACAGCAGCATACGAGGGTTCCAATTTCTCCAAATCCTCACCAACACCAGTATTTTCTATTAATCTTTCTTTTTGATCATGTTATTGATAATAGAGGGTATAAAGTATTATCTGGTTTTTAATTTTCATTTCCATTATTTTGTCATTAAATAAGTTAGTTGTGTTTTGTCTCTCTCTTTTTTAATTTCTTATTAGTTTGAAGGAAGAAGTTCCATTGTATCTTCATTTTTCTTTTTATCATGAAGGGGTGTTGGATTCTGTCAAATGCCTTTTTCCTCTGCATCTATTGAAATTATCATATGTCTTCTTTTTCACCTTTATTAAATTGACATGACATATTACATTAATTGATTTTAGAAAGTTAAACCAACTTTGCACTTCTGTGATGAATCCCACGTGGTCATGGTGTATAATCTTTGTTATATGTTACTGGATCTGCTGCATACAATTGTGTTGAGGGTTTTTGTGTTCAGATTAATTAGACATACTGGTCTGTAGTTTTACTTTCTTGTGATGTCTTTGATTTTGTTAACAATGTAACACTGGCCTCATAGAATGAGTTGAGAAATGTTCCCTCGTTTATTTTTAGAACAGTTAATAATTTCTATTATATCTGCTTTACATGTTTCAAGTATTCCCCAGTGAAGCTATTTAGTCCTGGATATTTTTTAGTGTGAATCTTTTGTTTGTTCATTGAATTCATAATTCAAACTTTTCACTTAAAAAAAATCTATTTAGATTTTCTGTTTCTTCTGGAGTGAGTTTCAATAGTTTTTGTTTTTCTAGGAATGTCTCCATTTCTTCATAGTTACCTAGATTTTTGGATATACAACTGTTCATTATGTTTCCTTATAATCCTTTTCCTTTCTGTAATTTCAGAAATAATACTCTCTTTATCATTCCTAATTTTAGTAATTTGATTATTCTCTCTGTCTTAGTATAGATAAGGATTATTCATTTTGTTAATCATTTCAATGGATAGACGTTGGTTTTGTTGATATTCTCTCTTCTTTATCTATACTCTATTTAATTCATTTCACTCTACAGTTTATGATTTCCTTCCTTTCTACATTTTCCATCATGTTAAATTAGAAGTTTAGGATATTGATTGAGATTGTCCTTGATTTTTACAGCTATAATTTATATTCTAAGCACTGCATCACCTACATCACATGGGTTTTGACATGTTGTGTCTTCATTTTAATTAATCTCAATTGATTTTCTTCTATTTTGATTTATTTTTGATTAATTGACTTATATGAATTGTGTTAATGATCACATTTTTGTGAATTTATCAAATTGTTTTTGATTTCTAATCTCATTTCAGGGTGGTCAGAAAACATACTTATTAAAAATTTCACTATTTTAAAATATATTGCAGCTTGTATTAGTAAATAATCTATCTTGAAAAATGTTCCATGTGCATTTGAGCATAATGTTATTCTGCTGTTGTTGACTGGAGTGTTTATCTACTCATTCTACTTGATTTATAATGTCATTCCAATGTTCTGTAGACTTGACGTTCTCCGGCCAAGTGTTGTGTCCACCACTGAAAGTGCAGAAATGGAGTCTTCAGCTATTCTTGTTGAATTGGCTATTTCTCCCTTCAATTCAGTCAGTTTTTATTTCATGCATTTTGGGTCTCTGTTGTTAGGTGCATATGTTTATAATTGCTACATATTCTGATGGATTGACTCTTTTATCATTATAAAATGTTCCTTTTCTCTAATGAACATCTTTTCTTTTCGAGTCTATTGTTTTGATATTAATATAGAAATTCCAACTTTCTATGGTTGTTGTTTGAACAATATATCTTTTCTCAACATTTTACTTTCAATCTGTTTGTACATTTAAATGTAGAGTATGTCTCCTATAGACAGTATACACTTGTATATATCTAGAAATTATCTTGTCTGAAAAATCTCTCCTTTTCATTGGATTTTTAATCCACTTGATTGTAATGTTATTATTGATATAGTTGGAATTATGTCTGCCATTTCCTTTTTTGTTTTGCAGACATTTTATGCCTTTTTTAAACCTCTATTCTTCTGATACCACTTCCTTCTGTATTAAGAAAATATTTTTGAGGGAAAAATTTTAATACCTGTAATGCTATTTTACTGTACTGCTTTAGTTATTTTCTTAATAGTTGCTCTGCAGATTACCATATACATCTTAACATATCAGAACCTGTCACAGATTTAATTTCCCTCAGATACAAACTTAATTTTAATGTGATAAAATTATTTCTATATAAGCCTATTCTTTATCACCCTCATTTTTGTTCTATTGTTATTTATAATATATAATACACATTGCATAACATATAATAACTACATATGTTTGATGCATAAATACAATTTTAAACAAAAATAAATACTATTAAATATTATTAAATATTTCAATCATGGCTTATCAGTATAATTATAATATTTTGATAAATAGGTGATATTCTTTGTTGAAATGATGAATAAAATACCTGGATATATTAATTTCCTCTTCATAAATAGCTTGTTGACACCTACTTCCTTCATAGTCAGTTGTGTTTTCCAGACACATTTTGCAAAACCATGTGGAAGTACATAGGCACCAATATCCCTTATCATCTTCTTTAATCAACCAACTACATCCATTTGCACATATCTATAAAAAATAAGAAATAAGAATTTTGTAACTGTCCATTATATACTAAAATATTACAATTATTTCTGTTTGAATTTCTTATTTTCCCTATGTATTAAATTCATGTGTTCTTTTAGCAAGGATAAAATATATTCACTTTTAATTTATATTAAAATTGTTCTCAACAGTCAAATTAATTTCATTCTCAAATTATAACAGTAATACATAAATTGTAAAAAGTTACATAGATCAATATCCACTATAAAGTTGTAGAAATTTTTTAAGCTTTTATTTATTCAAAATTTTATAGACATTGCTAAACTGTTAACTGTTATGGTAGAAATAGCATTATATTGAGAACCATATCCATGGAAAACCTGTTTCCTTTATCACTAAATAGCTTTTTCTCCTTGAGTGAGGTATTTGGATCTGCCTTTGAACTGACTGTAACATTTTATTGCATCCCTTATGAAAAATTAATTAAGTAAAATTTTAACACTTTATTTTATATTTGCGTGGAAGTCATAATTATACCTAGTCTTAAAAAAATTACCACTTTAACTATTTTTAGAGATCTTACACAGATATGCCCTATAGATTTACTTGAAAGAATTAGGCAAACTTTGTCACCAGAGAAGTGCTCATCTTATGGAATGCTTAAACTCAAGCATATCCTTTCCTAGGTCTCAGAAGAGAGTTCAAAACACAGTAGAACTTTGATAACTTTAAAAAAAAAATTTCCTCTGAATATTTCCATGTTTTCTTTATGTTTTTTTTTAAGTCCATTAAGTTATTTCCTATCAGTAGCAATACAATTAGGAATTTGGTTTTGCAGTGTGATCCTTTAATGACAAATTAATTATTTATAGAGTTCTAGTCTCTGTTGGGTAAGCATTAGATGAGAATCTGTTTTCCATTTTTTTATTCAGAGCTGAAGTCAATTAAGAATTCTAACTCCACTAGGAAGGAGAACAGGTCTTTGACATGGACAGATGAGGTGTTTTTCAAAAGCTATTTACACTTAGTCAATGACTAAAGTATTATAATTGAATTTACATGTTTTCTCTATGTGTTTGTACTTCAGAAAATCCTTATCCCTTACTGAGTGCCTAATCATTCCTACATACAGAGTATATTTGCTGTAAAGTTTCTTAAATTAAAGGAAAATTGTTATAATTGGTTTACAAAGTTAAATAAGCTGTTACATATAAAACACCAGATATTAGCATTTAATGACACTATTTTATTATTCTCTCTCTCCATATATATGTGTACATTATATATATGTATATATGTAATATATGTTTATATACATCTGTACATACATATATATTCATATTATTAATTTTATTTTCTGAAATTTGTGATTGTATTGCATTTTATCCTCAATTACTTTAATGTATATTCTTATAAAAACAAGGATTATACTTTTTCATTACTTCAGTAGTATTATCAAAGTTAAGAAATTAACTTTGATTTTAATACTATATTTTGTAACCTGTAAACTTTATTCAAATTTTGCCAATTATTCTAATACACTATATAAAAATACAATATGTAAATTCTTCACTTTCAACACAACTAGCAAATACAAAGCACTAAAACTTCAATTACTCATAAGTAACATATACATAAACACCAGTAATTAATGGTTATGTTTTTTCTCCCTGTTTGTCTGTACTGTCTTGTAGAGATTGTATTGGAAATTTTGGATTTATATTTAAATTTTCCATTATCTTCTTCCATTATCCCATTTACTTTGGAAGTCCTCTTAGTTGATTTGCTTTAATTCTAAAAGGAATATAATTTAATTAGTCTTATTCTAAAATCTAATTTGGCTTATGTTCTGTACACATACACACAATATGTTTTCTTGATTTCTTGGTATAAGTTTTCTTTATTTTGTGAGGTATTAGTATTATTGTACTGTAGCATGCACAGTCCTGTTAAACTGTATGTACAGTCTGCTTGTAGCGAGGAAATTATATGGGTTTTCAAATAAGTAGACGAGACCCAGGCTGCACTGTCCACTGTGACCCCTCAGGAGAGAGCCACTTTGGGTGGTTATCTGCTTCCTGTGACTCAGACTCTAACCCTCTGTCTGTTACCGCAGCTCTGACACTCACTGCCCCACCTGTAACAGCTGCCCCATCTTTCCTGTTTGATTGTTTTTCTTGTTTCCTGGTCTGGTCAAGAGTATACAGATACATCCAGTTAGTCCATGAAAACTTGGAAAAGAGCAATGCTTCCCAGGTACTGGGTAAATACAGAGATTTTGTTTGTTTGCATGTTTTCAATATAGTTTGGGATGATTCAATAAACACAAGAAAAAAAAGTAGATATTACCAGCTAATCACGCTCAAAGCTTAGAATCTGTGAGGCTTCATGTAAGCTTAATTTTTGATTTATACTGAAAAACACAAAAAACTTCATAATTTGCTATTTTATGCTGGAGAGAAAAATGTCATACACTAAAGAATCATTGTATATTTAGTTATTAGAAATCTAGGCCACTAATACACAAAAAAATCATGACAAAACAATGTTTTAACAACAAAAAATAATAGTGCAGAATTCAGACTATAGCAAACTAGTATTTCCTATAATTATATGCCTTCCTTTTTGGTTTATTTTCAAAATAATTTATTACTAGGATTTAAGAAAAACTGAAAGAACCAAATGAAAACGTGTCTAATTTCCTCAACTATGTACCAAAAACCACACTATCCTTTGTCTAAAAATTGTGATATGAACACCTAAATTGAATTTAAAGCTTTGTTAAATGCTTTCATCATATGCTGATGGTAGTGAATTCTTTACTGCAATTCTTTACTGTATCTAAAAACCATTAAGTAGTTGCTGGCACTAAGAAATATTTAACTTGGTATTTCAACAGGGTTTCTTATCTATTCATAGCCTAGTCTTCTACCAGAGTTTTAGCTTTCTATAATTAAACTTAGAGATAAGAAATCTCTCAGAAAAACTTATAAGACAGTAAACTCTATCAGTGGATACTTACTGAGTTGAATCAATCTTTCACATGTAGGGGAAAGATTTTTCGGTTTTTCAATATAAAAAATCAAGGAATCTACTTAAAAGGAGTCCATTAACCCTCTGAAATTTTATGAAAAACAGTGTGCTTGTGTGTACATAAGCTATCGTGAGGGAACTGTTTCCAGCTTTCATCAGATTTTCAATGAGCATTTTGAGCAAAAAAAGGTTGAGATCTACTCATGTATGCCTATGATTAGAGTAAAACCTATAACTACAAATATAAATTACCCTGGAAAACTCAGTGGTTATACATAATACTACATATAATAAAAGTTGCATTAGCAATTATAATTGTATTATGATATTTGTAATTAATAATTATATTATAATCAATTATTAACTTGTGTAATTGTACAAAATGCCATCATTAAAAAATACACAAAAATGGAATGATATTTTATTTTATTCTTAATATTAAAACTTTTTATTTGAGGCAGAAATGTAATAAAATTTTAAATCTAGCCTGTGGATGATCTTTCCTTTACAAGGAGAATAGAAGGAAAACAAAACTTCCAGAATTCCTTTTTCTGGAAATTCATTACTCCTGATGCATATATATTACAGAATATTACTGCAAAAAATTAACTTCTGCTGGATAGAAGCTACATGTATAATATTTACAACATACTTTTGAAAAATGTTTTTCATATGCAAGTAAACAACTTTAAATTTGCTGTCATTTCATGGAATATCTTGTATGTTTCTATAAATTATTTTGTCATTTACACATTATATTAGTAAAGTCACTCAGCAAAGGGATCTAATGGGGAGAAACTCTAAGGCCTAATATTTGACACATATTTTACCATTTTTTGCCCCTTGTTAACTAAATAGATATGCAAAGAGAGTTCAGGGATAGGACTGAGAGACTTTTCTTTATCATAATATGCAGAAACTTGGATTCTTAGAAGAGTATTAATCAAGTAAAAATTGCACTGGACAAAGTTAAACAGGCAAGAAAGACTCTATTCATGACCATTGCAATAGAAGAGAGATGGAACTCAACTCTGCTGAGACAATACACATGTATGTTTTTAAGTACTGGCATGAGCTAGTGGAACAGTACTGGAGAAAATTAAGTAAGAGACTGACCAACGAGATGTGTGGTGTACACTGAGTTATTCCTGAGTTTGCAAGTGTTTTCCTCTGTGAGTAGGCTAGGCCTTCTGTGTTTGCTAATTATGCCCTTAACAGAATTGTTTGGTGGTCTTTTGGAGGGTCAACAGTGAACAAACACAACATTCTGCAAGGATCCAATTAAAATAGCCTCATTATCAAAGCTCAGTACTCTAGACTGCAAACAGTACCCTGATCTGAGAACACTGGATTTTCTTCTCTCCTACTACGACAGTAACATAGGTACATACAGGTACATTTTAGGAAGTTTTTGATTATGTATTCCAATTGGATCTAAAGAGATGAAATCTCTCTCTGTCAACATCACTTCCTCTGGGGAATCTGTGAGAGTATGGTTAGGTCCTGTAACATCATCATCTACATGACGTAAATGAGTGATGATTTCAGATGGTCACATCAGTCTACATTCCGTGAACAGAATATTCCTTGAGTCACCTTTTCAAAGTCTTCAAAGTTTTTTCGGCACTGAGCTGGGACCAGCTTCTCTGGCAGGTTCTGGAGATGTAACACTGCACAGATGCCTGATATGTTTTCTGGGGTCCATCTGGTGTCTCTGGCCTTAACACAAACAATCCCCCCTTCCTGTTGTAAGTCATGGGCATCTCTCATTGTTATAATTTCTCAAGGACAACCTGCAATTGCAGTGGTCACTCTGGGGGAATTCTGACATGAACAAGATTGTTCACTTGACAGATGCATTAGAACAAAAAGGGAAAAGGTCTTGGGATCTGTGTCTCCCATGTCTAACAGAGAGATTAGTGTTTAATGCACAGGAATGTGTCAGGTCTTAGTTGCAGCATGCAGGATCTTCATTGAGTCATGCAGGATCTTTATTTGTGGTGTGGGCTCTTCATTGTGGCATGTGGACTTCTCTCTAGTTGTGGCATGTGGGTTCCAGGGCGCATGGGCTCTGTAGTTTGCGGCACATGGGTTCTCTTTTTGAGGTGCACGAGCTCAGTAGTTGTGGTGTGTGGGATTATTTGCCCCACGGAATGTGGGATTTTAGTTCCCTGACCAGGGATTGAACCCAGGCCCCTTGCATTGGAAACTAGATTCGTTATCACTGGACCACCAGGGAAGTCCTGAAGATAGTTAACTTTTAACAATCATGACTGTATATCTGTCTGAAGCTAGCTTTCCTTCACTTCTTCTTTTTTGTTGTTTCTTCCTTGTTTTTCTTAGGAAAATTTTAAATTAATTGATCATAAATAATTTTCTATAATTATATGTACATTCTAGGACTATTGTTCACACAGTCAAAAATACAAGGAGAAGAAAATGTTTAACTGTGTTATATTTGTGTTTTCCTTTTGTCAAAAATTTAACAAAGCAGAAAAAGTGTACCTGTGTGTGCAGGTAATTTAATTAGTCTTTTAGATGAATAGAGCACTAGGAGCTTAGAGTTCCGGCATGAACTCAGAAGTCTTGATTTTTTTAAATATGTGAGCACAGAGGTTTATTTATATTAAAAATAAATCTTATGTAATTTACCAATAACTAAAAGACTCCTTAGGCAAATTAGAACAATTTAACTTTTAAAAAAGTGTTCTATTATTGTTTCCCCAGATTGTTTATAATTATAAAAATATGAATTTGATGTAATTGAAATTGTATTTATTCTTTGAAATTTTAATAATGAATATAATTTAAACTGTTAAATCTAATTCATTTTCACTGACTCTACTACACTGATGTACTGGAGTGTTTTATTGATGATACTGCAAATTATAAGAACTTAACATGATATTGTAAATTACAATTTCCAAATCTTTGGAAGACCTTACACTGATACTAAATTGAATTAATAAATTATCTTTGGATACCTTAATAATTTTTAAGTAAGAAAAATAAACAAATATTGATCTCTAAATATAGTTTTAAATTACCATTTTTCTTATAGAATGGAAATTAAAATGTGCACATGTCATTAACTGATGTATATTTATGTTTATATAGGTATATTTATGTTTATTTTGACTAACAAAAAAGTTGATAAAGTGTTATAAAATGTGTGCTCATGAAAAAATAAAATAGCTAAAAATTATTGGATTGCTCTCTCTGTGTTTTCTATTAAGTCGAAAACAGCAAATGTTCATTACTTTATTTAAAGTTGGTAATTATTTTTAAAAAATACAGAGAAATAGAAATATGTATATAAGATAATATGTGATTTGCTTGTTTCCTAAAACAGTTACTTATTTAAATTAATATAATATATATTGTTTTTTAATATGTTGATAAGTCAAATGTTTCTTAAAGATAAAAACTTAATCATCTATGTGCATAGTTGTGTATCTGTACTTAGCTAAATACACATGTGAAAAAGTATATTAAGCTTAATACATATGTTCATGAATTTTAAAAACATAATGAAAAATATACTTGAGGGCATACGTGAAATTAAAAGTTCTGAAGAGTTTGAAGTCTGTTTGCCTGTATTTGTAATGCCTCTCTAGATGGTTGTATTTTATGTACAAAAAAACTTGCATTATTTTCTATAAAGTTGCTCAATATTAATGGATTTATTTATAATGAAAAGAGCTTAAAAATCTTTACTGAAAATTTTGTATGAATGATACACCAAACAGAAAATTACAATTTGGTTTTTATTTATATAAAATGACCAAATTAGGTTGTGTCCAGACAAGAGAGGTTACAAATATTAGGATAACTCTCTAAACTTTTTGGAAAACTCCTTAATCATTTTGACAAGAAGTTCCTTATCTACTTAAAATTAAAATTCTATTTTTTTTCCTGTTGTGTTGTTTAGAAATATCTATTTTGTACATGGTAGAGGTAAGATTGGGAAAAAGAGGGCCATTCTTTGTATCTTTGCCTTAAGTCCCACAGTTGTTAGTGGTAAGACTGACCAGAGACTAGAAATCTTCCAGAGATTTAACTACATTCCAAAGACAAGGGTAGTTATTTACAATCTTTAAACAAAAAAGTGGCATTATCACATCTGTGTTTGACTGTCTTTAAATCAGTCTGTAAGTTATAACATAAATAGGAGACAGAAGACTAGGAATAAAGTGGTTCTTAAAACTCTTTACTACCTCTCTATATTATAAATATAAGACGTAAAAAGATTTCCAAGTACATTGTTGAGAATTTATGAAGTTATATTTAAGCTATGCACATCTCGAACATTGAATTTGCAAGCTTCACATTTCTAGCATTTTTCAGACAATTATGAGTTAAAGAGGCAATAAGAAGCTACTACAGAAATGTACCTCACCTTCCTTGTTCCTTCACGTAGGAACCAACACACATGACCAAGGGCTTTGGATCGGTTCAGACTGACAGCACCTTCCATGCAGCTACAAGCGAGAAAGAAGTAGCTGCCAGTAACCACTTCATGATTTTCACCTTCTGATCCTTACAAACAAAGAGATGAAATATTAAATAACCTTTCACACACTTGAATTCACATTGAATTATTAAAGGCAGTTGTCACATTACTTGATAAATGCAATTTGGCAACACTTACACAAAATAAGCTTCTACGTTTGTAGAATATTAGATTTAAAAGAGACCTAAAACAGAATAAGGCCCAACCCTCTCATTTAAAAAATGGACTAAGAAATACAGCAAGAGAATAAGACACAGTTTCCAGGCCATGCTATTTAAAAAACAATCAAATGCCAAATAAACTTCCAATTAATATTTATAAAAATAATGTAATAATGATAAACAATACATTTTACACAAAAAAAATGTTTGCTCTTTATCTATTGTAGTCGTACAGGGAACAATTTCAAAAGAAATTTGGAAAAATTCCTTAAAATATTTATAATAGAAAAATGGCCAGTACCTTATCCTAGGTTCCTGACAAGAAGGAAGAAAGTCAGGGAATATAAGTGTGTGTGTGTGTGTGTGTGTGTGTGTGTGTGTGTGTGTGTGTATACATAGGTATAGACATACATAAACACATTTATACATATACATATATAATGCAGCTACTTCATGCTCTGATGTTAAAGATAATATCTGTGACACAATAAAGAATGAAATTGCTAAAAAGCAAAATAATGTGACATATAGAAGCAGACACACAGATAACCCAGACTTAGAATTATACTAAGACTGTACAATATCTGTGGTAAATGTGTTGAAGTATCTATAGGAAAAGATGAATATAACTGGTAAACAGATTTGGAATTATGGAATGAGAGATTTAGAAACTGTGAAAAAAAGCAAAAACCCAAATGGAAATCCTAGAATTGTGGGGAGAAAGGAGTTAATTTAGTCGAGCTGAGCACTTCTTATCTTTCATTAGTGGATGTAACATTTCCAGGTAATGAAAGAACATGGGGAACCTGATACAATCTCCTTGTGAATATAACTAAACCTCCTATAAAGGAGACTAAAATATTTCTTAGGGAGATAGTATTTATCTACAAAACCCTCTAGCTGATAGCCCTATTTTAGAATTGTTTCTAATTTACAAACCTACAATTCGTGAGACATGACTTCTTGCAAAATATCATCTAAATTATGCAAAGTACAGATGAATTATAAATAGAGAGGGTTCACAAGCTGAAATCTCCCTGCTGTGTGCAGACCTCATTTAGAAATCTCACCTATTACTCTGGGAAAAAAAGGAAGAAACTAGGAAGCCATGCAGAATGTTTCAAACTATTTTCAGCCTTACCAGTGTAACTTGACTGCTTGTATTCTTAAGATTATAAAATATTATTACTATATTAGTAATAAAATAATCAATGGATAGGATTATCAGAAGATCAGGCACAAGAAAGAGAAGTAAATTAATGATGTCAAAAAAAATCATATCTTCAGCGTGCTGAGAGAAAATAACTATAATATGGTTATGTCAGCCTGGTACAATGAATTCCTTTATTTCCTGAAGAAAATAGTATTACATTTAACTGTTTATTCAGTATTTGGGAGAACTTGGATATGAGACCCTATTTTTTGTGTATTCTTCATTGTGAAAAGGTTTTTTTTTTTAGTCTTTTTTTTTTTTTTTTAGATGTTGGGGGTAGGGGTTTATTAATTTATTTTATTTATTTTTGCTGTGTTGGGTCTTCATTTCTGTGCAAGGGCTTTCTCTAGTTGTGGCAAGTGGGGGCCACTCTTCATCGCAGTATGTGGGCCTCTCACTGTCGCGGCCTCTCTTGTTGCGGAGCACAGGCTCCAGACGCGCAGGCTCAGTAGTTGTGGCTCACGGGCCCAGTTGCTCCATGGCATGTGGGATCCTCCCAGACCAGGGCTCGAACCCGTGTCCCCTGCATTAGCAGGCAGATTCTCAACCACTGTGCCACCAGGGAAGCCCGTGAAAAGATTTTTTTTAAAACTATTTTAGTCAATTACTTTAGAGCTTGTAGGATTATTCAGATTTTATACTTATTATTGAATCAGTTTACCAAACAAGTATTTTTTCTAGGAATGCATCTATTTTATGTAAATTATCCAATTTACAAAGCTTTCCATAATGATATATCTGATTAAACATTTGGATTTAACTGAGATATTTTTGCCTCCTCCTCCCCAGACTTCTAAAAGGAGGTAACAAAATAAATTAATTAATTAATAAAATAAAACAAAACTTTAATGCAGTGAGATAACTAGAGGGGAGAAAACAAATTTTGAGAAGTTGAAATGATGGTGGAGGCGTGGGGACTAAATTAGCAGAATGGGAACAGAAAAAACACAAAAGTCTAATTAGAAGGCATGTTTATGAAAAACAAAGTCATTTACCTAGACAATCTTGAGATGCTCAGAACTTAAAGATATCCAAGAATGTGGTACTGAGATGGGTTCTGGAAACAAGGAGATTAGTAACACAGCTTCTCTCCCAAATCACAAATTCGGATATTATACTGACTCTTCACTCACCTCCCCCAGGCCCACAAATAAATAATTTTCAAGGTTTATTCTTTGGAGAAAGGGAATCTTTTTATGTCTTCACCTCTAAATAGAGTCACCTGAAGTTGGCAGAAAGACTCCAAGTGAGAAAGAACAAAACATCGTTCAACTTACAGAAAATTGAGATACTGAATGGAACAGAAGAAAATTAAAACAAATCAAAGCTATAATAGTCTTATAGACATAAGAAAAGTTATTTTACTTATATAAAACAACAGAATATCATGAAAATGTACAATTTAGACAACTGAAATTCTCTAGACAATTACAAATATAATAAAACAAAAATTCAACACTAGTTTTGAGATATTAAATGGGGAATACAGTAGAAAATAAAAAAATAAAATAATGGAAAATAAATAAGAGATTATGAGAAAATGAAAGAATCAATTTAGAAGATGCAATATCAAAATTTTGGACTTAGGGGTACAGAAAAATAAAACAGAAAAAAATTCTTAGTGACATAATACAGAGACTACCTAAAAATTGAAAGACATGCTTCCAAATAAAAGGGTTTATCAAGAGATATTGACAAGATATGAACAAGAATACAACCATGGGAATGTAAATTGGTGCAGCCACTATGAAAAACAGTATGGAGTTTCCTCAAAGAAAATCAAAAATAAAATTACCATATAATCTAACAATTCTACTTCCGGGTTTTTATTCAAAAGAAACAAAAACACTAACTCAGAAAGATATCTGCACCCCATGTTCACTACAGCATTATTTACAACAGCCAAGACATGGAAGCTACCTAAGTGTCCATCAGTGGATGAATGGATAAAGAAGGTGTGGCAGATATATATATATATATATATATATATATATATATATATATATATATATAATATATGTATATATGCATATATATAAATAAAATGGGATTATATATATATAAATATATAAAAATATTGTTCAGCCATAAAAAAGTGGAATCTTGCCATTTGCAACAACATGAATGGACCTCAAGGCATTATGCTAAGTAAAATAAGTCAGACAGAGAAAGACAAATACAGTATAATCTTACTTATATGTGGAATCTAAAAGAAAAAAATCTAAAAAAAAAATAAAAATGAAACCAGATTTGTGATTGCCAGAAATGGGGGGTGGGGGATAGGTGAAATGGGGCATAGTGGTCAGAAGGTACAAATTTCCAGCTGTAAAATAAGTAAGTCCTGGGGATGTAATGTGCATGGTTACTATAATTTATGGTACTGTACTGTACATTTGAAAATTGTTAAGAGTAAATCTTAAAATATCTCATCACATGAAAAAAATGTAACTATGTGTCGTGATGAATGTTAACTAAACTTTCTGTGGTGATCATTTCACAATATATACAAATATAGAACCATTATGTTGTACACCTGAAACTAATATAATATTTCAATGATATTTCATTTTTTAAGAAGAATATAATCCTCAAAAGTTTCAATATAGTGAAATTTCAGTACACCGAGACAAAGAACATAAAAAAAAAGACTTTAAGAGAGATGATCCCATGCAGAATATAAAGAATCAAAAGATAGCCTATTACATATACAATTCTACATTATTGCATGCCTTCCTTTCTTTTCCCTTTATCATATATCTCATAGATTGTCAAATCAGTACTAGTATTACACAGTCATTTCTACATCTGTGTTTACTCTTTTGCTCAAAGAGCCAATGATGCCATGCATAATCTTGCACCTATATTACTCATCATGTGGATGAGGACATGTGGTGGGAAAGCTAGGTCAAGAATTATATACATTTATAGTATTGATAAATATTGCAAAATTGCTCTGCTCAGATATTATAGTGATTTTCCATTTCAACATCAATAGATAAAAATCAGCAAGTTGTCAAACTCTCAGTTTTGCCAGTCTTATAGGAGAAAAATTATATATTTATGGTGCTTTTAAAAATGTGATTTGCTCTCATTATAAGTAAAGCTAAGCATTTTCTCAAATATTTAGTAATACTTTCTATGCCTCATGTACAATTTTCTTTTGTTGTTTGCTTCTACGAAGTCTTCACAGGTAGACATTTTTGCTTTTCATGCAGTTAAATTACCAGTCTTTTCTTTGTGGCTTCTACCTTTTGTTGGTAACTATAAAGACCTCTCTCAGCCAGGTTCATAAAATAATACATCAACATTTTTGTGAGTTTTTTATCATCTCAATTTTTATATATAAAATCTTTATTGATATGAATTTAACCCAGAGTATTTACTAAGATACAAACCAGTCTTTTTTCCAGATGACGATTCTGTTGTTCAGCATCAAATATTGAATAGTCCCTATTTATACTAAAGATTGACATGGCAAATTCTATTATATGCTAAATTCTCTGCATATTTGGATTTATTTTTGGACTTTGCATTTTGCATATATTTTGACTATCAATGCAATAATACCATGCTTTTCATTATTGAAGCTCTATAATATGCTTTAATATCTGGCAGAGCTAAGTCTCTACCCCACCAACCTGCACCATGTGCTTTTTTTAGAGTACACCTGGCTTTGTCTATTTAGTTTTCTATGTGGAACTTAAAATGAATATAAAAACATTGTTCTTATTTCATTGAAATCTTAATAAATATATAAAATAATATGGTGATTTGAAATCTTTAATATGTTAGGTGTCCTCTCCATCAACATGGTATATTTTTAGAAATTTCTTTCCAGATATTGTGTTTGTAAATATACTGTGGCAATACTTAAAGTTTTCTCAACTTAGAACTTTAATGCTTTTGCTAATTTTAGTCCTAGGAATTTTAACTTCTGTTTACATAACATCTTTTTTTTTTCATTGTATCATTTAGTTAGCTCTTATCTGTATTTGAAAGTCATTTATTTCTTTTTAGCATATTAATCAATTAACACAATTCTGTTACTGAAAACTGTTTTGAAAACATTATTATATGTAATATAAGTAAAAATCATTAAACCACATTTGGTTTTTAAAACTCAGATTTGTTATTTAAATCTTGAAATAAGGTCCTAACATCCTCAATGGATATAGAAAAATTGTAGGTATTTAACAAAAGCAGACTTGAAAGTGGAGCAGTATGGTAAGAAAAATACTTTTGATAAAGATTTCCTTAGATATACAGGATTTTCTATTCTCACATTAATCATTGTAAAATTACAACAATAACTAATAATGAATTGATTGTAATTAATATATTGAAACATCTTCTGTCAAAAATATAATCCACTACTTCTTGAAGGAAAAAAAGAATTAAAAGTAAATATTGGTTTTCAATAACAGTTCACAAATACATAAATCACTATTCATTTACAAAAAAGTTCACTGGTACATATTAAATGTTTTAAATGTATATGTTTAATGTAGTTAACTAAACAGAAATGATCATAAGCTTTAAAAAAATAAAGACATTCAAAGCAAACATCTCCTTTTTTGCTGTGATTTCATCTTTTCTTAACCATGATTCATATTATCTTATTTCATTTCACAACTCATTATCCACTCTGTCAGTATGTCCTTTTCTCAAACCTAATAATACATATAATGAACATAGATGATGACATTGAAAAGAAACAGTGCATGTCAGCTCTTTCTCAAGTTGTGCACCATAGACCAATTGTCCTTGAAGGGGCTTCCTCTAATTAATTACCTTCCCTTCTTTGTAGAGCAATCATATTGGCAAGAATTGATTGGGCGTGTAAGACACTTCATTTAGTTGGTAGAAAAATCTCTTAATTAAAATAATTTTACTGCTGGTAAAATTAATGCACCCCATGAAAATTTACCAGCTTGATTGTAATGTTCCTCTTCAATTATATTTTATGAGAGAAAAAGAAAGATCTTAACAGCAACAAGAAAAAATAGGAATTACATAATATATGTAATTCTATTTACATACTTAAATCTATCCTATATTCTTTTTTTAAAAAAAACTTTACTGAGAAAAGTTGCACTGCTGAATCCTGTACTGACATTAAAAAGAATTTAGGTGGCTCTGCTTAAATATTTTTTTGACTATTGAGCTTTATTGTACTGGCTTCTTTCACTTGGGACAGTCCAGGTCACTTAAATTCTCACATGTGGAGGTCACATAATTCTTATTTTTGTGATAATTAGATATATTCATTAATTTCTGAACCTAGATTCATTAAGGGATAATGACTAAGTACGCTTTCGTTACTTTGATGATAATTGCTCAGGGCTGATTTATCCATGAGCAATTTTGACTTCATATTACCCCTTATGTCCTAGAAAATATATGTTATACCACTGTCATTCATAAAATAAGTACATTTGCTCAGAGATGATTTATCCACTAGCAATTTGATTTCCTATTACTCCCCTTATTTTTCCTAAAAACACTATTTGGTACTTTATTGTTGTGAATACGTTCCCTTTACCAATTTTTAGTTTTCAAATAAGTTTAATGTTTAAAATTAAGTGAATGTATATATTCTATTATTCCTACTTTGAGACAAAGGGAAATGAAAATATAAAAATGATGCAGGCACTGGAGTCCATGAACTGATTTGGCTGGTAATAGAAGACTATGTTTCTCACTCTGCACATTAAACGTATTTTAATGGAACCTTAAAGATCTGTGTCCACCTCACTACAAAATTCCAGTTTGGTTGTTTTGTAGTGGAAGTCTAGCAGTAGTATGTTTTAAAAGTGTCTTGGGTGCTTATACTATGTGGCCAAGGTTTAAAAAGGACTGAGCTAACACAATCCCTAAATTGTCCTGAGACCAGATATTCCATGTAACTTCTCTAGTCTCAGTTGTTGTTCTTGTTTGTTTGGTTTGATTGTGTAATTTGTGAAATAGTAGGTATTCATACCAGAGCCTCTGAAGTTCCTTTCTGCACTAACATGACATAATCAACAAGTTATTGCTCTCTTCTTTCACTTCTGGTCTTGAGTGTGATTTGCTTAATGAATCACTATTTCTGTCATTAGGGGTTGTTAACTCTCCAGCACACCATCTTATGATCATGTTGAAATAAATTACCATGTCTTCTGTTTAAAAGGCTAATTTGTTAGCTTACTTCAAGACTGTTTTAATGTAATAGTACTCTTATAAGTGCAGCTGTTGTCAATTGAATAAAATTAGCCATTGGTTGAGAACAGATATGTCAAACCTACTAATTTGCTGATTGTTGATAAACTATAATGTCAAAATATCATTGACAGAGGAAATCTTCTTTAAAATAATTAATTGAAGTACTGTTCAATTTCAAGAATTTGGATCAATTTGCTTGAGCGAAGTCAAATAGCATTAAAAGATTAATCAAACAGAAAATTATGCTCATCAAAATAGATTTTGAATAGGAACTGCCATTGTATAAAACAATTAGTAATATATTTAACTAAATATGTATTGGAATTATTTTATTTCAAGAGTCAAAGCCAGAAAACTAGGCTTCCTCTTGACACGTCTATCACTTGCTCTTTGTATACAATCCATAAAAGGACTTTCCATCACCTCACAGTATGACTACAACTAACTCTACCATTTTTTCCCTCTCCAATCTATTTCTCCACCTGATCTTTTTTCAATTTTTTTTTAATGTGTCAAACGCTACAAGGATTTTAATCCCACATTTTAGTTTGGACATTACTTTCTTTCCCAAATCTTATTTTTACTCTTGTTCTCAGAGTTTCAGCCAGGACTTCAAAGGACCATCACTTCTTAGCGTTTGTTTTTGCTTTTATTTTTTTCCTAATGTGCTTTATTGGAGTCTGATTGACATACAAAAAGTTGGAGATATTTAATGTGTACAACCTGATGTGTTTAGAGAAAGTATACACCCGTGAAGCCATAAACACAATCAATGTTGTCAATTTATCCATCACCTTCAAAAATTTCCTCCCACCTGCTCTGTTTTTGGCTTTTTTTTTCCTTTTGTTGTGAGACTATTCAACATAAGATCTGTCCTTTTAGAACAATTTTAAATATACAATGTGTTATTGTTAATCATAGGCTCTGTATTGTACATATTTCCAAAACTTGTATAACTGTGAACATTTGTACATTTTGAAACATTGTTATTTATAAAATAAAATTCCCTCAATATAGAATGCTGTCTTCTCCAACTTCTCTACCATGGCCTCGCTGTATTTATCTCTGTTACTTTTTTTTTTTAATTATTTATTTATTTATTTTTGTCTGCGTCAGGTCTTCATTGTTGCGCGCGGGCTTTCACCAGTTGCGGCGAGCGGAGGCTACTCTTTGTTGCGGTGTGCGGGTTTCTCGTAGCGGTGCCTTCTCTTGTTGTGGAGCACAGGCTCTAGGGCATGCAGGCTTCAGTTGTTGTGGCGCACAGGCTTAGTTGCTCCACAGTATGTGGGATCTTCCTGGACCAGGGCTTGAACCCGTGTCCCCTGCATTGGCAGGCAGATTCTTAACCACTGTGCCACCAGGGAAGTCCCTATCTCTGTTACATTTTATCATAGAAACTTTATCTGACCTCCCAACCTACTCTCCCAATTGCCCATATTTTCTTTTCTTTTCTTTTTTTTTTTAAACAGGTTCTTTGGTTATAAGTTTGCATAGGAAGATGTTTCTTTCTGTAGGAGCATTTTACTTCAATTTACAATTATATATTTATCATTGTGAGTATTTTCCCAATAAATCCCTCCAAAAAATAGTTAGATCTGTGAGAGCAGAGGGTAATTCTAGATTTTTTCAGTTATATATCTTGCACCAAGCAGAATTCCTGGGATGAAGTAGATGATAAGCATATGTATGTCTTTTAAAGGAACACACCAGAGAATAAGAGTATTAAATTCATTTTTACTTTATTTTGTGTTTTGAGATATAAAGCATTTTGTGTGATTGGAAAATGAATACTTACCTAGTAAATTTTGAACTGACTTAAGCAAATTAAAAAAAAAAAAACACTTTAATTGAATTACCTGTAAATTTCAATTGCCACACGTATTTTAATTGAGGAGGGCTTGCAACTTCAGCTTGAAAAATACCATGGCTGATGGCTCCACAGTAGCAGGCGTTCAGATGAATTAAGCAAACATTCTTCACAAATCGACATGAATTTCTTGTGCACCCTGGAGTGCATATATACTAAAAAAGGAAATAATAAAATTGATTAAAAACTGAAATATGTTTGATATATAAACTTTTGCTTATACAAACACACAGCTAATTTCTAAAACCACCAATTTAAAAAAAGTCTATAGAAGACACATAATATACCACTCTTCTTATTCCTTCTATTCCTTTCTCTTCTCTTTCTGTAGCATCTTGCCTTATGTTCATGTTCATACTGCCTATGTGATATTCTTTTGGCTTTGACTCACTCCTTAACCTACAATGTTTCCTTATGTTCCGTCTGCTGGGTTATAATTTTTTACAAATGAAAAATAATCATGGTACAAATTATGAGATGCATCATCTAAAACATCAGTGGATCACTTGGATTAACACAATGAAATGCCAAGGTACTGTTTAAGTTTGTCAGTTTTTTTAAAGGTATATTATTTGAAAATATTTTAATATAATCAGGGCATATTTTCTAATAATATGATTTATCTGCAGTAATCTCTAGTATCTTCAAAGACAGAATTCATATCTGGTTATACCCACAATTAAATTAATTAAATTTACACAATTTTAAGTCACATTCAAGCTATCATTAAGTTTTAATACATGCTACTTTACTGAGGTCTTAGGATGACATAAGTCAATAAGATAAATTTAAGTCCTGGAGACAGACAAGGGCCATATATTCTGTTTAGGGCATATCTTAAGCCATTTATAATTCTCCTAGTTTCCAATGAGCAAATCCCCCCCCGAATTTGGCAGAAGGAAGCACAGCTGAGTCATGAGGCACAAGGACTCACTAGCATCTAACATTTCCTTTAATGCAATTACTGTACTAAGCAAGCTTTGTTCTAATTGTTTCAGGTCACGATGGTCTTCTACCTGTATTCACAATAGAATTCCTAATGGCTACACAAAGTATGAATCTTAAAGTATGAATTTTTATATAAATTAGTACAAGACCATATATCTAACTGAAATCAACACTAAATACTAGAAACAATCTGAAAAAAATTATCATTTCATTATACTGAGTGGCTACCAAGAGAACACCATTTTGTAATAAATTTCTAAGACTTGAGATCACTGAAAGTTTTAACCCATAATTTTTATACTAAGACACAGAATTTAAACTCTCCAAATGGTATTAGCCAATCTTCACTGTCAGTGGATTTGTGATCTTCATTGTGATAAGAAATATGAAGGCCTAATAAATTTGAATTCATGACTGTACAAAATAAACAGCATAGTAGTATATGGTTTGTATTAAGACCCAGTAGAGTCATCTCTTTACTTAAAACAAAACAAAACAAAGAACATAAAACTCAGCTTAAACAAAGCCGTCTCTTAGATTTTTTTGTTTTATTTGTGTATGTGTGTGTGTGCGTGTTTTAAACTAAGAATATCAGAGTCAGCTGCACCAAATATATGTGTATAATCCTCATTTCTGTCTGGAAAAGTCAAGAATGATGGGTCCATTTAGAAATAAGATTTTACATCCTCTGTAATAACTCTAGGGGAGGTGGACAAGTAAAAAATAGGGGACAGCTAATGATGACAGATGCCAGGCAAAATCATAGGAATAACATGGATCCTTGCTTACAGTGCTGTTATGGTGCTCATCCTGCTAGTTTGAATGTTACTTGAACTCAGGATATAGCTGAATAAAAAAACCCAAAGCTCCCCATGATAGTTTTCAAGGAAAGTCAGAACAATTTATCCATCTTTAGACCCTTCTATCCTGAACAAGGACACTGTGAAAGTTTCCTGTCTCTAAACAAAGTTTGGGTTTACAAGAACTTATTTGGGATGGGAAATTGGAGCCTTTATTACTATATATATAGATTATTGCAACACAGAAAATTGTGTCTGGCAGCAACCTGAGTGTTAGCAATTTATTTCCTTAGACCATATGTAAAGGTTAGGAGGTATCATGATATAGGTCTATTCTAAAGGTGACCTCAGTCAATGACTTGTGTGTTCATGTGAGAATTCATACCAACACACACACTCCACAGCGACAACAAGAAAATAAATGAAAACAGGTGAACAGAACAGAAATAAAGTAAAATAGTGAGATTGAAGAGTGGAGGCTTTTAGGCAAGTGAACTAAAACCTCAACTCTGAATAGCTCTGAGTGTTCTAGCAGCCAAGTAAAAATATAAAACATGAAAATATAGTGTAGGTCTTCTTGTTTATTAGAAGAGGTGGATTTGCATTTTGGTGGATTCATTTTAGTTTATTGGAAAAACCATATTTCCAGATGACACTCCTAAGGAATAGTTGTCATATGGAGGAGGATGTTAAACAAGTGATAACACTTTAATAATATGATATTTTTGTGGAAAATTATTTAACAATTTGACCATGAATTCATAAATATTTTTCTGCATAGTGCTACTTTGTACAAATAAGATGGTTTTCAATAAATTGATTCTTTTCTTTTTGAGTATGAATTTTGAAAATGCCATTAATGGAGGAAATAAGTTATTCTGAATTCACATGGACATGATGACTCACGTAATACCTATTGCCCATTAAAACACTATTTTATAAATTCTTATAAACTTAAATAGACAGACAATTTAACAATTCAGAATCATTTGTATAACAAGATCGGCATCTTTGTGAATTCAGTTACTCTAAAGTGACCTCTTTTTAATATTGACACTAATTTCCAATAGAATTAATAGTCCTCTCTGTCATTAAGTTACCTGAAGTTCCACAGTGACCCCAGATGCCATGGTAATACTAATTTTTCTCTATCAATTTTATTTGGACCAAAGGGGATTCAAAGTTTTACAAGAAAATAATCATTTAGCTATTTGATGTTTTATTCCTTCCCAAATTAATACTTTACAAAATTAATACAAATAGTTGGAATTAATACTTTACCTTATTTTTAATACTATTATATATTTCCCATTCAATACGTGGATTAAGTAACAAATATTTGTTAGAAAATCTGTGCTTGTCTAGAAGATCTATTTCCAGACATTCCAGATCTACTTCTTCAACATGCATAAGTTTCAACCTTCATCCATGAAATAGAAATATAATCCCCCTGAAATAAAAGGGGTTCACTTGCATTGGCAGAGTGTATTTAAGGTGAACAATTCACTTGTTTGTCTGGGACTTAATTTTTTTAGCATTGAAATCCCTATGTCCAGTGAAGGCAGTCAGTCCTAGGCAAACTGGGATGCCTGGCTGCCCTAAATTGATTATATACTCAAAGTATTATTCCTGAAATGAAGAACAGAGCTGCAGCTGACATGTCATGAGAGAGAGAAAAATGGTATTCTGTTGTTCTAAGCCTCTGAAGTGTGTGTGTGTGTATGAATATGCATGTTTGTAGGGGATTACCACAGCATAACCTATCTAACACACTTATCAAAGGTTTTCTCTATCTAGAGGTGAGACTAAACTCATTTGCTGAGGTTTGTTTCAAATATGAAATATCTATAATTGTATTAAGTTGGTGATATTCTTATAAAGTATATAGCTCACATATCTGTAAGAAAATTAATATTACATTTATTACAGTAAACTATAGGTGTTTATAAATTACTCATAAAATATACATGGAAAAGCAGTGTTAGTCTATCTTGTAGGTAACTGCCCAGTTTATATATAAAATTTAAAAAGAGCAAACAATTCAGCATTTGTAGTATTTCTTTTGGAATTGAGTGGGGTGTCAGTGGTGGGGATATACAAACATTCATTTGAAGGTGAACACATATCTTATTGTTGACAGTGAATTAATTAACTACCACATATTAGAAAACTAAACTTGAATTAACTTTGAACTTTCATAAGCTTGTAAAAGCATAATTTTGGTAAGCAAGCAGTGAAATTAAGACAATGATGAAGTAGTTTTGCAATGACAGTAAAAAGAAGCAAGAGAATCAAGAAAATTGTCCATAAAAAGGAAAGCAATCTATTTCTTATATCACGTGTCAGTATATGTTACATCAGTAAGAGCATATTTTGCAATACCAAAGTTTTGTGACTTTTACTTGATTGACAAAAAATACATATTCATAGTACTTTTATAACCCTAACTAACTGATTTAACATATCATGTGCTGAAAGCATTTGATGATGCTTTCTTAAGGCTTTTGTTTTTTATAAAGGGAAAAAATTTTGATTGATAGTATGAAGAGGATTTTAAAAAAGCTCTAGATGTTGAGTTATTTTAACAGCTATATTTCTTAGGCAAGATAATGATTTCTTTTAGATATTCTGCTTCCTGTGCTGTACAAGCATTTTAAACTTCTCTCTTTCAAAGAAATTGTATCCCCAAATCATGGCTCATACCTATCTTACTACATCTGTATTCCCTGATGGTTCTATGTAAGCATTTATGCCAGGGTTTAGAAATTGTGTTAAAAATATAGAATTTTTTTTCTTTACATAATGAAGATACTAATAATAAGGATACCACATCTCTCTCCCTTTGTCTCAGTGCTGTCACTCTCTCTCTCTGTCTCTCTCTCTCTGTGTTTGTGCGCATGTGTGTGAGAGAGAAAGACAGAGACCATTTTGCCATATATATGTTACCATTGTTCAAATGAGTTCAAAAGCATTGTCTAATTCATTTCATGTGAACTTTCAACAGCCTTGATAAAGAAAAGCCCTTTATATTTTGTTCTAAACTTCAGATAAAAAGACAACAATTATGAGATTTTTAAAAAGATCATACACTTCAGTTCTCACAACGCCAGGATATAAACATATATATTTGGTTTAAAATCATTTTACTTTATTTTTTGTCTCCTCTTTATTCTCCAATAGAAATGTTATTGGTACAAGTCTTAATCAGTTAACACTAAAGATATATAATCACTAGAAATCTGAAGTGTAAAATGTTATGAATCTGAAATTTTATTGTTTTTGTCACAACCTCTCCTTGCAGTACCATTTTTTTCTCACTCATTCTTGTTGAATTAGTACTAAAAAATCACTGACATTTTATTTATTTGTAAAATATCATATTGTACCTAGTTTAAAGAAATTTAATGATTTTGAAAAAACAATGATGAATTCACACAGAAAAAAGTTCAAAAACATCCAATGATATGCTGCCTACAAAAGGCTCAATTTAGCTTTTAGGACATACACACAGTGAGAGTGAAGAGATGGGGAAAAATATTTCAAGCAAACAGTAACCAAAAGAAAGCAGGGGTAGCCACACTTATATCAAACAAAATAGACTTTAAGCAAAAATTGGTCAAAAGAGACAAAGAGAGTTATTGTAAAATACTGAGTCAATACATCAAGAAGGTATACAATTCATAAATATTTATACACCCAACACTGGAGTAAATATATAAAGCAAATATAAAAAGAACTAAAAGGAGAAATAAATAGCAATACAATAATGCTTGGAGACTTTAACACCCCACTGTCAACAATGGATAGATCCAGACAGAAAAATCAATAAGGAAGCTGTAGATTTGAAAAACACTATACTTCAAATGGATCCACCAGACATATACAGAATATTCCATATGATAACAGGAACACTCTTCAAAGTGCACATGAAACATTTTCTATGATAGATCATATGTTAGGCTGCAAAACAAATTTCACCAAATTAAAAAAGAATGAAATTATATAAAGTATCTTTTGACCATCAAAGTATGAAACTAGAATCAATAACAGGATAAAAGCTGTTTTCCACAAATATATGGAAGCTAAACAACACACTCGTGAACAGCCAATGGATCATAAGAAGAAATCAAAAGGTAAAATTTTAAATTCCTGAAATAAATGAAAATAGAAACACAAGATACCAAAACTTACGGGATGCAGCAAAAGCAGGTCTAAGCAGGTCTAAGTGAGAAGTGTATAGGAATAAACACACAAGTCAAGAAAAAGAAAGATCTTAAATAAACAGCCTAACTTTATGCCTCAAGGAAATATAGAGTGAAATAAGAACAAAAGTAACAGAAGAAAAGAAATAATAAAGATTGCAGCAGATATAAATAAAATAGAGAATCAAGAAACAATATAAAAGACTAACAAAACTAAGATTTCATTCTTTGAAAAGATAAACAAAATTCACAAATTTTAGGTAGACCAACCAATAAAAAAAAAGAGGACTCAAATAAATTAAATTATGAATGAAAAAGGTGGCACTAAGACTGCGAATAAAGTGAATGCAAGTTGAAAAGATCATAGGAGATCATTAATAACTGAACAAATTGAAGAGCCCAGAAGAAGTGGATAAATTCCTAGAAAGGTAAAATTGACCAAGAATTAATTACGAATAAGTAGAAAAGCTGAACAGAAAAATAAAGAGTAAGGAGATTGAGTTAGCAATCAAAAACTTCCCAGAAAAGAAATTTCCCAAACTAGATGGTTTCACATTCTACCAAACAAAAAGAAGAATTAATACCAATACTTATCAAACTCTCACAAAAAATAGAAGAGAAGGGAACACTGTCAACAACATTTTATGAGGCCAGCATTACTCTGATACCAAAACCAAATAAAGATGCTAAACAGATGCAAAAATTATCAACACAGTATTAGCAAACCAAATTCAAGAACACATTAGAAGAGCATACACCATGATGCAGTGGGATTCATCCCTGGGATATAAGGATAGTTTAATGTATGCCAATCAATAAATGTAATGTACCACGTTAGCAGAATGAGAAATAAAAATCACATGACCATCTCAATAGATACATAAAAAATGAATTTGTCAAAATTCAACATTCATTTGTGGTAAAAACTCCCAAAAAATTGTGTACAGAAGAAATGTACCTCAACATAAGAAAGGCCATATATGATGAGCGCACAGCTTACATCAAACACAATGGTGAAAAGTTGAAAGATTTTCTCTAAGATCAGAAGGAAGACAAGGGTGCCCACTTCCAATACTCTTATTCAACATACTACTGGAAGTTCTAGCCAGAGCAATTACAAAAGAAAAAGAAATTAGATTCATCCAAATTGGAAAGGAAGAAGTAAAACTGTATCTGTTTGCATATGACATGTTATATAAGGAAAATCCTAAAGACTCCACCAAAATACCATTAGAAATAATAACCAAATTTAATAAAGTTGCAGGACACAAAATCAACACACAAAAATCTGTTGTGTTTCTATACACTAACAATAAATTATCATAACTAATAAAGAATATCCCATTTTCAATAGCATCAAAAGTAATTAAATACTTAGGAATAATTTTAACCAAGGAGATCAATACCTGTATGCTGCAAACTATGAGATATTGATGAGAGAAATTTAAAAGACACAAGTAAGTGGAAATATATTCTGTGTTCATGGTTTGGAGAATTAACATTATTAAAATGCCAGTACTACCCAAAGCCATCTATGGAGTCAATGCAATCTCTATGAAGATTTCAAGGGCTTTCTTTCTTTCTTTCTTTCTTTTTTTCCAGAAATAGAAAAATAGTCCTAAAATTTGTGTGGAACAACAAAAGACCCCAAACAGACAAAACAATCCTAAGAGAGAAGAATGAATCTGGAAGCATAACAGTTCCTAATTTCAAACTATACTACCAAAGTATAGTACTCAAAACAGTATGGTAATGGTATAAAAACAAACAGATAGACCAATGGAAAAAAATTGAGAGCCCAGAAATAAACCCATGCATATATGGTCAACTAAGAATTGAAAAAGGATCCAAGAATATTCAGGGGGGAAATAATAGTCTCTTCAATAAATCAGGCTGGGAAAACTGGATATTCATAAGCAAAATAATGAAATTGTATCCCAATATTTACCATTCATAATACTTCACTTGAAATAAGTTAAATATTTAAATATGGATTAAAACAAGCAAACAAAAACTCCTAGAAGAAAATATAGGTAAAAATCTGCTTGATATTGGTCTTGGCTACAATTTCATATATATGATCCCAAGTGAACAGTAAAAAAAGCTAAAATAAACAAGTGAGACTACATCAAATGAAAAAGGTTCTGCACAGCAAAGGAAACATTAAACAAAAAGAAAAGACAACCTTTGGAATGGGAGAAAATGTTTGTAAACCACATATTTGATAAGAGGCTAATATCTAAAATATATAAAAAACTCACACAACACAATACCTAAAAAGCAAATCAAATTTTAAAAATAGAAATATTACTTAAAGAGGGGAGAGATATGGGAACATATGTATAACTGATTCACTTTGTTATAAGGCAGAAACTAACACACCATTGTAAAGCAATTATACTTCAATAAAGATGTTAAATAATAATAATAATAATATTATATATGACAGGAAAAAAGGGGAAAAAAAGGAAATGTTACCTGAATAGGCATTTTTACAAAGAAGATATTCATATAGCTATTAAGTACATGAAAATGTTCTCAGCATCACTAATCACCAGGAAAATGCAAATCCACAATAGGATTACACATCTGTGAGGATGTGAAAAAAAGGGAGCCTTTGTACACTGTTGGTGGGAATGTAAATTTGTACAGCAACTATGGAAAACAAAATAAAATTTCCTAAAAAAATTTAAAATAGAACTGCCATGCCATCATGCAACTCATTTCTGTGTATATATACAAAGGAAACAAAATAACTATCTCAAAGAGATATGTACACACCCATGTCCATTGCAGCATTATTCACAACTGTGGAAACATGGAAGCAACCGAAGTGTCCATTGATGGATGAACGGACAAAGATGATGTGGACTAATATATACACATATATATTATTCAACCATAAAAAGAATATATATAATATAAATAGTATATATTATACATAAATAATAAATAATATACAATGAACATTATATGATTTTTTATATAATATCATATAGCATATATAACATTATACATGATCATTTAATATCTATATTATAATATATATAACCTCATAATATTATATGTATAATATGATTGCATATCATTTATTATATGATAAAAACATGTAATTATTATGTGTATAATATATTATATAATAAAATATAGTATATGTTATATGTAATTACTTTAATTATGAAATTATACATAATTATATATATTTTAATTATCTATATAAAATTATACATAACTATTATATAATTAATCTATATATAATATATACTATATATAATTATATTTATATAAGTGATATATATATCATTGATATAGTATATATTATATAATAGAAAATATATATAAACAATTATATAAAATTAATAATTCATATTAATACTATTATTTATATAAGATATTATATTTTATATGTGATATAATACATATCTTATGTAATTATATACCTGATATTATTTTATATTATAATATACAACTATAATGCATAATAATATATAATTATAGTATAATATATAATATAATATATCAATATATAATATATATATAATGTAATTATAAATAATATAAAATTCTACATAATATATTACTATATACATAATATAATTATATTAATATATATCATATTATATTATTTATAACATATATCATATATACCATATACATCACATATACATATCATAGATGTTATTATATATCACATCATTTTATATTAATATTATAATATATATTATATTATACAATATATATTATATAATGTGTAATGTATTATACACATAAAAATATATTAATTTATTATACACATATACATATATTTAATAATATATATTATCATACTATGTTATATTATTGTATTATCATATAAAATATATTATATGATAAATATTATAAATATTATATAAATTATTATTAATGATATAATACAATATTATATAAGCAATACAATATATGTAATATATATGATGTATTATATAATTACATATTAAATATCATGTATCATATAATTATATATTATATATCAGGTATCATATATAATATGTAAATAATTATATATAATTATACATAATTATATATATTATCATATATGCCGTGATACTTATTGTTATAATATATTATTTTATAATGTAATATATTAAAATATAATATAGTGTAAATAAGTATATATAATATATGATATATGATATACAATATATACTGTAATATTGATAATTTATGTATACTATTAATAATAATATATTAATTGATTAATTATATAATTATTATATTAATTAATGTTATTTTTATAATTTTATATTAATAATAAATTATATAATATAGTTTCTAATATATATTAATATAACAATACATATATATTATTCAACCGTTAAAAAGAAGGAAATTCTGCTATATGTACCAACGTGGGTGAAATTTGAAGACATTTTTCTAAGTCAAATAAATCAGACAGGGAATGATAAATACTGTATGAGCTCACTTATATGTGGAATATAAATGAAAAAAAATCAACAGGGTACTCAGAGATATAGAGGTGAATGGTGATTGCCTGGTGGGGAGAGGAGAGGAAAATGGGTGAAGGTGGTCAAGATGCACAAACTTCAAGTTATAAGATGACTATGTTCTGGAGATGTAATGATGTAATGCACTTTATGGTGGCTATAGTTACCAATATTCTATTGTGCATTGCAGGTTGCTAAGTGAGTTGATCTTCAAAGTTCTTACCACACAGGAATTGTGAATATGTGAGTTGATGGATGTATTAACTAACCTTATCATGAAAATTATTTCACAATGCAGGTATTCCTTGTTTTATTTCACTTTACTATGTTTTTACAGATATATGTTTTTCACAAATTGAGGGTTTGTGGCAACCCTGCATTGATCAAGTTTATTAGTGCCATTTTTCCAACAGCATTCACATACTTCACATACTTCATATCTTTGTGTCATATTTTGGTAATTCTCACAATATTTTTAACTTTTTCATCATTATTATATTCGTTATTGTGAACTCAGATTAGTGATCTTTGATGTTACTATTGCAAAAAGATTACATCTCACTGAAGGGCCAGATGATGGTTACCATTTTTTTTAGCAACAAAGTATTTTATAATTAAGGTATATACATTGTTTTTTTAGAAATAACACTATTGCACAATTAACTGACTTCACTATAGCATCAACATAACTTTTATATGTACTGAGAAACCAAAAATTTGTGTGACTTGCTTTATTGCAATATTCAGCTTTATGGCAGTGGTCTGGAAACAAATCCATAATAGCTCTGAGGTATCCCTGTATATACGTGTATCAGGTCATTATGCTGTACCTGTTAAACTGCACAATGTTATATGTCAATCATAAGTCAATAAAGCCATGAAAAAGTATGCTTACACATATTTTACTGTTTGGGAGTGAAGAAAAATTTAACTTATAAATAGTATATGAGTACATATTATATAAATAAATTACATAAATATATATTTATTAAGTATATAAATATAAATTTAATATAAACATGTGCAAATATATAATAAAATTTCACTTTACAGATGTTTACTTAGTAGGAGACATTTCCTTCCCCTTCTTAAATGTATAAATTTTATTAAAATTATTCCATATCAGGGCTTCCCTGGTGGTGCAGCAGTTGAGAATCTGCCTGCCGATGCAGGGATCACGGGTTCGTGCCCCGGTCTAGGAAGATCTCACATGCCGCCACGGAGCGGCTAGGCCCTTGAGCCATGGCCGCTGAGCCTGCGTGTCCGGAGCCTGTGCTCCGCAACGGGAGAGGCCACAACAGTGAGAGGCCCATGTACCGCAAAAAAAAATTATTCCATATCAGTATTATAAATGAGTATGGAAAAAGGGTAATATTGCCCGATTGCCCAAGGCTACCCTGTACTCTAATACATTTATCCTTCTGAAAGACTTTTGTTTCTAAATCTCTTAAGTACAGTGTCAATTATTAAACCCCTACCATTGCTTTAAATTAAATGAAGAAAATTAGAAAAGGCATGGAAAGTCTTCAGAGAATAGAATCATTCTCTAATATCCAAACAGTGAATCAATCAGTCTCAAAAAAGTATCAAATAGGTCTGACTGTCTTCAATCTAAATCAACTTCCAGCTGCCAGTCTAAAAATGTCTTTGCCAGGATACTAAACACAGTGGTTGTGTCTCATACATTTTATGTCTTTGAATGCCAAATATCATTCAATTTCAGAAATCTATTTGATAGTCTTAGAGAGAGGAGAAATAATTACCTTTACCATTTACAATGATCTTAAAACTCTTGGGCTTTTCTGGTGGCGCAGTGGTTGAGAATCTGCCTGCTAATGCAGGGGACACGAGTTCGAGCCCTGGTCTGGGAGGATCCCACCTGCCGTGGAGCAACTAGGCCCGTGAGCCACAACTACTGAGCCTGCGCATCTGGAGCCTGTGCTCCGCAACAAGAGAGGCCGAGACAGTGAGAGGCCTGCGCACTGCGATGAAGAGTGGCCCCAGCTTGCCACAACTAGAGAAAACCCTTGCACAGAAACGAAGACCCAATACAGGAAAAATTAATTAATTAATTAATAAACTCCTACCCCCAACATCTTAAAAAAACAAACAAATAAAAAACACCTCTTTCCCCTTTTTCAGTGGATATCTTCATTTATTTTTTTTTTCCCTTAGACTAGGTAACATTCATTTGTCTTATTTGTGACCTAATAAATGATTGTAGAAATCCAACATCCTTATTAAACTTTCCAGTGTAAACTTCTTGCAGTAGTGGTATACATTAAATAAAACAATTAATTTATTAAATAGCTTCAGTTTTCTTTTTCAAGGTAACATATTTACTCTATGCTTTTACTTTAGCTGTAGTTAAATTTCACCTCTTCCAGAGAAAGAACAATCTGTCAACTCCTTTAAAAACATATCCTTTGTTTCCACAGCATTTTCAGTTTTCTAACTGACACTGTTTTTCATTGCAAAGTCAAACATTTCTGATAAGATTGCCATCCCAGGGAGAGTACATACTTAACAAGCTGAGAGTGACTCAAATATCATTTTTTACTTGCTTAAGTAGTTGAAAACTTAGTTAATATTTAATCATTCATCTGCTTTAATACAAAATCAAGTTTTTTAGCATTTTTTTTATTATTTCAACTCATCTGTGGCTGCACTTTGCTATTTACATAAATATGTAAATGTAGTATTTGTGTCAAATATCTTTTCAATCTGTAAAAGTGTATATCTAACTGAATATATTTCCCTAAAAGACCAGTAATATATATGAATACTCAGTCTTTACCTTATTGATTTCAATTTTTGCATCCAGAAACTTAGATGTTAAACTTGTTTTCCCAAATTAACTCTTAATTTTTAAAATTTACTTTATAAGTCAGTTTTTAAATGATTTCTTATATGAATACTGATTTTGTCTATATACACCTCTGCAACGGTTGGGTATTCCTTCTAATTAATGCTATGGTAGTAACATAGGATTTCCTCAGACTTTGACTCAAAACATAATCTACTAAATGTTTTTATTTATTTTGTTTCAGACATATTGAGGCAATCTTTCAAAAGCAAAACTTCTACCCTTAGAAATCTGGTTAAATGATTTTGTTTATAAATAATTTTTTAAATGATTAGAAAATTTTATTACATGAGAAATATTTAAAAATCAATCTATGTATTTGATTAATCATTAAGTAGAAAATAATTATAGATGTGCTAGATTAATAATACTGAAATACAAAATGAATAAAATGTTAAACTATGATAATTTGGCATGAGTTGAAATAGCTCACTTTACTGCTGGACATGAGTTTAAGATTTTTTTTTTTTTTTTAAGATATGTTTTTAACTCTTGGCCATAATGAAGGAGACCAAGTTGAACCATATTAAAAATCCCAAAATTCAACACGGCAACCTTCTCTTTGTGGGTGATTCTAGATAACTTTACATTTCCTTCGGGTGTTTCTTTTATCTACATTTTATATCAGGAGCTTTAATGAGGAAATTCAAGGACAATGTGCTCCTCTGGGTCAACTAGAGTCATTTAAAGTTTAGCTCATTCATCCTGGGTGACACCAGTGAGCTCTTAACATCATTACTGAAGAGACAGAAAATGTGTATTAAAAGTACATGATTGGCCTATTAGAATGCTGTGGAGTAAGAAGAAGGGAGGCACCTAATTTTTTAAAACAAATTTATTTTATATTTCCTGATTCACAGTTCAAATGGAATGAGCAATTTTAATTTTCTTTGCATGAAAATTTAACTAGGTGATATCACGCCTTTTGGGTACAGTTATGTAATTAAAATTTGCACCTGATTTTAAGAGTTCCAGTCATCAGCATATTGTCAGAGGAATTTTTGTGAGTTGAGACAAACTGCTTGCAAAAAGACATACTAACTTTGTGAAGGGCAGCTAGAAAGATAAAACGAGTTAGGATTCAGGTTACTACCTGGCTGAGGAAATTTGGTTATTGACAAAGAATCAGTGAAGTAAATTCCTTTATTGGTTCTCATAACAGATGCAAGAATAATTAGAAACTGACCCAGATTTGCTAATAGTAAACCTATTCAAAATATAATGGGAAGAACCAACAAAATACTGTCACACCTATTCTTACCTACAACACTTCTATAGTGGTCATCCGTCTGCCTTCAATTCTTACTCCCTTTCCTGCCCAATCACAGGTTTAGGTCAGAAAAGATTACGAAGAGCGAGGAAAGGAGATAGGAAAAAGACTTCATATATTTTAGTCTACTTAAATATGCTTAAGTATATATGGATCTGTCTTTCTCTCTTTCTCTCTCTGCACTCTGAGAAAACAATTTTTCTTCATCATTGGTGAACACTAATTAATAAACCTGAACTTTGAGTGACTATGACTCAGAGAGCTTCTCTAATCATTTTCAGTTAGCATATTTATTTGTGTGTTAAAAATAAATTTTCTTGAAATCTCTGTGTATTTATCTCCTGTTGCTGCTGTAGTAAATTACTATAACCTTAGTAGTTTAAAATATTTACTCCTTTATATTTCTGGAGGTCAAATATCTGAAATCTGTCCTACAGGGATCAAGCCAAGGTTTAGGAGGGCTCTGAGAGTGTAACCGAAAAGGACCCTATGAGGCCTTCCCAGAATAGACCCCAACCCGTGTCCTCCACCTGCCTTTTGTCTGTAGAAAATCTTTAGTCAAAGAATAAATTTAATCAGGGAACTGAGATAACGCAGAAAGAAAGGAAAACAGTCAAGCAAGACAAAATAATATTTTAGCCATTAAACAAAGTCAAGGACCTTTAGTTCTTCCTCACGGACTATAGATAATATTCTGAGCCATGTCCTTTGAGCTATTTTGCAGTTACCTAAACACCCACCAGGTGGAAGAAGTTAACTGTCTGCTGCCCACAAGCATGTAGACCCCAGACTGATTGGAACCAGAAGGTTGATGATGCCGACTCCCGATTACCTCACCACCAGCCAATCAGAGGAATGTCCACGAGCTGACCACGCCCTGCTCCTTGAACACTGTAAGACTCCTCACTACCCCCTCCAGGGTGGGGTACAGAGTTTTGAGGGCATTAGCCCACTGTGGCCCCCTTTGCCTGGCAAAGCAATAAAACTGCTCTTTTCTACTTCACCCAAAACTCTGTCTCTACATTTCTACTTGGCACCGGTGAACAGAGGTCGAGTTTCAGCAAGAAGGGGAGACTCCGTTTCCATGACTTTTTCAGCATCTAGTGACCACCTATATTCCTTGGCCTGTGGACTCTTCCTCCATCTTCAAAGAACATCACTCAAATTTCTGTGTCTGTCATCACATCACTTTCTCTGTCCCTTACTCCTTCTGTAGCTCTTTTATAAGAATCTTTGTGATTAAATCAGGCCCATCTGGATAATCTAGAATACTCTCCTCATATCAAGATCCTTGTCTCAATCACATCTTCAAAGTCTCTCTTTCCATATAAGATAACATTTGTCGGTTCTTGGGATTACACAAGGGCTTATTTGGGGTGCCATTATTCAGCCAACCATATGCTGGATTCCCAGAATTGTTTATGAAAGTTATGCCTTCGGTTTATTTAACATCTACTTCTGATGCACCTGTTTACAGATATTATGGCACTAACTCCTGATCATGAGCATTTAGGGAGGAAAGTAACTATCCTAAAGTTCCAAAACATGATACGAATGAGATTCATGTAAACAACTGCACTTTAAAAAGTAGTTTCACCAGTGATTTCTCCTTAATTTTTAAGCTGTGACTTTTAAATTGTAAAGATGTCTTCAAGCATGATTTTTTTCTATTCGTTTTTCTGTTTCATTATTAATGAAGACATATTGACACCTTTAGTTTATCTGAGGCATTTAAATTATTTACATTTGTTTCTTTTAAATATGAATGTTTCAACCATTCACAGAAATTGCACTAATATAGATGAATTAAGCTGTCACTTCTTCTAAAGGTATTTTAATTTACTTTTTCACTTGATATGAAAATTCTGCTGAAAATAAACAAGAGAAGTGACAAAATATATGCTTATAATTTCTCCATTCTTGCTCTTATAAATGGATAAGGGTATGAAATAAATCAAGTCAAATTTTAAAAGTGTGAGAGAAGTTTTTGAATATATTCATCGCTTAAAATTTTTCCTACTATATAGTTAGTGTTAATTATTATAATTAATGAATAAAAAAACATGTGGAATTACAAAATACTACTCATTGTAAACCAATTAATTTACAACTGCATGTAGATGTGACATGGACATAAACACTAATTCCTGAGTATTTCTATTTTTGTCCTAGAACTACTATTAAGACACTTGTAAATTTCCTGTACACAAAGTTCTTGACAAATAATAAAAGCTGTGTGGTAACTTTAATTTCTATTAATCCTTTTAAGTTGGAAACTTTTGTTGCTTTATTACTGCTTGCTGCCTAGGAAAGCAAAGTCAAGAGGACCCAGATAATACTATGGGAGTCTAATCATCAAAAAGTTTCTAACACTTTCTGTAACTAACAACTTTAGGGCAATAAAACCATTTCAAAATTGCTTAAATATGAAACCTAGGAAAGATTTTTTTCTTGTGCTCTCTGAAAAATTTCTTTCAAGTCAAAGCATATAGTTTTCATTTACTTATTTAAAATGACAGTGATTCAAATGATTAAAATATACTGAAGAACTAGAATAAAGAAGTAACTACACTGATGAAAAGTACTTTAAAACTAAAACCTAGTGTGAGGATGCTATTCTCTGTTAAAAACTGTTTTAGGCAGGAGCCAACTTCCCTGGCAAGACTCTGAACAAGAGCAGGAATAATTACACAACTAATGAAGGACACTCAGAAGCCATCGAGAAATCTGTCTAACCTCAAGATTATCATACTAAGTGAAGTAAGTCGGAAAAAGAAAAATACCGTATGATATCACTTATATGTGGAATCTAAAATATGACACAAATGAACTTATCTATGAAACAGAAACAGATATAGAGAACAGACTTGTGGTTGCCAAGGGGCAAGGGTGGGGGAGGGTTGGATTGAGGTTTGGGGTTAGTGGATGCAAACTATTATATATAGAATGGATAAACAACAAGGTCCTACTGTATAGCACAGGGAACTATATCCAATACCCTATGGTAAACCATAATGGAAAGGAATATATATATATATATATATAAATATAAATATAAAATAGATATTTTAGATCTGATATTTCTTTGTTGCAGAGGACTCTCTTGTGCATTGTAGAATGCTTAGCAGCAAACCTGGCCTCTACACCAGACATCAGTAGAAGACCCAACCCCGATTTGTGACAAGCAAAAATGTTCCTAGATGTTGCCGAGTATCTCCTAGTGGGCAAAATCGCACTTGGTTCCTCTGGGGATCTCTTGTTTTTGACCTTAACTACTCTTTTCCACAGATGTCTGGATGTCTTGGTTCAAAAGATGACAACTACTAATCCAGTCCCTAAACCTGAAGAGAGTATCTCTGAGGACTGATAAGGAATGAAAATATTGGTGTGTTCATCTGGTTGGAAGCTTGGAATGTGATTCTTGGGGCCAATAGGAAATGGTGTCAGCTTTTCTGGTCATTTTGGAGTTTGTAGCAGATCATAGTGTGAATTTTAGATTTTGTCATATTTTGTATGTGTGTTAACTCATATTTTGAGTGTTCATATCATACTTGGCTTATCTAACACCTCTTTCTTTGATTTGTTGACTTTTAAGATATTTTACATACAAATTATTGGGAGTTGTTTTATTTATCACATAATTCTTCCCACCTTTCACCAAATGAATCTCTCTCCCATTTCCGTGTTGGACTGGCTTTGACTACTGCATTATTAAGAGAAAGGTCTCCTGTTAGTTTATAGAATCTGGGGTTTTCCTTCATAGAAGAGATGTTTCAAAGTTCCCATCCACTCCATTTGGCCTGACTTGCCTTTGCTGAAGTTTTGCTGCCTTTTCTGGAAGAAGTTAGTCATATGCAAAGAAACAATGAGATCTACCTTCATAGAGCTTAAAGTTCAACTTACTCTAGTCTGACAGATAATAAAAGAGAGACATGAAGAACTCTATTGTTATCTGGGAAGCTGGTTGGCGACAGCTATTAAGAAGAACCATAGAAAAAGGAAGTGACATGTATGGGCCTGGAAAACTTCAACATATTAGATTGGGTATCTAGGGAAGGACTCATTGAGGGTAAACATTTGAGAAAAGGCCTAACAGAATGGAGAATCCCACAAATCAGACATTTGGGTCAAAATGTTCAGTTCAAAAGCCCTGAGGCAAGAGCACACCTGGGTTCTAGGAAATTCAAAGAGGCCATTATTGGTGTTCTAGAGGGAACTAGAAGAAATAGGATTAATTAAGCCTCTGGTTAAACACTTACCTAATCTAGCCCTGGAAAGTCTAACTATGTGAGCCTTCGAATTCATCAGTGTGTGTGTGTGTGTGTGTGTGTGTGTGTGTGTGTGTATGAGAGAGAGAGAGACAGACAGACACAGACACAGGCAGGCAGAGAAGAGAGAGCCAGAGAGAGAGACAGAGAGGGAGAGAGAAAGAGAGAGATTCGGTTTAGACTTTCTGTTGTTGAAACTAAATTTTAGAATTCTAAATTCTACAACACATGCAACTTGCACTCATATTGAATTCTAATTGGAGATTTACTTTTTTCAGTGTGAGTCTGCATAAGTCACGCTTGTGGAAACTAATTGTTAAAAAAAAGATTTAACTAGAGAGGGGAAATAGAAGAGATAAATAAAATAGATGGTGATGTTAAACTAAATGAGCTTTAAAATTTGTTTTTTGTTGGTTCACCAATGAAGCCTTATAAGGACTTACACAAAGATGAAATAAAACATCAACTGCATCCTTCTATCTGTATTCCTGAACCAGTTGTAAAAGAAGAGAAACAAAAGACTGTGTACAAAGCTCTTGGGGCATTTTCTTTAATGGTATAACAAGCAGCAACCAACAATTCTGTCATAACATCAGGAAGCTATAAAGTATTTGGATAGACACAAACCAGAAATTGTGGTTCTAACTATGTGTATTAACTGTTAAAAATAAAATAAAATTTACTAGTAAATCACTGAAAGTCTAAGGAAAAGAAATTCTGAGTCATTGCTCTGAGGCAGTGTAAACAGTATATAATTGCATAGTGCCTATATTTTTAATAATGTGCATAATACCAATCAGATTTTTTAATTTAGTGGCTGTCATTTATTCATTTTTATAAACCTGAAAATTACAGTAAGTTTTTTTGCTATGAACTCAATGTTTTCGATGATTTATTCATACATAGTGATTATTAGAAATCTGACTATCAATTGTAAAGTAACAATTGTTTTACCATGAGGGCATATATATTATTAATATTGAGAATGTAATTGACATTGTGAAAGTGCTTGATTAGAAATTCTTCATTACAATTTCAATGAGAAAGTTTACCATCTTTATGCCATTTCAATTAGAAAGAAATTGAATTGAAAATAGAGACATTTAACCCATGATGAAGAGCATGGCTTAGAATGAATAAGGTTCTGACCTATGGGCTTTTTTACCCCTAATATTGTCCAGCCTGTTGCATTTAATATAAACTTCTTAATCTTAAAGTCATTACAGGATATGCCTTATTCTTCATATTACTTCAATTAAATGAATAATCAAAAGACATAATTTTCTGATTATAATTTTAGTCTAATCTCATTAATTGGAGTAAACCACTGTCAAATTATTGGTTTATTTCATTTTAGCCTATATACACATCTGTATAATACAAATATCATCCAGACTCCACTGGCCATCAAAACTCCGATCAATCTTGGTCTTTCCTTACATCCGGGATTAACTCGGAGCCTCTCTGTGAATCCTCAAACCCTATTCTCCACACTTCTCTCTGGTTCCCTGTTTCTCTGTCTCTGTGTGTATTAATTTGTCCCTGGACCACGCAGGTCACAGACCTCAGAAACTTCATGTTTCCATAAAAGTAATTCAAATATACCAGGGAAATCTCATGTTTATTAAAATTTATAAAGTCCTAAATGATTATGGAGATGGAAGACATCAGATGCTACATCATCTTGTACCATCTGACTCACTCCCTCCCCTGAATGTTATGCGGCCTGATATACAACCTCTTCAGTTGTCTGAGCACTCTGGGAGGATGACTGCTGTAGGAAGAGAACTGCCATGACTGTTGACCTTTCCCACAACCCAGAAAGTTCATAAACAACATCTTATTTTGTTATGAGCAGCAGTTAATATCATATATATATATATATATATATATATATAAAACTAAACTGTAGTTAGACTAATACAGCCAATTTTTACTAAACATTCTGATTTGAGTATTTTCCAAAAATCATGATACACTTCAAAAGTATAGACTAAATTGGATGTATGTTCTATTATCTGGGTACATTATAATTTTTAGCTATTTTTTGCTTAATTTGATTACTTTGATTCTAAAATAAGTAACAATATAGTGAATATTTCCTACATGTTTGATGTAATCTTGTTTTCTTCAGGTATTTCTAGATTTTGAATGATTATGGATTGAAAACCTTGGGTACATTCTACTAAATTGCCATGCATTGGGTTGATATCAAGTCCTATTTTCCCTGTATACATGTGAGAACGCTGTCTCATTCTTCCATGTGGTATGGAAAGGACACCAAGGATCCCGAACAAAAGTCTTTTGACCTTTCTTGGACTTGGAGAGAGAAAGCAGGGCTAGGGGTGGAGAAGTAGTAAGTTGGTGTGCAGAAGAATCCTCAACCACGGCCCCTCCATGAGGAGGTCTCCCTGGAGGCTCCTGGAACTGTCCCAGCTGAGGCCCTTGCACCACACAAAGAAACAGGCTTGGACTGGGAATAGAATGCATGTGAGCCGGGCTGAGGGGGGTTGGGGCATGGCTGAGTGTCGACTGCAACTCTTTCCAGGCACCTGTGGAGTACTGGCTGGGCACCCAGTCCAATGTGGGCCACTTCCCCCACGAGGCCTGCCCGGGCAATGCCTCCTAATTTTCTAGGGTTGAGGGTGAAAGGTCACACATAAGATTTTGGCCTAGAGCTAGACTCTGCATGTCTCCTTAAGGTCCGTCAATATTCCCCTATATATTTTTCATACATATGTTAATATATATACACAAGATATTTTTAAGTATATACAGCATTATAATTTTTGTATTTTCTTCATGAATTGAAATTATGCTATTAAAAATCATCATAAATTTCTTATTTTATGCCTTAAAGTCTAGTTTACATTAAATTAATATAGGCATCACCAATTTATTTTATTGATATAACACTGATATATCTTTTTCCATCATTTTATTTCAGTAAAGACATTATATTTCGATTGTCTCATGTAAACAATAAACATCTGGATTATATTTATTTTTAGTGAAAATTCAGTTTGATAATCTTGGCATATGGTTGCCATTTTTCTATGTTTTGATGAGCAGAAGCTTTAAACTTGTCCAATCAATTGGTTTTGTGTCCTTTGCTCAGTGAAAGGCCATGAGGAGTAGCCTTTGTTTTTCTGCTTGTTTTTCTTCCCTAGGAGCTTAATAATTTTATCATTTATTCTTAGACAAACTCACTGGTTAATTTTATATTTTTTAATTTATAGATTTTTAATAAACGGTCATGAGATATGTACATCGAACCCTCTTACTGCTATTTTTTCTGTCTTTATATTTTATTTCATTTACTTACTTTTTTAGACTGGTAAGGAAAAGAAGGAAAAAAATCTGAGTTGTCTAGTCCTATGTCAAATTAATTAAGCTTATAATCACAAACTCTCCCCCTAAGAAAACTCCCAGGCCAGATGCTTCAGTGGTGAAATCCATCAAATATTTGAATAAGAAATAGTCCATTATACACAAAATGTTACAAGTAATAGAGGGGGAGGGAACAAATCTTCACTTTTTTTTTTTTTTTTCGGTACGCGGGTCTCTCACTGTTGTGGCATCCCCCGTTGCGGAGCACAGGCTCCAGACGCGCAGGCTCAGTAGCCATGGCTCACGGGCCCAGCTGCTCTGCAGCATGTGGGATCTTCCCGGACCGGGGCAGGAACCCGTGTCCCCTGCATCAGCAAGTGGACTCTCAACCAGTGCCCCACCAGGGAAGCCCTCCACTCATTTTTATGAGGCTACATTAACCCTGATGCTAAAATCTGATAAAGACACTATGAGAAAATAAAAGTACAGTCTTATTATTTTAATAGTTATATATTATATACTATTTATTATTTAAAATTTAAGCATTCTTTATTAATATATGAATACAAGTATTTTAGTAATAAGTTGAATACAGAAATAGATAAAATGTCTCAAGGCCAAGAAAAAGTTTTCTTAAGGATGCAATATTTACTCAGAATTCTAAATCAGTTACTATATTTCACCATATTAACACACTACAAAAGAAAAATGATATGATCTGCTAACTACATTCAGACATTCCGAATAAGCAATTGACAAACCTCACCAACCCTTCATGATCAAACTCAGTAAATTAGGAATCAAAGGGAACTTCTTCAATCTGATAGAGGCTATCTCCAAATATCTAAGGGCACAAGTGAAAGTCTGATTGCTTTCCCCCTAAAATTGGCAAATGTATGCACAGTTCTGTTCACCTGTTATTAGAAATTCTTATCAATATAATAAAATATGTAAAAGAAATAAAATATAAAGATAAGAAAAATAGCTGTAAGGGGTTTGATATACATATCTCATGGCTGTTCATTAAAAATCTATAAGTTACAAGAAAATAGAACTAACCAGGCCAATAGCATTCCTCTCTTGCTAATATTTTATCTAATGGAAGTCATTAAACTTAAATTAGAATTACCAACAAACAAAAAAAGAAAGAAAGCAGAGTCTGCAAGGTGATGAAAAGTTCAGTTAAATTTCTTAAAAGAAAAATTCAAATTGGAGTTAGAGTCAATAACATACAGGTAATTGTTGAGGCGCTATCAAAGGTGAGACCTCCCAGGGAAAATCGGCAGTGGAGGAAGAAAAACATAAACATAAATGTCAGAGATAAATACTCAGAGACTATCCTGAAACAAAACAGGAACCAAAACCAAAACATAAACAGGATAATATAAAATAAATTAAAACCAAAATGGGAGAGGCATTTCAACTAGACATTTTGCTACTCAGGAAAGGGTAGGTACATTGTAAAGGAAAAAGAAATGGTAATACATCCCTTATATTAAACACAGATATATGTAGTGCTTGCAAGTATGAGTTCTGGAGTCGGAGTACTTTCCAATATGCCTCATCCCCATCAACAGATGTGAACTTGTGGACATATTCAAAAGCTCAGTAGACATTTTATTTTTCTATAAAATGCGATGAGATTTATGTGAAGATCAAATGAGGTAATAACCATTATGATACACTATAATGCCAAATGTATTATAGGTGCTAGAGGTTATGTTCTTATACTATGTATTCTTGTACGGTAACATTATTATATTTTAGGATGTTTGCAAAAGTACACATATATATTTTTCCATGGTCCATTCCATAAGCTGGATTCACATTTTTTTCAAAACATTTTATTAAAATATTTTACAACCCAGAAAAGTAGAGAAAATAATAAAATGAACAGCATGATCTTACCATCCTTATTTGCTAAAAGTTAATTAAAAACAAATAAAGCATTACAGATACATTGGAAGTCCCATCTGCCCCATTTCACTCCCTAACCTATATCCCTATAAGTGTCTTTCTAGTAAAGCCAGTGTGTGTAAATAACCCTCATGTAAATGTTTACTCTTCTGCTATAGACTATGCAATCATAGTAAATATGGATTTGCTTGTATTTCAAAATTTTAATTAATCATTATCATAATTTACATATATAATTTTCAATAATATTTTAAAATTCAACATTATACTTTGATATTTATAAATATTAATACATGTTCACTATTTTAATCATTCTTTATAATCTCATGGTATGACTGTGCCAGGATAAATTGACCCATTTTCCTATCCATAGGCCTTGGGTTGATTCCGATTTGGAGTGAAAATTTTTGTACACATCTCTTTCAGTACAAACGTAATTGTTTCTCCAATAGACCTACCTAAAAATGGAACTTCTGAGTTGTAGGATATGCCTTACCATGTGTAACATACATACTCTGTTTTTGTAAAGTCATTTCAAAAACTACCCCCACAAATAATATATTTTATGCCCTAATAACTACCAGACAAATTGTATTTCCCACCTGGCTCAAGAGCTGAAGGCATTAGTAACTATGGCTTTATATATACAGACACATATAACCAGTACTCAATTAGTTATATACTTATTTTATAATAAATACACTGACTAGAACACTTAATAATGCTCTCTTATAAGTTAAAAACCTCTAGTACTAAACCTTATATAACTCATATTTAAATATACAGAAAATGATATATTTAGCTGGCTTATATTGATAAAAGCATTTGAAATAGGGACTGACAGAAGCTGTTGCATTTTGAGGTGCTAAGTTACTTTGCCACAAACTAAATTACTTACTCTGAATCTTCCGATTACATTGAAACACCATCCTTCATTCAGACAGTTGATGGTGAAAAGTCTGCAGCGGTCAATTACTTTCTCACAGTTTTTTCCAGTAAATCCTGGAATACAACTGTAAATGCATCACTGTAAGTAAAAGAACTTGCAATTTAAATATTTTCACAGAAGTCTATTAACAGGCTGTCCAAAATAATAATGCTTTGTTTAAATTACATACAACATTTATTATCACATTATGTTTTCAATCATTGATTTTGTCCATGCATACTTGTGTTCTTTTTGTTTGTTTGTTTGTTTGCGTTCAGCCTGGGATCAGTTTATTTTATTTATTTATTTATTTTTACATCTTTATTGGAGTATAATTGCTTTACAATGGTGTGTTAGTTTCTGCTTTATAACAAAGTGAATCAGTTATATGTATACCTGTGTTCCCATATCTCTTCCCTCTTGCGTCTCCCTCCCTCCCACCCTCCCTATCCCACCCCTCTAGGTGTTCACAAAGCACCAAGCTGATCTCCCTGTGCTATGGGGCTGCTTCCCACTAGCTATCTATTTTACGTTTGGTAATGTATATATGTCCATTCCACTCTCTCGCTTTGTCACAGCTTACCCTTCCCCCTCCCCATATCCTCAAGTCCATTCTCTAGTAGGTCTGTGACTTTATTCCTGTCTTACCCCTAGGTTCTTCACGACATTTTTTTTTTCTTAGATTCCATATATATGTGTTAGCATACGGTATTTGTCTTTTTCTTTCTGACTTACTTCACTCTGTATGACAGACTCTAGGTCCATCCACCTCATTACAAATAGCTCAATTTCGTTTCTTTTTATGGCTGAGTAATATTCCATTGTATATATGTGCCACATCTTCTTTATCCATTCATCCGATCATGGACACTTAGGTTGTTTCCATCTCTGGGCTATTGTAAATAGAGCTGCAATGAACATTTTGGTACATGACTCTTTTTGAACTTTGGTTTTCTCAGGGTATATGCCCAGTAGTGGGATTCCTGGGTCATATGGTAGTTCTATTTGTAGTTTATTAAGGAACCTCCATACCTCTATGGAGAACAGTATGGACATACTTGTGTTCTTTACAAAGTAGAAGTTTTATTTGTTTAGAGGGAATGTGAATAAACTACATCTTCATTGAATGGTCTTAATATTACTTTTTGGAGATGTAAGAGTAAAGTCAACTTTGGCCTAAATGGATATTTAACAATAAAATATAGGTTTTAGAAAACTATTGGAATAAATGAAAGCATTATTGAAATGTGAAGAAAAATGGCAAGTGATGTTTCTAATGTCTAGTAGAGCCATTCTATACTGATGATATGCTCTCAGGAGTTAACAACGACACAGGAATTTTAGACATATTGTAAAGAATTACAGTGGACAGTGTATGGTCATAGCTGGGCCAAATATAAGGTTTTGTTTGTTTCTTTGTTAGTTGTCATAGTTACCTTTTTTATAAAGCAATCAGGCTTTTTGAGTGTAATCTAAGTGCCTGATATCAAGCTTTGGATTGCCATGGCATCCATTGTCACACATCCACCTGGAATAAACATATTGCCAGCTGTGTGATGCCTACTCAGGCCTAGACAAGAAGCCTGGCCTCACGTACCCTGGAGCTCCCCTTTTAGAGACCCCTGAGTGACCCAGGTAACTGGCCTCTTGAGTGACCCCACCTTCACACCTTACCCTTCCTGTTCCCTGATTCTCACTGTTAGGGTTTAAATTCACCAATAACGAGTGACCCCACCCTCAACCCCAGTAAGGCAGAGAGTCCCAGGTTCTCCTCTCTCTCTCTGTGTGTCCTTCTCTCTTCCCCCCTTGTCACAGGGCTATCGGTGCTGGTGCCCTTTACCCTCCAGGCCCTGTGAGTATTATCAGGACTTTTCTTTTAAGTTCCCTGATGGTTGCTGCTGAGGTGCGTCTTGCGGTCATGATAAGGCCCACAAGGGCCACCCTAGCCAGAACATTGGTTCTCTTTGGGGAAATGTCCTTGGGGGCTGCCACAGGTAGTGCAAACCAAGTGAGGGTCCCGGGCATTCCTAGCCAATGGCATCACTATCTAAAGACTGAGACAGACAGGAAATCAATCTGGATTCCAGTCCACTGCAGTGCATTAGCTGCAATCAATAAGGTGCTAAAGAACACACAGTGGTGTTCAGGCTTTCTTTGCCTTCACTCTCATTGATTCATGAGAAATATTCCAGTCTTTTAACTCACATTTAGTAAACTTCTGTTATCAAGTGAATTGGGCATCAAATCAAATGATAATATGTCTCTCTAAAGTACACACTAGAGGATTATGACCAAAAATTATACTTGTTAAAATGAAGTTGTTACAAGCTGAGTTAATAATAAAATGAATTGTACCATATAGTCATTATTTTAAATTTATTAAGTACACTGTATAATTTCATAAAAGAACCAAAGACCACATTGACACAGTCCAACGAAAATAGCATCAGTAAAACACTTCAGTAATTCACCTTTCCTGCTGTTTGAGGCTCAGCTTTGCAAACTCACCTCGAGAATTAAATCATACCTTCATTCATCAGGAATAACCATGCATTTTTTTAAAGATCTACAATGTGCCAGCCACTAGGTTAATTATTTTCACAAATTTATTATTTTCTAATTCAATTTTTATAATTCTTGTGTGATATTGATTATTACCACTATGATATAAATGAGGAAATATATTCAAAAAAGTTAAGTCAGTTGCTTTGGGCATATGACTAGTTTTAGAGCTGTTATTAAAGTATGATTTAAATTTAAATGTATTGTACTCTTCTACTCCACTGATGAAACCTGTGAAGCTATGCTTACTTTGCTTCTTTTATCCTGAGGAACTAACCAGAGATCCAGAAATCATTCCAAGTACCATTTAGTTATGAAAGGTATCATGTTTACCTTTTCCTAATCGGGATGTGGATGGCAGAAAGAGGGAAGCAACAAAATATCCTGAAATTGTGATGAGTTATGGCTATCATGTTTTAATTTTCCTTTTAAGTGGGAATGAATTAAATTGGACAAGACTAGCTATCAATATACTCACTTGAGAAAACCGAAATTCAAAAAGAGTCATGTACCAAAATGTTCATTGCAGCTCTATTTACAATAGCCCGGAGATGGAAACAACCTAAGTGCCCATCATCGGATGAATGGATAAAGAAGATGTGGCACATATATACAATGGAATATTACTCAGCCATAAAAAGAAACGAAATTGAGCTATTTGTAATGAGGTGGATAGACCTAGAGTCTGTCATACACAGTGAAGTAAGTCAGAAAAAAAAAAGACAAATACAGTATGCTAACACATATATATGGAATTTAAGAAAAAAAAAAATGTCATGAAGAACCTAGGAGTAAGGCAGGAATAAAGACGCAGACCTCCTAGAGAACGGACTTGAGGTTATGGGGAGGGGGAAGGGTGAGCTGTGATGGGGCGAGAGAGAGTCATGGACATATACACACTAACAAACGTAGTAAGGTAGATAGCTAGTGGGAAGCAGCCACATGGCACAGGGATATTGGCTCGGTGCTTTGTGACAGCCTGGAGGGGTGGGATAGGGAGGGTGGGAGGGAGGGAGACGCAAGAAGGAAGAGATATGGGAACATATGTATATGTATAACTGATTCACTTTGTTATAAAGCAGAAACTAACACACCATTGTAAAGTAATTATACCCCAATAAAGATGTTAAAAATATATATATATACTCACTTGTATTTGTATTATTCTGGAGTATGGTTTTAAAAGATGAGAGCCAGGGCTATGAATTAAATGAAGAACTAATATTCAGTCATTAATGAGACCAGGTTGACAGACTGCTAGATGAAGATTAGGCAACAGAATCTCTGAGAAAGATGTTTCTAAACAATCCAGGGCTTACTGATCATGAAAAATTGGCCCAAAATGTTAGCACTATCATTACAAACCAAGAAGGAAGCCCCAAAACACCATATGTGACCCTTGACCCAGGGAAGTTTACCCCAAAGGCAGAGGAAAGCTGTTGAGTTTCAGGTAATCAACCATCATGTGCCTCCACTACCCCCACCCCCATGGCTTGAAATCTAAGAGAAACTCCAGAATCTCATTCACAAGTTATGACATCCTCATAACTCAGTCTGAGGTCAGGGAAATAAAACACTTAAATAGCATTCTTAAATACATGATACGATGATCAGAGAGTGCAAACATTTAAATCAAGGTTTGTAGGGTGTGCAGTTACAGTTCATGATGAATAATAAGACATGACCATGGGGAATGGGTCAAGATTAGATGGAGGAGGAAAAAAATTATAAAATAACCATCAAAGGATTTAAGCAATCAGGTAGGTTGATTCCCAAGATGGATGCTGAAGTCATCAAGAAAGATGACAATAGTTGTAGAGAAAAGGACACAAGCCAGATGCTAGAGCCATAGTCGGGGATGGACAGGACCTGAGAGAAGAGGAGATGCTTGAAAGGAGCCTGGGGACAGAGAAAAAGAGTTAGGGAGAGAATGATCTATGGAATAGCTATGTGCTAAAAATAGACAGGCTTTTGAGGGGAAAGAAAACTGGTGTGGATACGGCAACAATGGCAAGGCTACCTACACTGTTCCTCAACAGACGTATGCAGGTTGTGGGTGAATGGATAGAGCCACCAAAGAAGACTCCAGGTTTCAGCCAGAAAAAAGAAAGGAAGGTATATAAAGAGAGTGCGGTGTTGCAGAATTTGCTGCTGACAAATGAGATCCCAAGGGCACAGCAGAGAATATTGGATATTGAAGTGTTAGAGGCTGTACAGAGCAGTGTGGGGCTAAGATCGATTTGATCAAGTATGAGCTGGAAGACTTGGAGGTTACAGGATACTAATTCAACCTTTATGTATATAGCTCTGTAGTAACTTCTGTCATTATGTTTTGTTAGTTATTATTCACAGGGAAATTAATAGGTTCAGGACTAAGAGAAGAAATTATACATATATTCTCAAAATGAAGCACATAGGGGGCCAAATTTAAGGATGACTTCTGTCAACTATAACAGTCCCTGAAAATATAAAATTATATGAATAAAGCAGAAGGTCCTCTTGATGAAGAAATGTAAACAATGTCCCAGATATCTTCAGTTGGAATAGAGTTTATAACCATAATCTGAAATTTTAATACTGTGGTTAAACTTTAACAAACTTTTTTACCATGTTAAATTTCAAAATTCAGAATGATTTATTCAAAAAGAAAGCTTAGCCTTATAAATATGGCTATTGATTTCAAGGAAAGAAAAATGTAGCAACCTAGCTTTTGAGATAATTAACTCCAAGAGATTGAGGTTTCCTGTTAGTTAGGAATTATTGGGTGACCAAGTTCCTCATCCAAATGTGTGATTGCTATTTTTAAAAGGATTTTTCAAAATTAATGTGAAAATATAAATTTATTATTTGTTGAAAGGAAATATGTTGACCTATATATGTCTGTGTTACGATGGTCTATTTCAAAGTCACAGTGCATGCTTAATTAGGTTTACTTGTGACAGACACTGAAAACCCTAACCCCACCATGGCTGATGTGGAGAGACATCATACAGACTAATGAAATGCTGAAACTGATGTGGGAAAAAAAAAAAAGTATGTTAATACACTGAATTGACACTTAAGCAGCTCAAGCTATAAATGCAACTCTGAGTAGCAAACAGGAAAAAAAAAAAAAAAAACAAGCTGAGAGAATAAAATAGAACATTATTATCCCATGAAATATCTTAGAATTTGAGTGGAGAAAATAAAAAGTTTAGAAAGCAAAAACATGTATATATAACATAATTTCTGATTTTTTAAAGCCATAGTACTTATTATTATCTAGTTTATGGTGTCTTTTACAAAGATAACTCTCAATAAATATTTTTTAAACAATTGATTTTCAGGTTCGAAAAAAAAAATTGATGTAAGAGAAAGACACTAGCTGGTTGCATTACTCTCTATTTCCTGATTCGTGTTTCTTCATTTTATTCTGAATATTCAGAAGGCAATCATCTTTACATTAGACAATATTAGAGTCACTGCATTCAGTAAATATTAAAATAGCTAAGTGTGTGTGTCTCTGCGTGTGTACTTGTGTTTGTGTGTGATTGTGTGATTGTTTGTGATGACAGTATCAGAACAGTGTGTCCTGATACTCTTCAAAGCCCTCGTGTGGTCTGGTGGGACATGCACTCCCATCCCTGTTGTGTAGTGGAGAATGTAGAGTACTGCTCTCTCCAGTTGTGATGCCCTGCCCTCCAGTGCCCTGCGCCTTCAGCCCCCAGCCTCCAGGAGAGAGCTAATCAGGACCTGGAAGGCCTCACTGGAGCTGTGCCGGGCAGTGCCCTGAACATCACCTCTCACATAGGGAAAGGGGGCCCCAGAGACTGCAGCTTCAACATTGCCTTTGAAGGAGCTTCCAGGCTATCCACTGAGCTCCTGACAAGCCCTCACACCCCTAACTCCTTGCCAACACTCTCAATTGCCCCACTAGGATCTAACTTCAAGGCCATCAAGGTGAACCACTTATCACCATTTACCATGGACATCTCAAGAAGCCAGAGGATTTTCAGGAGGTAATTTTATTTCCTCTCTCATCTGATCATAGTAATTTAGACCTAGTCCATACGTTCAAGTAGAGAAACTGATAGCATTATCACCTTTCTGTTCTCCCCTCTTCATTTTACTCCTTTCCAACCCCACAATTTTTTCCCCAGATTCATAATAAAAAAAAGTAAAAGCTTGGGTTGAGATGTGTGGATGAAGTAGGCCAAAAGGTGTAGGAGGATGTTCTGCATTGGTGCTGTTTGAACTCAGATCAGCATCTCTGGAGAATTTTGTAGAAATGCACATTTGCAATCCCCACCCCAGACTGACTGAATTGGAAACTCTAGGAGAAGGGAAAAATGATCTGTGTTTTAAACAGCCCTTCAGGAGTTTCTAATGCAGCTAAAGTCTGGTACAGCTAGTGTGAGAATCACTGTTCCAGAAACACATACCTTCTAATATAACAATGCACAGATAAATTTTTAACTAAAGGCACTTAAGTCAAAGGGTGTTTGATTTTCTCATTATTTTCAGTGATTCTCTTAATCTCCTTTGAGAAAAGAAAAGTCGCTTTCAAGACTATTTTTTTCATTGTTTCAACTTCATGTTTTATTAGTTTATATTGATCATATGACCTTTACTTCATGTGAGTCAAAGCTAGCAACTTTTTTGCACTGTCATTGGTGAGTTTGTGGATGGGAGAATCTGGGGGCTGGAAACTGTTTTGTGTTCCCCACGTTCTTACTGATTTCTGAAGCTTGGGTTTTCACTCATCATTCAAATTAGTCTGTGTTATTTCTGCCCTTTGAATAAGTTTTATTTTTATTCTCCTGTCACTTTTCTTATCTTTCACCCTCTTTTAATCGGTAGTCTAATTTAATCAATAGAGGAGACAATGTTTTTAATTAAGTAGATTCAAGATGAGTGAGCACAATGTATATTGTGCTCAATGTAAATTTTTAAAGAATGTGGGCAATCTCAACAATTAGAATGCATACAGTGGCTCATAATAATTTCACGAGTAAGTTTACTTCAAAGTTGTTACAACTAGTTACCTATTTGACATATTTCATCCATCCTAGGGAAACCTAACGTGAATTTCTATAACTTTCATCCTATCTAAAACATGCTTTACAAAGCATTCAAGATCAAACTCCATCATTTTAAAATTAAATATATTAATTAATAATATAACAGTAAACTGAGTGATGGTAACAATGTCTCTAGTTATCTAGTTTTCCCTTTGATGATAAAATATAAAACAAAGCCTTCTAGACAACTAGAATAATGTTAATAATAAAAACCAATAAAAGCATCATACTTGATAAAAAATATACATATATGAATGCATATTTACCTATATTTATATAATGCTATCCATATTTTTAAAGCTGACCGCTTTTCTAAGTAGACTCACAAATATACTAGTCCTATAAGCCTCAGAACTAGAAATTATAAATTAAAAAGCCAATATTGTTAAAATATTGGCTTACCTCGATTTATAGGTAAGCTAATATAAGATTGAATGCATCCACAGATTTGACTTGATGGGTTGGATGTTCTAAGGTCTTTATATATTGAGGTTTCTCTCCATTCACTTTAGAAAATGTCAAATTTTAAAAACTTAATATGTTTTTTAACTTTGCATTTAGATTCTTTGAAATGGATGAAAATAATGTCCACTGTACATCTGTAATGCACATGCATCTGTGATATACGTGCAGGGTTTTTTTCAGTGTGCTTTTAAGGTTTTCCTGTACCACAGTTTTTATTTTTTTATTTTTTTTAATTATTTTTTTTTATTCAAACAGAAAGTCACAAAAATTATAATCATCCTCATCAGTTTACTCAGTCCCTACCACAGCTTTTAATGTTCTGCTTTTATGGATATTCTAAAAGTTCTGAGCTTGTTTACTGCCCTTCAATAATGCCTAACAGAACTTTCTTTAAGCAGATAAAAGTCTAGCAAGATAAAAGTCAAGCAAGTGTGAAGAGAACAAATTACACTTCTTGATGGTGTGAGAAATTAACTATAAAGCTATTTAAAATGGTCTAAAGTGATAGGCCCAGATAACTAATTCGCTTCTGTCATTTACAAATCGGTAATTTTTAGCAAGTCTTTATTTAAATAAGACACTGTTTCCTAAAACTTTGCCTAAAGATCCTAAAGGAAAACTCTCAGCTGAGGTCTGTGAATTGCAGGAAGAGACAATGGGTCTATACTTTCAAACAATAATAGCAACGATGTGTGTGTACAGTAGAAATAATACTGTGGGCACTTACATTATCTCTTCCTTCTAGACCTTCAAATATTATCCAGCTATCCTAAACATCTTCATTACAAAACAAAGTAGATGTTTTAAGATGGTATGCCCAAATTATGATTAAGAATTGTTCCAGGGCTTCCCTGGTGGCGCAGTGGTTGAGAGTCCACCTGTCGATGCAGGGGACACGAGGTCGTGCCCTGGTCCGGGAAGATCCCACATGCCGCGGAGTGGCTGGGCCTGTGAGCCATGGCCGCTGAGCCTGCGAGTCCGGAGCCTGTGCTCCACAATGGGAGAGGCCCACGTTATCACAAAAAAAAAAAAAAAAAAAAAAAAAAAAGAATTGCTCCAATATTTATTTAAAACCAATGCTACAACATTTAAACATTTCATAGAAAAAGCATTAAGATTTTTCTACTTTAACTGGAAATAAAATATTATAAGCCATTAAAGTTTTTTAAGCTTAAAACAGAACATTGTTTTATTTTTGTCCACAGGATTTAAAATTTATATATTTTTGTTTAAAAATAGGAAGTTAATTATACCTGCAATGATAATCTTTCTCATATTTCATACTTGTGGCATTAATCTTGCAAGGAAAAGACTCCAGTGGTGTTTGAAGTTGCTTACAATGCTTGACTGTACATATTGGTGAAAACATGCACATGATATCCTAGAAAAGATTAAAAAGTATTTTTTACAAAACAAATCTGTATATCTCAAAGATAATGAAAGGATTCTTACATGGGGAGAAATGGAAATTATTTTCATAAGCAGGTAGTAGAAGTTCTCACTCAGTGCAACAATGTGGAAGATTCTATTTTCCAAAACGTCCCAACATTGTTTCCCATGTCACACACTCTTCCTACTACCTTATTTCAACGTCCCCCTAATTGAGAATTGGGGCCATATTTACCCCCTTGAGTGTAAGCAAGCTGTGACTATGGGGAAAGGATGCTCTGTGACTTTAAAGGCTAGGTTTAAAAAGGACATACAGAGTCTAGTTATCTGGGAATGCTTGGAACCCAGCCACCATGCTGTGAGGACACACAAGCCACACAGAATAGTTTTATTTAGGATATGGCTGATAGTTCCAGTTGAGGATGTGGTTGACAACCAGCATTGACCCCTGGACATGTGAGTGAGGAAATCTTTAAGGTATGAATATTAATTCATATTATGAATGAATCTTACCAAAATGAAAGATTGTCATTTGTGGGAACTACTAAATTATTTCCTATTCTTATTTATTTAACTATTAAATAAAATGTTAAAATGCAATAATATAAAATAATCAAATAATAAAGAAAATATTTTTAAATAACTAAAAATGAAAAGTTTACAACATTATATTGTTCATAAAGGAGAGTTCTGTCAGAATAACAAAAATTAAAATTGAAGAGTAGTTTTGAGATTGGGGTTTCTATTTAAAATGGGAACAGGGAAAATAAGCAAGTTAAATACATTTTCTGATGTTCCTGAGTTTGAAAATTGCAATATGTTAATTAGAAGTTTAATTATTTGTACTTTTCAAACAGCTTAGTAATGGTAAAATATATTTTAAAACCACTCCCTTGTATGTTAGATTCAGACTTACCGTTGGAATATCAATGCAGTCAGTAACATTCTGACATGGTTTTGGTGAACACTCATTGACATAGGTTTCACAGCTTTGATTGAGATATCCTTCTTTGCATTCCAAAATGTAAGCTGAGCTTTTATTTTGACTAATTTCTCCTTTCCAACAAGACTGAGAAACAAAATGTTCCACTGACTCCTCACAGAATGGACCTTAAAAGATGAAACACACACAGAAAGAAAATATGAACATAGGCATGTACAAAAACTTGGTATAGAAAAAGTCTCTAGAGTTCATGAAATCTTCTTAAACATGTTTATCATGGTATAATTTACACGTCATAGAATTCACCCACTGCGAATCTATAAATCAATAATTTTTGCAAGTGTATATAGCTATTGGACCGTCAGCACTACCTTGTTTCAGCACATCTCCATTACCAAAAAAGGGCTTTTTTATGGTCACTCTTTGTCCCCAAATCCAGCCTCAGGCAACCATTAATCTTTCTGTCTCTACAGATTTGCTTTTTCTGGGCATTTCATATAAATGGAATGGTACAATATATTGTCTTTTGTGATTGGCTTCTTTCCTTAGAATAAAATATTTGAGAATTTTTCATGCATGTATCACTATTTTTACTCTTTATTGCCAAACAGCAATTCAAAATATATATAATATTTTGTTTATTCATTCACAAGTTGGTAAACATTTTGGTTGTTTCTACTTTTTAACATTTTTATTGAGATGTAATTGACACATAACATTCTTAGTCTCAGGTGTACAGCATAATGATTCAATGTATGTATATATTGTGAGATCATCATCACAATAAGTCTAGTTAACATTCATAACCACACACAGTTACTGTTTGTTTTATTTTTTCTCATGATGAGAACTTTTAAGACCTACTCTCTTAGCAACTAACTTTTATGAGCAATTAATTCACTCACAAGTATTTGGGTGGATATATACTTTAGTAGCTCTTGCACAGATTCCTGACAGAGAAATTGCTGAGGTGTAAATTTATTTGTAACTTTTTTTTTTTTTTTTTTTTTTTTTTTGGTACGCTGGCCTCTCACTGTTGTGGTCTCTCCCATTGCGGAGCACAGGCTCCGGACGCGCAGGCCCAGTGGCCGTGGCTCACGGGCCCAGCCGCTCCGCGGCATGTGGGATCTTCCCAGACCGCGGCACGACCCCGTGTCCCCTGCATCGGCAGGCGGACTCTCAACCACTGCGCCACCAGGGTAGCCCTATGTGTAACTTTATAAGAAACTGCCAAACTGTTTTGCAAGGTAGCTGTGCCATTTTTCATTCACACCATCAATCTGTGAGAGTTCCTGTTTCTCACATTCTTGCCAACATTTAATATTGTCCATTTTCTTTATTATAGCTCTTCTAGTGGTTGTGAAATAGTATCTCAATTCAATTTGCATTCTCATAAGAATAAAGATTTTGAGTAACTTCTCATGTTTATTAACCATTTGTATGTCTTCCTTAATGAAATTTACCTTCATATATAGAGAATATTTTAAATTGTGTTATTTATTTTCTTATTATTGAGTAGTGAGTGTTCTTTTCATATTCTGAATACAATTCTGTTATGATATATGTGACTTGCAAATATTTTTTTCCTTGTGTTGCCTTGACTTTTCATTTTCTCAGTTAGTGACTTTTGGATAGGAAAAGTTTTTATTTAATTAAGTCTAAATTATCAAATCTGTTTTTCACTTTATTAAGTCCAACTTGTAAATTTTATATATCATGGCTTTGTTATAATATCTAAAAAGTCTGTCTAACCAATAGTATAAAGATTTTCTCTTATGATTTATTAGACATTATCATCAATTTAGCTCATAATTTAGATCTATGATCCCTTTGATTTTTTGCATGATGTGAGATAAGGATATGTTATTTCATATATATGAATAACATGTTGTTTTATATATGTATAATTTTTTACATGTTGATATATAATTGTCCAGGCAACATTTTTTTGAGAAGACTGTTCTTTTTCTATTTAGTTGCCTTTTTCACTACTGTGGAAAAACAAGTGATCATAAACATGAGTTCACTTCTGGACTCTCAATTCCTTCTCATAAGCCTATATACTTATCCATATGCAATAATACACTGCCTGGATCAATGCAGATTGATAGTAAGTTTTGAAATTTGGCAGTCATCAAACTTTTTCCTTTTTTAAAAAATTTTCAGTCCTTATAAAGTTTTGTATAAGCTAGTCAATTTCTTCAGAAAAACCTCCTGGAATATTGACAGGGATTTCAATGAATCAATAGGTTAAACTGGGAAGAATTACCATCTCAAAAATATGGCGTTCCACTCAATGAATATGCAATACCTCTCCATTTGTTTAGATATTCTTTCATCTCTCTCCCAATGTTGTATAGTTTTCAGTTAAAGTCTTTCATTTAATTAATTAAATTTATACCTAAGCATTTTATCCTTTTGATACTATTATAAAGGGAAATGTTTTCTAATTTAATTTTTGAAATTTTGTTGCTAGTATATCAAAATACAATTAACTTTTGCATTTTATCTTGTATCCTGAAAGCTTTATAAACTCAGTCACAAGCCTGGTAGTTCTTTTTTTGCATTTCTTAGTATTTTCTACATAAGATATTATGACATCTGTTAATAAAGGTAGTTTTACTTCTTCCTTTTCAATCCGTATGTTTTTCGATCTATTTTCTCCCTATCCAAGTCTGCAACAACCTGTAAAACATTGACTAGATAGTGAAAGTGGATATCTCTGTGCTGTTCTCGTACTTAGGGGAAAATCTGCCAGCACCACTTCATTAGGGTGATATTAACTGGACAATTGTCATAGATGCTTTTTATCAGGTCGACAGAGCTTTGTTCTTTTTCTAAGCTGTTTTAGAGTTTTTGTAATGATTGTGTGTTGGATTTTGTCAAATGGTTTTTGTCCTGGTTTTATGTGGTTTTGTCCTTCATTCTAGTAACATTAATTTATTTTTAGATGTTAAACCAATCTTGCATTCTTGGAGAAAATTCTACTTTTTTAGAGTACAAAAACATGCTTTTTGTGTTTCTGGATTTGTTGTGCTCATATTTTGTTGGGGATTTTCAATGTATATTCATAAGTGGTTCTCTTACTTGTTTTTTTGCCTGGTTTTGGTATAAAGGTAATATTGGCCTCATAAGAGTGTGTTCAAAAGTCTCCCCTTTACTTCTATTTTTTGAACATTTCATAAGGATTATGATTAAATATTTGGCAAGTCTGCATCAACTATCTGTTTCTTCTTGAGACAATTTTAGTAATTTGTGTCTTTCCAGAAATTTGTCCATTTCATTTAAATAGTCTAATTTCTTGGCATAATGGAGTCCATGGTATTTCCTTATAATCCTTTTAATTTTGAATGATCATTATTTATGTCCCCACTTTAAATTCTGGTTTTGTTAATTTGTGTCTTCCTTGTTTATTTCTTGGTCAGTCCAACTAAAGATATGTCAGTTTTCTTTTACTCAAAAACCAATGTTTTGTTTCATCAGTTTTTCTTATCCATTTTAACAATTTTTCCCTAATCTTACCACTTCCTTTCTTTTGTGTGTTTTGGGTTCAGTTTCTCTTTTTTCTCTAGTTATTTAAGGTAGAAGCTTAGAATATTGATTTAAGACCTTTTCCTTTTCTAATGTAGGAATTTAGAATGATAAAATTACCTGTAAACCTTGTTTTAACTACATTTCATAAATTTTGGTATGCTGTGTATGTTTGTATTCAATTGTAATGTTTTCTTTGACTCAGGTTATTTTAGAAATTTGTTTAATTTCCAAATATTTGAAGTTTTCTCAGAATTTTTCTGCTGTCAATTTCTCATTTAATTCTGTTACATTTGAAGAGTGTGTTATCATATAATTTTAATTCCTTCAGGTTTATTGAGGCTGGTTTTGTGGCCATGATCATCTGTTTATATAATGTCTATGAACAGCAGAGCTGAGTACTCAAATACTTGGCACTGGATGCAATGTGAGAGTGGGCACTTCCTGAAAGTCTGTGCCCTAAGAAAGGCACTTGCCTGCCTCTAGTCCCCACCCTGAGATCATGCGAAAAGAACGAATAAAGTACTGATGTTGAGGTCCAAGTCTGGTAGTTCCACTGCAGCTTCCATGAGACTGGAATCAATGTCTGTTTCATTGCTGAGCTGAGGTGTTTGTCGGATTCTGTTTAGCACATTTCCATTAGGCACCTCCTACTGGGTATAAAAAAGTACCCATGGTACTGGCCTGACATCCTTGCCATATCTGTTAAATCCTGGATTTCAAAAGCACAATTTACTCTTTTACTCCTTGTTGGGTAATGAATAGGTTTTTGGACAATTCATACTTGCTCGGGAGAGTTGAAAAGGGAAATATTTGACTTCCTACTAAAAATGGCACACCTGGCCTCCAGAAATTATCTACTGAAGTTAAAAAAAAAAAAATATTTGTACTTCAAGTTCATAAACCTTGTCAACCAATCAGTATATGACCGAAGGCCAACAGTATACAACAGGTTCGTTAAAAAATCTTTATATAAAACTCATTCATTATTATGTGAACAAGAGCATCAAGAAACATTTAGCTACAGAGAATTAAGTTACTTAGCAAGAGAATACAAACCAAAAAAAAAAAAAGAAACAAAAACAAAACACTTAGAAGAAGATATGCTGTTAATTGATTTGAAGTTTGAATCATGTACCAAATTCTAAAATATAAAGGCATAATAGCAGTTTAAAATGTTGAGTGACCACACCACTGGTATTATGATATTAAAATAACTCAACTTCTATTTTGAGCACATGAAGAAGAATGAACATGCATTTCTCAGTGGTGTGATATATTAACATATTATTCTATCAAATATTTGTAAGAAATAACATTTAATTATATTTAAGACATCAGTGTTAATTGGCTCCATGGTAAGAAACTAGCTGAATGACCCTACCTCATATTTAGGTAATGCTTGGCATTTCCATAGCACTTATATCCATACAATTTGATAAAATCCTTAAAGACAAACTTGGAATTTATAAAAGGCCATTATTATCCAGTTTTATAGTTGAATTTTTTTAAGTAAAAAACTAATTTTGCTAGAGGTTGAGCAACTTGCAACATGTCACACAGTTGGTTAATTAATGGCAGATTAATAATAAAAATATGTGAATTCCACCTAACCCCATTATAATTCACCACAACACATGCCCACTAGATCAGTTCTGTAAAAAAGGGTAGAAGACTCATATATTACTTCATTATTAGCATTAGTCCAATATCCCCATTCTAGGATACATCATATGTAAAATATAAAAAGACATAAAAATAAATAAAATCTTACTTTGGCTTCTTGTACAAACAAACAAAATTTTCCCAATTTATAAATATATCTCTGTGGAGATTTGTAGTGGCAGTTTACAAGGTAATCCACAGGATAAAGTAGTGAACAGTGAAATGTGCATTTTTCAGCACTTATTTTGAAATAATTCACATAAAGTTGCAAAGATAGTACCAAGAAGTCTTGGGTACAGATACATCTTATAGAACTATAATATAGTATCAAAACTAGCAAATCAACATTAGTACAATGTGTGGATATGGTTCTATGTCATTTATCACATGTGTAGATTCAGGTAACCACCACCTCCTTCAAGGTACAGAACTATTTCATCACCACAAAGATTTCCCTTATGCTGCACCTTCATATTCTCACTAGCCCCTATTTGCCCTGCTATTTTTAGCTACTGGCAACCATTAATTTTTTCTCCATCTCTACAGTTTTGTCATTTCAATCATATTATGTAAGTAGAGCCATACAACATGTGACTTTTTGAAATTAGCTTTTATTTTTCCACTTATAATGCCCTTCATAGACTCTTAGTTCTATGGACTTAGCTTTCCCATTGGAAATTTAAAACAAACACTTATACAAAGTTGGTGTGAAGTAGCAGAGGATGAGGGCACACAACCAAAGTGGGCAGAAGTGACCCACGAGATGCTGAGGAAGTACCCAGCAGCCAGATTGCCAGCTGACATCTCGCTAAAGACAGCCACAATTTTTGGAACTATGTGGTGAAGACAGTAAAGTTCATCTGTTATTCCAAAGACTTCGAAGCCATCTTTATATGCCATACATGTTCTAGCCAATGAAATCCTAATAGAAATTCTGGGTGTTCAGTCCAGGTCAAAGCCTTTCCATCTCTCATCCTTTTTGCTCTAGCCACTTGGAAGCCACATATTCCATTTGGTGACTCTAAAATATTCCAGACACTTGGATTCCTAAGTCAATACTTGGGAAAGGTCTACCCTGCAGAGGCAACGGATTTCCAATGACTTGTCATGAGAAAATCATTGGGTTAAGGTGTATTTGTTGAGTTAATGTAATCTAGCCTAATATGACAACTACAGAATATTTTACCAAAACTGAGATTTTGCAATTATGGGAACTTAAAACTTCTGGTATTTGTTTAATGAGTGGTGGGCAGCAAGGAAATGTGAAAGGCTGAAAAGGTGATGACCAACGTTACAAAGTATCACCTGACGTAATTTGAGAGGACTTGAAATGCCTGCTTATTCAACAGCTATAGAAGAAGTTGGAAAACACAAACTTAGTAGAATGATTCAGTTGCTATTAACTGCTTTTGATAAGATAATAAATGAAATAAATACACTAGAGACAATCTGCGCACAAATAAAAGAATGAAAATATTGGGGAGCAATATTAAGAATAAAAATGAACTATGACTATTTGTGGGCACGGTTTGGTACAGCCTAGAGGAATATATTGGTTCTATTTCTTCAATGTATTAAAGTGTTTGCATGAGTCCCTATGTGAAATTAACCCCCTTTATAGCAAAATATGGAGCATTAAAAAAAAAACCTGTTCAATGTAAAAAGAATTACTGAAGGGTAAATGCAAAAGTGGGTGATGCATCTTTTCATTTTAGACTTAGCAAAATACATATACAGTCATGTACATATAACACACATAACACAAATAATTTAAACTAAGACATTAAGCAGCAATCTTATTAAATCAATCTAAGTAAATTTTACTTTAATGGAGATCATAATGGGGTTTCTATAAAGCAAACTATCTCCACCATCCTAATAAGGTGCATATATCCATATAAATCACAATAAATAGAAGATCATTTTAGATTGCAATGTTTTATCATTATTTCAGTAAGTTCTTTTGGTCAGTCCTCTTATGAAATGTCAAAAGTTTCTAAAGCAATTCTGTATAAAATAATGCACAGCAGTTAGTTGAACGTTTTAGTCATGCAAATTCATTTTAGTCTACTTTCATGTAAGAACAAAGCTATTATGCTCTATGGATAGGCAAGAAAACTGAAGAAAGACAGCTAACTTGTTGACTCCTGTTTATTACAGCTTTAAGACTTTGTCAAGATGAAGAACTGCTTCAAAATAAGAAAGGATAATTGATGCAAATATTTAATATTCATACATGTTAAAAGTCATTGTGTAAAAGCTTGATATTTAGGTGTTTCAGATAAATGAAAATAACTATTTAAGTTATTAAGTTTATGCATGTTTTAACAAATACCATTTAAGTACTCTTACTCTCATATTATTAATTCAGTTTCAACCATGCATGGCATGAAATTTTAACAGTTAAACATATTAATTTTAAGTTCCTAAAGTGTGGCTCTCACTACACTGCTGTTCTACTCAGATTCCCAGGATTGAACCCACAACTTATTGCAAGGAGCTG